>NC_046223.1:81689717-82372217 GCF_009819885.2 Catharus ustulatus
AATCTCTGAGCAACATTTACAGTTTTCACATACTAGCCCGAAGTTTAAATTTCTCAGGTTGAAAGGAATGGATCAATTTCTCTTTCAGTCAGTGATACACAAATACAAAACCTTTATTCTTCCATTGTAAAGGATTTACTCTACAGCAGCATGGTGCATTCTCCACTCTTTTTCTCGACATTATAAATGAGCCATCAAAATCTTAATCTTCTGTTATCTCCGTCTCTATGGTTTTGACATTTACTTCAGCACATAAGCTGTGCTCGTCAGACCAGTCTTCTGGTGTACACACAACAATCCTTAAACAATAACTCTCCAGCTGAATGATAAAATACACAGCCTTAGCCAAAACATAAGGAAAAACGTTGTAAGGTTAAAATCCTATGAAAACAGAGACAATTTTTAAAATAGCTAGTGTATCCTCTATCTTTAATTGGCTGAAAAACTAACAACTTCTTTAGAAAATGGTCCTCAGCATGGGCATTCTGTCATGTTTCCCTTAGCTTCCTTTAAACTGATGGGGCAGACTTTCAACTGTGCTGTCTGGTGACAACTACCTCAGAGTAGCAGAGTTGGAGGAGAACTTAAGGATCCTGTCTACAGTCTAAATATGGTCCTGTTTAAAAATATCTGTTTTCAGCTTGGTACAATGGGGGGTGCTCTTATTTTCTTTGTGCAGAATAAACAAACATACAAACACGAATGGGAAAGAGGACTAGGACAGCTTCAGATGATGTAAATTCTCAGCACAATAAACTTCTGAGAACTTACATCAGATTACAGTGTACTCCAAATGTCCACCCTGAAAGTAGGCATTACAGTAATTCAGTTTTGAGGTGACAAGTTGATTGTAACCACAGCAGGGTGTCATCATATCAGAAAGGAAAAGATGTCATGTCCCATTCAGACACAATTTTTTTAAAACCCACAAAACCCCAAAAACTTTAGAAACAAGAAGAGACAAAAAGCATCAGGTATTACTAAAAGGAATTTGAGGTACTTTGCTAACCAGGGAAAGCAAACTTCTAACAATAGTTGAAGATACCAACCATTATATCCTTTCAGGATACTCCTGACTGCAGGAGACCACAAAGTGCAGCATGGCTCTGTTTTTCAGAGATTCATGATGATGAACTGACTATAGCTCTAAATAAAAAACGATACTGCATTTTCTAAGTCATATTACTCCAAATAAGCATTTAAACACATCTAAACATTAAAAGAGGATTGATGCTAAATTAACTAGTTAATCCTGATTTTTGATGTAATTAAATTTATTTTAAAAGTCACTAAAAGAAACTTTGAGGGAAATAGGATCATTGAAGATAACATAATACTTTTTATATTAATTATATGAACTTCCAAGGCCAATATCACAATATTGGCACAAAGTCTTGTATTGCTTTCTTCACTAGCATTTCCTCCATCCATTTTAATTGAACCAAAATGTTAAGAAAGCTTCCGGTAAGAATCTTTCTACTTATATAAGATGTCTGGTTCCAGTTGCATCAGGTTCAGATAAAAATATAGTGTTAGCCCTATGCAAAAAGAATTATGTATGTAAGCTTCCATTAGCATTAATAGGAGTTATATATGTAAATCCCACACATGCTGTGATAAGAATGTGCTAAGAAACTGCATTTACATTCCTGTCAGGGGGCTGCAATTAGTACCAGCACAGCAAAGGCAGCCTGTGTTCCTCTCGACATTTGGAAGCCTTGTAAAACCTGTGTAGAACAGAAATCTTTGCCATTATACCCCATTTTAATTACAAGCCACATCACAGCATACGTGCAGGATATTTTGATAAACACTTTAAAGCCCACAGAGATCCTACTAAAAATGTTCACTGAGAGAGCTCTAATGGTTGTGAACCTGATGGGAACTCACTCACTCCTGAGCTGGGCTGGTTTTTTACCAAGTATTGGAGCTTTAGGACTTAGGGAGTCCTGAAGGTCAATGTGCAGAGGGGAGAGGGAGCAGCCCTACTCCAGCCCCAAAGTGGCAAGACAAGTGACAGTGATGGGGATGTGGGTTTCCCAGGATGGAAGCCTTTCCATGGGCAATTGGCTCTGCATCTGATAGCACATCATCTCCAAACCTGTGCAATTTGTGGCTTGATGGTGGACAGAGAGGGTTTGAAGGGATCCGACTCTCGGTAGCCCCCTATTTTGGCTACAAGACTGGAGGGTAAATCCAGAGCTTTCCCTGTCTCCCCAGCCTCTCCCTCCAGGAGTGCCCTGTGATGGCTCAATAACACACTCTGACACCTTCCCACTGCCAGCAGATGACTCCAGGGAGAGATTGCTGCATGCTGGTGGTGATTCAGCCTGGCTCAGGAAGCACGACACTGAGCAGCCTGCCAAGTGCAGATGGACAGGACGGAACACCCGCTCTCCCTGCAGCCCAGCTGTGCCACCCCTGACTCCAGAGAGGCAAGCTCCCCTCAGTGGGAGTGGGATCACCAGATCTGCAGGGGTATCCATGAGGCTGGATGTGCAGGCAGCTCTGTGCCTCTGCCTGCATGCCCAGGGGGGCTGGCAGGTCCAGGGACTGAGGTTGTAGGGCCATGCTGACAGACAGAGTGAGAGCTGTTTGTGGGCCCTTGGTCTGTATCCCTCATGCTGGAGCACAAGTTCCATTGAATAAAATTGGGGGCAAACTGAGTGGCACCAAAAAGACCTCACTGCCTGCTATAGATGGTCCAGGATAATAACATTTTGGTTACAGCTGAGGAATATCAGTTCTTCTCCAAAGTCCAGAAAAGGCAGATTTAGATTCAAGCTTGTGTAGCTGACTCCAGTTTCTTTACTACCCTAGGATTTCCACAGTGCCTTTCAACCCCCCATCTACCAGAGCCCTGTGCAGATCTAAATGCACCCACGCTCAGGAAACTGGCTCTTGCATGTGATGGGCACATCAGACAACAGGATGCAGGGTCAGCAGGAGAAAATATAAGAGCCTGCTTTCAATAAACTTTCCTGCTACACAAGACCAGTTTTTCTAAGAGATATTCCTGCATTTTTCACAGAATCCATGTTGATAGGCTCTACTTTGATGTTTAGAAAGCCTTTGCAGATGTCCCAGGCTATCTGGGCTAGAACTTCCTCCTCAGTGATTATGTCTTCCTTCAGCAATTGCATTTCCCTAGGATACAGAAACACAGCCAACATGGGATTGCTTGTGAGTGCAGAGCTGGGCCTGGGCTCTGAAATTTGCTTTCATGGGAGTTGAAAATGAATAGAGCTTTCCCTGCCTTTGAGTCTACTCATGTATTTTATCTGTTTGATTTAGCCTTCCCTAAAAAGTTTTTGCTAGTACACCTACTTCCACTTATGTTACAGAAAAAATGGAAGAAAATTCCTTGAGCTAATCAAGCTACTTCACTAAAAGCAAGAAGAAAGGTTGTTACTTTTATGAAATAGTTGGGAGATCTCACATATTGAAGGCAGACAAAGCTATTTGATAGGTAATGAATCATCATTTATTCAATAAAGTTCATTCATAAAGCTGTCAAAGATGATGTTGTCAAAATAATAATTATATTCTTAATAATAGCTCCCATTTCAATACCTTCAGGATCCAAAGTCACCTAGAAATAGGGAAAAAAGTTAATATTGAATAAAACTAGTGTGTCTAGAGGATGGAAGAAGGTTCAATCCAAGTGTGCACTATGGTTTTACTTTCATCAAGACATTTTCTACATGCGTTTCTGTCTATGTACACGTATGTGCTGAATAAAACTATATTTGCACATAGATACACATATAGCTGCTGATATTTGTGATGGAATGCAGGACACAACTACCATGAAGTAAAGATGAATAATTTCCAGGGACAGCAGGGTTAAATACATCTCTAGAAGAAATAGGATTTTGCCATTTATACAGAATAAGTGTAACTCAGCTTTTTAGGCTGGGACCTAGTAAATGGCTTGTGAATGGCTTTTTGTACATTTTTTCCAATATTATTAGTTAATAGCAAAGTCTTTCCTGTTCCTGTCTTGTACTTCACATACTTGGTGTTAGTCTTGGTCTCTTTCTACAGTCTGTCTTCTGCCCAGGTTCTGCCTCCTTTTTTTCTGACATCTCTTGCCTTTCTGCTTTTATAAAAAAGGGGATAAAAATACTAATGCCAATGGGCAGCACCCCCTTGGCTTGTGCTGCTGAGTGGCCCTGTGGAACAGTAGTGATCTCCCAAGTAGGCAGAGCTGTTCCACCTACTTGTGCTGCTCTCGCAGCTGGATGTTCCTCAGGCTGCCCAGAGAGAAGAGTGGCAAACAAACAGCTTGGAAAGAGCTTGCAGCTGCTTGTTCCACTCCCCAGCCTCAGGACAGCCATAAAGTGTTTCTGCAGTGGGAGTGCAGCTTTGGAAGCTTTCTTCCAGGCTGCTCCTTTTCTCTCCTCGTTTGGCACCATCTCCCACACAATCATTTTTCTCAGCCTTTTACAGGAAGAACAGTCTGCCTGGACTTGTAGCCAGTATCACTCTCCTCCCCAGAGTTAGGAGAGGTGGGCAGAGTCACATACTTCTTAAAATTACCCATATGTGAAGCTGGGGATGAGAGATGCAGTTAGGAGCAGCAGACAGAGCTTCTTCAGTGTTATAAACATCTGGAATATGATTAACTGTCAACTCTGCCTTCAGGCCATACGGGGTGTGGACTTTCAATTTAGCCACATGATGCAAAATAGTTTCTTGCTGAATTTATTTGTCCAGATGCTAATTAACAGACCAAATAACACCATTACCAAAACAGCAGCAGATTTTACTTAGCTTGAACTCAATATCAGCAGATTTGTACTTGAGCCTGAACTCACTGTCAGTAAGAACATGGTGATATTAGATGCTCAATACTTTTCTGACTTAATAGCTGTAGTTGTGAAAGGTTGAGTGCAGCCAAATGACAGACAATTTAGAGTAAGCCAGACCAGCCCTGTCTCTTTTATTTACACCTGTAGCTGAGGCTATAAAAGAGGAAAGAAAGATGTTTGATACTTTCAGAAAAGAGTAGTTCCATGCACTGCTGTTTTCTGTGTCAGGACTCTGTTGGTCAATAGAATTTCTTTATTCTCTGTGCACGGACCAATAAATAATTCTGTAAGTCATTTTTCATTGAAAGCTCCTGCAGCAGGAGCTCGTGCCAGAAGGTCAGCACATCTGTAGTGGTCAAGGGGAGGTGGGCACTGGTTCTGAAAAACACCTCCTCTTGTTTTGTTCCTATGCACAGATAATGGCATGCTCCTTCCACTGGGTAAGAATTGTTGCCATAGTAATGTTTCAAGCACTCCTTTGGATCAATAGAAGAACAGAAGGTTTTTCAGGTATTTCTGTTGCTCGTAAGCCTGCAGTCATACCCCACGTATATTTGTATTCGCTTCTATAAAACAAGTTTGTTCAAAGATCTTTCAGCGCTGTACCGTTAAGCAAAAAAAAACAACACAAGTATGGTGTACAAAGATCTTGGGTCAGAATCAGACCTCTAGCAAGCAAGTGCAGTTCTGTCTAGAGAGCAGATCCATATTTGCTTGATCAAAACCCTGAATTTGGCCCTTGTACCTTTCACCAAATGCAGGAACAAACTGCAGAATTGGTTGCGTTTTTTCCTGAGGGCCCAGATGTAGTTCCATTCACAGATCACCGGGATTTTCAGTCGATTTAAAGTTTCGTTTGCTGTTTTGTGGACACTAGGTGTCTGACATATTGCTACAGTATCGGCTGATTAGATGGTATTAATTCTATGATAGAAATTATGTGTGAGCTTTACATAAATTCTTATGGGCTGAATCTACAGAAGCATGGATTTAGTCTCTTTATTGCCCCTTTCAGCAACCACCTTAAACATGTGGCTATTAGAATCTGCTCATCTGCTCTACAAATCAAAAGACTGTGTATGTGTTGAATACAGGCTCCTGCACTTGCCCTACATAACCTAGCAGCTAGAACACACTTCAGCATTTGCTTTGAACTGCTTTAGCTCTTTGCTGGGAACAGCCCCATTCCCAGTATATAATTTGGAACAGCCATGCTTTTTTAAGGCAATATGAGTGCTCATGCTAGCTGACCTCAGTGCTGGGAAATAGCTACAAGCATGGCCAATGTAAGAAGACAGGCTTTGGTTAAAGATGAAGAATTGAAATATATTAATGTTTTTGTGAATTTAATATGAAAAGCTAAGGACAAAGTTTTCTGAGGTAGAAAGTTCTGCTTGCCATATTGATATATAAGCAATAATGAGAACAAGATTTGCCAGCCTCCTTTTAGGAAAAATATTTCAAACTCAGATTTCTCCATGGGATAGTGATTATTTTACTGCAGTATTTTACATCAAAACCTTACCACTCACAAGTATATTAACCATTCTTCTATGCATAAATTACTTTACAAAAAGCCATATTTTCCTACAAATGATGCACAAGGCTCCTTCAGGTATTACAGTTACCCACTTCTAATTGCAACGGGAACATGCCATCTTCTGCAATTACGTGGTACATTTTTTAAATAGCGACTAATATTTCATTTCCTGCTGAAAACATCTCCAAATCATAAATACTGGAGACTTCTGAGGGAACAGTGGTAATCAGCGCCATAGACACAACTCTGAAAGATTCATTAGCATTCCCCCTCAATTCCTAGGCTGGTGTCTATGTATATATATCATCACTGAGAAGAGAAAAAATGGGCATTACTTCTTCTTATCCTAGTATCTGACATTTCTAATTTGATATCTATTTATTTTCCCTGTTCCTTGCTTCCACCAAAACTGGAGAAGTTTTCCTTCATCTCCATGACTCCTTCCTTGCTGTCAGCAAGGCTTCCTGTCCTACATCTACACATCTGCCTTCCAGAAAGGAAAACAAGAGAAGAAAGGAGTAGGAGAGGAGGACAAGATATGTGCCTGGGCTTTATTGTGAGATGGAGTCAGGATGCATCTAGGCTGCTGGACACTGAAAAACACTCTCCTATTGCTTGTAAGCAATTCTTGACCTTTGTGGCCTTGTGAAGAGAAAGATGGGAGGAATTCAACTGAGATTTCTGTCAGTGGAAAGCAGTATGCTGCAATTATATTATTTTGCCCATGTTATTTAGGAGGTACACATCCTCCTGACAGCCAGCCTTTTCAGTACTTGTTGAATATTTCATGACAGAAATATCAGGACTTTCTGATATAGTCACATCCATTTTCTTGTTACTCTGAACAGACTTTAGTGAGAAAGGTTAAAAGTACAGTAATCCATGTGAGGAGGGAGAGGCTGAGAACCGTGAGAATCACTGCTAAAACAGTACAAACTAGAGGTCACATTTTGCTCCCACTGTCACAGTCCTTTTTGGTCAGAGTGGTTGTTCAGTTGTAAAAAAGGACTGAATACAAATTGAATCAGTTAAAATCTTACTCATGTGAAAGACAATAGAAGTTTACTTAACATCATGGGGAGCATCACCCAAGCTCTGAGCATCAAGGGAGGATGTGGCTTTATCTATTGCTGACTTGCACTCAGTGCCAGCAAAAATAAAGTCTGCATCATAAAAGTGATCCCAGATTTTACAAGTAAGTGGGTGAAATCATGGGCTGGCATTTCAGAACCAAAATTGTAGACTTAAAATGCAGCAACTGCTGGCACAAGCATCACCTGGTCAACCAGGTCTTTTTGTTAAAAGTCAAGCTGACATCCTTGAACAGTTCCAGAAGCTAGTTGTTGTAGTGAGGCCTTACTTTTTGTCTCAGTTGCTGTTTGTTCCTAAGGGAATGCCCCTAGGCTACCCCTGGCACTTCAGCCTTTCTGTTTACCCACTTGCTCATCCAGAATTCACCCGCCTCCACATGGTGTTCCTTGGCATCCTTGCTAGCACAGAGCTTGCAGTAGCTCTAGCTTTGCTTGTCTCTGCACACAGTGAGACAAATGCCTGCATAATATAAGCCAACACATGAATGCCCTGCCACCTGGCCAGAGGCTGTCTGCAAGGCACTGCTAGAGGGATGCAGGAGCTTCCACACTGTCCTACTGGCTTTTCCCATCAGGCAGCTCATCGCATCGAGGAATCACGCTGCTTTCGTCTGCTCTCATCTGCTGTCCCCTGCAGTTTGGCAGAAGCATCCTCTGAAAGAGACCTAGCAAGAGATAATGCTTATTAACTCCTCTCAGATATTCTTGGGTCTGGATGCACTGAGGTGCCATGGCAATGAGAGCAGTAAGAGTGTCTAGACAGACCGACAGACAGTAGTCCCACAGCTAGGAGAGAAATTTTGCCAGCAGATATTTCATCCAATTAACTGTTATGTGTTCAGAACAAAAGAATATGGGAATATGCAACTCATGTTTATGGTGAACCTAATGAATGCCTGCTATGATAATTTTCATAGGATACCGCAGAGCCTCTGGCAAATACACAATTAATAAAACACTTTAAAAATTAAAATTAACTCTAATATTTGACAAGCTGTGTTATCAAAAGGGCTTCTTCAGTACTACAGGGTTTTCTTAGTAGTGATAGGTAGCCAAACCAATCTTCCAGATCGCAGTTCTTAAAAGGATGGAATTAAATAATCTTAAAAGACTATCTCTTAAATAGCCTATACTTAAAAGTCACCACAACCATTTCTGATAAGGATTTCAAAGTACAAGATCCATTTCTGTTATAGATGTTGATCAGCTGTGCACCATTGCCTTCTGTGTATTTGCCTTGATAAAAATAAGTCTTGAATTGACTCAGGTGCAGAAATTAGGAGTTGCTTTGAATGTTTGTTTGCTTGTTCTCCAGCATAAATTATGTTTGAACAATAAGGGCATGGCTCTCCAAAGGGCTGAGCACCTGCAGCTCACATTCCACTCGGCTGGAGCTGTAAATGCCAAGCAGCTCTGAAAAGCCAGGGTTGTAACTGTTCCTTTGGATGAGATTTATCCAAACAATATTGATCCACAACTAAATCTCCGTATAGGGCTGGCCTTCCCTTTCTAACGTACCGTCTTTACTTAGAGGTTTAGATGCTGTGTAAGGCTTTTAGAATAATTTTGTTTAATTAAGACTGCAGTGAAAGGAAAGAAAAACAAAGATGTGGCTTGTTCTGCAGTACAATAAAAAATAAGTAAATACAATTCCAGTTAATTATTCATCACTCAGTGCAGAGACTTCTACTTAATCTAATCACTGGTTAATTAGATTGTCTGTTTTGTTTGATCAAATCTACTGTAACAAAATCATCTGCATTTGCATTGTCCTTTATTTTGATGATTTTCTATTATTAAAAAAGGTCATTGTCAGGTCAACATAGGCCTGTATTTGTTTTTTAATGCAACAGAATTTCACATTACATAAATATCTCTCTGTGGAACCCATTTGGAGGCCCAGATCCTTAGAGCTGTGCAAAAATTGAAGGATCTAAAATCTAAGATTTTCAAATTAATTATATGGTTCTCTGGTTTACAAGCAACATCTGTGACTACCTGTGCTACATTCAGTGGAGTATTTCTCAGAATCAACAAGGTATTTCAATGAGCAGTGAGGAACCTAAATGGAAAATACATGTAAGAAAGGGCTTAGGTTCAGTGTTTCTAATTTAGAGCCAGCTCCATTTCCACATGGTGATCTCAAGGCAAGCCATGGTAGTGCAGTGCCACTGTGCCTGCAGCTGAGCTGCTCAGCACATGGTAATGTGTTAAGTGGTGGTGATTTGGTTGCTTATCTGATTCTCTAGAGAGTAAAAGTTCTATTTTGGTTTTCATTAGGATTTAGAGGTGTTTAAGTTAACAGGTCTGCTCACCTGATGTAGCTCCCTATCCCAGCTACCAAAAGTGAAGTAGTACACAGGTTAAAGCCAGCCTAAAAAGCAGGCTATTCCTGGTTAGTTTAGAATGGAAAATATTATGGGTTACTGCTGAAGGGATTATGATTCCTTGGTCCCATATTGACATTATCTCAGTGCACAGAGGACACCCTCAAGCTACTCAAGCTGGGATAACTGATAAGCAACCAGACCAGAACTGGGACATTGAAGAGTTCAGAGGACCCGAAAACAAGAATAGCAATGACTCCCTAAATTTTCCCATGTAAATGTGAATACCGTGGCATTCACAGCTTCTCTCTAAAGTCCTGTTCAAGACCATGGTAAGTACATGAGAGAAATTTCCTTATCTTGAATTTGTGAGAGCTGGGGTTGGTGATAAGAGCAGGGATAGTATAATAAAGTGTGCTAATCTCATCACAGCAATCCTACTGTGCATACTGCTCACGGCCAGCTCTAGGTATAGGCAAAATAGGCAGTTGCCTATGGCAACAGACTGCTGGTGAAACCAGAGTGAGTTCAGGCTCCTGCAGTGCCTTTGTCAGCGTGAGTGCCCTGGAGAGCCAGCCTGATGGCTGTTGCTGGAGGAATCAGGACATGTGGGGCCATGGTTTTTGATAGCAGTAGTAAAGATCTGAAGTTTTCCCTGCAATTGTTGCCATCCATCCTTTGCTCCCCTGAAACCCTTGGCATAGCAGAGTGGAAGGAGTGAACTCTTGAGGACCCTCCTGTGGCTCTACTGATGCTCTTTTGCAACAAAATTCAGTCTTTCCAGCACTTCTGAGATGTCTGCAGCTGCCCTGGTCCTGGCTGGGATAAAGTTAATTTTCTTCCTAGTAGCTGGCACATTGTTGTGGCTTGGATTTAGCAGGAGAATTATACTGATAACACACTGATGGTTTTGCTCAGCAGTTCAGACCCTAAGAAAAGGTCTACTCAGTTTCCCATGCTCTGACATCAAGCAGGTGCACAAGAATCTGGGAGAGAGCATGGCCAGGAGACCTGATCCAAACTGGTCAAAGGGATATTCCAAATCATAGAATATCATGTTCAATGTATACACTGGAGGGAGTTGGCTGGGTACTACTGATCACTGCTCAGGGATGGGATGGGCATCTGTCAGTGGGTGATGAACAGTTGAATTGTGCATCACTTGGTTTTCTTAGGATTTATTCCTCTATATTCCTTTTTATTATCTTGCATTTTATTTATTATTATAATCACTATTAACAATTATTATTATTATATTTCAATTATTAAACCGCTCTATCTCAACCTATGAGTTTTAAGGGGTTTTTTTCCCTACTCTCCTCCCTATTGGAGGGGTGGGGAATGAGTGAGAGGTTTTGTGGTCCTTAGATGTTGGCTGTGGTTGAACCACAACAGGAGCTGACTTGCATCACGGGAGTCCTGCAGGCTTGTAGTTTCCTGGGGCAGCTTGAAGTCATCCAGACTTATATCTTGAGGGCTTCCCAGAGCAATGGCAACACCAACACAGGCAGAAGTCAGGAAAGTGTCATACAGCAGCAGGAGAAACAAGTCAGACCTTGCAGAAATGTGCAGGTGAAAACCTAACAATTTTTCATTAAGTCATGCCAGAGAACCAGGGATGTTTCTGCGCCAAAATAACACAAACATGCTAAATTAAGAAGAATTGTTGCTGGATCATTCTGGGAGCTGAGTCAAAGCCTAAACACACCAGTTTTACACTTCTAGCCCTCCCTGTTGCATCTTTGACCCAAACAGAGCCTGAACATAATTTGTGCTGTAAAGTCGAAACAACACCTTCCAGTGTTTTTACATTATAAAACAATGTCTTTAATGTAATGATTTCTCACTCCATCACTGGGAAGCATAGGAAGAAGCACTTCTTCAAATAATTTTATTCCAAGTCTCATGTTCATGTGTGTCTGTGTGCATTCCTGTTTACAGAGCACTGAACTCTATTTGCTTTGTTGCTTCATTACTACAAATACTATCTTCTTGCAAAACAGTACATGTTTAGGAAGGGATTTGGTGATGGGGTGAGGTTGCTCAAAGTTTATTTTTTGCTCTTGCTGCCAATTGCTGTTGAAGCAAGAAGGGTGATTGAAATAGGCAGCTCCCCTTTTCCATGTCCATAAGTAATTCACTGCTTTTGGCAATGGACTGCAAAGATACAGCAAAGGCATAAAGTTAAAAGGCAGACGCATACTGACTTTACACCTCTCCACAGAGAATCTCCTGGGCTCAAACAAGGTGAGGTTCAGCTCTGCCTCAAAGACCCACTGGTGGGTGTCTGGAGATATTGCATATTCCCTGCCTTACTTAGCATGCTTTCCATAGCTCTGCAGTCTAGGATTCCTACTCCTTGTCTTGCCTGAACCACACCTGCACATAATGTCCCAATGTTTTTCTTTGGTTTTTTTCTGCTCTTAGCTGCAGATTGTTTTGAGTTACAATGTTAACCATTGTAGAGCCAGCAGAAATGAGCAACTCCAAAACCAGTGGGAATTAAAAGGAGGGTCAGCAGTTAGTCAGTCAATAATAAAAAATGCATCCATGCTGTCCAGTATTCCTGGTTGTTCGCTCCTAAAAATTGTGCATGGGGAATTTGATTCATTTATTTGTGTCACCACTTTGGAATCAGTAATGAAGTTGTCATACCTCCAGCTTAGTTAGGGTGACATTTTCCTAGAGACACCTTTTCCACTGCCCAGGTAGATGTATTCTCCCTGATGTTGTACCTATTCATTGATATGCAGAGTTATGCCAAGCCTCAGTCCTGAAGAAGTCTTCCAGCAAAACTCCCACAGCGTTCCTGAAGCAGTGGCTATGGAGACCTTTGCACAGAGATGCTTTTAAATTTTCTCTTATCGGTATTCATAGACTGATGGCTTGAAGACTGGGAAGAACCACTGGATCATCTCTTTTGACCTCCTTAAACCCTTAAATGTCATCACATACCCCTGCACTGAACTCATGTTCAGCTGTAGAAAATATTTCATCAGGAAAGGAAAGTTGCCAAGGGACAGAGAATCCAGCATTTATGGTGGTGATCCCTGTCCTTGGCTGTAAGGGGTGTACCGTTCATTGTGGCAGTGCCTTGGGGACCTGTCACCAGGCCTGAGGCCCAAGTTTGGTTGCCCCACTATGCATCATTTCAAAAGGCAGCTGTTGCCCCAGAGAATTCAGAGACTGTAAAGTACATGTGAGGCTTGGTGTCAAATAGAATGTTATGCAGTTGGTTTCAGGATGCTTGGCCAAGTGGGTAAAAAATTTAACGATGCAGTGGTCTGAAGTAGTTTAAAACTGAGAGCTGAAACGCATCAGGCAGACATGAGGTTTGCACAAATGTCACAGGCACAAGAGGAATGATTCAGAGAGGACAGTGGCCCTCAGCATGGTGGTATCATTTATAAATCTAAATTTAAAAATAGAATATGAAGAAGAAATATGAAATAATAATAATAAACAGAGAAAAATTCAATCGGGTCCCTGAGGATTAAGAAGAAAAAGTAGTCTTGCAGTGAGCAGGACTCTGATCTTTTCCTGAGCTCCACGTGCCTGCATTTCCTTTGCAAAATAATAAATAATTTAAATGAACAGCAGACTTAAGGATTTTCAAAATGCTGAATAAAATCATCTCTCACATATACAAAATATTAATATAGAATACAAATATTTCCTAATATATTTATATTTATAAATCTGAATAGAAAGAAATAGAAGGAATTGTCTAATTTTAAGTTCTCTTTTCTACAGGAAAGAAAGAAAGAGAGAGAGAGAAAGAAAGAATGGACTGCAAAATAACATAAATTTGTCCTTGAATACAGTCTTGAAGGTAACTTAGGGGTTTATATCATCTCATTTTTCTAAGCAGTGCCTTTTCCTTCCACATTACTAGTTGGAATGTTTACATATTTTTCTCTTTTCTCTAGCATATCTCTTGTATTTTCAAGCAGTCTTTTTCCTACAAACTAAGAGAAAAGTTAAAACCCTATAATTGTACTGGTCTCATACTTAATTTTCATTGCATTTGCACCTCCTAAGTGAAACCAGTTTGGTGGACTGCCTTCTTCAGGATTCCAGTCTGAGATGAGACTGAAGCATATTTTCCTGACTGGCTCACCTCTACAAGCTGATAATTCTCTTGGGAAGAGCTGCATGCTATTGCTTAGGGTGAGAAGCATCCAGCCTCTTGTGTTTTCCCCTTGAAGCAGGACATTTTGCTGAATTCTAAGTTGGTGTTGGCCCAGCTAATCAGGGGACTATAGCTATTGCAGTGAGGCTTCAGCCACTTAGAATACTCTCAGATCTTCCCAGGGACTGGGTTGGTGCTGGTAAAGACATTATCTACCCCTACAACTTGTACCCTTCATCACTACAAGTGACAACACAAAGATCCAAACTGAGGAAATGATGAATTAGCTCCTGAAAAACATCAGTGGAAAACTAAATTAGTTGACGTGTTGTTAACATGGCCTATACAAAGGATTTCAGCTTCTTGGGCTGTTTCTGCCTGGATTCAGCCTTCAAGACTGAGACATGCATTTCTTGGTAAGTCCCTGCTTGCTTAAATTGCTCCCTCTAAAGTTCCCCATGGCTTGGCAAAGGGTCTGTGTGGCCCTGTAGCAGCCCCAGTCAGGCAGACACACTGCCTCTGAGGCAGGCAACAGCAGAGCTGTTGAGGAAGGGCAGGCAAATGCAGGTAAGTGGGAATATCAATGCTAATTGTAGTGTAGCTAAGGCACGAGCTTCAGCAGAAAATCTCTGGCCAGCTGCTATGCAGGAGGACAAGCTGTTCTGTAATATTTCTTGTTCAGATTAGATGGATGTTCAAATGCTTTTACATATCTTTGAAGTCAGAAACAATATTTAGGATAATCTATAAACTGGCAGATACAAAAGGCTCCAGGAGCAACTGAAGGAAGCAACTGAGAGGTCTGCATTATCCAGCACAACACGGTTCAGGAGTCTCATTAGTGCGGAGAGTCTACAGGATGGGTGCCTCTGATTAAATGCCACCAGCTGTCGGTTAACCTAAGATGAAGATTAGCAGGTAGAGACATCCCAGACAGGTCTGGGAGGAATCCATCTGGCCCTGCCAGTCCAGGCACAGCTCTGCCCAGCCCTATGCACCCTCCCTGGCCATATGCACCCTACCCAGCACTTTGCAACCTTTCCAAGGCTGTCAGTGTGGCAGAGTGTGATAGACTGGCTTTGTAGGAAAGCAGCTTGGCTCTGGAAGTAAATAGCTGTTTGCAGTCATGGTCTCTCCAATTTTTCATGCCTTTCTTAGCACATTGCAGGCTCATTGCCATGTGCAGTGGATGGGAGAGAGGTCTGTGCTGAGACATGGGACGGGGAACTGGAGCAAGGACTGAGAACAGGAATGTGATCTCTGGAGGGGTGCTCTGACAGATTTCCTGTGCATGCCAAGGAGCTCCAGGGAGAATTCAGCTGACAGGAAACCAATTTCCTCCCTCTGCTTGCCCCTGCATGAGAAAAGGAGAGAGTGCTTAGGAGGCAAGGCCAAGACCATTCTGGTTGTGCTACATGGCACACAAGAGAGCTGAACAATACTCTTGGAGCCCCCCTTCCCCTTCCAGATGCCTTTACACCAGTCCAACTCTAAAGAACTTGGTGGAACTAAACCTTTAACAACAGGAACAGACAGCCTGGACTCCTTGAGCAACATAATGGGAGAACATTAAAGAGGCAGAATCACTGGTGTCAGAGGAGAAGACAGGTTAGTGGTAGCCTCTGACAGTAATAAGAGAGTGAGAGGCTTCTGCTGGGACTTCCTTCCAGGCTTTCCTCATCAGAAAGGCAAGGGCTGAATTACATAACCTTTGAATATAAATAAGAATTGGAGTGAAATTACAGGCTCTCGGTGACCTGCCACGTTTTAAGTGTAACTCTTGGGAAAAAAAGAAAAAAAAAAAAAGGTAGGGAAAAACTCCTTTTCCCTATAAAATTGAAATATAGTAAGTAATGGTATATGTCAGTCCCACCAGAAGTCTCCACATTTCCCTTCACTCTCAGACTTCAGCTTAATAGGCTCCAAACACAGACTGCTTTAACAGCCAGTATTCTGACATCTCTTGGTGTTATCTAGAAAATGTCAGCAGCTGAAATGCAGAATAGAAATGTGGCTTCAGTTTTTCTTTCAAGCAATTTTTTTTTGTCCTTTGACATCCAGTAGCTGCAGGGGTGATGCCTCAATTTGAGAAGTAGCTGCATTAAATGAAATGTGATAAAAAGAGACATCCAAATTCCAAACAGGTTTCAGATTAAGTTTTTGAATATGTAAATTTAGAAACATAAATTTAAATTCAAACCACAGGGTAAAATAAAAACTAAAAAAGAGCAGCAACATTTTGGCTGCTTGGAAAATTTAATACAAGATGTTTTCTTCTTTTTAAGGGCTTGCAAGTTCCAGGCAAATGGAAACATCATGAATATGATATAGGTGAATCTTGGTCAAATTTAATTTAAAATAAAGTAAAATAAAATTTAGTGAGGTACAAACTTTCTGTACATATGATGCATGAACAAGTTTTGTGACTAGCTAGAGGCAGACTAATACAACACCTTAGCATGATACTACATCTTCTGCCCCTTTGCTTTTCAAGCTTCACTGCTTTCACACTCTTCATATGTTCTAAAGTCCTGTTCACATTGAGGGTTTTGCAACACAATCCTTTACTGGTTTTCAGCTTTCCTTCATTTTGTTGTGGTCCCCTTGTACTTTTAGTGCTTTACATGGGTCCCACAAGGACCTGACTTTCTGGCCCATCTCCTACTGTCTCCAGTCTTGCACACCTTTAGATACTTTGGGATGAGAAATTTCGGGAGTGCTTTGCAAACCCAGATATCTGATGAAAACCATACCTTTGATATTCTTCCTTACTTATTGACTGTAATCTTAAATTCAGGATTGCTAATCTGATGCTTGTTTTTCCTCTACAAGAATCTCTGCCTTCTTCCCAAATTTTTCCAGTATCATGAATCGTAGAATCATATAGGCTGGAAAAGACCTTTTAGGTCATTTAATCCAACCATGAGCCCAGCACTGCCAAGTCCACCAGTAAGCCATGTCCCTAAACTGTCTGCATGTCGTTTAAATACCTCTGGGGACAGTGACTCACCCACCTTGCTGGGCAGCCTGCTTCAGTGCTTGACAACGCTTTCTGTGAAAAATATTTTCTTAATATCCAGTCTAAAACTCCCCTAGACAACTTGATGCCATTTCCTTTTATTCTATGTGTTATCTTTGGTTCAGTCTTCCCACACCACCTCTAGATTTTGGCATTTTCATCATTATAATACTTTTCTGGAAGCTCAATTTATTTTGCCATCAACACTTATTTTCTCGTTGTCTTTGGTTTTGGCAGTACTACCCCCCTGAAAGTAACTTAAAACATCTCTTCAGGTAATCTTTCAGACTTATCTCTAACCACAACTCACTGCTCTTCATGATTCGGCCAAAATTGCTCACTTCTGCATTTAGGGCCTCTCATTTCTTACCTTCACCATTTCTATTTATATGAATAAATTATGCCACTGACCATAACATGTCTTGCAGAACAGTTCCAGCCTGTTCTGCCCATCAGTCCACTGCTCTACCTAAAAGTTCCATCTTTCTCCCATGTTGCATTTTGGATTTTGGATTTTGGGAAAAGCTCCATGTGCTCAGAGGTACTAATATTCACCTCTGCATAATATCTTTTAAAAAACCAAAACACTGCTGTTGCTAGTTGATTCAGTGATAGTTTCTTTTCCTGTGTTTTGCATTCCAGCTTATTTTCACATTCATGCCATTTCTCTTCATTACCTCTTTGCCACAAGTCATTAACAGTAAGATCAGCAACAAAACCTGCCACCAAAGAAACCTCCAAATCCTGCAGCAGATACAGCATCATCAACAGCAGGTTATCCTTTAAATCATATCACAGACGCCTCTGCATCTGTGTTTCTACCATACAGCCTCAAATCTGAAAGAAGCTGCCATCACACAGTGGTATCACCAGCTGCTACCAAAATATAGATTCATTGGTGGCAAATATCAGTATTCTGCTGAAATCTGACTTTTAAGAAAGAGGAACATGTTTGATTTTTTTTTCTTTCATTTAGACCCATTAGAAAAAAAGTTCTGGTTTTGTACATCCACAAAATTTCAGTGTTAATCATGGTGTTAAAAAGTTTCCCTACCAAGAGACATGCAAGATTTCCCTAAAAATCCTTCCAATGAATGCTTAAGTCTGTTTTTCTTTCTTATTCTAACAAGGTTTAAGGTCTTGTGTTCAGTCTTCCTCTCCCCATTAAAATATTGTGCATATTACCAAAACATAACTGGCACTTAAATACTATGCTGCTATTGCCTTGAGTCAAACAGATATGCAAAAGGGGCAGCAGGAATATGTGATAAAGCCCATTTTGGAATGGAAACTAATGCTTTCTTTAGCACTAGTCTAACTCAGAGGGAATTTTGGATTCAAATTAATGGACTGTCAGCAGCTGCTTATAAAATTAGGTTCCAAAAGTACACTGAAAATCTAAAACTTTAATTGCTTGCAAACAGCTGCAAGGAATCTCTTACAACTCCAGTGCTACATGGAAGTGGAAGAAGGTCTGCTTTTTGTCCTGTAAATATTTACCTTTTCTACCAGTTTCATCAGTACACTGATTTTCAGATTAAAAGATTTTGAAAGCAGAAAGTAATTGCTGAAGAATAACAACCTGGTACTCTTATTTACCAATAAGAAACATGAATTGGCTCAGTAATACAGAAGATTGGCCAGAGGGCAGAGACTTAGATACTACCACATTTATTGGTGAAATGCAGAACAGGTTTTATTATTTATGATTGTCTTTGTGTGTGTGCATAGGAAACTTGGCAATAACATCATATTGGAAGGCTTTTAATCAGCTCAAGGAGATTAATTTAATACCAGAAAATGTATCAAGGCACATGTTAAAGGAGCTGGCCTGTCAGTCAGGGAGCAGCTGAGGAGCTGAAGGACAGCATGCAACATCATTAGGCAGTGAGTGCCAGGACTGACAAATGCCAAGGTGAGGTTTGCAAAAAGCCAACAGGCTAATGGCTCACTGAAAGTAGAGCAGCTGAGGATCCCTGTGCATTCTGTGTCCTGCCCACCACTGTTACTGCGCTCAGAGACTCTGCTCACAAGCCAGCATCCAACAGCTAAGCTGCATTCACACATGACTAAAGGGAACCTTAGTGGTAAGGATGTGACATGTGTAGCTTAAATTTATGGTTCATCTGCTATGTGAGTGGTATCTTGAACGGAGTCCAACAACTCTTCCATCAGCTGCATCCATATGCTATGCATGTGTTCCCTGCTAAGCACATCTTTTAAATTTAGTCCTTGTGGGTGCATATTCTACACTTTCTCCATGTTTGTGGCTTTCGTGTGCATTCTTCAGAAAAATACTCCTGTTCATTCAAAGGCTGTCCTGAGCTCTTCAGTTGCTCTCCAGCCATTCAGCTGTGACCCCAGCAAGACACCTCAGTGCATTCCCTTCATGTTCCCTCCCAGCTGTGTGACAGCCACCTCTGCTCCTTGGGCTGCACTGTGACTTCTGAGCTCCTTTGGGGAGCTGCTAGTGCTTCCCTGTTCCTTTGTTCAGAGGTGGTGAACATCCTGCTACTGCTTGCAATGATGTTTGTCCCTGTTTGAAACTTATAGACTCTTAGAATGATCTGAATGTTGCAACAGACATTTTCTTTTCTGGCGGATTTTGAGCCACATTCATCAATTTTTTAATCAGTGTTTAACATCAACCATTTTTGTCATATTTTTGTCATGCAGGGTAAGGAGTGAGTGTTTGTATCTATGGAAGAAGTAGTTGCCCTCCATGGTTCTCTCCCAAGTTTCCAAAGCAAAAGAGCCTTTCCCAGATGAAACTGTGAGCCAAGCAGAAATAGGTGTCAAACTAGCACAATGGCCCACACACAAGAGATTATAAAAGCCTTTTCTCTGGCAGGCATTTGTTCCCAAGTTGTCTTCTGGAACAGAACATACTGCCCTACACTTCATCAAAGAACTGAAGACTCAAGAAAAGTAAGAAAATTAGAAGGGAGACAAAATACTAAATACTTCTCTCAGAGCCAGCAAATGGGAAGGGGTGATACTCTGATATTAAATACTAGTGCCATTCTTCAGGCTTCAGAGTCCAGATTTATTAAATAAATGCATAACATTTCCAATAGGAGGTCAGGAGAGGCAAAACACCTAAATTGTAATGAATTTGGACATAAAATTATATTTCACATAAAAATGTTATGAGATAAAACAAGAACAGTGAAGTGCTTAAAAGTACTGTCTGTACATTCAGGAATTAAATTGTAAACTAACATTTGAAAATTGAATAGAGGTAAAGCTTAAAAAGCAGAGGGATTAAGAAATCTGCTGCATCTCACATGGTAATCTGTGCCAGAAAAAAGTACAGAATTTGGATGTCTTCTGGTTTTAATGACACACACTGTTTCCTCTTCCCACAGATAACCCTACTGATGTTGTCGTCTTGCAAGGAGAGGGTGAATTAAAAAATAGCATCTATTCAAATATTTAGCACTTGCCCACAGTATAATTCATGTTACCTAACTTCAGCAGACTGAAAGTTGGAAATGGTATCCATCTGCCCAAATTTAGATTCCTACAGTGCAAACGTCAACAGCTGAGCGAGTCATACAGACTCCTTTATAGGCAATGGAGAGAAACAGGCACTTCTGATGCGTAAGCACATCTCATCCTAAAAAATATGTCTAAAAGACATCCAGCAAATCACATGTAGAAACGGCTTTTTCTCCATCAACTATAAAGAGAATCCAGACTGTTATCGTTATGGTACAGGCATTTAAAGTTCAGCAAGATCCTGGTGTCTAATCTAAACTGGTCATTCTTGTTCCCTCATCATGCTGGCAGAGAGAAGCTCTCACTTACAGAGGTCTTGGTCATCTTGGCCATCTCCCTAACCTAAGAGAGCTGGTATGAGCTGCCTTCTACAGGTATTTGCTGCTGGGGGTGGAAGCCTCAGGCGTTGCTGAGGAATGTGAGCTGAGAGGATTGGCTGACATTATTTCAGCCATTCCTCATTCCATGTCTATTTTTGTGGCTTTAAAATGTTGTCTCCAGAGATATGGAAGGCATAGAAACACAGTATCAGAGAGGACAAGGGGGCTTGAAAGACAAGTATATTCTGAATCTGAATATTTTTGTATGTGTCATTTAAGCTACTGCCTTCCCTGATGTTTTCCCCTTCTTCTGTCAGTAGCTACCACAGTTGATGTTGGTGAGGAAGAGCATTTATCCTATTTTTTTCTTCAGAGGTGCTGTGTTGCTCACAAAAGGTTGGAGACCTTTGCCAAAGACAGTCTGCCTTCCTCTGCCAAAGTCAGAACATTGCTTGACCAATCCCACACACTACACTTGGGAGAAAATGAAAAAAACCAAAACAAAACAAACAAAACAAAAAAAACCCCAAACCAAACAACTGAGGAGGCATAGGGAGGCACAACAATAAATAGGATATTAAGGATAATAAAACCGAAAATGGTTTCTTTTTTTCCCTCCATTTTTTTCCTGTATGTGAGATAATACCTCAATCCACAGTTATTTCATCCCTCTCAGATTCATGCAGGGATCCTTGGAGTATGTAAATGGTGGGCTGCAGGTTTTTCTGGTCATTGCACTGCCTTTTTTCTGCTCCATGCCAAGTGAGGCGTGAGGTGTCCTGCTGATCTCTGGTGTAGCTCTCTGATATGGCTGCACACACACACACACATGTGAGCACTCTCACACAGAGATCACCATCTCAGGAAGGTGCAGTGGCACAGGTTTTGAAGGGGCTCATTTTTCATCCTTCCAGGTTCTGGTGGAAACAGCTGGCACAATATACACCTTGGCCTTTGTTCTGCACTGTCTCTTCAGAAAGCCATGTTGAGAGGTTCATATCTCTTTTTTTCCTGTTCAAGCAGACTTTAATTACCTGCTACATGCAAAATGGATTCTCATTAGACAGAATTTTTCCTAAAACCATCGTGATTAAGCAGTAGCAATTATTGCTCATGCCATTAAGCTTACTCAGTCACCAGGGAAGCTTTGTGAGAACAGGAAGATGGGGATCTCTGCTTTCTGGTACAGGGACTCTGCTTTTGGTCTCTGTGTGCACAGCCCTCAGCCTGGGGACCAGGAAGTATTACCCTGAGGCTATAGATGGGAAGGGGTTATTTTCACTTTGCTCTTTGGGATACCCCCCGACCCCAGCATGGGGAGGTGGCAAGGCCAGGCTCCCTGAGGCTGGCACCAGCCAGGCAGTCAGCAGCACTGTCAGGCCAGCAGGTGAGCTCATAAATCACACAGCAGCCTCACACCTCTGCTCCCCAGTCCTGCTTTCACATGCAAGCCGTAGCAGCCCTGCATGCTGGACTCCCTGCTCCTGAGCCATGTGAGCCATCCCCAGAGCCTCCACTTCTTACCCTCAGCTCCTGCAGGCTTGCTGCCCGCTGCCTGGACAGCAGCTGAGCAGCCAGCAGCTGCTGTAAGGCTTGCTGGGGGAAGGGATCCCTTCTTTAATTTTTCCAGGTCCTTTTGTGCTATCCCTGTTGGCAGCACACTTGCCAGGCTGTCTGCCTCCAGGGCCAAATTGTACTTCTAGATTAACCCACAGTTTACACAGGAGCTGTGTTGTCTGTCAGTCAGCTCAGGGTCTGGAGGATATCCAGGGACCCCTCAGGAGCAAACTTAAGCCCAAAGTTAGGACCAAACTTAGAACTGAGCTTTCTACTGCATGAGAGGGATACGTTAGGGAGAGAATTTCTAGAACCTCAACTTGGTCTGATTTTTTCCAAGCAACTTTACTCAGTTTGACCCCAAATGTTTCCGCCAGAGGCCAGATTCTCAGCTGTGACACGTGCAGGCTGAGGATGGACAGGCAGCATGGGAGGAGCTGGCTCTGGGTTAGATTCAGTTCTGCCAGCCTCTGAAAGGAGCAGAGGACATCAGAGGGACTGCATCTCTGCACAGCACCAGTCCCAAATGCTCAGTAGAACTACTTGCTCTGTCTCACCAGCCTCATCTGTTCTCATGCTGGCACACTTGGGGTGAACACAAATACAAAACAGAGCAAACTCAGAGAGAACAAAGGCTGGAAACAGGCTCCAAGAAACTGCCTCATCTGCTTCCACAACAGATTATACCTGGATCATCACATATTAAATATGATGGCCATTAAAGTCTGTTCAAGGCATTAGCGATGCACTGGATGAAAAAAAACCACACATGCACAGTGAGAATTAGATCATTGCCTGCTTGTTTCAGCCTTGTATTACAAGAAACAGCAAAGAAATACTCCTGTTCACTGCTGCCTGTGCATCTTTTCTGATTTCCTAGGTGTGACTCTCTCACCAACTGGAAAAGACACAGCTCCATGGCATCCCAAGGCATTTCTCTTTCTGCAGTGCTATTCTCTGCAGATCCACAGTCAGATCACTTAAGCTGAAGCTCAAACCTTGCTGCTAACCCGTCTCTCTGTCAACTTTATATGCTTGTCTTTGTCAGTGCAGCTTCTGCATTTGCAGAGAGAGCATTGCCTTTTCTCAGTCTCTCTCATTTCTGTCCTTCCTGACTTTTTAAATTCAGTATCCGTAGGTTACAAAGCTGGCTGCTTGCTTGCTCTGCTCCTCAGCTCGCAGGACACCTAATAATAGCACTTACCTGGAACATTTAGTTCTCCAGGAACGGCACAAACCCTGATCACCACACTGGGTTTGTGAAGGAGTTGAATATTTGGCGCTGATTTATCAGAAGGACTGGGAAGGATGACAGCTCCCCCTTCTGCTCTGCCCCCAAGTCCCTGTCTCACATTCCCACATGGACACTTTCGTTTGTCCCCAGCTCCTTCACACCATGCTCCTGTAGTTGTTACCCAGGAGCAGGGACTTTTCTGTCTGACAGTCCTAAGCCCATGGCACATCCAGAAGTTTTTTATGCCATATGATCCCAGCATGTATTCCCAATATTATTGAGCTTAGCCTCACAGCACAGCTGTGATACTCAAAATTATATTAAAAGTAATTTTATGGGAAAGGAAAACTAGTCACTACTGAATATGCAATGGCCATGCAGGGGACAGGGCAGAGGTAAAGCTATCCTCAGGATCTTCAGAGAACTTTCAAATTATGCATATCCTTATAGACCATGATGCAGATATATAAATGAAGCAGCAGGGGCTAGTCTCACTTGGGATGGGAACTCATACAGGACATCCCAGTGAGGTATATCTTACACAGAATATCTGCATATAGATTCCTCCCCTTCACTCCCTACATCATCCTGCCTCTCATCTCAGCCTTAGCAAGTGAGATTCATGAAATTTGAAAACAGACTGAGTAGTGAAAAAGAAATAAAATTGTACTGCATGTCAGCAATGTTTCCTGTTATTCCCAGAAGGTAGCTAACAGGCACTACATAATCCTGCTGACATTAATAATTCTTGCATTCTCCTCCATTCCATCAGTGCTGTGAAACTTGCTAAGTCTAACATGAAAAATCTGAATGTGATGGACTGTGCTGAGATTGCGCAGAATTCTCAATATTCAGCTGAAAATAAACTAGAGTCCTGATGCCAAATATTCAGTGCTGATGACTTTCATCTCAAGCAGAAAAAAAAGACAGTTTTCTCTTTGTCTGCTTAAAGTTAGTCATATAATCCTCTAATCAGTAGACTGTTGGTCTATCATTTGCAAATCAGAATAGATGTCAAGAGAGAAAATATAAAAATTGAACATTCATTGCTCATCATTCTATCTGAGAGCAGAAGTGCCAGGTTAGTTTTATTTGCAGGTGCTTCACATCATTTCTTTTAAATCTGGCTAATGTCTCTCATCTGCTGTCAGATTGATAGCCTCTGGGTAGATCTGACTCTTCTCTCTCCCATCATACATCCAACACATTTATTTTTCTGCAGTTGGACATATTTTGAATCTTCATGCCCAAGTCAGCTGAGAGACACCTTCAGCCACTTCTGGTTTGAGAGCATCACAAAGTAACCATCCCAGGCTCCATGCCACCGCTCTTTTATTCTTCAGCCTTCTCCAAAACCCTTCTGAACAAAATGCATTTCCTAGACTGTCATTTTCTCTAATTCTGCATTTAAAAGTCCTTCTGCAACTGTCCAAGCACAAAATCTTTCCAAACATAAGAGTAATCATATTCCTTTTCCCAACTTGCCTCAAATTCCTGCAGATTGCTCAAAGTATATCTTGGCCCTTTCATTTCCTTTCCTTGTACTTCTCTTAGGACAGCATGTGGTGCCAGGAAGGACTTACACAACACACGCTTCAATTCTCACAAGTGAGATCTTTCCCCTGATTTCTTCTCCTTCCTTACTGCTTGCCACAGGTGAAAGATGAACAAAGAAATGGCAATGTAAAACCCTTCTCTGGGTTCCCCTGTTTGCTCTGTCTTTAACACTTCCCAGAGTATGTACAGTAATTTCACGATTATAAGCCGCACCATTTTGACTAAAATTTTGGTCCGAACCCAAAGTGCGGCTTATAATCAGGTGCGGCTTATATATGGACAAAGAACAAAAAGTTGCTGTTTTAGTTTGGAGGACAGGTGTCTGCTGAGAAAGGCAGGAATTTCTATTTGAAATGGAGAATGTAAACCCCCTCTCTCCAAATTATTATAATTTTGAAATCAAGGGGCTTTCAGGCAAAAATATGGGAATTAGGAATAACAGTTCTTTACTAGGGAAATTAAAATAGAAATACAGTACTACAAAGAAACAAACTCCAAACCCTGACAAAGTCAGAGTATAACCTGACACCCTGTCAGTCAGGGTGTTGGTAGCAGTCCCATTAAATGGTGGCTGCATCCTCCTGCAGTGACAGATGTGATTCAGTTGTAGCAGTGCTCCTGTACAAGGTGCAGTTTCCCTCCAGAGGTCCAGTGGTGATGTGGAGAAATCCGGTTTTCCTCTGGAGTGCAGTGGAGAAAGGGGCTCCCTTAGTGTCCCAAAACCTCTGTTTTTATCTTGGTAAGAAATGTTGGGCTCTTCCCCCTGGCTGGAGCAACTTCCAATGGGATGCAGTAATTTTATCAGTCCCACAGTGGAACTCAATGGGCCATTAGCAGAAAATGACTCTCTGGAGGAAGGATGGGTTGTGAAAAGATAAAGAACAATGCCCCACCTGGTTTCAATGGATGGCCCATTAGCAGAGTATCTGCCGTTGAGAGAAGGATCACTGCCCCCACCCTCAACAGATGGTGATAGAATAGATACCTTTTATCATTACTGTAAATGGAACCATGACTACCTCCAGATTTTAGTCTGCACCCAGCATATTTGTTCTGAGCAACAGAGAATGAGGAGGACCCGAAGTCTGAGCCACCAGGTACACATTCAGATCATCTTTGGAACCCTGTCTGCAGATAATTCTGTAAATATCAGCCTTTGTCCCAGCCCTGGGGGTGCAACCATGTACTGCTGGGGTCAGAGAAATGGGAAGAAGAAACAAGCACTGTAACATGGCTCACACACAGTAATTTTTTTGTTAGCCCTAGGTCCCCTCCAGTGACCAAGTATAACCCCACAGGAGATCCCATCCACAGAGAGAGCCCCAAGGGAGCCAGGTAGGAGAGGAGGTGACAATGACCTCCAGACACCTACCCCAGTCTCCTTCTTCCCTTTCCATCCCTTCCCTGCAAAGACTCCCTCTCTGCCATAGACTCTGGCTCCTCTTCAACTCACATCCTCCTGATAGTGTGAACTATAATGGTGGCAGGCTCAGGGTTATCACTGAGCATTCCTGATAGTGATGCTGGTGCCTCATCAAGGACAGTGGATTTTGTACAAGTCCAAGCCATTGTTTCAGGCTGCCAGGAGCTGCAGGAAGCCTGCACGGCATCAGTTATACTCTGCTCACCTTTGGGGGTTAATTGGTAATCAAAAAGGCTGTAATTTTTTTTTTTCATGTAATGATTGTTCTGACTCTGCAGAAGCAGAGGGTTTCACAGAATCACAGAATATTGAGATTTTCAAGGAAAAGAAAGGTAATCCATTTTCTTGCACCAGCCATGATGTCTAGTTCTGCTGAGGGCTTCATCCAAGTGAAGATAAGAAAATCTGTAGCTTTCACAACTCCTTGCATCTCAAAATTAAAAGGATGGGGAAAGAGAAATTGTATCTTGCCCTAGTGGTTTGTTTCTATCCTACAAACTATCTTGTTAACCTCATGAACATGATACATAGCAGGAGTACAGTGCTTTCCTTTGATGAAGGTGAATTTATAAAGGCAAATAAACCAAAATACACAGTGAGTTGACAGAGCAGGTGTTTGCCACCTCTGTCCCAAAGAGGTGGAGATTGTGGGGAACAAGCCCCTCTCAGCTTTGCTTTCTCAGGGGCCCTTTGGCTGTCCCACCTCCTGGCACATTGGGCAGAGTTTCTCAGAAGTTTCTCTACCCAGGGGCCTCCAGCTGAAACAGCTGCTCAACTTCCTCTGTTCCCACAGCCAAATCAAAAGTGGCCAGGAAGAAATAAGATACATCTGTCCATGTAGAAAAGGCAGTTTTCCTTAGGGAGAGACACAGGAATATGGTTGCATAAGCCTTACCAAGCCTGTGGCAGTAGAACATGCATCAAGGTTGGCCTTGGTTTGAGACACTAGGAGCAAAACACAGTGCCAGTCAGAGAGGCCTTCTTGGATTTCCTCTGCTGTGGGGCCGCCAGGGCTCCTTCCAGAGCAGCTGGAGGTTCCTGTGCCTCCAACATTCATTGCAGTCACTGGCACTGGGCAGCAAAACCTGAAACCAGCAAATGAAATCCAATTCCATGCCAGAGATCCAAAATGGATTTTGAAATAAGCTTTGCCTAAGGGTGAAGAAAGAAGCAAGGTGGCAGTTTTAATTTGGGAATTAGCTCATCCTTGCAAGACTAAATATTGGACAAACACCTCCTGGAAGGACCTAAGCAGGGACTGGGATGGAAAATGCCTGGAGACATGGCAGGGGCTGATTTCAGTCAAACTGGCCTTAATGGTGATTGTAGCCACCTACTTCTGTTGCAAAAAGCAAACAGTCAAACTAATTCATGCACCAGATAATTCACAGAAGAGAAAGGGTAAGATCCACACTGGTGTGGAAGGCAGATCTCAATCCATCCATGCCAACCTGATATCCCACATCCACAAAAGACAAAATCAATGGAAACAGAAACAGGAGCATGCTACAGGAAACAGGCAGCCTTGCTCAGAAGGAGGAGGAGGAGGAGGATCTTGCCTTGTTAAATCTGGCAAAACAAAGGATCTGATTGCTGCCTATAAACATATTGGGGGTAGACACCAGGGAAGGAAAACAGCTGTTATGCTGAAGGACAGCACTAGCACAAGAACAAAAAGGGTATGAACAGGTCATGAATACATTTTTGAATGTGATTATGGAACATGGTGCCTACAATACCAAAGGATTTGCTTTGGTGACCAGGACGCCCCATTGGCTTTAAGTTGTGCAGAAAATCCCCTCACTGTTGGTCCTGATTAATTTTTCTGATATTAGTTTTATGCTTCTTGACAGCTAGTCATTTTTAACTCCTCAGGGTGTAACAACCTGGTGTATTTGTTATAGGAAAGACATACTTGGAGCAAGAGTACCTACCCCAACCCCCCTGGTTACACCCAGAATCATGTGGAAAGCAGCAAAAGCTCTTCTTGATGCTGGTGAGAGAAAGGGAAAGAAGAGAGAAGGGACTGCCTAAACCACACTTCAGAGAAAAGGCTACACAAAAATTAAAAACTGGGAGAGTTGTTGAAACTGTCTTATCTGCAGGGGAAGATTTGCTGATGAATGAGGTCCATAATGATGAAACTCTCATATGAGAACACATGTGGAAAGTCATTGCACTTGGTATGGCTGTGAGGCTTGGTTTTAATGTTGTGCTAGGCAAACTGGGGGCTGTTTCTGTCCCCATTGGATTAGGAGGCATCTTCCTGATTTGCTGCATCTTGGATGCCAGGGCAGTCGAGGCAGAGAGGAGTCTGTTGGCTGCTTCATTGCAGATGATCCTGTGATTCCTCCCCTCTCTACTTTTTATGCTGAGGACTCTGGGGAGGCAATGTGCTGCTTACTGTGGTTCTGGACTCATTTGCTAGGCAAAGAATCCTCCATCAGTGACACATCATTTTTAGTTATTTTGAGAAGAAAAGAATGTGCTTTTTTATGTGGGTTTCTTTGGGCTCCAGAAACTATAAATGTCTTCATTTTTAAGTGTCAGCCTTGACATGCACAGCTGATTTAGACCTCAGTGATAAATATATCTGCTCTGCTATGTATCTTTTTGTTGGGAGTTATAATTGAATTAAAATTGTATACTCTGTGGGCAGGCTGTGATAGGTAATTAAGTTCATTGATTATGCCATGGCTCAGTTTGTCAGATGTACAGTACACTCTAATTGCTATTATATATACTGGACAGAGCTCATCTCAGATGGTTTGAGCTGGCATAAGGCCATTCCTTCAGCGACAGCTTTCACGAGTTTGGGACTTTATGTTACTGCTGAAGCTCTGTAAGAAGATCATAGGCAAAACAGACGAACCTCATCTTGTTTGAAAGTGCTATAAAATTATACATTTATCTAGATCAGCAGCCTGGTGGATTTAATAGTCCATAAGGCGCCTCTCTAAACCTGGGCTGATTTATAAGTTCACATGGAGGCTGTACTGAATTTTCACTTTCCAGTCTGAAGCAAAAATTGCTTTTGCCTAAGGACCACACTGAGCACTGAGCCTAAACTCAGTACAGAATCATCTGGGTTGAAAATTGCAAAGAAGTAATTATTTGCAGAGTATTTCTTTTCAGGCAGTGTAAATAACTGATTTTACCTAACCAGACACAGCTCTTCACAGAGTAATAAAATGTAGTTTGATGCCAGTGCTAAAATGAAATAGGGAAGACTAGGAATAATGGGAAGGGTAGTAGAAGACCTGAAGGAAAGTCAGTGGGGAAGCTTGGGCAAAAGGAGGTCAGGGAGATGTGGGAAAGGGAAAGGCACCTGCAAGGTGTTTCAGAGGGACCATTGGAGTGAGGAGGTGCTGAAAGGAATTGGAGGTGCTCAGAGACCAAAAGGGCATTGCTTTTCCCATCTCCCACACCTTTGATCAACACCATCTCCTCCTGGGGTCTAATAGGCTGCACCTCTTAGGAGAGGAGGGAAGAAGGGGCAGGTTGGGACAGGACCTGCAGGAAGACAGCACAAATGGCTCCCTGCTTCTGCTCCCAGAGATGTGGGCTGGCAGAGGGTATTGCTGCATGGGTTACTGCCTCCTCCACCCAACCTGCCCAGCTCTGCCTGAAGCAGAAGCTTGTGGGGCAGGCCATAGGGCTGGAACTCAGCTCAGGGCAGCCCCTTCCACACAGGGTATTTCCACACAGATACAGATCAGATTGCCACAATTTCCATGCTGTGTTCTCCTTCTAGCATCAAGCCATCTCTCATCACACCCCCAGGGAACACCAGCAAAGCCACACAGTGTGACCACCACAGTCTTGCACTCCCACAGTCCTGCAGGCTTCGATAAACTTCCAGAAATCCTGAGTTCTTTTCTTTTCTTTTCTTTTCTTTTCTTTTCTTTTCTTTTCTTTTCTTTTCTTTTCTTTTCTTTTCTTTTCTTTTCTTTTCTTTTCTTTTCTTTTCTTTTCTTTTCTTTTCTTTTCTTTTCTTTTCCTTTCTTTTCTTTTCTTTTCTTTTCTTTTCTTTTCTTTTCTTTTCTTTTCTTTTCTTTTCTTTTCTTTTCTTTTCCTTTTCCTTTTCTTTTTTCTTTTCTCTTTTTTCTTCTCCTTTCCAGTTACTTTTCCTCACTTGTCTGCTTGAAAACAGTGCAATTCACCACTTTCAGAGGCATGTAGTGGCATTGAAGTATGCAACACAGTAAGCACGTGTTGCCTTAATCCCACAACTCATCGAAGCTACTGCTGAAGCTTGTGGGACTTCTGCTGAACTCACTGGGACCACCCACATTTTTAACACTAGGCTTTGCTGGAGGAGGTCTTTTGAGCTGAGCTTTTGCAGGACAGACAAGCTTATGAAAATCAGGTACTAGGCATCCAGATTTAGTTGAGGATACTGTTTTTCCTCCTCTTTGACATACCTGAGTTGCAGGAACCAGAGAACAAAATAGATTAACTGGTATGGCATGCGATACATATTGCTTCCAAGATTTTACCTTGAAGCTGGGGCATATTTCCTGGCCAGAAGACTGAAAAACACTTTGAGAAATGTGTCTGAAAATGCTGCATCTGAAATGTGATAATCCAGTTTCAAGGAGAAGAAAGCAGTAAACCTATTTTCAACTGTACTAAAAGATTTTTTTTCCTTTTGGCCCCTTTCTCTCCATCCAAATCCTTGAGCCTGTTTATTGCTTTCTTCTTATGATTGAAGCTGCTTTTAGTGGTCTCTGAGGCTAAGCACTTCAGTTTTAAAATGTGAACAAAGAAAATATGCCGTGAGGGAAGGAGGTGCTGCTGGAAGGAAAGTCAAGGTTGAGGCTATCTCCTCTGAATACATGACAAGATGCTAAAGAGGTATCTTTATAATCACACATAATAAAATGCTTTTAAATTTCTGCCTAACTGCAAAGCTGTTCTGATGGTCTGTGTTTAAAATATGTTGGAAAAATAAAAGACAATTCACAATTTCATGCTACCCCACATATTTCTGGCCAAAGCTGTTAAGTATATCACTATTCTGAAACTGTATCCCTAACTTCTTTCCCCCTTTTAGAAGTGCTGCTACTACACAATAAACTGAGTTGTCCAGGGCTTTACATGCTCCAGAGACCTGAAGTGTCCCGAGCTGATCCATTGCACTTTCAGATTATCAGAGCCAACAAGATATTTCCTGCCAGCTGTGCCCTTAATGGGACCTAAGTGATGCTCCTTGTAGTCCTCTGTTCCTGAGCAGCTGAGAAAGATTGGGAGCTGAATTTTCTGGATGTTTGATTAGCAGGGTTTTGGCTGCTTTCTCCCTGTAGCATGCTCTCAATGATTCACTCAGTCCCAGCAGGAAAGTCCATTGGTGGTGACCATGGAGGCTCCCTTGAGAGTCCCCTGAGGGCCCTCAGTGAGGGACCAGAGGATTCTCTTCTGTGCTAAGCACCAGGAAATCTGCAGTTTCTATTTCCCTGACAAGTGCTGATGTTAAGAAGGAACTGCTAAGCTGACACAGTCGAGCTTATGGACTGGATCTGCTTGAAATGATAAGAGGGTAGGAAAGTAATCTTAGGAGAGAAGGGCTGAATTTCTCATCACTCTGGTTTAGCAGTAACAGGGAGGATATTCCTGGAGTGCACTCTGCTTCTGCTTAGAGAGATGAGACTTTTAAAGCGAATAAAAGAGATGTGCAGGCAGCAAGGGCCAGGGCACAGACCAGAAGCAGCCCACCATCAGGGATCTGGATCCCAGGATGATGGGATCTTTGTCCTTTTGAATGTATAGGTGGGTTATTAGATCTCTTGTGAATGGAGAGAACTCCTCTACATGCTTTTTCTCAACCACACAACTCTTTTGCTTTTTTCTTCTTGTCAGTTTGGATGTCAGGTTAAATTATAGGAGCAATGGTGGGAGGAGAAAAAAAAATCAACTTATACCTTCATTGTTTTGACCTGCTGCCCTTGCTCCACTCTTATATGACCTGCAGACCATGTTGTTCTTTTCTTTGTCTCTTGCAGTTGTATTTGAGATTCTTGGCAGCCATGGGATGGGAGAGGGAAGAGCTGACTGTACAAAGAGCAGCCACTCTTCTAGGTTTCACACAACATTGTGAAAACACATTTCAGACATTAATAAAAGAACAATTGTTGCAGTTTGAGACCAGACAAGCATAGAAAAATTGGAGCCTGATGAATATTCACCTGAGCAGATGTGACATCTCGACAAAGCCACCATGGGATGCATCTGTGTGAGTGCCATCGACAGATATATTAGCTGTTCAGTAAGAAAAGTTCTGCTCTGGAAATGCAGTATTCAGCCTGCTGATAAACCTATGGCTGAGTGCTTGGGGCAGTCATATTTTTCCCTTGCAATGTCAAAGATAGATTCTAAAATTCTTGAAAGTCATCTGACAGCAAATGGCCTCTGAGATCCAAGAAGGACTCTCTGCAGGCTGGGAAAATGACTTTGCTTTCAACTGTTCTTCAGTCTGTTGGGTACATCACCAGTAAATCTATTCTTATTAAAAATGGGCCCCTTACTACAGGAACTGGAGTTTTCAATTATTTTCCAATCGACCATGTTTCCAGAACACAAGTGCCACAAGTATTTTTCTAGAAGAATCATAGGTTCAGTTCCCCAATTCTTTCTTCGCGTTTCTCTGCAATTTATTTAAATAAATTTCTTTGAGAAAAATAACATCTGCTACCATTTAATACAATTGGATCTGTTACTCTCTCCCTCTTAAAGGGAGAGTTTATGCGCTTTGTATTTACAGATAACAGTCTTAATATGTAAATTAAACTAAGCTTGCATATGAAGCACACATAAATTTCAGAAAGGTAAACGTGTAAATAAATGTATTTTAAAGGTTCATTGAGTTGGCAATCCCATTCAGCACATTTACAGTAAATAGACTCAATTTCTTTTATGCAACTTCCTATTTTCTAATAGCACTTTAAAAAATGATTGAAAGAGAAATACATAAACCAAGAACTGAGAGCCGATGGCTTTTTAAAAATTTTTCATAAAGTGCAGTGAGCTTCATGCTGAACTATAGAAAAATGTAAGCCTTGAACTAAAACAAACACCAAAACTTGTTAACATAACAAACATAAAAGCTTCAATATTTTTTATTGGATTGACAAAACAAGTTGGAGTTAAATTTCCAGGTATACCAGCTGCAACCAAAAGAAAATATTCTTCCCACATATTGGCAAGCTAGCTCTGCAGAAAATGCAAATAAAATCATGCTTTGGAGGTAAATAATAACTTCCAGGGCCAAGTGCTTTGCAACAGGTTGGAAGCAGTCAGTACCATTCAGTCTTGCTTCTGGCAAGGAGCAGTGATGCTCCTCTCCCCCAGCCTGCCACTTGAAAGTGGGGTAAGCCCCCAGCGCTGTGCTCCTGCAGATCAGAATGCACGACATGGTCCCCATGCAGTGCCCAGATGTGGCCATTCCCCTCCTTAGTGCTTACCCTATGCCCTCCCACTGTGTTGGCTGACCAGGCTTTTGATGGTGATGTCATGGGCCACCCTTCAGAGCATCTTCATCCCCTTTTAATTCTCCATCCCATTCTTCTAGGAAGCCATGGTTGTTCTTTCTCAACATACTGCCAAGGATGTCCCGCAGATCACATGATCTTTTCCTAAGAACTGATGAATCCGTGATTGTTGCTAAAAACCCTTCCATCAGCCTGTATATGTCTCACTCCTAATTTCTGCAAGCAAGCCTGTACTAGTCTGCTTTCTAAAGTATTTTCTGCTTGGAGTGTCCTGAAGGATAAAAAAGCCTTAAAAAATCATCATTTGCATTTGCAAGCTACCATTTTCCAGAAGTGAAAAGGCATCCTTGGGGCACCTTCCTCCTTTCCTTCCTCCAGGCAGGAGGACAAGGAGGTAACAAGTAATTGCCTATTCATGAGCCAGCATCAGTTTTCCAGGGAATGCAATGCTCTGAGAGTACACAGAGAATAGTGGTGATTAGGAAAATACTATCTCCAATACTCAGCTCCTGGAATGAACACTTGCATAATCGTTAAACCCATTTTTACAATTTACAGGTGAATTGCATCTCGTTTTCTCTCACAAATTTTCTCTCATCATGCTTGTATCTGACTTACAGACCAGTCCCATCAGCTGAAATATATCTTGAAAATAGGACCCTCCTACCCTTCGTCTATTAGGAATTTATGTTTTCCTCATGCCATACAGTAGACACTCCTGGGATCCTACAACAGAACAGGACTAAAAGAGCTCGCTGCAGTCTGGCTGTTAAAGAATCCCACAAATGAATTTAACTGTGATGTCTCATTAAAATGGACACAGTTTTCCCTGAGTACTCCAGAACAGCATTAGGCACTCTGTTTGCAGGCCAGGCTCAGCTCTGTATTTTAAATGCTACATCTGTGCTGTCAGCCCTCATGGGACAGAGGGGACGGAAAGTAATTACACTGTGCAGAAAAGGCTGCTAAACATTAGGGCTACTTCCAGCTGCTATGAAGCAGCAGACCATGCTCAGCAGAGATGCAGGCTGCTGAAAGGCAGAATTTTGGTTTCACTTGAGCTTCTGGGTTGCAGGTACAGAGTCCCTCCTGCTGCCGTTATTGCACTGAATATCATGGCAGGCTTTGTGCAAACCTTGCATATACTGCTATAGTACTGCTGATGCTGCTGTTGTGTGTGCCCAGAGGAAGATGGAGTCAATCCAACTCCCAGCCCCACTCTCTGCCTCGCAGCATTCCCCCCATGAACTCTGGAGCCACAAGCTTGCACCTTTCTCAGAGGACAAAAAGAGTTCTAGCGCAGGAGCTAACAGCGCTCATTGATGGAGCTTTGAACTAGCTTGGCCCTAAAAGGACAAAACCAGGCTTGCCAGTGATGAGCAGTGGGATGGTGTGCCATCCACAAAACTTAAGGAAAGGAGCACTAATAGGATGCCTCAATCTGCTTCACGAGGTGGTGCCTACAATGTACCACACCTGAAGGGTTTTTCCACTAATGCAGCTGGCATGAGCAACAAAGAAGAACAGGTTGAGGCTTTGGCCCAGTCCCCAATACTTGATATCCATGGTATAAGTGACACCTGGTGGGATAAGTCCTGTGTCTGGAGTGCCCTGTTGGATGGTTGCAGGCTCTTCAGGAGGGATGGCAGGGCAGAAGAGGTGGGTGGCACTAATAAAAGTGTTAGAATGTATGGAGCTCACAGCTGACAACAGCACAGTTAAGAGCCTCTGGGTAGGAATCAAGGGGCAAACAAGTAATGTGGATGTCATCATGGGACCTGACTGTAGGCCTCCTAGCCAGGATGATGACACCAATGAATTATTCTTTAAGGAACTAAGGGACACTTCCAAGTCAGCTGTCCTTGTCCTTATAGGAGATTTGCAGCTTGCAGCTGGGAGCACCCACACAGCTGCTACAAAACAAGCCAGAAAATTCATTAAAAACCTGGTTGACAACTTTGTGGAACAGGCCCTAAGGGACCTGACTTGAAAAGATGTCCTCCTTGATCCACTGTTTAGTAACAGAATGGATCTTGTAAACAAAGTGGAGGTTGGTGGCTGTCTTGGCCACATTGGCCACAAAGAGATCAAGTTTAAAATTTCTTTGGATGGGAGGAAAAGTGCCAGCAAAATCTAAGCTCTGGACATGAGGAGAACAGACTTCAGGCTGCTCAGGGAGCTAGTGAGTAAAGACTCCTGGGAAAATGTTTTTGCAGGTGCTGACATCCATAATTTCTGGTCATTTTTTAAACATCAGCTCCTAAGGACACAGGGGCAGCAAGTTCTAAATGTCAGAAGTTAAGCAGGAAAGGCAGAAGGCCAGCTTGGCTGAACAGGAATCTTCTCTTGGAAATAAGGCAAAAAAGATAGGTGTATGCCCAGTGGAAGCAAGGTCAGGTGACATGAGAAGAATACAGAGATGCTGATAGCCTCTGCAGAGAGAAATCTCATGTGGCCAAAGGTCCACTGGAGTTGAAGATGGCCAGAACTGTGGGGGACAATAAAAGAGTTTTTACAAATATATTAATGGCAATAGGCAGTGTAAAAGTAACATGAGTAACAAGATGAGGACGGTCACCTCACAAACAGGAACAGGGACATGGCAGATGTATTTACATTTTTTGCCTCTGTCCTCAACATAGATGACATACCAAGGGGGTCTCAGTGCTCTGAGCTGCAGAACCATGACTGCAAGGATGATCGACTCCCAGCTGACTCTGAAAATACGAAAGATCTGCTGCTCCAGCTGGATGTCTACAATTCTATCGTGCCTGATGGGACTCATCCAAGAATCCTTAAAGCAATAGCTGATGCCATCACAAAGCCTCTCTTTATGATTTTTGAACAGTCTTGGGAATCTGCAGAGGTCCAGCTGACTGAAAGCTGACAAATGTCCCAATTTTCAAGACAGGCAAGAAGGAGGACCCTGAAAACTACATGCCTATCAGTCTCACTTCAGTATCTGATAAAATCATGGAAAAGACTTTTCTGGGAGGTCTAGAAAAACACCTAGAGGATAATACAGTCATTAGCCACAGCCAGCACAAGTTCATGAGGGGAATGTCCTGCTTGTCAAACCTGATTTCCTTCTATGACAAGATAGCCCACCTAGCTGATCTAGGAAAGGGAGTTGAAGTAATTTTTTGAACTTCAGCAAAGCTCTTGATACTGTCTCTCACAGGATCCTTCTGGACAAAATGTCCAGCTCATAGCTGGAGAACCAAGTTAGATGGTGGGGGAGCAGCATGCTCACAGGTCAGGCACAGAGGGTTATGGTGACATCAGACTGACATCAGACACTAGTGGAGTTCTGCAGGGCTCTATCCTTGGCCCAGCTCTCTTCAACACCTTCATTAACAATTTCGACACAGAACTTGAAGAAATACTAAGTAAGTTTGCCTCACACACTAAATTGGGAGGAGCTGTAAACCTCCTTGAGAGCAGAGAAGCTCTGCAGAGAGACCTTGAGAAATCAGAGAAATGGACAGTGGTCACAGCACCAAGCCTGACAGAGTTCAAGAAGCATTTGAACAATGGTCTCAGGAACTTGGTATGATTCTTGGGGTGTTGTGAGCAAGGCCAGGATTTGAACTTAATGATTCTGATGGGTCCCTTCTGACTTAGCATATCCTATGATCCTTTGAGTCTATGCTTGGAGGCTTTTCTGCTCTTCATGTCTCTCATGTGATACCTTTGGAGCAGAAAATGTCAGAGCACCCCTCTCACTCTTCACAGAGATTTCCTTTCCCTGTTGCCACCCTGGAGGATAGATAACAGTTCTTCCAAGCATGGCTGTAATCCTTAGTCATTACTTTGGTAATCTTTGCCCAGAATACATTTGTCTTGGGGCAGAAACATGTGAGATGTTCTAGGCACCCTTCCCAGTCATATTTTTCCAGCAATATGCATAGAATTTAATGTATTCATGCCAGTTTACAATGCCTGAAAATGAACTGTTTGTGGGTGGTCTTAAATTCTGCCTGTGCATCGCTGTTTATATTTGTTTATGTTATATTTTATGGCATATATTAGACCATGGGGATAAATTTAAAAACCGACAATAAAGGCTACAGCACAGGTATTAAAGTGGTTTATTTCTTTCTCATTCCTTCTCCAGTCGATGTCAGTTCTGCTGTGTCCACCAAATGGAAATGGAAGTCACTGGAGACTTGGTTTGGCCATGGCACAGCTGGCAGATGGCTTTTAGATGTCAGTGCAAGGGGCTGCAAAAGGTAGCAATTGTGCCTTCTGGCACTTCTATTCTTTTATTTTTGCTTTTGAAGACCTAAAATCTTTATTTTGTTGTATTAATTGTTGTTCATTTTTAATGTGGAAATACCAGAAATGCTGAGCCTCCATTTCTTTGGTATGTTGGAGGCTTTTCTTCCACAGGGCCAGATCCATACCAAGGGCACGACCTCTTTTAACAGCAGAAGCTGCCTGGCAGCTGCATCTTCAGGCATTAACAGAACCACAAATTCCTGTTACACCACACAGGCTTGAAACACAAAAATTTAGTCAGATCTACTTCCAACTGAATGTAGTGCCTCCTGTTTTGCCATGTGTAACAAACACCAGGAGCCTTACACATGGCTGGGAGGCAGGGCTCTGAAGGCAGTGCCCTCATGTACTGGGTGGTTGCTCCAATTTTTTCCTGGCGCAACATTTTATGTGTGCAGCCCTTAACTAGCCCAGTGGAAGTCCCAGCATGAGGAATTTGCTGCTCCTGAAGATCAATATCATGCAGTACAGGGTGCATCTGGGCAGGAGACCTCTAGATTCACATCAGCACAAGTGGACATGCAGGAACACAAGCCTGGCTAGGTTTGGGCTCTGTCCCTCAGTAGCACTATGGAGAAATAAAGCATCTGAGGGACTTGCCAGATTTCACATTCCCAGGGAAGCAGGACATTGGCTTCTTTGTATTCCGACCTTGTACTGCTTCAGTTTGGCTGGGAATATGGTGAAATGAAGGTTTTAAGAAGCAGCAAGGGCCAAATCAAAACTTTTTCTCTGCTAGCAACTGTAACATGAAACTGGGAAGAAATATTACTAAAATATAGCAATGTGTCCTTATGTCCCAGGCAATCTCTGATGAAAAACTTAAACTAGAAATTAGGTCATAAAATAAGTTCTACTGCACTTCTACGCCTCCAGTTTGGTGGAGAACATTGGTGCTAATAATCTGCTATGTTGTTCCCACCAATTAAGTTTAATGGGTCTCTCAGAACCACACTTGCAGACAAGATCGCAAACACCAAAACAAACCATTTCTTACCTCCTCGTCTTTAATCCCACACCAAGGATAACCTGCTTGGCAGTCTCTGACACCAGGGTCCACACTTGCAAATGTAGCAGAACAGCTCTTCCAGAATGACAACGGCGTTATCAAACACTGTGTGGGCATTTTCATTCCAGAAGAAGAGCCGCTACCCCAAGACTTCTTCCAGAATAACTATTTTGGTAAATTTCCAACTGTAGGCAAGTCCTAAGCTTTTCAGTCACGACTGGAATGAATCATTCATTGCTTTAGGAGAATGTAACAATCTTGCATATAAAGCATCTAAATCTTTTTGGCTCAAAAAGCTGCACAGTCCAGAATCGAAATGTGAGAAATTGCTGCAAATTATAGGTAAACTCTTCTTCACTTAAGAGTTCTCACTTTTTGAAATGTTTTCACTGATATTAAGGTAACTACTCTAAGGCTTAAATGCATCTGAAGCCTGTGAAATGGGGACCAGCAGGTTAATTGCATCAGGGAGTTGAATATCTGTGACAGAGAAGGCAGGCAGGAAGGTGAGTTATCAAGAGGGAGGCAGATAGCAAAACTGGTTAGAAAACTGCACAATGGCAGATCTACTAAGCAGCAGGTGGCACAGGTTTTGTCCTCCTCCTTCCTTCCACAGCATCACCCTGCCCCAATATGGTGCATGCCTTGGGATGTGTCTGGGGTGGCACCTGGCCTCTGCATATTGCCCATCAGTGTGGTACCTCTCCCTGGCCTTGGTCCTCAGACAGGAGCTGGGTTTCAATATCTGACATCTCCCTTCCTTTCTCTCTGTAGTGCCCTGTGCACTGATGCAGCTCTGGGAGCCCCAGCAGCACCTCTGTGCTGCAGGTGGGTGCCCAGGAGCAGAGATGGTGCCCTCGGTGGCAGTGGGGGAGCACACACTGCCCTGCCCACCCTGTGCAGTTCTCCACTTGCTGGCTGGGCCACGCTTCTGAGGGTTTGGCTGCTTTCAGGAAATTGAGTGCAACTACAGCAGGCAGCATCCAGCATGTGCCACATTGCAAGTGTCATCCCATCCCAGACTTCAACACAACAGACCGTGCTCCAGGTCTGCTGGGGCGTCCCTGAGGCACAAGGGTTGCTCCCATCTCTATCGAGCTTGAAAAGGGAGAGTGGAACCCAAGAGAGGTTATCCTGCTTCCCTTGCTGTGAAAACTGTGTGACTGGGAGACTGGAGCCCAGTACAAAGAAAAATATCCAGCTTGGTGGCATGGGCATATTCATGTCAAAGAGGATCAGGATCATACCTTAAAATGCAGTTTGTGGTCTTCATGCAAATCCTAGTAGGAGCTGGCATGTGTCTTAGATATTGCTGGAAGTTTGGGAAAACAACCTGCTTCTCCTAAGCCCTGTGCTGACACTGAAGCATCCCCTTGTTCCATTTCTATTTTTTATGGTGGAGATCAGGACATAAGCTTTCTTCCTCTCCTCTCCTCTCCTCTCCTCTCCTCTCCTCTCCTCTCCTCTCCTCTCCTCTCCTCTCCTCTCCTCTCCTCTCCTCTCCTCTCCTCTCCTCTCCTCTCCTCTCCTCTCCTCTCCTCTCCTCTCCTCTCCTCTCCTCTCCTCTCCTCTCCTCTCCTCTCCTCTCCTCTCCTCTCCTCTCCTCTCCTCTCCTCTCCTCTCCTCTCCTCTCCTCTCCTCTCCTCCCCTCCCCTCCCCTCCCCTCCCCTCCCCTCCCCTCCCCTCCCCTCCCCTTTTTCTAACACAGTTCCACACCTTGAATTGCAGACTGAGAAAAAGAGGCACCCAATTTGATGCTAAGAAGAAATAAGCAGTGCCAGAGCTTCCCCAAACACTGGAGAATGGAGTGTCCCTACCTTACTACACTCCTACAGTCACTCTGATCTGAGGAAGTCACAGCCTGGTCTGTCCCTGCTGGGAGGTTTGCCATGGGTTTAGGTTGCTCAACAAAAACATGAGGTACAAAATGCACTACCCATGTGATACTGCTGGCAGTTGTTGGAGAGGTAATCAGCTTTGCTGCATTCATTCAGCCAAGATCGCTGGCTGCCTCACAATGTGATTTCAGGGGTGTCACCTGCACCTAAGCCACCTCAGAGGCACTGGGACATCCAGGTCCCAGAGCAGGGCTGCACCCCACGGACTGCAGCAGCACAAATGCTGAGCCCTGTCCTGCAGGGATGCACGGCTGGGATGGCTGCAGTGAGGTGAGGCAGCAGCTCCAAACCCCTGCACAGCAGCTTCCTCACTGACATTAGCATGGGCACCACATGGCTCCCAGCAAGAAAACTCTGGGATACCCACAAGGCGGATGGTTTCTCAAGGTGAGCTGCATGATGAGTTAGGGGTGTTTTTCACCTTAGTTTTAACTTCTCTGAGTGCTCGCTTTTAGTGTATTTAGGCTTGAGGACAAATAAATTAGAGCCCTCCTAGGCCTCTTTTCTCTTTTCTCTCATTGTTATATTCACTCTAGGAGCAGTGATTTTGATGTTTTTAGTCTCTTTGGAAACCTGCCTATGCCTCTGCATTTTCTCCAGCCTTCCCGAACTTCCTTCTGCCGTTTCCTGCTATATTATTTGCAAAGACTGCTTATATGTGCACATCTAAAGGTCAATCATATCCTTTATTTACATCATTGTTTCAGCATCATCCAGTAACACTTTCCATTTATCATTCAGCAACTCCCGAACTACTTTTTGGATCAGCACTCACCAGTCACTTTCATTTCATTTCTCTTGATGATTCCAATATATTCTTTCCTCAGAGTGACTACAGTCAATTATTTCTTCCACTCTGCACTGCCTCCTGGAGATTTTACACTCCATTTCGTTTGCCATAATGTTGCCCAGTTATCTTGCTGTGTCAAGACCCTTCTGATGTTCCTTGCCATTCTTTCTAGTTTTGACATGTTGCAGTAATTGTATTTTAGAATATGGCATTTTTCACTATTCTCTTGCACTTCATCTACACAATATCAGAACATGATCAGGCCTTGATTCAAGGAGGACCTAAAAAGGGGAAGAAACACCTGCCATACAGACCCATGAGTCCTATTGATATGAGCTTCTGGGCTTTTAAATTTTTTTTTTAAAAGGAAATGATATTCTGAGGTCTGTCTGGTAGTGCCTCATGTTATCAGTGCCAAGTTCCTTTTTCCTCAGTGGGTGTCCTTTCACATCACTTCTGATCTAATCGTCAGAGGTTTTGTCTGAGAGCCATTTCTGCTTTTATCTCGTTGCTATAATTACATTGCTTATCTTTTACAGGGGCTGCTGGTTTAGAGCATCCTGTTTTAGGGGAAAAAAATGTATGGCACTAAAGGATCCTAAACAGGAGCTTACTCAGAGTAGCTTGTGGGCTTCTTTTCATCTGTACAGCTTTGGTCTGTCCCAGTAATGCAGGGCAAACACAGAGGAAACTGTGAGTAAGACTTGGGCGACTCATTTTCACACTCCTCCCAGTCATCATGCAGAAAGAAGCAGCCTGGCCTGAGAAATTTTTTTTTTTTTAAAAATGGGAGAAGGATGAAAGAAATTTGGACAGACTGGGTAAAGGCAAAAGCAAATTGCAGACAAAACACCAGAGAGGATGAGGAAATGGTGTTCAGAAAAAAAAATGCTGGAAAAATTACAATCCCAGCTCAATGTTGTTAAGATCTGGGATATCTTTTGACACAGTTTTCACTGAAAGCGCCCAAAATGTGTTTAGATGTATGCCTAAATAAGTAAAATCTTCCCATTCTTCCTTAATCTCAGATTGTCTTATTAAGAAATCAGATTCACAGAAGATTCTTATTAAGAGCTCATATTTTTTCAAAAGAGAAAATCCTATTAAGCTACATGTACATCCTAGCAGTAATGTTTGCTTTTAAAGATCTCTCTTTCTCCTACGCAGTCCCAAATCACTTAAGAGGCTTTTATTAAATTTCAGAGTTAGATGGCTTTCCTTTGCAGACAGCCCAGGAGTAACAAATGCTAGCTAGCTAGAGCAAGGGAAGACAAGCAGTATTGAATCAGGAAATAAAATAGAAAGAAAAAAATATATAAGGAAAAAAATGCAGAGTTCTCCCTCCTGAAGCAGCTGACACTATGTTTTGAAATCATACAAGGTCCCTGTTTCATATGACCCTGTTACAAGACAGCAGCGCATGAAAGAGCAGAAGACAGCACCTCAAAGCCAAACAGCACTGTAAGAAATGAGCTGGCTTTAATCACTCAGCAATTTATGGTGACACAGCCAAGAGAGTGAGCCGTGAGAATGGTCATTCCACTCCAATGATACACATTTTCTGAGCGGAGATGGACAGGTTTTGTTGCTCTTTCACCAAGGTTGTAAGGACAAATACACATTCATCAGATTAATTTTTTTCTGGGGGACAAATAAATAAAGATTCTGCTTTGTTACCTTGGGGCAAATCCTCAGTAACATCATCAACCTTTTTAATTCATGGGTGGACTCAATTAATTTGTTACACTGTTTTCCTCATTAGCGGCTTATTAAGGCAGGCTGCAAGAACAAATGGCAGCATATGGATTTCTCACAGGCAGGCAGTGAGGTTGAAGCAGCAGTCACTGTGCTGCCTGAGCTCTGCCCCAGCCATACCTCAGGGCTTTGCGTAGCATCCTCCTTCCCTTACTGATTCAGATGGAGCAGGGCTGGAAAACAAGTCCCAGAGGAACCTGCTCCAATGTGTCTCGTGGCGTGTGAGGCACTGCAGTGAGGCAGATGATGTAATATCGATTGTTTCTTAGTGAGAGAGGAGGGGAATGTCAGCTGAAGAAATTATGTCTGTGAATAGCAGATGAGGAGGAAATAATGAGAGAATTGGTGGAGTAAATGAAGACATAAAAGCATGTAATACAAAGAAAGGAGCATATGCTCTTAGCCCCATGACCTGCTGTGGTATTAGTGTACAGTTTTAGTAATGTAATGATCATTAAGGCTCTGATCCCCATTACTAGGAGCACAGAGATTTCTCTTCCTTGTACAAGACTGCGTTTCAGTCTGGTATTAATGAAAATTGGTTTCACATATCATTACACTTCCCTGGCTTAATCATCTCTGAGTGTGTTGTGTGTTCAAATGTTGCCATTTTGGGCAGAGCAGTGAGCCAGTCATCTTAACAGGTTGTTTTTTCCAGCATCTCAGTACAATGCCTTTCATCATTCACGAGTGCCATCACCACAGCCCTTTTTGGCAGATGAGGATTGAGGTTCAGGGCTCTGACACAACCATGTGACAGTTTGCACTGATGGGGTTTATTTCCTCCCTTCAGACAAATAATACTGGGGTTTTTTTAGGTAGCAGCCATGGGACTAACTGTGTGACACATAACATGTCACGAAAGTCTAGTAAGGAATTTTCTTGCCAACAAACTTTTGTCTCAAACCCGAGAGGGAGATAGATAAAACTGAAATCAGGTGGCAGAAGCAGGTCAGCTGCAGCTGGGTTGGTTCCCTGTCAGCCTGAGGTGATGCTGCTGTGAGGACAGTCTCTCCCAGACCCAGCTGGCTGAGCTCTGCCATGGGAAGCCCAAAGCCATGGGAGCTCTGGCCCAGGCAGAAGCTCACCGGGATTTGAATCTGCTCAGCTCATAGCTGCAGGGATACTCAGGAGACAGAGCAGCTGTTCCTCTGTTCTGCACTGGGGGAAAACTAAAAAAAAAAATATAGGAACGGTTTGATTTTCCCAGCAATTATTTTTTCCTTTTTTTTCCTCCCCACAGATTTTCCTTTTCAGGGGGAAAATGACTCATTTTTTCTGTTGAACCAAACTTTTGCAAATGTCAGGATTTCTTGCAGAATGGAAGTCCTGTGTTTCAACCAGCTCTCAGCAGAGACATTTCAAACCAAGGCATCTTCAGTGTGTTTAGTTTCCTTAGTTACATGCCACATGCATCCAGGTAGAAAGGACAAGGGTCTGACACAGCTAAGACAATTCTTTAAACTGAATCCTTCCTTGCCTTTTAGAGAAGTGAGGAATGGATATCTACATCCAGGAAGACAGTAATAAGAGTACCTCTGACCTTGCCTGTCCTCATTCCCCTGCTTATCATATCAGCATGTTTCCAGTTTCTCGTTTCCATTGTTTGGAGGAAAACAGAGCTGCAAGGAAGGGGATGATTTACAGAAGACTTACTTCACTAATTCAGGCTGTATATACAAGGCTGAGAGCACATATCCTTTTTGCCAGATATGAACAGCGGCTGCCTTACTCAGTTTCCTCTCTCTCAAAAGTCAGCCTGACTTTCTGCATAGGCTAGAAAGTCCTGACCCCACTTCCCAGGTCAGTAAAGCCCTCAGAAATAGTCTCTAAATGCAATGAGGAATCTCTAAATGGAATGAGGAGTCTCCTTCCTGGGATACTGCCTTTTGTCAAGGTGGTTCTTCTCTGTTGTACAACATTTGGGACCAGGTCACTGAAGACTGAGTTGCCTTCTCAGGAGCATGGCTGACCATTCCCCTAAAAACCAGAGGTAGCAGTAATGTATAAACCTCTAGGACAAAATCACATTATCTCTAGCTGGGCTTGGAGCAAGCCACTTATCTTCAGCATCTTCTCAGAAGACGGTATGTTGTTACTAGAGGCTAACTTTTCTAGATGCCTTCCATCTGTACGAGAGCAGGTAAAAATGTGAAGCATGGACCAAATGATACAAGGATGCTTGTCTGCATCTGCAGCTTTTCAGTAGCCTCCTGCTTTTCTGCAGCACATGAGAAAAGTTTCATTTTGGTGCTGTAAGCAGATTGGCACCATTTGCAGCAGGTGATGTAGCTTTTGCAATGCATTTGTTTGCATTTCACTGTCTATATGTGTAAGAGTCAGTCCGAAGATTGCCTGATCTGCCTCACAATCATCGTCAGAGACTGAGACCCTGAGACTTTCACCACTTACTCTGGGCAGGAGCTGCTGGGCCTGGCAGGGTGGATGCTTGCCAATGGACTGTGTTGGGTGTGTGCTGTACTGCCATGGTACAATGGACTCGGGCAGGTACGGGGCTAGAACAGCCGTACTTTCTGCACCTGATTCTTGAAGCCATGGTCCTCTGAACACAATAGTCCATAAATCTCCCCACCTTTTGGCCAGTGGCCCCTCGCCTTGAGATGGACTATAAAATTATCACTCTCAGAAGAGACCTTTTAGACTTCTTTCTCCCCACGGATGGAAGACATCACCGGATGATCTGAGGACTTCTCACCTGTTGGTAGCTATTTCCCCCTATTCTCTCTCTTTCTCTTTCTCTCTGTTTCTCTCTCTGTCTCTCTGTCCTTTTGTCTCTCTGTCTCTCTGTCTCTCTGTCTCTGTCTGTGTCCCTCTGTCTCTTTCTCTGTCTCTGTTTCTCTTTGTTTCCCTCTCCCTCCCTACTTCGTCATCTTTTTATCTCTCTCCTTCTCACCATTACCCCAAAACTTAATTGCTGGCCCTCAATAAATTGCTTTGCTGTTTGTTGCTGAACAAAACCTTAGTCTCTTGCTGTTGTCCTTTGCACCCCGCGGTCGAACGAACCATCGCGACCCCCGCTCAGGTTGTGCGGACCGTGACAATATGTTCTGCTCTTATGCTGAAAGGGGTGGCTGGGTAGCAGAACAGAAGGCTGTTCAGCTTGTTTCTCTGGTTGTTGTAGCTGAAGTGAGAGGTGAGAGGTGAGAGGTGAGAGGTGAGACCAGGTACATGGGAAACAACTGTCTGCAGAAGCTGGCAGGGCCACCAGGGACTGGGTCCTGTGGAGAGTGCAGAGCCTGGATGGTCTCAGGGAGGATGGAGGTAGGTAGGTAGAGGTTTGACCTGTAGAGGAGAGACCCATGAGTCTCCTAAAACTTGCTGGCCACACATCAGGCCAGGAACAATTGGTTGGCCAGGAAGGGGAGACAGTGATTTCCATTGCATTTCTTTTTATTTTGCCCATCTCAGAGCCCTGGGCTTCCCTATGTTCGGGATTGCCAGATCACCACAAAGCCCCACTTTGGAATCCCAGCCTCTGTGCTCTATGATCCCTTCAGAGAAAGGGGGAGGAGACATCCCAAAGCTCCTGTGTATGTCACTCCAGTGACATTTCCCACCCTGATGCCAGGTGGGATGCCAGACCTCAGCAGGCAGGACCAGGCTGGATGCCCAGCAACATGTCCCAGCTCAGCCCACCAAGTCATTCTTCCCCCAGATCTCAGGAAAAATCCTCTGTCTGAGAAGAAAGAAGCCTCTCTCCTTGGAGTGGGAATTTGTGTACAAAGCCCTGTTATCCTGTCCACTCCTTATCTCCTAAGGTGTGGAGCCCCTCATCTGCCTCTCTCCTGCACAAGGGAAGAAGAGGGTCCACAGATCGCCCCTTCCTTGCCCCACAGCACAGTCTTGTACCCCGAGCCCTCAAAAGCCATCCACTGAAATGAATGCTATTCAGAAAAGAGAAACAGCAACAGGAGTGCTGAAGCTGGGACATGGAGGGTGTCCTTAAAGGATTAATCTGCTTTATTTATGTCTCCAAGTACAGACAATTTGTCACTGGAAAGAGGGAGACACTGGATGAAATAAATAGTGGAGAAAAACAAAGAGAAATAATTAGGTACACAATATGCCTGTGGAGTGCATCTTAAAAAGAGTTATTTGGGACAGGCTGTACTGATGCAGGATTATAAAAAGGACTGGATAATTTTCTAAGTAATATAATGCTTCTATAGTGTGTGAATGTATCTCAGGCTTCAGGAAATAAGGTACTCAGCTTACAAAAATAAAATCTGCCACTTGTATCATATGATTATACAATTCTGTGGATCAATTGCTAGCCCTTTTTTTTAATTTTGCATTTCCTCAGGCCTTGGGTACCACCCAGCACTGGCAGTTGAATGAGCTATTAATGGAGCATTGGTGAGCATCCTAATGGAAAAGATCACATTACCAAAAAAAAAAACCCCAACAGAATTGATTTGTTGTGTGTTCATCGATTTAGCCCCTTCCCTGACAGAAGTGAGGCATGCTGTGATCCCACTGCTTGTCCTTCAGGCATCCATCAGTCATTCTCTCAGCCTCCCAGCTGCCGCTCACGCCTCTGGCCGCAGCAGCCAGGGAAGCAGCAAGGGGCCACATCCTCCGTGAGTGCTGCTGTCTGGGCTGAGGGAACAGCCCATTAGCTGGCCACACCAGCCTCTGCTTGTCTCCTGCTGTCAACCAAGAGCCTCACGGTCGATGGTGGCATTTGGAGGGCCACAAAGGAGTGAAGGCTCCTGTAGCAGAGGAAAAGAAAGGATGGAGAAGGGCTGTGTGTATTGTGAAAGGTTTAGGAGCCATGAGTGGAAAGGGGCATTTAGTTGGAGGAAGCTTGGGGAGAGCTAAAATTGGGGTATAGAAGCACACAGGAGAAACTGTAAGAAAGAAAGGAAGGATGAACCTCTCAGATACCCAGCCATCCAAAACCCTAATATATTCTTACATTAATCTGTCTGGCTGCAGTGGTTTCTAAGCTGTTCAGATAACCATATCCCATTTCTTCCCATAAGTCTATGGAAGAAGCATATTGCTGCTGCCCCACTGAAGCTGGCAGCCCCTGTTTTAAAGGACAGAGTTGCAACTACCTTCATTTCAAATGCTAAAAAAGGGAAAGATAGGGAAAAATGCTTAGCAAGGAACAGAAACCTGGGAAGGACATGACAAGCAGTGCAGAGCCATACAGCTCCAAGCCCCCTGCAACTGGAACTGCGTTGGGAACATGGCCAAGGAGAAGAAAATGGGACCAAGGAGAAGCAAATGGAGCCAAAACAGCCTTGCCCCTGAGCATCACTGCCCTCCCAGATCTCTCTCCAGATCCTTGGATCTGTATCAAGGAGCTGCAAAGTCACCCAAGTCCTCTTATCTGCTCAGCCCTAGCCACAGCGGACTGTCATGAGTGTGCTGGAGAGGGAAAGCTGTTTCTTGTGTCTTAGGGAATAACTTGATGCTCTTTGTGGTGTTTGATGTGGAGTTGCCATTGACTGAAGCTGGCAGTACCTCTGGATCACAGGCAGCCAGGCACCCTTGTCAGCAGTGACAACACTGCACGAGTGGTGTCACTTATGTGACTGCTAAGGGCTTTGGCATGAGTGGCACCATTTGGGCATTTTACATCTCCCTCACATACCTAAACCCACTTTTTTACTAGCTCTGACTGGGCTTGAAAATGCAGTTTTCCTTTGTTGCATTAAATTTGGAAATATCTTACTGTAAAATCAAAACAGGACCCAGCCTCCCAAGGCTGCCCATTTCTCAAGGCAGGTAGCTTTGAGGGCTCCCCAAAAATGGAGGGGCTGGAAGCGCAAACAGGAAGAGGAAACTTTGCACAAAAGGTTTTTAATCAAAGAAAGCAAAGAGCACAGCAGAGAAATGTATTCAGACTAAGGTCAGTCTTAAACAAACTTCAGGACTCTAATCTGAAGACATGTGAAGTCAGAGATTTTCTGTCCAGTATAGTGGGTTTTTTGGATCAGGTTCCAAGTGCAATTTGTCTCCTATTTTTTTTTTCTAGGTAATTTTGTTGGTATATTTTTGCTTGTTTTATTTTTCTTTTTCCTTTTTCCTTTTTTTTTTTTAATAATGAGTAAAGCTACATCAGCTGTAGTGGATTGCTTCTCCTCTCTCTGCTTTCAGGAGCCAGGAAGAGAATCATTGAGCCATATTCTCCTGCCTCTCTGCAGAAAGCAAATGGCTATCCTTGGATATCAATCACTGGGGTAAAAGCTAAGAAATGTTACCAAGGAAACGTTGTCAGGCCCATTGGCAGTCTCCTTTGTTTAGGAAGTTTACCCATGAGCAGCATTTTATGTTTTGAAATCAAGAAATGTTAAAATAAAATAAATCTTCGAGTGACTAACCTGTTATGCACCCTCCCTGGTGTAACAAACACCCAAAATATATTGCTCTACTTTGATTCATCAAATAGTTAATTCATTCATCATCTTTGATTTAGTAATCTAAACTGGTCTTCTGAACAAATAAAAAGTAGATTTATCACTGGGTAAAATGTGTTATTTCTCCAAGCAGGTAAACATTAAAAACACTCATAATCCAGAGCAAGAAAAATGAAGGACTGCAGTGTGTCACACGTTGATCCAGCTGTGAGGTGTGAATAATAGCAAAGTGGATGCAAAAGCGGCAGAGCTGACTTTGATCAGTGAGATGCTACTTTCTCATTGTGTGGGTGCATTTAGTACCCATGGAAGCAGGGGATTAATAGCATCAGTTCCAGTCAGCCCTTGTGAAACAGGTGCTATACCACACTTCCAGCACGCAGCACTTACAACACCCTCCAGCCATGGACCTCTGCTGCCCTGGCATAGTTTTCCTGGTCATGCCACCCACTGCTCAGCACCTCCTGGGAGGTGCCAAGTGCCCGTGGCTATGAGTCACTCAGGGGCAAGCTGAGAGCACCCCCAGTCTCGTAGGAGGCATTTGTGCTTTGGCAAAAGTTTGCTATTTAAATAGGAGGCCGTGCTGCAGGTTTTGTGACACGTGTGAATAGAAATCATGGTGTCACTGTCATCTCTTTTTACAGTCCCAGAGCTGTGGATCTCAGAATTCCAAGGTGGAGGTCTGGTGCTCTACAGTAGTGAAGAAATGGAGGTAAAGTTGGATGCTGCCCAGCTCAGAGCCATCAAGGGTGCACACAAAGCCACTCAGATTTCCTGCTAGTTCACCTGAAATTATGCCTATTCTTGGTCCCTAAGAACTTTGGAGACCATCTAATCCTCAGGCCACATTCAGCATGCTTGCATTCCCCCCTAAATAGGAGAGAAGAGGGCATTCAAATACCCAGAAAAAGCTGGACCATGTACTCAGGTGCAAAGGAAGAGAGGATCCAATTTTGTGTGAGCACTACAGCCAGGCCAGCCCTGCTCTCCCATAAACCCAGCTGTGAGGTGCCAGGAGCCATGGGCTGGTGCTGGCTGGGAATGCACCCTCTAGGAGCACTGGGGCTCTAATGGACAATGTGGTGCCAAAGCACAGGCTGAAAAGACATCAATAAGAAATATTTTTCATAGCCAGGTGCTCCCAAGCATTATAAACTTTCCCTCAGACAGAAAGGGCAGGGTTGATGCCTTAATTATTGCAAAATAAAAAGATTAAAATTGACTAATGTGTTCAGGCACCAGGATCAAGTCACATATCTATCTAGTTTTATTGGCACTTTCTTGGGCAGTGCAGAGAGAGGCCAGTCAGGCAGTCCTGCTGATTAACTGTAATATTCTCTGACTTATATAATGATTTCTGCTTATTTTTACATTTTATCTTTAAGGACAGATTATCTTGGACACAGGATCTTGTGGGAATTACAAAATTTGGGAGGAGAGAATATTACCCTGAAAAGAATAAAGAACAAAAAATAAAGGAACAAGTAATGACCTTTTCTTTGCTGGCTGACTCAAGATCCATACAGCATTATCAACCACAGGCAGGCTGCAGTCACTTGGAGGAGATGCTTAGCTACACAGTGACACCCCAATACCAGAGAAAACCCCAAAATCTCACTGCCCTCTGCTAATCTGGGAGGAAATAGCAGCTCACAATCCTACATGAGACTGGGGTGACTGTCATTTTTGGGATGCTGTGCTTGGGCTTTCATTAGACTTCACTTGTGTGCCTCCTGCAGTCTGCTGGAGCCAGCTGGCATTTTGGGAGCTGTTCAGAGGGAAGAGTTTACATCAATGCTAAATACTGAGGAAACCTTCACAGATAAAGATGTGTGCAAATGTCTCTCTGCTCAAGAACTCAGGGTTTACCTTCTCTTTTCCTATTTTGCTGCCACTTGTTATTGAAATCCATCATGAAGCTTCCTGAGCCTGATCCAGATCACATGATTTTCCCCAAAACCACAGGAGTCTTCATGAGAGACTGTAGTGAAGAGGAGATATTGAGGGTATTAACCTCAGATGCAGGTCCCTGCCTCGTTTCCACCAAGGACTTCATCTGCCGTGCATGAAAATCAATTAAGTTTTGTTCTCTGCCTCAGCTTCCCATCTGCAGAACAGTGAAGACAGCACCTCTGTACCTCTGAAGGAAAGCAACATCCGTGAGGGTGTACTCCCAGCCCTTTTCCCAGGGATGAGAGATTTTCCCCTCACAGCAGGAGCACTGTTTTTCCATCAGGGCTTGCTTGTTAGTAGTCCATTGCTCTGTAAGGGCAGCTACCTCCCAGTTACCTGGTCCCTTCCCAGGCATCCCATCGAAGAGCAGCCACAGCACCAACCTACTGCTCTATCAAGACTCAAAAAAGCCACAGAGCACTTGCCCTTTTATGTTTCACAAACCAGCCACAGGCAATAAGGACTTCAGTCCTTGGGGGAATGATCTCCCTCTCACAGAGGGACACTGAGTCATGGAGCTGGGATATGAACTTCCCACAGCTGGGCAGGACACCCTAGCCATGGTTTGCTGGGGAATGGACAAACTGCAGATCACTGTTCACCTCCAATTTCTTTCTTTTCTCCAGGCCGGATGAAAAAATATTCCCTTAGCTGATAGAGGAGAGTCAGTATGCTTCAAGGCTATCATCATTCTGCTCTGCTTAACCACTTCTCCTTCCCCCAGCCCACCAAAGCCCTCTTCTTGCCCCAGTGACTTGGTGGTGTCTGGCAGTGAGAAATCAGTGACAGCTGAGAGCAGATCTATCCCATGGTCCCAGCTCACACAAAGGACAGAAGGCAGACAACTGAGTGTGGCTAGAAAACATAGCACCAACCTGGCTGGTAACTGCACTTTCCTGCCTTTTGCCACTTGTGTGATGCCTGAACAGCATGAAAGCATGTCAGTGCCTCATGTCTATAATTCGGAGTTCTCAGAGATGCTGAAGAGAATTCACAGTGATGCTGTTGTGTTCAAAACAAATGCTTATCTGAATTAGTTGAAAATAGTACCATTTATCTTAGTGCTGTTCCCCTACTTTCCTGTTCCAGCCCCGGCATCATATAAAAGAAAGTCCCTCAGAGCAGGCTTCTTGTTCATTTTTATGGACAGCTGGTAAAACCAGATAAAATGTGTCTCAGACACTCATCATGCTTGGAGCGTCTCCTATTCTCTGTCACTCTGTGGTCTTACCCTGCTGGGAACAAGTAACTCCTCCGAGCATCTCTCTGTCGCAGTATTCACAGGTCCAGCTGTGTGAGGCTAGAAGAACTTACTTTTCTGCAGGGGGAATTCCAGGCAACGAGCAAAACTGGGATAGAAACATTATGAATCACATTAAACAAACAGAGGGAAAGGAGCCCATGAAGTGCAGCAAGGGTTATAGATCAGACAGGGACAAACCAGATGGGGAAGAAAAATGTGGGCAGTCTGGAGGGTGCTGAGTTGAAGTACTACTAGCTCCTGACTCCTGCTGAAGACTCTCTCCCGGCTTTAGCCAGCCTGCAAAGCCAACTGCTGGTGAGCCAGCTGTCCTCAGCCCCTGGGAGCAGAGGCAATGGCCTGGGAGCGGCTGTTCCTATAGGGAATGAAAACTCTAAACTGCGGAGTTGAGCAGGGCTGTGCCGGGGGACCCGCGGTGCTCCAGCCACATCAGCACCCGGGGGCACTGCACAGCTGAAATAATTCTAGCCGTGGCATCACCAGCGCCCAGCTGAGCCAGGCACAAACAACTGGCCATTGCCAGCAGGTATTTAAGCACCAGGAATGATTTTGGGCAGCTGTTTGCCGAAGGGCTTTGCAATTGCTGTTACCCCTGCAGTCCCCTGTTCATACCCTGCACAGCAAAGGCAAAGCTGTGCTGTGGTTTTTCATTAGCTGATTGCTTTTACAGCCTCTGAACTTTACTCTTTGATGCTTGATCATCTGGACTTTTATTTGTTAAAGGCAGCGTGATATGTAACCACTTTCCTAATGCACGCCAGGTTGGGTTCCCTTGCTCTCTGCCCGGTCCAAAGAGAGCCCACTTCATTATCTATGTATTTTTCTACTTTGAGGTTTTTTCCATGGAGCCTGCTCCTTTATGTATGCCAGCGTTCATACGCCACCCAGTGGCTCCCGAGGCGTTGGGTGCGGATCTCACTGGTGACAGTGCTTCCAGTGACAGGTCCCCAAACCTGCTTTCCCATGAAATACCTTCCCAGCGGCAAGGGCAGCACAGAGCCGTGTTCCCGGGGCTGAGGCAGCAACATCCACTGAAGGTCTTTGCAGACCTTGGTGCAGGTAACCACACTTGCTCACTCGTGTAACCACATCATTTGTTCTGCAGTCTCAGGGTGCATCATTGCACTGCCAAATTTAGCATAAGCCAATGGGGCACCTCATGTGCACCCATTCCAGTTGCTCACATCCAACATGCACATGTGAATGCTTTCTGCCGGGTCACCTGGGCTTGCGGTCTTGTTCTTAGTTTTCAGCCAGCCTTTAGTCAAATTGAAATAAAGAAATAGATCTTCTTGGGTGAAAATCCAGAACATCCTTTCCCAATCACGTCTAGCCATGAGTCCTTCAGTTAAGCAAAAAAATAGTCTGTGCTATGTCCCCAGCTTCTTATCGAGTCTCCCTGTACATGTTGCCTTCCACTGCTGTTCCTGAGCTGAGCAGCCAGATAAGGGGCAAGCTGAGGAGGAAAAAAAATAAATTACAATATACAACTGAGTTCTAGACCACAAAGAGACTTGGGTGGGACCTCAGTTTTACCTGAGCTGCCATTCCTGACTTTTTGTTGGTTTTTCTCCTGCATTATTTTACTTTAAAACAAAGTCTTACACTTTTCACCTACTCTACAAGAGCCTACAACAAGCACAAATATCTCTCCAGCAATATTTACATACTCTGCCATCCTGTGCAACAATAAATTTCCCTGCTGACTCTCTACTTCTTGCATTCACCAGACTCTGCCAACTTCGTGCTTGAAGAGTCTGGTCTTTGATTTGGCATGTAGTTATTGGACATTAGGCATTCATCTCATTCATTTCACTGTTCCCTGAGGGCATGTTCTTCACCATTTGTTGTCATAATGCTTGAGGGCAAGGAGTCATTTTTCTTATTTAGCCTCTGGTCTATTATTTTGCCCTGACGCTTGCTGTCGGATGCCAGAGATGAGATGCCCCTTTGGGCAGAGCAGGCACACCCAACCATATTTGCAAAGCAAATCACTGTGAGCAAGGCAGCATTAGTGGCTGAACTGGGATGGAAAACCTGACCCTTGTAAAGTGATACCCTAATGACAGGGCTTGATCCTAACATATATAGATCCCCTTCTCTGGGGAGAATGACCCTGGAGCTCTTAGAAAGTCCAAAACATGGAGTTTCAATGTTTGGTTTTACTGTGCCCCAGCTGTACCCCACCCTATATGCAGGACCAGGCAAGAGAGACCTCTGTTTTTACAAGTGCAGCAGGATCAGGATTTTGTCCTAGGACAGCTTTTCACTGGTTAGCACAGCCAAGCTAAGGTGCCGGGGGCAGGGCAATAGCTTCTCTCTCCAGCTGCTCAGGATGCCTTGACCCCCTTGGAGTCCTTCAGGGGAGAGAGGGAGTTAACAAAATGGAGAATAACTTTCTGTCCTCTGGATGAGAGCACACGAGGGCAGGCAGTTCCCTTTCCAGGATGCCCTTTGTCCAAAACCTGACCAGCCAAGCATGCTGCCTCCCTTTTTTTACCCAAACGTTGCTGCTCCACAGCACTTGACCAATGCTGACCCCAAGCAGATTAGACATAGGCAAGTGCCTTGTGCTCTGGCGGGCCTTGTGGTAGCTGCCATCCCCTGCACACTTCTTGGGACCAGCCTCGTCGGGGGGCTCGAACACCTCTGCACAGGCTGGCACATGCCATTCTGGAGCCCTGTGTGCCAGGGCAAGGTGGGCTAAAGGACATCTCCCATCTGAAGAGGAGCACGTGGCAGGACTTCATGCAAAACCCAGACCAAATTCAGCTAAAGTCTGCCCTTTTGCTTAGGTACCACATTCCCTTCCCAAGCATTTCTGAATCACCACATCCATCTGCAAACACTAAATATAATAAACGCCATTGTAGGCTCCATCCAAGCCTGGCTATAATTAAATATATTGACTGATAAATGGAATATAGTTATACCTCTCCATCTGGTCTCAGCAGAGGACCACTGACATTTTGTTCATATACCCTCATTTTTTCATCTCTTTCAGAATGAGATTTGCATCATAGCTTTTTAATGAGCTAATAGTTAAAATAGCCCCCTATAATTATGCTAGAATAATCCAGCATTATTTCAGCTTAATTATAGGGGGATATCTTAACTATACATCATTTGCAGTTCTCAGTCACTCTAATGTGCAGATGTCTGAAGAAATGACATAAAACACTGGCAAGTTATAAAATATCTAGAGTGGTGCTCATTGCGTCTGTGGAAAATGATCACATCTATTTTCCGTACCTCTGCTATGCAGTCTCCCTGCTCAGATTATTTCCTGCTAACACACAAGAGATAATATTGAAAGCAATGGAAATAAAATACTTCACTATCTCATGTCGTTCTCTGATATTGTTGACTCTTTCATTTTCATATCTCCTTGATCCTCTCATAAATCTTCACATCAACATACTGCAGTTAATTTCTTCAAACCTTTAACATCGCTGGGAGCAAACCAATTCCTGCTGCCTTCATAGTTGTGGCTAGGCTATGGGCTGCCTTTAACTTTGCTGTGGGTTTTTCCTTATTTGCATTAAATGACCCGGAAAAATTGCCCTGGGAGCACGTGGCATTGCTATTCATGGTTAAACTCCGCTTCCCCCATTGGAGACTCCCACATCCCAACAAGGCAGCATTGTTGGAAATGTCAGCTTGCCATTCTGGATAGACATGTCTCTTCCTCATCACATGGCTCTTCCCCCTGGTGCACCTCCTGCTGTGGATGTGGGATGCCTGTGAGAAGACAGGAGAGGACTGACTGCAAAGTGGCTGTTGTCTGGGGAGGTGCAGCTGTCATGTCTGTCCCCTCACATTCAGCACCCCAACTGTGTACTGCCACTTCTTTCCTGCAGCAGGAAACAATGTGTGTCCCTAAGTGTTTACTGTCGTGTTGATAGGTTTGCATGCTCAGAGAAGGAAAGATTCACAGGAATATTCCCCTAAGGGCTTCTATAACAGGAAAAGCTCGAAGTTTTGTTCTGTCAACACCATTCCTCATGCTGCCTCACAGAGGAGAATTAGAGGGAAAATCTTTGTATGTTGGAACAAGTGAAGGGAGAGTGGTGGTGGGAAAGCTGGTGTCAGCAGCTTGTGAGGACAGTAAGGGCCACAAGCACACACACACAGACAGAGCTCAGTAGTGAGGCAATAGTGGGAGAACAGGCTATGGTCCATCTGTATATTTCTGGCCAGGCATGGAGAGAGCCATCAGAGACAGTCTGAAACCACATGGGAACTTCTGCAAGGCTGCTCTGACCTCGGAGGGTGCTGCTGTGAAAGGGGTCTCCATAATGAAGTGAGGTGTAATTCATATCCTTGAGCACACTGAGGAGATGGCAGCACTGCTGCTTCCAGAGAGGTGTTCAGCACTAAGGGAGAGCACTGGAAGAGGTCTGATAGCTCCAAACGGAGCAGAGGGAGAGCTGCATTTCTGTGCACTCTAGTGAACCAAGTACTATTTTTAGATTCACTTTTCTCTTTTAACACCTGTGGATCAGCCTAATGGACAGAGAGATAGTGTATAATAAATGTCATAACCTCCTTGGAAAATACCTCATGGCTTTTAAAGTAATCCCTTGATACTTTGAGAGGACTGCAGCGTGACACTGATTAAACCACCAGGGTTAGTCATGCTGAGGTAGGACTTCATGCTCTTCCCTTGCCAGGCTGGCCTTCAACTTTGCTCTTCAAGGCAATACAGAGTCCAGAACCCCTCAAAACTATGATCCTGATTATCTGGCCTTGCATCAGAGATGTCTCTCCTTGAGTCACGAACTCATCTTCCCTTCAAAGTGGTTAATAGTTGCTACAGAAACCTGGTCCTTATTCCCATTAGTCCTGCAACACTGCCAGCATCCCTCTTCCTCAGCAGAGGTCCTGGTCTCTGGGGGAGGGACACCTCTTCTTAACTTGTTCTCCATGGTAGTTTGCCCTTTCCCTCCCTTCACAGAGCATCTGACTGAAAAGGAAGGAAAGATTACCCTTTGAGAATCTCACCCACCCAAATGCTCCAAATTGGCCATGGGAGAATACAAGCAGGACATTGATGGTGGAGAGAACTGCAGAAGTTGGTCTTACCCATGCCTCATTCCCAGAGAAGCCCTTGACAGGCAATAGTCCAGTGCTGACACACTGCACCTGGAGCGGATTGGTGCCCTCTCTCCGGTCACTCCTGCACTTTGGGCTAAGGAAAGTCCTTACATTACTGTGTTTGCATGCTAGAAGTGGGGCTGCACTAGCCTGAGCTGTCAGCAGAGATATCCCCCTTGCAGACTATCTGACTTTATATCTACATACTGAAGAAATGCATACTCTGGAAACTTCTAGCCTTCCTATGCTTCTCTTCTGACACTTCATAGCTACAGTGCTATGTACCCTTACTTTCCTATATAGGGAAAAGAACTGGAGGGAATTAGAGCACCTGATCATCATCATCTTTTAAAAATGGTTAAGAGCAGTCTTATTAAAATCTTGAACATTAGGAATTGCTTCAGTATGTATTTTTCATTTATCCAGGGTTTTGGAAACATTGCTTTTAGGGTGAAGTCCTAAAGGAAATCACCTTCTTTGACCTAACAAACCCATTAGAATCAATTATATTGAGTTATACCAAGCTGGAAGCTAACCCCATCAGCAACTTTCTATCACCCATTTATGAAAATAGTAAGGATAAAATTATCAAGAGTTGCACAGACCTTTAGTACCCAGAGGTCTGTTTGCTCTGCTCACTTATTTACATATGCAGGTCTTCCTCCTGCAGATCCTCGTTAAACTCCCTCATCTTGTATGTGAATCAAAAGTATCTTCCTCATCTCCCTTGCTGATGCTGAAAAGGCCTCCATACAGCTGAACTGCAAATGCCTGTCTTACCCTCAAAAAGCTGTCACATCCTGGAAATGTCTGTAAAACCAATTCATGCATCTTAAGGCAACTGACCGCTGTTCCCAGAGCCTATCAATTTCCCAGAGCTCAGTCCCCTCCAGAGTATTCCAAAGACTAGTCTATACCATGTCTATAAAAACCCCTTTATCATCCTTCCATAGTAGGCATCCTGGGTTGCAGATAATGAGGATTTCCATTCCTTCATCCTTGCTTTAAGCTGCACTTCAGATCGTGACAACACAGCTAATAATGCTTGTTTTGGTCCAGAATCTTCTCAGCTAACTGCAGGTGCAGGACAGGGGCTCCTTTTCCAGCAACAGAGCAACACAGGAGAAGAGGAAAGAGGACATCTCTAGCAGCAGGGAAAGCTACATGTCTTCTCTACCTCAGGGGGGTAGCCAGACCATGTTCCCAGCTGAAGACCTTCAGCTGTGGCCCTTAAACTGCATGATGAGTCTTTAGATCAGTGTAACATTGCCAAAGCTCATCTAACTGTTAAACAGTGATAAAACAAATCATCAGTACCTCCCTAACACCACATCTAATGGCTTGTGCTTGAAGGATTAATGAGTGGGAGAATTGGATGAGCTCTGCCAGAATGTTCCCAGACACAGTCACTCACAGATTTTAATGAATTTGGCCAGCAACCTCTCTTGGTACTTGCTGCCTTGCATATTGACATGACAGCTCAAGGCTTTTATCAGAGCAAAGCCTTGAGTAAAGGCAGTGTGTCCAGACTGCACACATGAGCATTCCCAGGAATGAGAGTTTGAAAACGGGCTGAGCAGGTGCTGGAGCTCAAAGTCCATACATACCCATTTGTGTAGTCCTCCTCCAGAGTTCTTTGAGAGGAAACCACTAGCTTGGAAAAAAACTAAAACAGTCTTGGAAATGCGCATGCTGAACCACTCTGAGTAGCTGGGAGTTGCTGTTGAGAGCACTGGCTCAGGGTGTAGAAGTTTGCTCTTATATCTCTGACCCCCTCTCCATGTGTGAGGACAGTGTATCAAGGTCATCTCTGGCACATAAACTCATGATGGTGAGCAAAAGGCTGTGAAAGTTTCAGTTATTTTATCCTTTAGGAATCTGTAAAGAAAGAGTTGAAGGCCAGGTTGTGGTGCATCACACAGAGCAAAGAGAGGGATATTTTGATTATCTAATGAAGGCTCCCTGATTGACTTTCACTGGATCTTGTTTGTTCATTAATGTCACTTTACTCCACATTAACCTGTTCAAATACTAACCTAACAAAGCAAACTGTCTCAACCCTTTTACTTGTCTGATAGCACATAATTGGGCTGATTAGATCTTTGCCTAATTTAAATCCTTAACTAAATCCTTAGTTTGAGATGAGCCTTTGAAGGTGCACTGACAAATAAAAGTACCTTCTATCAAAGAAGAGTCAGGCTTCCCATGCTCTGTCAATTGACCTTAGAAGCTCATAATGTCCAAAGGCTGCAAGTGAGCTCCAGGGCTCCTGCAGGGTTTATGAAGCAGAGCAGAGCTTCTGCAGAGCAAGGTGCTGGCTGGGACCGTCTGCGGCAACCTCCAGATCCAGGTGGGACACAAAATAGAGTCTGCTAGGGAATGAGCACCAGCCAGTCTTGCACAGGAGGAAAGGAAAAGTTATTGGATCTGTGCATTTTCTCGGTGCTGACTGAGAAATCAGATGTTGTTAGAATGTGTGTTCAGTTTAAAAACCTGACAAGGCCAGATGTTCGCTAAGTGGATACACTTCAGCAAGTGCCTGCACATTAAAATACAAACTAAAAGTGAAAAAGTGAGTGCAACTGAAGCATTAAACAAACACTGACAGGACATGCATGAGCACACACAAATTGCTGTGTTTACAGCACAGGATGCACAGAGCTCCCATTTGCATCTGAAGACATTTCATCGTTCATATGCTGCATACACACACACCCTTTTGCCTGCAGAGCCACGGCAAATGGATGCATAAATAGGGGCACATAGCTACCTAAATGGTCAGTTCATCTGGCAGCAGACACTCACACCTGGGAGTGAGGCAGCTTCCAGTCTGCCCTAGCTGTGGGACATCACCTCCTGGCTGCAGTCAGCTGGTTGTCTAAGCCGACGGTCCATGCCACATCCTGGCTGCAGCTGTTGGGTGTCCCCAGGTGCTGCAGTGTCCCCTGACCACTGTCTTTGAAATGCCAGCACTGCCTCAGTGCCTGTGAATGCATTTCTCTGTCTGACACCTCCTGTCTTCCTGCAAATAGAGAGGATAAACCACAAGCAGTTCTTTTAAATGAAGTAATTCAGCATTTACACTGCAGCAGTCAGAACCCAAAACTGCAGCAGATGTTACAGCAGGGCTCCAACTCCACTGTTCCAACAAGTAATGCAGTATCCGGTCAGCTCTCACTGTGACCAGGCACAAAAGCAGGCACTAACATCTACATCTCCCACTAGCTTGGGAGGCAGAAACACCATTGTAATTCTGAGCAAGTCAGCAACAGGGTCTGTGAGGTCCCATAATGGTTAATGCTTCCTTACCAGGGAGAGTGTTTCAGTAGACTCAGTCTGTACAATGTGTCATTACCCCCTCAGCTTTGATCGTCAATCTGAAGAGCATATCACCTTGGAGATTAACAAAGAAATTCTGGCTGCAAAGCTGCTGAAAAGGCCACTTTGGTTTATTTTCTTTTTATATTGCTCTGTGTTTCTGCTTCACAGAACAGAAGGGCAATAAAAATTAATTTCATGATGCAATAAAATATTTGCCTCTGAGGTTTCTGGAAGCTGAAGCACTGGTATTTTATTAGCATGCAAAAATTCATTATGGATATAAAAGTGTGATGACATGGTGTGGTTCCTAAACCTTAGGATATCACAGGCTTAGAACAATGTAATCAACCAGATGAAATAACATATTAAACTAAACAAGTTTACAAACATTATCATTAAAAAGTAATAGTAAGAAAATGAACTATTTCCAATCCATAATTGTTTTAATCTTCATGGATTGGACCGAAAAAAGTACCATCAGCTGGCCCCAAATGCCTCAGGATTTTCTTTTCAGTCTGGAAGATCTGCCTTTCTGAAGGTTGCCAGATGTTCACAGAGTTTCAGGTAATAACAGGCTATCTCTGTTTCCCCAGGTTCTCTTTCCTGTCCTCCTAAATTTCTTCAGTTCAGTGAAAAACTCCATTTTGTTCCCTCTCTTGCTGCCTGGCTTTGCAACAAGGTGGAATGGCATCTCCAGAACTAAGAAAAGGAGCTCATCCTGATGACCTTCCTCTGAGAGTCAGAGCACTTATCTGGAGGAATGAAAGAGACTGATTACTTTGTGTTACTTGGTTTTTTCTTCATTTGTTCAGACACTGTGTTCCCGTGTTTAGGTCAGGCTTGGGATGTGCAGGACAAGGCCATGACACAAGTTACACAATGTTCTCAGTAAGTCGGAAAAATATTAACAAAGTGATTTTTTTCTGAAAAGAGGCTTTCACTGGCAATGGGAGATGTTACACTACAAAGCATTAAATTGCTGGCTGACAATATGGAGTGTTTATTAAAGAAACTGCAGAAGCTAAAAAATCCACTGCAAGCACTCTGATGTGTGAGGAGGCATCATCTTGTGGACTTCCTCAAAGTTTAATCAAATACACACAATGATTCCTGATTTTCACTGGTATAGAGCTAAGTTTCTTCCCAGTAGCTGGTTCAGTGCTGTTTTTTGGAATAAGTAGGAGAGCAATGTTGGTAACACACTGATGTTTTAGTTGTGGCTCAGCAGTGCTTACTCTGCGTTTGGGGCTTTTCAGTGAGTGTCTTGTGCTCTGCTGGTGAGGAGGGGCTCAAGAAGTCGGGAGGGAGCATGGCTAGGACAGCTGACCTGAACTGGCCAAAGGAATATTCCACACTATAGAACATCATATAAACTGGGGGGAGTTGGCTGGGAGGAATGATCACTGCTAGCAATTCTCTTGAGCATCACTTGGGTTTCTTTGGTTTTATTCCTGTCTCTCACTCTTTTTTACTGCTGCTACTACTACTACTACTACTACTACTACTACTATTATTATCATTATTATTATTACTACATTTTACTTTATTTCCAATAGCAAACTGTTCTTAACTCATGGGTTTTAACATTTTCTCCCCATCCCACTGAGGGGTAAGGAGTGATACTTAATTGTTGGCTGGACTTAAACCACAACAACTTTTGTTATCAGGAGGGCAGTAAAAACAAACCCACAAAACGAAGCTATTGATTTCCCAGCAACTGGCTAAGCTGGTGGATGCAAGAGCTGTGCTTTGTTTGGGTGTTTTGCAGAGGCTGAAATGTTCCTGCATTTCAGCTGAAGTAGCTGAAAAGATGATTGGAACACCCAGCAAGGCAAAGCCAGGACCCAGAGGTGTGAGCAGCAGGGTCTCCATACGGTCAAATGCAAACAGAGAGCAAAGCCACAAGGTTCAGGACCCTGTTCCAGCATGGTAGAGAAAGCAGATGAAGGAGGCAGGAGAAAGCTGAGCAGATGAACAGCATGGTTTTCAGCCTGGTCCATGAGAATCCTGTGTCAGCAGAGGTGACACCGCCCATCACCTCCAAACAAACTTCATCCCACCAGCTCAGAAGAGTACAGAGATATATGAGAAGGGTGAGAAATGTCACTGAAGCAGTCAGAGAAAGGCAAGGACCCATAAGAGAAAGGTTTACAGAGTCACAATGACCAGAAGTTTTTGGGACGAGAAAGGGATAAGGGCCATGAGCTGTCAGCTAAGAAACACTCTTCTCACCTTCACTCATACCAGCAACATTCAGACGAATGGGGCTTTGTACACCTTTTGTAAATAACCAGCCCAGATCCAAAGCAGACAATATTTTGTGGTAGATTTCTCACTAGCCAAGCTAAAAACCTGGGGGAGCTCACAGACCAAAGTCTTATTTTACCTTTGTTAACCTTGTTCCGCATCCTAGACTCTTCTGCACAGGGAAGGCTCATTAAGTATGAAACACATTCATATTTTGCCTTTTATATCACAGTAAATCAACAGCCTTTTAAAAGCATGACTACAATAATTTCATTGAAATACCATTTATTTTTCCTATGGCTAGATTTCCTTACTTGATGAAGAAAGCAGCAAGACCACAGCATGAGTACCAGAAAAGACTTTTGCAAGCCACAGCTAGCCTAGGGTTACTGATACCACAGGACCTTGTGTCCCAAAGGACTACTGGTGAACCACTGGAATCCTTGCATGTTTTGGGAAGAATTAATCACATTGGGCTTTTGTCTTCCTATTCTTAATGTCTCCTCAACCCTGCAGCCATGACGGATCAACAGGCTGGAATGACCAGCAATCACTGAAAACTGTTGCCTCCCCCATTTCACCATGAGCAGCCTATGCTGCCCTTTGTTTGAAGCCTTCAGTCCACGAACCCCCAGGAACTTCTAGGTTTGGTGTTTAGGAGGGCAGAGTGATTGTCCAACATTGCTCTTGTCATAGTGTCCAACACCACGTTTTTTATAGCCAGGCCTCAGCCACACTGACAGCCATGGGTCTTTGGAGTTAAACATCCCTTTGTCAGGTAGCTTGAGGATGTTTGGAATGCATGTGTGGAAAGGCACAAATTCTGGGACCATTCAGTACCATCTACAGCACAATCACCTGAAACTGCTGAGGATAGCACTCAGTGACCCACATGCTCCTTTCCAGTCCTCCTTCTTCATTAATCAAGTGGAACTGAGTCACAGGCAGAATGCATTATGTAGTGAGGTTCAGTTAGGCGTAAAAAAAACATCCCACCAAAATGAGCAGTCTGTGAAATAGCAGCAATACTAAGAGACCAAGCAGTGACAATGCTCAGGGCATATTAACTGACAATGAAGTGTAAAGACAAATAAAGATTAATACCATTTTGGTCTTCTTCAGTGAGAGCGTTATGTTGCAAGACAGGATATTTTCTCTTTCACAGTAATGGACCTGCTCTCTCTCATATGACCTCTCCACACAGAAAATTACCATGTGTAATTGCTCCAGCAGAGTGATGCTCTTAATGCAGTCGCTCTTTAGCTAAGATCATTTCTTCTCTGAAAATAATAGATTTTGATAAGTAGTCGGGAGTTCAAAGAAGAGCAGTGAGAAATCCAATGAAATCAGGCCAATTTTGTTACTTTCCAATCTTGCATAAGGTTATGACAGCCTATTCACAGCACGCACGGAGTCCTGTGGGGAGGTTAGTGAAGTTAAATCGGCAGCTGCTAGATGACAAAAACTAAAAAAGTATGCAATGGCTATTACCTAGGCAGGAGACATCGTAACTGTCAACCACCCTGTGCAGAGAGAGAACAGCCCACCACAGCCTATGGAGTAATTTTCCCCGCAGAGGAATTCAATTGTAAAGATCACTATGAAAAAGTATTAAATTGATCTTGGAGATAACATTAATAAAGAGTCCTGTATCAGCAGAGAGATGGACAAAATTACTTAAAAAGGTCTTTCTTTTTCATAAAACTCAGAAGAAGTGATGCTATGCATTTTTTTCTTTCATTTGAAAGGCTTGCCTAAGTAAGATTTTTTCAAAGGCATTTCTCCTGGCAGCATGCTGAAAATGAAGACTTTTCTTTGATAGCAGCAAAGTGCATAAATGATTCACTGGAGAGAAAAAAAATCAGTCAGGGTGACAAAGACACTAAGCAAATGTCAGTGTGAAGAGGCATTTCAGAGGGCTGGTAAACAAGCTTCCACCCCTAGTACATGCAAACTTGTGGACTAAGACCTCAGGACCTGACTTTCAAGTAAAGATTAATCAAACTTCCATTTCTGCAAGTGCTGATGAGAAACCATGCCTGCATTATTGCACCGCAAATAAGTTTTGAGTGGAAATGTCAGCAACAAGACACCTGAACTTCCAGTCTGTGGGGAGAATTGGAAAGATGATTAAGTGAAGGTACAAAATGATCATCGAGAAGCAAGAGACTTTCTCTTCTAATTAAACTGGTTCTGGATTGTGGAACAGATGGTAAAGAAATGTGTCTGATTTCAGGGTAGAGTCTGACATCACTTAAGGGATGTAGCTGCTTATGACTGGAGATGACTGGATTTGATAGTTCATGAAGTCACTTTCTTTCTTGTGATTGTGTGTCCCTAATTCTACTCTCTCTGGAGACAGTTATAAATAATTATTTGACTTCCACAGGGGCATGATGGCATAAGGATGTGAAGTCTCTAGCAAATATATGGCACCTGCCTCGAAGGTCTGTGCCTCTGTGCAGTGGCAGCACTTGGGAAACACTAGTATTGACAGAATGGGTAAAACTGAGCATTCCCACTGTCAAGCAGCACTGAGAGCTGGGTGTATGATGGTTGTTCAGCTCAGTGCAGCTGTGCCAGCATTGCTTGCCAAAGCAGGTTCTCCTTCTCCCTTTTACCTGGAATGCAGTGAGAAGCAGTGGGAGGCTTCCCAATTGAAGTATCAAATGCCTCAGTGAGAGTCCTGTTTTCTGGGTTCAGCAAAGTACTCCACCAAAGACTTTTCTGGGTTCTTTTTGAGATGCACGGACATTTCAGGGATAGAGCTGAAGAAATATCTCAAAGGCATGCAGAAATAAATGACTGGCCTGGACACCACAGGTAGATCTCAGGTATGTCTGCACTTGGGCTTGACAACACTTTGATGTTTCATTATTGTCTTCAGGCTTGTTGTCAAGCCCATTGCTGTTTGGTCCCACTCATGTTCTGGCCATGATTTGTTTCTAACTTGGTTGCCATCCCTGAATTGAATAGGACCTAAATGTGCACTATGGCTGCAAGTAAATGCCTGGCCCCTATCATTTTACACTCCCCCCAGCACCCTTCTGCTGAGCAAAAGGAGTTAAAGATATTAGCAGATCCAGATGGCTGAGTGTCAGCTAGAAAAGGTTCTGTACAACCAGGGAATGAAGAAATCCTGCCCTCAGGCATGGCTGCAACAACCTGCAAGCATTTCATGTTCAACCCAACCACACAACCTCAACCCTGCTGCTCTCCCACATTTCTTCTGGAGCGATTATTTGCAAGCCTACAGAGAAGGAGAATAGTCCTCTGCTCTTTTGATTTGATTTTTTTTGTCAGATCCACCTCTGTGCCTTTTCCACACACAGTCCCAGAGGCAGACAAAGCAGCAGACCTCAGGAGGCAATGAGTGTTCCTGTGTCCCTGGCTAGGAATAAAGTAGGCAGGAGCTGCTAAAACCAGTCCAGCCATCCATTTCCCATCACATTCATGCCAAAAGGCATTTCCTTTATCTTTTGAGTTTTCAGAGAGGGGAAGAAAACCTAAACTCACAACAATTGTCCTTTCATAGGCAGGATACAACTGGGTGGTTTTGGAGGCAGTGAATGAAGATGATTAATTATTGCTCACTTTTTCACTCCATCAGATATACAAGGGATATGCCTGTCATGCTGACAGTCTCCCTGCTCAGCCCTCTGTATACACAGCGTGAGTGGTGTGATTCAGTCTCACACGCCACCTTCTGAAGGGAAGAAACAGAGCCATGAGTCAGTGGGACATGGTTCCAAGTGTCCTTAATGCAGTAGTGTCAGCTTTATAGAGCAGCACTGAAATATTTATTAAACACAAACACGGGAGCAATTGTTTTTAATTTGGCAATGCTATCTGAAGGGTCAGAAGACACAGCACAGATCAGCTTATTAAAAACATTTCATTTTAGAATGATCCTTACCTGGCTACAAGGAATTCAATGAAGGAAACAGAAAAAACATTAACTATAGCATTATAATGAACTGTGGGACATAATAACAAGTGTGGATTTCTTTTTCTTATACCCAGTTCCCCTTTGTGTATGTACCAGCCAGGAATCACATATCAGATAAAAGAGATGATAGCTATGCCTAGGAAATCTGGGATCCTTAGCTAATGGCCCAGCAAGTGTTAAAGCCTCATTAGTAATGACAATGGAAATGAATAATGACTGTAATAAATAATCACTTGGCCTTTAGATAAGATGTATTTTATTTCCCATTGTGTATGCCAGAAGTTAAGAGTATTTATAAGCTACAGTCACAAATGACTGGTTTGTGCTAAATGTAGCTGGGAGTAGGCAGACAGAATTTTCTTGGAAGTCTCTGGGCCAAATTCAGACGTCAGCCATACTTTCAGCAGTACCACTCATCCCCTATCTGCAGAAGCGATATTCTATTTAGTGCTTAGAGTATTTGAAGGAAATGGCTACAAGTGTAGTCATAAAATTTTGAACAGTGTCCCTGTTCTTTGAGCACAAGTGTAGGATGTAGGAAACCGATAGGGGAACTAAAAAAAAGGCTACAGGGAGGAAGCCTTTCCCAAAATCCGAAGGGCCACAGCTTCCTTGCATGAGAATGGTCAGGCACTGGGGCAGGAATCAATGGGCTGAAACTCTTTTCCCTTGGACAGTCTCATGTGGAAAAGTGCCTTTCCCTCCTACACAATATCCCCCTTCCTGCTTTCCCCAAGGAATATGCAACCCCACGGGCATGAGTAGAAGTTGCCTTACAGAGGACTGCTGTGAGCAGTGCTGGGCAGCAGTCACTGGTGTTTACTCCTCCAGGTGCTCAAGGCTGTGAGTAGACCAGTTCTGGAGACACACTGAAATCGCTGGTCATTCAGTAATACTTCAGGACTCATAAAATCAGAATAAACCAGAGCAAGAGGTTCCTTAAACTTGCCAGTCAGTGGCACCTCATCCTGCAAAGAGGAGCAGTCAGGCAGTACTGCCCACCCTTGGAAAGTGTCTGGATTATTTCTTTCCACTTGACAGAGTCCAAAACAGTTGGGTGGATTTCATTGCCCCTATTCCCAGAGTTCACTTTTTACCCATGCACAAGGGAAGAAATATGTTACTAACAGACCAGAATGCTAGAAACATTTAAAAAGTGGTGACAAGGGTGGGGGGGAGTGAGGAGCTCTGCCAGCTAGCTGTGGGCCAGTGTTTTTCAGCCTGTGATGTTATTCATCACAGGTCCATGGTTTCCAGGAAGGTGCAAAAGCTCAGAAGTCAACTGAAAGTGGTAGTTCTCTTGTTTGGCTTTACTGTACCCCTTGAAGTACTCCACAGCCCTTCTCAGGGATCTCTGGCCATGGGCTAAACATTACTGTCCTACCACTGCAGCTATTAGAAAGGACACAGTGTCACTTGAGAGGCCACTTTCACAGCCACTGAAGCCATGGGGAGCTGCTTTAGGGGCACAGGTGGATGCAGCAATGATCCATTTCCCATTTCTGGCAATCTGTTATCCCTTTCTCTGGAGCAGTGAGGCTGCTGGTACCCTTGTGCTAAGATGCTAAAGAGAGAAATGCTCAGCTACTACAAACCAGTGTATATTGTCAAGACAATTTGGACTTTACAGTCCATTTATTTAGCTGTTAAAGGCACTACTGATTCTTTTGGTAAGCAAAAAGTTTCTACATAAAATTGAAGACTTTCAGCAGATTGCACTGCAGTTCCTGTGATGACCACACCTATGCAAAAAGCTCTTGGTAAAGAAGAAAAGGGTCTGTTTGATTAGTGACTGCAACAATATAATTTCTAGGAAAGACTAGAAGAGGGACTACTCAATCTCAGATAACATTTGCTCTAGTGGCATGACCTGTTGTAAACCTCGAACAGTGAACAAAATGTGAACAGAGACACATTAAAATGTCAAGCTGCAAAACCTACAAGCCACAGGGAGTGTAATTACCGGGAGAAGAAGTGGAAGGCTTTCTTGAAAGCCCATTTCTTTTCCTTGTACCCCTGTTCTCCTTGCAGTTTTGTTCTGTCTCTCTACCAAAAGCTATGTGGCCATCACACTTAGCAGGGGAGACAGGGAAGTGGGAGAGCTATGAGCAAAGCTGGCTAAAACATGGAGATATTTGAAACTTTCCCAGATGTGAACCTGTGCAACCTGCTCCAGGGGAACATTGCCTTAGTGTGGGGGAAGAGGTGGACTAGATGACCCCCAGAGGTCCCTTGCAACCTCAGCTATTCTGTGATTTGTGGTGCTGTGGTAAGCAGAAGCAAGAACTTCTTAAAGCTCAATGTATATTTCAAATGCCAACAAAGTGTGAAGGAAAGCCAGCATATTTCTTATAAGCAACTGTTATAGGAAGATTAAACAACTGAGATGGGTTATGAAAGAGTCTGAAGACAGCCTCACCTAAAGGAAATAGTGTCATGACACTTCCTCAGGCCCCCAAAATCATTCAACAAGTTAAACTGAATGTCTTTCGTCAGACATCATACTAAGCAAAATCTCCAAAAGTAAAATCACATCACTGTATGACTGACCTTTCTTCTCACAAAAATTTAAAATATGCATTTTTAAAGCATTATGTTTATGAAAGAAAATTCAGCTTTTGAGAAAAATTATTTATATGAGTAATATGGCTTATGGCAGCCCAGAGTCATCATAAATAGTACTTTCCGCTACTTAAATCCAGCTAAATACTGAAACCCAGCTTTTGTTTTCCAGAAAAATTCTGTTTTCTAAAGCAAAAGAAAAGTAACTTAAATACATTATTTAAATCATAATATATAATAAACTATAACACACACATAATATATTGTATATAATGCAATGTAACAACAGATTTTAAAATGTCATATATAAAACATAAATTATTAAAATATTTTAAAATATAATAGTATCATTGTTCTCTCATTAATGTCTTTGGTTCTTTCTCTAATAAGAGAAGATGTACATCCATGAGCCAATTCTTCAAAAGAACTAATTTTCCAAGATAAAAGAGTTGTGAGAGTATAAAAGTATCCCCCAAGAAATCCGAATCTGCCAACCTCCATTTTATATTGTATTTCTCTAAGTCTAAAATGTCTGCAGTGAATATTATCAAGCTCAGTCTCTGAGAGAGATCATCTGAGCCAGGTTTCAGCTCGGAAGAAATTGGTTTTCCTGTGAGGAGAGAGGAAGTCATTGAAATCAGAGCATGATAATGGCCTGATCTCCTAAAGTTTAGGTATAATATTTCCAGTTGGCACCACTGTACTCTATTGAGGGATTCAGTGCACACGTTGGTAACCATGAGGACAAAGCTCAGGGGTTTTCTGTGGATATCTGAGATGTAGCTAATGTAAAATGAAATATACATTATCCATGACATCAGGTCAGTATACCGCATCTCTCTGAAGGCTTTTAATGGAAATTCATGGCTGTTCTGGGGCCTTTCAAATGTTTAGATTTCAGGAGGGCAGAGCTGTGTGAGAAATCTTACCTGAAAACTCAGTGATGGAGGGCAGCAGACCACTGGGCACCACATTTCCTCATGGACTGGACTGGCCTCACGGAGGATGGGAGTGGAGATGGACCCTTCCCACTGGGACTACAGATGTTGGGGAGAAGTACTGGGAAGGTGGGAAATGCTTCTCCAGTCTCCAGCCACTGCTGGCCTGTCTTTGTCCCATGGGGCCATGGGATGGTCATTGGACAGGAGATGGAAGCAGAGAAATGTAGCTGCAATGAACCCAATCACAAGGAGCAGCCTGGGTGCTGACTGGCACATCAAAAAGCATTTTATAAGTGTATAAGATGCACCTTTGAAAATTAAACTGCAATAGAGGTCATGCACCCTCTTGTTCTCCATCCCCTGACTGCAGGATTTCTCCTGCAGACTAATTTTACTCAAAGTAAAGCAAAGCATGGGTGAGATTCAGTTTCAAGTGAGCAGGTTCTTTTTCAGTACAGTGCTCTGTACAAATTACTCTGTCAAGAAAATGTTACATTTCGAGATTGAAACTCCTAATATCTGGCAATGCCAAAATTTTGGCTAATACATCAGCCCCCGCTGAAGATGATGCAGCTTTTAAAGGGGATGAGGGAAGTTAAGTTATTGCTGCTAATGATGCATTTGCATTTCTCAGACTTCTTTCATGTGTCTACAAAAATGCCTCCTCCCCCAGGGTAATAGAATCAGCCTTTGGGTCTAAGAAGTCAGTGAGGGGCTGCAGTGAGAATAAAGCATGAGCTCAAAATTCAGACCAGTTTGGGTCTGATTTATCTCACTTGTCAACCCGTCTATAAGTCAGCCTCTCCCTCTTGGCAATGAAAAGGGGCACTTCCAATTATTCCCTCCTAAAAAGACAAGTGAACCACCTCTCTGAGAGGTGCCCATCTCTGTTTGGCTGGAGAGGAGGCTTAGACATTTACCTTGGATGAAGTGCCCCATGTTTCAGTAGCTATGCTAAGATAAAAGAAAACCAGGGGAGGATGGCCTTGGGGAGCTGCCAAGGCTGTGATTTTTAAATGTCTTGTCCAAAACACTCCAGTGAAGAGGAGCATGGACTTCTTAGGGAAAATAAACAGCCTCAGCTGGTCTCAGCTGTGTATCACAAAGTACAAAGAGCAGTTAGGGTGACCAAAGCCTGCACAGATGTTATGCAAGAAGCTTCCTCCCTCCAAAAACACACCTCTACTGGGTGTGAGGGACCAGAGAGACGTCTGCAGCCAGCAAATATTCTCTCTGCTTCATTTAATCAAGACATTGAGATTGGCTCTGGGATGAAATTAAATCAATTTTTCTGATGAAAAACCCTTGGACTTAAATTTCAATTAAATATTTCACCACTGTCTGATTTCTACAGAGATTTCAGTTTAGTGTTGCAAAAACTATTATGAGCAAGTACACTATTCTTACATATTGACAAGTAAGGCATTTTGATTGGGAAGAAATGTTTTGTTCACAGTCCAGTTTCCTCATGTTCCTGTACTTAAGTGTCAGCAAAATCAGTGGCCAGAAAACCTCTTTTGACAGGTGCTGCAGTCACGATCACACAACACAGCCAAAGTGGGGGAAAAGGGGGATCCGAAGTATTTTTTTAAGTTTTTTCTCAAAACCACAAGTGTTTATTACTGAAAACTTTTGCTCACCTCCCCTTCACTTCCTTTGAAAAATGTCATTGGAAAAGGCCCTTTTGTTAGCAAGGTCTAGTTTGTAGACAGGGCAAGTCTCTCCAATGCCAAATGCGCAGACAGGACCCTGGTCCAGGCTTTCACTGTACCCAGAGCACTTTGTGACCCCAATTTCAACTAATATCAGGGAGAACTGGGAATGTGTGGCACCAACAGGACACAGCTCACTCTAGGCCAACAAAAGTCTAGCTAATTGCACAGTTAACTAAAGGTGGAGTATTGAGGGAGATGAGGAGAGCTGGAAGTTCATCCATCACACTGCTGGCTCTCTAGGAGGGCTCCATTACAGGTAAACTCACCCACAACCACTCAAAAGCAGAGCTCCGTGCTGGACATTTACAGGACTATCAGCTTCAGCCTCACTTTGCTATAGCTAAACTACAGTTTCCTTAATGCAGTTGCCACGGGTTATGGGGAATAAACTCCTGTGAGGAACTAACAAAGAATTTTTCCTTAGAACCACAGCTGGGAGAGTGAACATCTCATTCATTTTATGTCCTTTTTATTTTTTTTTCTTCTAAAAATGTATTGGTTGTGTTTTTCCTAGCTAGTGAGAGGTGTTCAGCATCAAAACCAGAAGTAATTTTTGAAGAAAAACAGTTTATTTTTAAAAAACTTGACTAAAGATACTGTTGAATTTTAAAAACAGTTTGAAGACAGAGGTAAAATCTTATATTCTCTAAAATGCATGTGTTCCTGGCTCTGAACTGGCATTATAGATTGAAAGGGACCTCAAAGATCCTCTAGTCCAACCTTTCTTGGCAAAAGCATGTTCTAGACAAGATAGGTCAGCATTCTGTCCCTCTGAATCTTAAGTGTCCACTGTTGGGGAATCCATCACTTCCCTGGTGAGATTATGCATCATTCACTTGCAAGCTAAATAAACATGGGCATGAAGTTTTGCAAAAAGGGAGGAAGAGAGGGAGGGAGGGAGGGAGGGAGGGAGGGAGGGAGGGAGGGAGGAAGGAAGGAAGGAAGGAAGGAAGGAAGGAAGGAAGGAAGGAAGGAAGGAAGGAAGGAAGGAAGGAAGGAAGGAAGGAAGGAAGGAAGGAAGGAAGGAAGGAAGGAAGGAAGGAAGGAAGGAAGGAAGGAAGGAAGGAAGGAAGGAAGGAAGGAAGGAAGGAAGGAAGGAAGGAAGGAAGGAAGGAAGGAAGGAAGGAAGGAAGGAAGGAAGGAAGGAAGGAAGGAAGGAAGGAAGGAAGGAAGGAGGAAAAACCCCTTATCTGTGTGTTTACATATGTTTGTGTGAATATTATTTCTGCCTGAACCTAAAGTTTGAAAAAAATCCCCAAGTTTGTTTTTTTTTAAATCTTTGTCAAGAGTGGTCATTTTATAGGCTGCATGAACCATATTTTTGGCAGGATGATGAACTTTGAGAACATATGGATTAGATCAGGGCAGATGGGAAGAACCTTTTCTGGTCAGTGGATGGCCTTGCAGGTCACAAAGCCCTCCAGTCCTGCAGTTTCCTGTACCAGGGGATGACCCTGGTCATTTCCTCACAAACACTGGAAAAGCAATCCAGTTCCTAAAACCTTCTAAAAGGTCTCATAGGTTTTTTGATCCCAAACACCTGCCAAAGCCCAAACAGAGACTCAGGTTCCTTGGAATACTGTGGTGAGCCAAATAAGGGCTGTGAGGTGAGGCTGGTTAGATGCTTGGCCATGCACAACAGGCAGGATGAGTACATGCATGAATCTGCATGTATGTCCCATGTGAACAAACATAATGCTGTTGTCACTCAGCCCACAGCATGACTAGCAGATCCCTTAAAAAGAAACCACACACGCACAAATATTTTATGTGCATGCCTTATACATAAGGCATGGGCCAAATGACTTGCCCACACAGTTCTAAAATGTACCCTTTTCCTCCCTTTGGTGCCAAGGAAATGTTATTGACTACAAATGGTGACAGGGACAATTGCACAATCCAGTCCATACGTATAAAAACCAGCAGGCTGAGCATAAATGTCTATTTGAGGGAATACAGATGAATCAGTAATGATATTAGAGTGATTAGCCAACTGCCTTAATTGATATGTACAAAACCATATGTGCTTATAAGCTTACAAATGCTAACTCACACTTACCACCATCTGCACAGAAAAGCCACAGTAAATTTACTTTTTCTTAATGTAGATTTGTCATTTTAAAATATTTGGGCTGAGGAGGGCAGTGAAAGGCTGTACCATGAAATGTTCTTTGCCAGTAGCATGGGGGTCTCTCCGACCAGATTTATTTACTGACTATAACAGAGCTCAATTATTGTTCAGTTCAGTGCAAAGACATGAAGGAAATGTAATAACCAGCTTTTCAAGAAGAAAAATAAAAGCAAGTTCTTAAGAGAAATTATGAGGAAGGCCAGCTGTACATTGGCTCCCCTCCTCTGCAGCTTTCTCCAGGCTCTTTCCTAGCCACAGCTAAAGAAGGCTAAAGTAGAACAATCCAGAAGTGCCTAAATGATATCCAAGTCCACATGAAAGTCACTGGTCTCCACAACTTCCGCCAAAGAGCAATGATGGCTGGAAATAGTTGAGTCTATTTTTCACAAAGTGTCTGACTGTAGGTACAAGTTCTTACCCTCAGAGCCAGATAGAGTGGGAACTTAAAGTTGAGGTGCTATATATATTCATTCCAAGCACATGTGCTTTCCCATCTCTTGGCAGCACAAATATGTTCCAGATCACCCATGGTCAAGGGCAATCAGTCACATTTCTGCAAATGCAGCCAGAACACAAAACTGCAGTGTTGATGCCAGCTCCATGCCTGACTCTAGGGAGACATCCAACCTGGCACAAAGACCACAATGTAATTTGGTCCTTCTGATCCAGGAGAGTGAATTTCGTGGCATGTATGGGTTTTGTCAATTATCAAGTGCCCTATAAGGTTATGGGATGAATCTTTGAAGATATTTTGGAGTTAAATTCTGCTTAAAATGAGGAGATAAGGGGGAAAGAGTGCTCGTATGTCCCCATGGCCTCAAGGCTAGGTCACTTGCATAAGCAACACAGCTGAAAGTTTTATGCTGGCTGTCTCCACAGAAAGATCCATTAGAATTTGCTGTGGTACAGCCTGCCAGTTTTGACTCAGGCTTCATGGCAGAAGACTATTAAGATAGAAAAATTGATAAGGATTCTCCTGACACTTCTGAAACATGGAGGACATGTGTGTGTGACAGGGGCAGGTGAGTTACTCTCATTTTAAAAATCTTGACAGCACTGTGCATTAATAGTGTCATAAATATTGTATCTGTGCTGCAAAGGAAACTGAGAAGGTGTTATAATTCAGTTGTCACCATTGTGTGGGCACTGTGTTGTGTCTGGGTGACCTGCAGGCTCAGAATAATAACGAGGGTGATTCATCAGACCTCACCAGCGACAAAGTGGGGAGGGAGTATGTGATGGGTAAAGGTTTTGATCACATTAGACAACAGCAGCTGAAGGAAGGGTTGGATGAGAAGGTGCATGTGAAAAGTGTGATTATTAGACAGGTCCCAGTAGTTCTGGAATGACAGGGAATCCCTGGGTGCTGGCAATAAGTGTCAGTCACTGCCAATTTAACAGGCACGCCTGAAACAACTCACTCCAGAGGAGCTGGCAAACATCACAGGGGCGCAAGTAAGTAAGAAACTGGTACAGGAGCCCCTGACATGCTCCTGTCCTGTGTGATGTTTCCTGCCATTACACCTCAGGAGCAATAACAACTGGTAAAGCACAGTCAGTACAGGAGCAAACTATGGGCCATGATCCAGTTTGGATGAAGGCAAATCATGTCACAGGAACACAGACACCAAGTCATGTTTGGTGGCCATTGGCACCTTATGCACGTGGCCAAACCAATATGGCTTCAGTGCTTCCTGAGCCAGGCATTTGCAGAGCAAATTAGTCCTTTGGGAAGCAGCTGCTTTGGAAAACCCAATAAACCATCAGCTCTGAGACTCTCTGGGTGTTTTCTTCAGCTGGGGTATCCCACTTTCCACATCTCCCTATGCCCAGGTGCCTCCAGTTACAGAAATCTGTATGCAGGATCTCACAAGTCCCAGAATGATACAGCAAGAGCAAGATATATGCAATTGCTGCTTTGAAAAAACACACTCAGAAATGTAAAAGAGGAGTGACCTTGGCTTCTGTCCTATGAAATCCCCATATCACATAGCTTACCATGTAAATACAGCAAATTAAGTCAACTAAAAAAAACCAAAAAGGACCTAATACAAAATAGTTCAGGAAGTACTGGTTTTATTCAAGGTGTTCAGAGGTGCATGCATACATTAGCATGCATTAACATCTTGCTCAGTAGAAGCTTGGGGTCAAAGCTGGAGCATGAGAAAAATGAAATGTACCTCTCTAAAATGTGCTGGCAGGGTCTTGAGATAGTGGCCTTAAAACCAAAGGCACTTACTGTATTTTCACCCAAACATAGCATGTGGTGTAGAGTCAACACAATGTAAGTCAGAATAGCACGCATTAAATGTACTGATGGATTTGAAAAGCAGTAGTAAATAGGGAGCCAGAATCCAATTACAATTTTCAAAGGCATTTGTGATTTCAAAACTTACTTTTATGGGAAATATAATATAAGAGATTGACAGTAGAACTGTATGTCAGTAGTTGCACTATTGCAAAAGAGGACCAGGAGGAACTTGGTAGTTTATCCAAATCACCCTCATTCAAGGAAGAGTCAATGATACATTTACCAGCCCCACAGGGGCTTGTTAAACCCACATAGAAAAGCCTCCAGTAACTGCAAGTTAAGGGTGCACTTCCTGTCCTATAGACATGGCAAGGAAGTTTTTCTTTTCAAAGAGACTTTTAACAACTTTGAAAGCTGTGTAAGTCCTTCATTCTGTACACTCTGCTGACCCAGTTACTTTAGTCCTCCTGTGGAGCCCATGTTTTTTGAGATGTGTCAGCAGTGGTGTTCTCCTATGGGTTCCCTCCAGCTGATTCCATTTGCTTTGAAGTGCAGCATCTAAAATCAATCTTAGAGCTGAGCAGAGGCCCTTCCAGTGCTGACCAGAGCAGCAGGAATATTTAATTTGTGCTGCAGGCTAAACAGATGTCTATATTCCCCACTGTAACACTTACTCTTTCTTTTTTCATCATATAGACAGAGTTGCCTCATGTTGAACCTGCAGTTCATGGAAAACTCCAGTCTTTTCTGCAGATTTGCTGAAAGCCACGTATTCTCCATCAGATATTCCTGTACAGGGGTACTTTTGAGTGTGCTTGCTTGAATTTTTACTGCTTGTAACTGACCCTCTTCATTTTCAGACCATGCCTCTCATTTGGGAAGACTATTATGAATTTCTAGTAATTTCTTTCAGCATGTTAGCAGTTCCTCATAGGTTCATATACATCACCCAAGTCATCAGTGAGAACACAGAACAGACTTATAGCACAATTATAGCATGTCTTTAGAGCATGTAATAGTTGCTGGTATTTTAATCTATTAAAAAAATCAAAAGCCATGAACACTAACGTTTATAGTAGTACAAAAAGTGACGTATGAAATAATGACAAGACAGTGATATAAAGAGATCTAGATAGTTTTGTAAAATGGATTAATCTGACAAGTATGAGTTTTAATACGTCAAAACACAAATCACAAGCATCTTTGGAAATTAAGAATGCAGATCACACCTGTGGGATGAGGAAGTGTGTTTTTGAAATGGGGACACTCAAACTTAACCCCCTGAAAAGGGATGTTGAAGCAAAACCACAGCAGGGCATAGCAACAACACTTGTTTAAGTAAGCAGTGAATAACAAAGCAGAAAAAAAATCCAAGGAAGGGATCTTTTAAGGAGTCAGAATGTCTTCTTCATAAATATTTCCCAAGCTAAAATTAAACTGACAACTCATTTTTTTAGGAGGCCATCAATGCACTTGTTTCAGATACTTTCCCACCTGCTCATCATATGATATATGCATATCAGCACTATCAGTGTGATTGCTTACTCAATGAAAGGAGCAGTGATGTTTGTACTGCTGTCAAACACGAGGGCAGAATTAGGGTTTGTGTACTCAAGGCATCAGATAGATGTTTAGGATGAGGAATAAAATGCTACAGTCCCCAGAGGAGTCTGATATAATCCATTCCAAACTTTCAAAGTCTTAGCCTGTAGCACAGAAACTGCACAAACCGGTGGTTTCCATTTCTGAAAGTCTTAAGCAAGCAAGTCTTATATAGGCCAACTTGTCAGTATGTCTGATCACAAATAATGCTTATGTCTAAAGGACTAGTATGGCTTTACAGCTGAATAGCTGAGTCTGAGAGCTCCATTCTGAAATCATTAACACTGCACAGCTCAGTAGAGAGCACTGAGATGGAGTAATTTGCCCAGAGACAGTTAGAAATTAAAGAATTGAATAAAGTTCTTCAGTGTCTGAACTACTAACAGAACATATCTTCTAAGGATTCATGAAACAGCAGAATATTTTTTTAAATTTCCTGCTAAAAAATTTCCACAAACAGGAAGAAGGTTTGCAAGGAAAGAAGTGCAATGTCAGACCTCCATATATCAGCATTTTCAACCAAAAAATGAAAATGCAGGAGAAGTCTGGTTTCTAGCATAGTGTCACAGATAGACAATGTCAGATCCTCAGATCTGTAAATTCGACACAGTCTTCCCATACTGGATATGAAGTGCCACCCATTTCATCCAACCCATTACTTCCAAGGATGGCTGTCTCAGATATGTTGGAGGCTGATGTGAGACCCTTCCCATACCAAGGGCTGTACTTGAAAAACCTCTGTCTGTTTTGAAAATAGCATCGCAGAGAAGGCTATCTAAAGTCCACAAGAAATTTCATCCAAGAGGACTTTAGAATCCAGTGCCTGGAATTCCTTGAAGAACTTCTTTTTATTCCTCTGAGATACTGAGAGAGAACTACTGAACCAGTTTTCCTTAGCTGAGGTGCACCTCTGAAATCTCCTTTATTTTCTGTATTTTTAATGTCTAACTGCCTGAACTGGTCCCACACAGCACAGTACAGATCTAACCTCTTTCTAATTTATTTAAATGTATGCAATAAAAGTGTGGCTACAGTGCAATTAAAGTGCCATTTCTGTTCATTTTAAATGTCAGTGTAATTAAAGTTCACAGCTAATAATATTCATAAATCTGTAGATTTTTCCAGGCTCCTCATTTAGTACTTCTGGAGATTTCCATACATGAAAACCTTGGCCTCTGTTATCACTCATGCATGGATAGTTGTGGTGCTTCTCTGCTCGCTATCTTTGGCCTAAGGCTTGCCTACACTGAATATCTGTTGCAGTATGATACATGGTCTATCATTTTAAACTTCTAGTTGTTCATCACTTTTTTCTTTAATCAAAATCACCTTCCTTTTTACAGTTCTTTAATCTGCAAACAACTTTACTGAAATACAGAGGTAGTGCATCCTCATGCACACCAGAAATGGATGAATATCCTTGAGATTCAGCTGCTGCACCTGCTGCACCTGCAGACTTCCTTCTGCTTTAACAGGGCTATGCCAGTGACAGACACCATACAGCCTCATCATCACTGCCCTGTGTTGTTCTGGGCTTTGGGGGGTTTTTCACTGTCTTATATGCTCCCTGTGCCACAGGGAGGGCAGAGCTTAATGTCATGGCTCCTGTCTGAATAGCTCTGGGAACTCTTGTTCCTTGTTTCCCTGATGAAAACCAAGAGATTTTTTCCCCTCTGGAGAAGGCAACATTTCTTACATGCAGGAATTTCAGGAAGCTGCTGATAACACTCAACATCCTCCCTATACCTTTCCTTCTTCTGGTCATTCAGCTATGCACAGCATGGTGAAAGAGATCCATATTCCTTCTCAATTCAACTAACTAAAAGTGTAAATGGGATACTCATAATGAGCAGAGCAATGGAGCAGCACTGAAGTCCATGAATACAGAGGTTGCATTTACTTCAAAAAGTAGCTAATACCCTACTGCCAGGGATTTTTCAGCAATATTCACATCAGTTAATTCATCCCCACATGTTTAATTCACCTTGAAGCATCAGTGTGAAATCCCTTTTTCTTTTGAGAAAGTCCACATCCTTCCAGGGCACAAAAAAGAACTGGCACAGATCTTCCCCAGTAAGACAGCACAACCCAACTGCACAACCCAACCAGTGCTTTCTGCATATATATTTTTTTTAGCTTGTCCCAGCTCCCAAGATGGCTCCCTATATAGGCTGCTGCAGAAACAACTCTTGAAGAATTGTCTGCTGGCTTTAGTCTCACCCTCCTCAGGAATGTGGCTCTGGAGCTACTGTGTGAATATCAATTTATTTGCAGCAGGCTGATGAGGTTCAGCATCAGTGTACTTCCACACTGAAAGCACTCGGGAAATTGCTGTCACTGACTATCAGAAAAACCAGAGGGAAATGGAATAAAACAAAGAGAATGATGTGGATTATTTAACAGAAACTCCTTAATATTGTTGCTTACCAGTGCATGAAAGTCCCAGAAATCTGAAGGTTTTATTCCAAAATAGCAGCATAATTGACATGAAAGCAGTTTATCACCATGTCAGGACTCATTTCCCTAAATCTATCTGTCTAAAATTCGTGTATCTCACTGTCTCCGGCCCCTCTTTAAACAGCAGAGAGCTAGGTACTTCAATAAGTTGTGACACAGGTAAGGGGCTTGAGCCTGATGATCCAGATCCTCCTCTAGATATCCTTGCCTCACTCCAACAACAGGATAACCCTTTCATAAGTTAAAAAAATGAGTTCTATGGGATAAAACCCACCCAAATTGATTGCACTGGCACTGGTTTTCCATGTGGCATCACTACTCAGGCAGGACCAAAACAGAGAGAAGAAACTTTGAGTGGGACCCTCTTTTGTCCTTGTGCCAACACTCCCACCACAACACCTGTGGGTTATTGGCATGTGAGGGTTATGCCAGGCAGGGAGGTAACTCTTCTGTCTGCTCTGGAAAAACGCCCTGCTCAATCACCTGCCATCTCCCTAGCACCCCAGTACCTGCTGCAGATTGATCACTTTACAACAGCATCCTTCTGAGCTCCAGTGTCTGGAAAATATGACAAGGGGGAGAAAACAAATTTAGGAAGCTAGGCCAACACCACAAGGAAGGAAATGCTAGGCTTTATGGACTAAAGAGAAGTCCTTCAGGGACACAGCTTTTTGCATCATAAATAATGAGTATGCATCCTGCTACTAAAGCAGACACCCATGTAACAACTTAGGCATCCTCATAAAACAAGGTATTTTTGTTAGTCTGCTTTACTTATAGTAATGCCAAAGGGAAAAAGAGCTTGTAGACCGACAAAATTACTTGAACACATTTTCACTGGAGACTGCTGGATCCTGAGAGAATTTTTCCTTCTAATTTAATAAAGGAAGTCTGAATTCATAAACAGCTCCTTGAACTAGAATTTCTACTTTGTTGAACTTGCGTTCAGTCTCACTTTTTATGTCTCTGATCTTGGCTTAGGGTGATGGCTGATTCAGATCTGTGGAAAAAGAGATAGTGCCCTAATTGCTAATGCAAAGAAAACCTTATCTGTTTCAAGTAAAAGTCTGGTGGAAGAGGAAACTTATAGTTACAGATGGCAAAATCTATTTTGTCCTTATTTGGGCTGTTTTAAGCTTTGGGGAATGAAACAGAGGGGAGCTGTTTGTTTGTCTGTTTGTTTTGCTCTGAGAATACAGCTCGTAAAACAATTAGTCATCTCAGAGAAATTAAACAGAAGCAGCAAATATAACTGTGAAAAAGCTATTATTCATGCCTACATTAAATAAAACAATCTTTTTATTCTTAAAGAAAAAAAAATTAGATGTTATTTGATTTGAAAACTTATTGGGTCTTCTAAATGCAAACAATTCAGAGATTTTCATTACTTGTGTGTCCTCCCTGAGCAGGGAAGGACAGTGCACACTCCCAGTCATGACAAACTTCCCACTCCATGTCGAAGTAATACAGTCAGAAAATTGAATATTTCCAGGAGAAAACAGAGGTATTTCAGTGCCATGGTACTGAAATGGTGCTGTTCTTCAGCATATTCACCATGAATTACAAGCAGCACACTTGCCCAGATGGCAATATTAATATTCTGACCTTAACACTCATTAACATTCCGAAGTGACCCAGCCGAAGTGAGCTTACACCTTACATTAACCTTCCCAATAAAGCTCCCAGCCCTCTTACAACACAAGAATCTCAAGACTGCCAACATAAGCCAATGTAGGAATCCCCTACAACAAGCAGGCAGGGTGGAAGAAGGAAAGCACACTTCTTCCTTCTTTGGGATGGAGCCACAGGGCCGCAGGCTGGCTCTGCAGCAGGACCAGGAGAAGCACAAGCATGCAATATGTGCAACATGGCTGGCTCAGACAGTGCATCCTGAAATGTAACTGTGCTTTGGACAGTTTGGTATGGATTAGTGTCAGCTTAGCCTACCCAGAGCTTGCTTGGGCTACCAGGTCACTGAGGTTACAAAATCCATCCCAACATCACACTTGCCCAAACATGAGGCTGGGGTCATTCCCATTCACCTCACAAGTTTGCTCCTCAGATGATGAATTAGAAAAACACAGCTAGAGGTGAGATGGCTAGAGGTGAGAGGGAGATGGCTTTTTTTTTCCAACATGTCAGTAGCATAAGGAAAGCACAGGAGCAGGGGATGACCCAGTGTCCCCTCCCCTCCCAGTGTATACACAAGGCCGGGTGGAGTCTCCTGGGGAGGACATATTCTTCTGTTTGTCAAATGCAGATCCTTCAGTTCCTGTACAACATGGAAAGGACAATCTTTGGGGCTGACTGAATGGTCTCCCTTTGCCTCTTGTGAAACTATCAGGAGAACTCCCAACAAACTCCACTCACAGAGGATGCCAGGTACTGCTGAAAGTTCCCACATGGAGGTGGAAATCACAAGAAAGGTCACTTTTTTATCAAGTGTTTCCATTTTCTGTGGTTATTTAGGGATAACTTAAATGACTGGTATTGAAGAAATCCAGTCACAAACAACAAGAAGTGTAACAGACAGGAACAAGATCCCATTGTGTTAGTGGCTGTACAAATCCAAAGAAGACACAGCCACTCTGCCAAGAGTGGGGATTATAAAATATTAATGGAAATTTGGATTATTTATCAGTGACCTTTTGGTCCGTGGTGGCCTCTGAATCATCATTAAATACTTTGTGTGTCATGCAGATCTCATATTCCAAACTGTGCTACTAAATCACACACCAGTTGTTTCCCCTTCACATCATCTAATGCTCCAGGCATGCTTGGAGAAGCCTTGGACTCCCTTTTACAAGTTTGATATTATCCTTTTATACGTAAGCTCAATATTACAGGACTTACCCTTGAAATAAATGCCTACCTAATTTTGGTAGTTTTAACTTCAACAATTCAGTCCTGTATTTATCTAAAATTCACGTTAAAACCTTTGCAATTCTTCCTTTGGATGGCAAAGAGAAAAACATCTGTCTTTGAGGAAGGCAACAAGCTCAACCTTTTCCTGCTGCATTTTGGGTGAAGAAAGAAAAACACTTGTCTCATGGCAAGGGACTTCTCAAATGGCAACTTGCCTCATCTGATCCTGGCAATTCTCTGGCAATACTGTTTATGTCTGAGCTGCACTAGTACAGAAATATCAAACATCCTCAGCTGAGGACAGTCAATGAATGCAACTCATTTTTATAACAACCCTCTTCCTGTTCCCTGATAATGAATGAAAATATATACTGTAAGATGTGATTCAATAACTTAACTGATCCTGGGGCTTCAGAAAAAGGATGATGAGTTCAAATAGTCAAAAACTGATACACTGTATGGGACTGGATGCAGACAGACTCTAGAGCCAAGGGAATTGCAGTTACAGGCAACAGAGCAAGAGGATGGTGGAGCTATGGATGTAAAATAGATAATTTCTCCAGAAACTAAATATATGCCATGTCCTGTACTACCTGCTGTTGTTAGTGATCAAATGTGAAGTCTAAAAGGACTAAGAGCCCAGAAAGCATGAGGTGGGTCTGGAATGCTGCTGACCCAGAGCGCATCAGAGGAGCTTAACCCAGGGACAAGCTTGGGAACTCGATCCTGCAAAAGAAACAGACCTACCTAAACATGTGCTGCATGCAAAGCTCAACCTAGCAGCTCCCATGCATCATGTCTGTCCCTGCTGGCAGCCCAGATAGCACAGCTGTGGCTGTCCCTAGAGGGAAGAAGTTTCCTTGGCCCCCTGAGGTGATGATTTTATAAGCAAACACCAAATATTTTAATGCCTTACTTTATCAGATGAGACCAGGACTATGTGACAGCCAGTTCCAAGAGTCCAGTCTGACTTGGTGCCATTTCTGTGGTTTGATGCCTCAATGTGTGCCTCTGTTGCCTTGAGAACTGATGTTTTCATTAGTGAGAGCTTAGAGTCACATCTTCGGTAGTCACTGGCAAACATCAGGCTGGAGGGATAATTCTTACCTTTAATCAAGCTACATAACACCATAGAATTGGTTACAAGATAGTCTCATCTGGGGTCTGTTGGTACTTGAATTGCAAATGGTGTTTGTTCTGGCCCTTCTATGCGCTAGCACATCTGCACCTGGGAGCAGAAAAAGGAACCACATGCTTTATCAAGGATAAGTGAATTCAGTATTCATTTTAAAACATTAAAACTTCAAATGGTTTCCCAGGAGTGGTCTTTATGTGACACAATTACACTGTTACTCAATCTTCCTTTTTTATTCTTGCATGACTTTCACTGGGGAAAATCACACTGAAAGCCACAGCTAGTTTATGAATATTATAGTCCTGGCTCTAACTTTTGCCAAGATTTTCCATTAGGCACAGGCTATGTTGAGTACAACACTGTGTCGAGGCCAATATACAGCAAGCAAATTTTCATTTAACATCTTGGCTTTTATTGCCCTGTTTCCCCAAAACCAAATAGCATTACCATTTGTTATCAGAAGATTTAACTTGCATGCAAGCCTGCTTTGATTTTATTGATGGTCCTTTTGGTATCTCAGAGTAAATTTTCAAGCTCTTTGTAGGCATAACCACCAGCTGCAGGACCAGCGAGGTGTGCAGGCTGCTCACATGTTGCCAGCCTCACAAGAGGAGCAGGAAAGAGAAAGCAGCTCAGGTGCAGTTGAACCCAAGACATCCACATGCATGGACAGACAGCTATTAACACCTTGGGGAGGTTACAATGGTGTTGGTTTTTTTGTTTGGTTGGTTTTGGTTTATTTTTTGCCATCTTTCCTCCTAGCTCTCATTTTAGTTATTATTCTAAACATTGTTTTTTGGTGAAACCCTCCAAGAGTGACCTCCCCACCTTGTGCATATCATGTGCTACAGGAGTGGAAGCACCACCACTGTATGCTTTATGGATAATGCATGGGGTTCATTCCATGTCTCACAGTAAGGAAAGGGTGTCTTGCCAGCATTACCAGGGCATTTTTCATGGGTATATTTGGATATGAGAGTCCTGGAGAACTCTGCCAAACCATTTTTCCCATTGTCATACACTAAAAAATAGGCAACTATGACAGTGAGGGAGGAGGAGGGAAGAAAAGGATGGCCTGAGACACCTTGTGCCTGGTCTCCTGCAATGGCACCCTATGTCACTTTCAGAAATGTCACAATTTCCTGGCTGTGCTCCACCTTACCTTACACAGCAGCTCCCAGGGAACCCATACTGTGTTTTTAAGTTATAGGAAAGTTATATCAGCTTGGATGGGCAGGTACCACTTGTGCAATTGTGAGACAGTGACAGTTGTGGTCTCTTTTGGGCAGCCACAAGAGGGCAATAGGACCAAATCTAACTTCTCCTTGATGAGATGTCCCTTTCAGCAAAGCTCATCCTTGCAAGATGCTGGCTGCTCCGTGAAGGACACATGTTTAGGCAGAGCTGCCTGGTGTCAGGGAGATCCTGGACCAGGAGCATCTATTTTGTCCTGCAGCCTCAAGCCTCACTCAGGAGCCATGAGCAGGTCACAAGCAGAGCTGTTGCGCAGATCTGTTCTTATGATCCTGTATGGAGCCAGGCAAGGAAGGGACACTGCAAGTTCTGGTGCAGGAAACTTGGTGGGAACTGCTCACCCATCCTGCTCTGTGGGAAGCAATCAGAGTTGCACCACTGCTTCCAGGAGACATCTTCCATCTCTGCAACCTATAGCAAGCAGTTGTGTGGAATGATAAATACTGCCAACATATTCAAATAATCATGTCCTTTGCCCATACTAAAAGCTGAAGTGTTGTATTCTCACCATAACAAACCCCAGTGGGAACAGGATGAATGTTCCCGTTGTGAAAGTACACATTGTAGCGGGGTTCAGCAATTAGCAGCATCAGAATCATGAAGAAGGCTGCTATTTGCATAGAACATCACTGCATTTTACTTTTGTGCTTTCCGTTTAGCAACCTTCAAACAATCATTAAAGAGACAAGTAGAGACAAGAACGAGAGGGAAAGCTGTATGTTTACTTGCTAAACACAATGTGCTTTGAAAATAACAAAAAAAAAAAAAATCATATGACTGTTGAATCCAGGTCAGCCCTGTGTGAACAGTCCTGCTAATAGGCCTCATTATCAGAGGGAAAATTAGTTCTTGCTGTTGGGATTGTTATAAACGAGGACTGTTAAAAGCTGAGTTTATTACTGTGTAGCTGGGCTGCATTTAAAAACGTTATTGAAGATTTTTCAGTCCTAACAATTTTATTAGGAACCACTTAAAAGATCAGCTGAAAATGTGGTAATTTCTGAATAATAGAAACAAGACTTATTCTTCAGCATGCAAAGGTATTGTGGGTTTTTAATTAAGGTTTATGTAAAGGAGGTTAGAGATGATGGTGACCTCCATGTGAGAACTGGCTTACCAACAGAGCTCAGCCCCAACAATGCATCAAGTTGTGAAAAATTGCTCCCAGAAAAAAAGGCCTTTGCACTGAAAACTAACATCCAACAAGTTAGAGAAGACTATCTGATACTGGGAACTGGCAATTTAGCTCCAAGAAACTGGCTCAAATCCAGACATAGCCACCACAAGTAAAACTAGCCATGTCCAAACAGTCTACCCACCACGGGGCAATGGTTTGGATTTCTCATGGACAGAAGTCTCAGGAGAAGACGGATGTCATATATCTCAGCTGATCTAGGTTAACCTTACTGTGCAACAGACACTGCTAATGGTCCCAGATGTTTCAATGACAGAGGAGAGTGCCCAGTTTCCCAGCTCAGAATTCAATGCCTGCTGGGCATATAAAATTCAAGTTTTAAAGTCAAATCACAGGGCAAAAGAGCTATCATCCCTGCAAGAATAACTGGGCTTTTCCCAGAAAGCAACCTCCCAAGGTCAAAGATTTACCTTCTTGCAAAGCCCTTTCCTCTGAGGTTGCGTATGAAGTAGAACAGACCAGAGCTCACACTACCAAAGTATTTTTGACTGTGGTGGCCTGGGGGAAAGAATGGATATGATGACCACATCATTGCTGTTCATGTCTCCAGAAAACCCCTTCAGAGCCAGGAGGGAGGGATACAGCACAAATTCACTCACTCTTTATGATGTGGGAATTCAGGACAACCTTCTCACTGAAAACACTGGTGAGCCTCTTACCATCAAGAGCCACATTGGTACGGGCACAACAGCACCTGAATCCCTGCACAGGGTGGACCCCAGTCACAAGAACACCAGTCCAGCAGGCAGGGAGGCGTTCAGCCCCAGCAGCTCGAGTAACTCAGCAGTGCTGTGCCCTGCTGTAAGGGATATGGCAGGGACAGCTGAGGAGGATTTTGTTCCATCAGCTTGATGAAGGAAGGTCAAGACAGGCCACCAACCTTGTCAGCTGATCTCACGGGGGAGAGCCCCTGCAGTGCAGCCCAGCAGACACCAAACCTCCCATTTCCATATGCCTCCATGGTTTCCTGGAGTTATGTAAAAGGTTTTGCTCCATTTCCCTCCATGGCTATCATGTCAGCTCATGGGTAAATTGCCATGACAATTATGGAGAATAATAGGAAGACGTGACATATGTTCCTTTTACTTCAGCACTGTCTGTCGAAAACTGGAACTAAAAAGTACCAGGCAGCTCCTTCCCTGTCTCTGGAATTTCATAGAGAGTGACTCCAAAGCATTAAAGAGGCACAAACTAAATTTAAAACAATGAAAGAGATTGCATGATTTTCTTTGTAGCAGCCCTTGCTTGCAGCAGTTCTGTATGTTTCAAATAGAGTAGATGCTGTGAAACCTTTTGGAGAAAGCCACTAACACAACAATAAAATCTTCTCACAGCTGGAGCCAGAATGCAGCATTAATATTTACTAGCCAATGAGCATATTTACACGACAGAGAGGATTCTAAGAGTATCTTCGATACACAATTAAGACACTCACAAGCACTGTCAGGAAAATAAAATAAATCATTTTATTATGTCTATGATACCATCTCTGGTAATGCACTTATAATTACAAATGTATATGTAAGGTTCTTGCAATAGGGAGGGTTTTGTTGCAAATTTTATTCACATTTAAGCACATCTTGAAGTCAGTTGTGGCTTCTAAATTGCTAAGATTTAGTGTGAGAACTATGGATATATTTAAAAAATGTCCAGGTAACAGTGGCACTTGGTGTTCGAGCTTAGAGAAAAATGGTTTGGAGAGCAAAATACATCTCTTTTAACTAGAGAATATGAGATTATATTCCTTTAGGTATACCCTTGTCTTTGGTGTCAGAGCCCAGGCTGGGATCTGGAGTGATGATGGCCAAGAGATGTCAGTGTGTACAACTTGCAGACCATGAGAAAAATGGGGTATGTGAGATACATCTGGGTTTGCAACATCTGCACCATGGTAAGGGTTTTCCCAAGGGATACTACAAGTCAACACCACTATAGGTAGCCTAGTACATCTGTAGTGTAATTTTATTATCTAGTCTAACATATGTTAATAGGTTTGTTTGCATATGCAGACCCAACTAATTTACCTGAAGGTCCAAGGTTGCATCAAAGTAGGGATATTTTGCACAAGGACAGTTCTCCATAAATGTGAAAGCCCTAAATATGTTTCCATTGCAAAGTGGTTTAATTATTATAGCACATTGATGCATATAGCTTATTTACAGCATTAACAGTGAAATGCTCTGCACATTCATTCCTATTTGTACCAAGAAGCATCTAATTCTAGTGCTGCTGAAAGCTGAGTAAGGTCTGCTGCATTAGACCCTCGGCTTAATCATGTAATGCTGGGTTTTTTGGTTGTTAGGTATTTGCCATTCATATGAATTTCTGCTACAGGAGTAGCATAGAATGTGTTTGATATCCTAGACGAAAACAGCTGAGAGATGGGAAAAGAAAATATTGCCAGTGTTCAAAGAATGAATGATTGCCTATATCACCTTGCCTTGAAAAGTCTGAAGTACAAAAAATGAGCATCATTCTTATCAAAAATTGTTGGGTTTGGTCTATCAGTTATTAGTGGTTCCTTCTATATCTTTCAAGGTTCTGCTGTCAAAATGTTATCAAAAACATGTTGCTAGTGAAGGTCTTGGATTTATTGTAAAAATATTATTAAAAGGGAAAGGAAAACAAATTTGAACATTTAATTTATTTACCTTTTTTGACTGTTTCTCTCAGCTTAGCTAGTAGAAAGTCACTAACATCAGTCTTGTTTCATGTTACTGGAATGAGTTTCACTATCGGGCTGTCAGAGCTGCCATATTATGGCTGCCAACACTGCAGGGGGATATTTATTGCTTGAAAAACAACAGTTCCCACTGGATTTAGAAAACGATATAATTGCAGTATTTTATAGGGCATAAGTTTCATAATGCCAGAGGTGATTGTCCTCTCCCCCCCACTCTCCGAACCCCATTTCCTTTCTCTGCTCTGCTCCCCCCAGGCTAGGTCTGGGACCACTCCAAGACAGCAGTGCTCTCTGCATGACAAGCGTGCTGACACACTGAAAGGAGAACAGCTCTAATTGCCAGCTTAAGCCTAAAACTGCACAAGGGAATTGCTAAGCAAGGCTCGAGGTCACGTACTTTGAGCCTTACCCCACTGAAACAGGGAATGACACCAAATGACTCTGCAGCAGACCCCAGACTGACCTGAGCACATCAGACAGCAGTGGCATATTGGTTTTAGCCTCCTCTAACCAGAGATGCTAATTCTCATTTCAGAACAAGAAACAAAGATAAGGCCTTGGAAGAGATTCCCAGGTCTGGCTGAAGGACAAATAACTGAACATTCCTGAATGTGAAGAGTAAAGGGAACAAGATAGAGTCCAATTTTTATTTTGTTCTACCAGAATCAGTAAACTTTCACTGCAAGCCATGTCTTCCAGAAAGAAATCACAAAGGAAAAAAAACAAAAGGAAATAAATGGAAAAGCATAGCACTATGGCGATGGCTGGAGACAAGGAAAGTGGCTGTCTAATTTTAGGCAAAGAGACAGTCAGAAAACTTATGAAAATTAATATATTTCTCGTGTGAAAAAAAGGATGTATAAAGAGGGAGGTAAAAAGAGTGCTTAAAATGAACAGAAGCCAAGAATGAAATTCTGTTAAGCAAAACACAGTGCTTGGGAAAATATTTCCCAAAGGATTTAGGAATAAATGTCCTTAATTTTTCCATTTAAAAAATTCCCCATACAAAGAATTTCCAAACCAAAAAACCCAAGAGAAACACAGATAAGTGCTTTAACTCAGGGCCTGGAGAAGGGAAACCATAGTTTAAAGTCATGCAGAGAGTCTGCGGGAGGTTGTGCTCCCACCACAATTTACCAGTGTGATCCTTCCCCCATGGTGCCAGACAAGTATTTCCTTCCCATCCCTACACAGAGTTTCTCACTCATGGGAGGCACAAAATGCAGGTGCCAGGGTGGTCCAGCAGGAACATGTGCTGCAGATGGACACCTCAGCAACCGCAGCATGGCAATAGCAATGCAGCCTGTCCCAAAGGGATAGAGAAAATACAAGCAGATACTTAAAACCATGAAGTATTTTTGAAAACAATCACTTATGACAGACATTCAGAAGAGTTCCTGAGGAAAAGTGTGCAAACCATTCCATTAAGAGTTCATGGGATGCAATTGTAGACACGCATTTGCAGAAAATGGGTTTTCAGACACAGAATAAAAATCATGGCCTTATTTTTTTTAAAAGAGAGAGATCCTAGTCCCTACATGGAAGCTGCACAGAGCACTCTTAAATGTATGCTATTAAAGCTACTGATGTACCTAACAATGAAGTAGATGCTGAGTGCCTAAACAGTTTCTATCCAGAGGTCTCGTCTAGAGAAAGTACAAGGTGCTAGTTTTACTCCTGCCTGTGGCCAATGTTTACAGCCAAAGAGGAGAAACAGCACTGCTTAAGCTGATAATCAGCTTTTGCTTCTGACACAGTTTTAAAAGCTGGCTGGGCAGGTAAGAGTGTACAAGAGGTTTGAATGTGCCAAAGGCTGGGTTTATACTGACACTACACTCACTGGGCTGTCAAACACAGAGCAAAGACATGAGCTATGCAGCTGCTGCCAATCCTGGGAGCTGTTTACTTTGTCCAGCGGCTGTTTTTCACCTGAGCACCTGGTAGGAGCTTCACTGGAGAAGCAAGCTTGCCCAAAGACACACTTCACAAAGGGTTATTAGTTATTTACAGAGGAGACCAAAGCAGGTATTAGGAGAAGGTCAGAGGAGATGTCACACCTGCTCTGACCACTGCTCAGACAGGTCAATAACCAACCCTTTGTGGTGGTCTGGATGCCTGGCAGTGTGGGACACTCCAATCCTGCTTCTGTCCTCACTTCTCAGTTTGTACCTCTGTGATCTCTGAGACCTTACAGAGAAGTTGTTCACATGCAAGGCCCTGAAGTGATGAAGTGCTGGATCTTTGAAGTCATAGTTGTAGCAAAGTTGCATCAAAAAGTGGGATGGAGGTACCACATTCTCCAAACTGATTCATCAACTCCCCAACACCCTGATGTTCCCAAGATAGAAGTAAAAGGATTTTATTACCTGCTATCTGCATTTGTAGAGCACGTGCCCAAGATGTAGTTGGTCTCAAGATCAGTGGCTTCACAGGAAATATAAAAACTTACATAGTAATAGAATGACCTCATGAGATTTTCCAACTGTGACTCTCATAGCTGCTCTGACTGACAAAATTCTAAGATGCCTCAGTACCTGGAAAACCATCTGTAGAATCTCTCACAGCATGTGGTAGGGGTACAACTAATTCATTTCATAGCCACTTCATTTTGATGAATGTAGCACAAGGATTATAAAGCAGTTTAAGTTTAAAACACTGGCTCCCACCTTGGTACAATGGATTAAATTGATTAAATCTGGGCCACATCACCCCATGGGGCAACTCATAATGTCAATAGGACATTAAATGGTACGACTTGTCCTCTGAGCAGTCAAACCACGTATCACCCAGCCATATCCAGCCCAGTGGAGGACCCTTGTGTAAAGGTCCACGTCAGTTCATGGGACCTAATATCAAGCCTATGAGTCACCAAAAGGGCACTTAAGGTTCAATCTCTTTGAACATTAGGCAACAGCATGCACCTGCAGCTGATCAGTTCACAAAGAAAGGCAGGGAGATAACCCACTGTGTACACACTAATGACAACACTGAGTATTTCATAAAATCCCCTTCCATTTTCCTGACAAGGGCTGATTTTCATCAGGTGCTGATGTGGCTTGCCAGATCTTGACAGAACCAGCTTTACTTCACTTGTGCTCTGGGCCATATGACGTTGCTTCCCAGAAAGGTCAGTTCCCTCCTGCTGCTGCTATCTGGGCTGGCAAGCCTGGGACACACAGCACAGTCCCAGTCCATACCTGGGACTTGTCTCCTGTTAAACCACTCATGTCCATACCTGGCCTCACCATCAGAGTGGGGCTGTGAAAGGCAAAGGGACAAATGAAAGCCCATGGCTCAAGACTTCCTTCCAGAAAGAGTTGACTTCTCCAGCCTGTTTGCATTCACATCTCAAGGGCATTTAAGCCACGTGGTCTAAGGAGCCCAGCCCCCAATATTAATGGGTATAATCCTGATAGTTTGCAGATCCCCTACGCTCTAACTCTGGCACAATTGCATACATGTTGCCTATTGGCATCCCAAGGCCTCCTTTTGAGATTCTACTCACACAGCCTGCCAAATGTCAGGATGAACAATTACCTCTGGTGATTGACATGAAGGAAGAGAGCTTCAGCAGTCATTAACAGAGGCCTTCACTACAACAAAACACACTAGTTTATTCTCTCTTCCTAAACCACAGCTTGTGAAGAGAGAAAGAGAAAAAGACAGATAAAAAGAGCAAGCAAGCAAGCAATCTTCTTTTCCCTTCTGTAAACTTAGAGCTGTTTTCAATTTTCATGGGTTTTAGCCTGAAGAACTGTGCAATTCTTTTTTAAATGAATATATAAATTGCCATTTGATAAAAAGAAGAAGTTTGCTCTCTAGTGGCTGAATCTAAATAGCTCAAAAAAACACACAGGCTGCTGAAGAATGGGAGAGCTTCATCAAAGTGTACTCAGTTCCTAATCTTTGTGCCACAAAATGTTTGCTCTTTGCCAATACTCACTGTTGAATGACTATGACTGGTCTTATTCTAATAAGCAAAACCAAAGTGCAGGGTATTAAGACCTAACCCTGTGCAGTTTATAGTTGCAAAAGGAAAAGGTTCTGTCTCTAGATGCTTGTTGATGTGGGAAAGGATTAGGATAGGGTCTGAAGAGTCAACTGACATAGGAGAACATGCTGCACAACCCAGATTCCCTGTCCAGGGAAAGTTTATGAGAAGACCACTGCAACAGTGGCTGACTCCTGCTTGTGGCAGGAGTCAACCCTTTGAGCACATCAAGCCAACCTTGTGCTTTGACGCTTCCATTCATTATGGTATTTTTGAGCTGAGACTGGTTTGTGCCAGCAGCCAGGATGTCACGGAATGGAAGAGTGCAGGACCAGGGGCAGATGAGGTCAAGAGAGGACAGGGGCTTTCTCCAAGCCAGGATGAGGACCACAAACAGTGACCAGGGTCCTGTACCTATCCCTGACCCCAGGGTAGCTTGCAAAGCTCCACAGTTGAGTAAGGATACAGAAAATACTTCCAGTTTCTTCACATTTGCATTTCTATCCCTGGTCTTCAGCTAAGGGATTTCTGAGAAAAAAGGCCCAGTCTGCTCCCTGTCCCCTGGTTTCCCTTTGCACAGACCCCCATGGTGACCCCTCAGACTTCACATAGATTCCAGCATCTGTATTTGGGATGGTGCTTCTGAGAAGTGGTTTTCCTAGGATAGTCCTACAGCCTTTAGCAGAAGCAGGCAGTGGCAGGCTCTCAGTGTGCCATGGATGGCTATTTCATTTCTCTTCTTTACAGCACATCTGGCAGGACGAGCTGGGTGCCATGGTGTGATTGGGTCAGCCCAGGAATCACAATGAGTATCAGATGTTTCCTATTCACAAGGGAGGGGGAAAAAACAAAGAAACAAATCAAAGATACTGCTTCAGTGAAGGCCAATCCTGTCCACTTCTTAATTAGTGCCCTTATTTCACAGAAATGTCTGCAAGACCTCATGCTTCTTCAGCAGCCAGATGGAGAAGGGGACAAGGCAGATGAGTGACAGCCAGGTCTCGAAAGCCCACCCACTTGTGAGGCCCATTCCCAGGCAAAGTAATTGCCAATCAGAAGCAAACTGCTTTATAATTAAAGCATTGTATGAGCAAAAGGATGTCTGGGGCTTTTGCTTAATTGATAGACATGGCAGAGAAGCACAGACACATGGACGGAGGGGCTTAGGCAACAATTGCTGAAATCAGTGAGGGTTTTGCACAGAGCTAATCCTGGGCAGTAGCAGAGCTAGGGCAGGTGTAGAGGCACTAGCAATCCTCCAGCCAAACCCTGCTGTATCTTAGCCCAGGAGAGTGTATACACCTCCTCCTTCTTCTACACACCCAGGGCAGGCAGGGGCACAGCCAGGCCCTTAGGGATCTCATTCCCAAAAGAAGAGCTCCACATGTTTTGTCACCATGGATCATGCAAGTTTGGGCCATGCCCCATGACTTCTGCTGCTCTGGCTCCTGCCTCACTGCCTGGCTTGCACGCTGCATTGAGAAGTACTTTATGGAGCATGGGCCTTGTAAAGTTCCCCACTAAGGTGTCCTCCTCTTTTCTTCCTCTTGTTTTTTCTCCGAAGATGGGTCTCATCTCGGTGTTTTACTGTCTCTTAACTGTCCGGTTCCTCATGCTCAGGAAATCCTCTTTTGCAGCTTAAGCCAGAAAGAGGGTGCTGTGGTTATCCAGTCTGGTCTCCACAACCTGGTTCATTTGGCCTCCCAGCACTGAGCCCTTCTTGAACAAAGATACTATCTTTCAGCAGAATGTTGTTTAAGAAGTTCAGTGTGAATTGTAAAGTCCATCCCTGATGCCAAGCACAATAGATGGTACAATCTCACCCCACAGAGCAGAAATTCTATATACAATTGTTGTATTTGGATCTTGAAACAAATAATGCATAATCATTTACAGAACAAAACCACCCACACCTCAGTCATATTTCATCATTACTGTATTGCAGCATTTCAGATTTTTTATTTGAAGTTAGTAATACTCTAGATGGAAAATGCAGAAGCAGGTTTAGAAATAATATCTGAGTTTAATCAGACCCTTGGAGATAAGGAAGTGACTACATTAGTTTCTAGGGCTGTCTTTGGCTACAGCATCATTTCCTATTATGAGCTAATCCAGAGTGGCACAACATCAGTGGGAAACAGACTCAGGTTTTGGGGCTCTTTGCAAATCCCTAAGTAATCCCTCCCCAGCAACCATATTTTACACCCAGCCCTGCAGGCAAGGATAACTGAGGTTCTTGTTAATAGATTGCTTGGGGCCAATTAAAGTGAAATGACACTGAATGACCGGTGTTCATATGTATGTATATTTGGCAGGTTTATTTTAGAACAATTTGATTTCAATGGAAAGAAGATACGTAGCTATATTCGTTATTATCTGTAAAAATGCAACAATATCAAAGTATAAAGATATCACTTGAGAACATTTTTAAGGAAAAGAAAGGACAAGAATAAAAGGATAAGAGTAGATAGTGGACAGGAGAGATCAGTGGATCAAGCACCAGGACTCAGCAGTTGCAATTTCGATGTCCATTGGCCAAGTGGCGGTAGCAGTCTTGATCTATCGGGACAGGGGGGAAGCCCACAGAACACAAAGTTCAAGGGGTTAATAAAAGCTCGGCTTCGGGTGGGAATGTCCAGGTACCTCCCCTGGAGGGGGCAGTTCTACACTGCGTTGCAACACTGTGGATCGTGACCAGTCCTCTCCGAAGCACTGTCTGGCGCCTCGGGGGTCTTTGATGGTTCATGAGTCCCCCTAAGACCTGGCAGCCTCTTCTCAGCCAGCCTAGTTCAGCCAGTTCAGCCCCGTCAGGAAAGGATGAAAACCTTCAGGTAGGTCCATGAGAATGTGAATACCTCCGGGCAGGGGGTATCTGAATCACTTGTGTAAGAGAGGACATTGTCATGATGAAAAGCATTATGCCACCTCGGCAGGATGTGTTTCTTATCGGCCTTTCCCCCCATCTGGCTCAAAACCCAGCTTGTTGCTAAACAAAGGTCGGTTTGTTTTGGTCATCCTCTGGCGCTGGGAGCGCAACCCCTGCGCAACTGGGCTGTTCTTGTGCAGATCAGAGGTTTTGCCACTACACACAAAAATCCTCTTCTCCCCTTCAGCTGGGGTGTGCAAACCTGGCCTCAGCAAAGCATCCTGCTGCTTTTGCAACTGGCCGATTGTTAGAGTAATTAACATTTCGGTCCCTCACACCATCATCCTCTTGAAAGCTCCTCTAGCATCGCCTGCTGCAGTGTGCTGTCTGTGCACCATCAACTGGGCAACACTGAGCTACTTCAGATGAAGACTACTAATCCATCTCAGAAGAGATTATCAAACCATTCCACTAATACAAGGTAGCAGTGGAGATAAGTTAATGACAAGACCAAATAAACCGGGACTGGTAAAACAAAACACTCTCCCTCCTGAGGGGGTCTCCAAAGAGCCCCAAGGAAAAGGAAGATGCGTATCAGCAGTCTTCTGCAAATATCAGAGCCCTGAAAGGATGTGGATGTACTATACATTCCCTTGTTTTCCCATGAGTCCTTCCAAGACTGAGCCTATCAGATTGGCCACGATACTGGACTACCTTCTCCACTGCTCTGCTCTTCATGAAATAGGTTCTAGCACCAGAAAGGTACCACTGTGATTATCTTTTCTGATCTCCCTCATAACCCGGTTCAGTGGACCTCCTGGAAGTCACTTATCTTTAAGAAAACCACCACAAATGTTAATTTTCTTAAAAAAGAAAAAAAACACTTAAACCATGTTTGAAGTCATTGAAGTCCAGTTACTATTATACTCACAATAAAAAAATGCATCTTACTTTTGTCTGAGCTTCCTCACTTTCAGCTGCCATCGAGTTTTCGCACTCATCCGTTTGGCCATCAATCTGTCCTCATCCAGGCTATGGTAAACAGTGACCAGTCTTGTTCTCAGGGGTGTAATGAGACCAGACTCTTTCCAATGAACCAAACAGGCCCTGGAGACTTTCTCATGTTCTGCCACTTCTGTTCCTCGATCTGTGACTTCATGTTAGACACAAGTTGAAGCACATGTGGTTTGTTTACACCCAGCTAAACCACTGATCCTCCTATGACCACAAGCGTTCCCTGTCATCATCTCCACGTCATCAGCAACGGGTTCTTCTTCTGTAGCATCAATAATATGTTCAGTAAAAACCAAGCTGGTGGATAATGATGTGTACCTGTACTTGCAGATTAATCCTCAGCATTACTGAAGAAAAATCTGATGATATTTAGGCAGATGAGAACCAAGAAAATAGGTCTTACATATAGTATGGGTTTGTTTGGAAAGTAGTGATGGCAGAAAAGACATGAGAAAAGGAAGCAGGTTGAACACCAGGTCCTTTGGATGCGCTGACCTTTGCTGGCCCATCTGATCTTTCTTTAATGACAAGAAAGGGAAGATCTTACTTTCTTGGAGGTAGAAATCTGTCAGGGCTAAACCTGAAACCTGCTTCCCAAACAGCTTTCCCTCAGGACCCTTCCAACAGACTGTAGACCAACTTGGGTGAGGAGACTGTGCCTAGTGTGCTCTCCCCTGGCTTCTGAGGCTGGACATGCCATTGCAGATGAAAGGTAAAGTCATCCAAAGTTGCAGAAATGTCTCTCCTGCACCTCACAGCAGTGGGGAGGCTGGCAGAAATGGCAAGCAGATTGTAAGGGAGGGGGGGATGTAGTAGGGCAACGTGACAGGAATAGAAATTAAATCACACCAAGCTTTGATGTCTCCACTAACAAGCTCTCAGAAAGAGTTTTAAGGATTTCCTTCCCAGTACTGTCACACAACTAGATTAGATTTTGCTTACAGTCTGACCAAGGCTTCACCATAACCTAAGACTCTAAGCAGGATGTGCTGGAAGTTTGTTAGTGTGAGTTACACTTCAGCAAAGCTGAATGTTGCATAAAGCAGCTTTTTTTTTGACCAGCACTGAATCTGAATGAACTCCTCTTTTGACTGAGCTTTCATTCCCTGGAAACTAAGACCTTTCGTCCCTGTTTTTTAAAGGAACTTATTTCCCGTCTCACTGAAAGTGAAATCAGAGCTGATTATTTCTGCTGACTTGGGTGCTGTGCTGTGAACAGGAGATGTCTTTTAACGTAGCTCAAACTTCTTTTAAAAGTGTATCTAAGGAATAAAAGTGAATGATGAGGTTGTTCTTATGTATTCTTAGTGTTGCCATGGAAACCATTTCCTGCCTGTATTTATCCCAATTCATCTCTGTTTTTTCAACAAGAGGAGGTAAAATTTCCAAAATAAATAGACAATTCTCTGAAATGAAGGTACTTATTAATGAGACAGGGTATCCCCAAGATACACAGCATGGGATCTGGTACTTTTCCAGTCAAGGTCACTAGTTGAAATACATCCCAAATCAAGAGTTTCTGGGGGGAAGAAATAATATAATGAAGGGATAGTCTGTATGGCTGGTGGATTGTCTTTAACCCATCTTGGACAGGGCTGCACTGGGGGGGAAAAGGCACATTAGTCAGTATGGTGTGCAGCTGGCCCTTGAAGTGTGTTCCCACCTCACAACTCTCTTTCAAATGGGATCTCCTGTTATGGAGGTCTGGAGTTCTACCATGTCCTAGATTAAAAAAATACCTCAGTCAGTGATTTGAATACAGGCTCCATGCAGATGTGATGAGCTGGTGTCTGGCATGCAGCATGTCACAATGTACAGTGACAAAGAAGAAGCATGAGGACAAGAATGCTGCTGCCCATACTTGTCACACATGCTCCTTAGGACCACCAGGGGACAATTCTGGAAGCCAAAACTCATGGTGATGGGACCAGTAGAAGATAAAAGGTTGCCCTCTTTGTTCAGGTATTCATATCTTCTCTACTTGGTTTTCCATTTTGCTGTTTTAAACATTCCTCATCATGTCAGAGCAAGAATTCAGTGGAAAAACCCTAATTGATAAGATTATATGCAAATACTTTGAAACTGGAGCTAGAGATTGCTAGAGATACATGCTGTGAATCCTGTGGTTGTGTTTGGTAGCTGTTCAACTGGAGAGTGCTGGTTAGGCTGAAACCCTCACCCTGTGAAAGCCAGAGGTTTTCATTCTTCCAGTGACCCCAGTGGATGGGGTGGGGATGAAGCTCCTCAAGTTTGGTCCCTAAGTATTTCCACTAATACATGAAGGAGGTGACTGGCATGGGTTTTCACTGTGCCTGGCTCATGGGTTTTCCTGGGGACAGGAAAACAAGGGGAGTGTATGTGATGAAAGTTTGGGTAGGAACTGGGCCTCCATGTGAGCACCTAGATTCTCCTTCTTCCTGGGAAGACAGATGAAGGGATGTTCTGAAAGACTGGCTCTCTTTGGCAGGAGCCTTCTCTGTTTCTGAGAGGGTTTATTTCATTTGTCTCCTTACCAGCTGACTTAACTTAAGCCTAGTCTCTTTAGTGTCCTTACACTAAAAGAAGAAGGGTAATAAGGGAATCAAATGGACAGCTATTAAACCAATCTAAATGAAGGAAGTAAAGGAGCCTTCTGGAGACAGGCTATCCATCTGTGGAATGTCACAGGCTGGGCTAAATTATGCAGCCTCACCACACCCCTGCATCTGAGATAGCTCTGAGAGATAGCTAAGCACATATTTAAACTCAAAACAAAAGCAAACACCTGAAGCTGCTCTAAATTCTGAGAAGATGGGCCAAGGGTGGAGTTGCCTACGCATTTTAGGAATTTCTGGTACCGACTTCCTATGAAAGAGAACATGCAGGGCACTGAACCCTGCACCTCACCCTCAGGCAGCAGAAGGGGAAGGAACAGGGAGGCAAGATATGGAAGCAGACCTGTAGGATTCAGATCAGAAAATGTAACAGCCTGCAATGGCTCAGGGTGACAAAAAAATCAAGCTTCTAAGTCCATGAAGCGGCCTGGGTCAAAACAGGGTAAGGACTCAGCAACTTCATCTTGTTTTGAAGGAGATCATGGCTGACAGCTACATCACAGCCACTGCTTTTGGAGCCCTCAGCTGCACTGCCATCATGTCACCTCTGCTTAATGCCCAGTACCTGAGGGCAGAGCAGAAGTACTTGTTTCCTGGAATGTAGGAGACATCCTGAAATGTAAGCAGGCAATGGGGCATGGGCCAGCCTGGGTTGCCTCAGCACTACTTGCTGGATCCCAGGAAAATGCCTCCACAGATGTCTACGGACTTAAGGCCAGGCTGGGATCCTGAACCCGGCCTAGCATCAAGCCAGCAACAGGAGAGAGACAGGCAGAGAGCAGCAGGGCTCCCGAGGTTAAGTGAGAGGCAGCAAAACAGGACAGGAGGAGGACTGGGGACTGGAGCTGGACACAGGTATGTACCAAACGTTGCCAGACAGAAAAAAAAGCTGAGAATCGTGCAGGCAATCCTTGGAGAGGAAGCCCAACACATCCTGAACCCTCACTGTCTCTCAGACAAAGCCAAGTATTTTCTCATAAGAAAACACAACTGACCAAACTTTCTGATATTTTGGACCTCCTACCTACAAACACCTGCACAATATTCAAGGCTCTTAGCTATTTGGATCTAAAATACTGTTTGTAAAACTAAGTTTGACCCTGCTATAACACTGATTTTGGTCCCAGCTGTTTATACTAAGGAACTCATTACAGCATAAGCATTTTGAGTATATAACATTGAACTATTAAAAGGGATTTTGTTTTGTGGTGTTTAGAGTAGTTCTTAAATCAAGACCTAGTCTGTCTCTTGACAGCATTATCACTGCAACTTTCTGATGTTCAGTCGATGGAAGGATGGAAAGATCATTACAGCTTCTTGCTAACATGAAGTATGATGCAGTTAATTAAAGAAACATAAAGTTGAAATGAAATGGTAAAGATCACCTCTGTGCCTCTGAATGCACACTGGCATTATATCAGTTGAGTAATGATGGGATCATTTTGTTCACCATTTTAAGTTGAGGTTTATACAGTCCATTACAAGATGGAAATGTCACCTTACAATTTAGATGAAGGTGATGTCAGACTGTATGGTCTATAATTTAGGTCATATTTCCAATAATGTTTTGATTTGATGACTCTGAAGTATGAACTTGAATGGTCAGACTTTAAGCCTTCTTAAGCTTAGGGTGCTTAAAAAGCCAGAGATTCCAGAGGAGAGACTCACAGCCTTGCTGCCCCTTTGCTGCTCTGTGCACATCCTATAGTTGGCAAAACATCTCTCCAGGGGGACATTTGCACAAGTCCTCATGGCAGCCTCACCCAGGCAAGAACTGAGGGGACATAAGACAGGAAGCCTGTGAACTGGTGTGTGTCCTGCTCACTTCCATGTTGCTGAGGGAAAACCATCAGGAAAACTGTGGCATTTAAATGAGCAAAGGTGCTGTGTTAGTTAGCCCTAATAAAACACACATCTACAGAAAAACAGGTGACTATATCCAGAGCATCAGTGGTTAAACACAGACTTATCCAAGAAACAAAAAAAAAAGTTCACTTTTCTTCTGTTCAGCTGATTTGAAGTTCTTTTTGAATAATAACAAACCCTTTTGATTTCATGTTTACCAGGTTGTGTATAATAATACCAAGAAAGATCAAAACCTGGGCAAGCCAGGCCATGATGCTGTGTCAGAGTAAGAATCACTGAAAATGGGAATGTTTCCAAAAAGGGAATGGGCTGCATCATTCATTCCTGACAGAGTTATGCAGCCGTTAGTTACACCAGTCCTTGTAATGCCACAGTTCCCCGATAGTATCAGGAACTACATGGACATTTGTCAAAACAGGATGACATCTAAAGATAGCATTGAACTTAAGGGAAAGGAATTTTAAAGAAAACAAGTCACCATGGTTACCATGTAGGGTGAGAAAAGTTCCCTCTGAGTAGAAGCACGACTTAGGTGACCTTTGCTGAGACAGAGTCCTGAGACAGCACTAAGCTGTGCAGAGCCAGCAAGAGGAAAACAAGGGAGTCTGAGCAACAAGTGAGGATATTTTAATGTTCAAAGTGGTACAGTACAGCTGCTGCAGGTCACACCCCCCTGCAGAGCCCAAGGGCTTGGCCCGGGGACTAAATGATTTGTAGCTGAAGCAGTTGGAGCCTACATGCTGCTGCAGCACTGGCAGCAAAGGTGAACATGCCAAAACCTCCATAGCACAGCCAAGCACCACAACCAACCCATCCAAACACCCTGGCTAAGCCACAGGCCAGACCTGTGATCCAGCAACACGCTGAAACCAGCACTAGGGTGCTTAGTGCCAAGCCAAATGCCACATGTTGCAAAGCTTTGATAAATCAGGTCTGGCTACTCACGCTTGTTTAAAATCCTTGGTGGGTTAACCTTGTACAGGCGTGCTGGGTGCTAGATGAGGCACTGATTGCTCATGCTGCTCTGCCTCTGTGCTGCATCACATCCTCCCAGGAGCCGTGAAAAGACAGCATAAAGTCAGTGGCTAATCTGATAGCAGTCGCGTGCCTGCTCATGCCCAGCACCTGTGGAATTACAGCATGGGTTTATAAAAAAGTTTAGGGCTTCATGTGGCTTGATCTGAGAAGCTGGCAAAGGCCAGAGCTTGCTTACCTGTGCACCTGGACAGTGATAAAGAAACCAGGGTCAATTGCAACCCTTGCAGAGCCCTCGAAGCAGCAGCTGGGGTAACCACCTCAACTCTTATCAAATCCCATGCATTGGCCAGTCTCTATGGAAGAGCACCGAGTCTTTTGTTACAGCTGCACAGCAGCTTCTCACTCAGCCCCTGACTGGCACAGCACATTATGGCAGGAGCATGTCATGCCTTTCACAGTTGCTCTGCTTCCTCCTGCTGCCCCAGGCACCACAGAGCTGCTCTGGTTTGTGCCTTCTGTGGTGTGTTGGTGACCTCACATCTGGAGGAGAGTTCCTGCTCCACTGCTCAGCCTGAGAAGAGATGTAACATCTCGCTACAGCTCTTTGAGCATTTCAGCTACCATTAGGCAAACAGCCAACACATAAAGGTTTCTGGCACAGGTGCAAGCTGGCTGTGCTATTGGAGTAGAAAAAACCATAAAATCCCAATTTGTCTACCCAGGCAATCCAAAAGAAGTTCTTGGTCTTCTCTTCCCTGTCTCTTGCATGCCTTTATTTCAAACCTCACAAACACTCAGGCACCCAGGTATTCACCTTCCTCCACCATGTGAAATGCTGAGACCCAAACCAGGATATTGAAGTGGAAGCTATTGGTAATATATATTCCTGAAATTCTTCTGAGCAATAAGGCCAAGAAAGTCCTGCGCTGGTGACTTCAAAGAGAATGTTTGCATGAATCTTCTACCTCCTAAATTTTTTATTACATACTTTTGGGTGGAGTGGCCTTCTCTCCCTTAGGCACTTAGTGGCAAGCTATAGTAATATAGAATGGAGTTTCTGACAGTGTTTGCAATACTCGGGAAGGGACAAATTTCCATAAAATCATCACTTCCCCGCTGAGCTCAAAATAGCGTGACATAAGCAAACCATGATGAACTGACGAAAGTTTGTTCTGATGATGTAATCCCAACAGTGTTAGGTAACACTGAAGGTTGGCAATGCCATGAACACACAGATTTTGCAATCCTCCCTTTTCTATATTACTCATGTGCTTTAAGGTAAATGCAATGAACTGGTCCTTTAATTTTATTGAAGTCTCATCTTTGCCCTCTTACTGTTAAGCAACAGTATGTCATGAAAGTTTTAGTTTTACTGTACTCAGATAACAAATGCAAGAACAGGATGAATATACAGCATTACTATATGGCCTAGAAGAGTTTACAATTGTCCTTCACACTCCAGCCAGTAGTGGGTTTTCCTGTGATGTGAAGGAAGATAGTAGAGGTGATTTAGACCTCTGAAAAGTACCTCTGTTAACACCAGTCAGTGCTGTGACTTCTCTGGGGTCCCACATCCTTTCTCCCAAATACAAAATCAGCATTTCAGCTATGTAGTCATTAACTTCACTTTTTTAAATCAACAGTTCAAAGTATCTGACTAAAATTCCCTTCAGCTTTCATTTCCCATTTTTCTGACATCATCCTTTCAGTATCTCTCCAGCCATCACAGAGTCCAGCCAGAGAAGACTGAACAAATGCAGAAGCAGACAATTAATTTTCCCAGAATCTCTACATCTGTTCCAAATAAATTAGACAGTAAAATGCAATGGGAAAGGATATTTTAAATTCATTACACACTTCCAAGACCTGAGTTAAAACTGCAAATGGTTATAGTGTGTAGCAGAACCAAATGCATGACTGAGGTTACAAACAGATTTTATTGTTTACATTGGCCACTGTGTAACCTAAAGCAGCTGACTGTTTATTTCCCAAACCAGTTACATCAATTCATAAAGCACTGGGTATTTGGCTTTCCTTTTTATTTAAGAACTGTGTTGCAATACAGTTTTTAGCATGGAAATTTATCAAAAGTATTTACAGTTGGTTGAGAGTTCAAAGGGGCAAGATAGGAATTCAGATTAACTGGAAATCTAAACAAATGTAAAGGAAAATGAGGATCAGATTCCAAAAACCTTCTACTCTACACTGCAAGCCTAACAAATGGTCTTGATTTGTGTTGGTTGTTAAAGAAGTGTAAATTCCATGATAAATTGATGTAGCTCCTGGGATGAATAAAATCAATAATGTAATAACACTGAGTTAATACCAAGCTGACGTTGATTGAAAATGAGTACACAGAATTTGAGGTCTCCTTCCATGCACAAGAAGATATTAGTAAATCAGAACCAGATTGCCAATTAAACCTTGTTATTTTAGGGCAGATGAATAAAATAATGTGTGATGAATAGAGTAGACTGAGGGTAAGGCTAGTCAGTTTAAAACTGAGTGTTCACAAGTCTATGATTCCAGAATGGGAGCATGTGAAGAAGTTAATAATGCCCTCAGAAGGCTTGCAGAAGCTGATGGTTTGTGTTGCATTTTTTCCATAGCTGTTTCTATATGGGCAAAAGGCAAGGTAGGCAAAATATCTTTAGTCCAAGGAATGGAGCCCCAGTTCACAAATTAGTTTTTGCAATTTGTCTCCAATTTAGACATGTGTTATTGTGTTCCCTTAGCATATGGTGAAACTGGTCAATGAATAGGCCTTCTCCAGCTCCTAACAGACTTGTTCCCTTTGCATGTCCAGTGTCCATGCTACTTAAATTTTACCCTTGTCATGGGTGGAGAGTCAACACCAGGTGAACATTAGGCCTTTCCAGATACAATACAGAGAGCAACTGGGAGGGCTTATGAGAGGAATATCTGATTGCTAATATACTAATTTACACTTCAAATCACAAGTAAGGCTTAGAGAATGATGGGTCATGAGAAAACAAACAGAAAACCCAAAATAAAATGACTTTGTGCAACAGAATGAGAAAATGAAGCCTTATTTCTTATGTCTTTTTCTCTGTCCTTCTATTCCTTTTCCTCTCTGACATCTGGTAACACTTCTCTCTCAGGAGAAGTGACATTTTAATTATTAATTTTCCCAATTTCATGGAAATTTAATGCAACTTTGATACCACTGAGGCCTCTATACTTATCTGGAGTTGGATATTAGGGTAGAGTCATCCGGAGGGATGAAGAGGCATATGCACAAATGCAGAACACAAAATGTCATCTAGGTTTAAAAAAAAAATATTCCTTTTATTACGATAAGTGGAGTGCATTTGTTTTGAAGATGGGAAGGAGGAATGACTGCAGAAGCTCAGGGTGAAGCTGGGTCTCAGCAGTTACCTTGGAGTAGATGTGGAGAGACTTCAGGAGCAGCGTAACAGTGGGAGTGACTTGCCTGCAGATATGCAGAAGAACATCACAGAGCCAGACCTCAGGTTTTTCATTTCCACCCTCCACCCTGAAAAAATGAAAACAGAAGTGTCTTTTCCTCTTGTTGTGAGACTTATGTATCAGTGGGGTAAATCCTCTGATAAAGTATTTAGACATCTTTTCAGACAGATCACAATCTCATCTTCTAAAGAAAATCTTTTCTGAGCAAAGACTGTGTCGCTGCTGCAATGTACAGTTCCTTTGTTCCTGGGGTTTGCAGCTGCCTTGGACTCTCCATAATGGCTGTGCTGGGATTGGTGGTAAATAATTACTTAACCAGTTAGCAGACTCCTCAGACTGTCTCCTGTACGTTTACAATCTCTCCAGATGTATTGGACCAGAGGATTTCACAGGACAACCACCTGAGCTTGCTTCCACTTGATCCATTGCAAGTTTGGTCACCAGCTTTGGCAGAAACAGGAGATGAACCCTACATGCTCCCCAGGGTTTCTGTCAGATACTAGTATCTTCTAAACATCTGTATTTAGCTAAAGAGGCTGATAAGTAATGAGGGAGGGAAGATGTCAGACAGGAATGCCCTTGAAATAAGCTATTCTAACAATACTATGTCGGAATTAAGATAAGCACATCATCCTCAACTCTGTGTGAATGAACTGGGGCTATTTAGCAGCTCCATAACTCATTCAGTTTTTTTTCTCTGAGTAAAGCACCAAACTCATTCATTATTGTTGGCTTCAGGGCTCTTGGGAACCACCTTCAAAGCTCTCCATCTTCAGCATGGACAGCTAATCTGGACAAATAATTTCAAACAGTTTAAGGAACAGCTTGACCCCCAATGCAATATAACTAAAGGTTAAAGGGACATCTTGGTGTGTATCTTTAGAGAATATAAATTGAGCTGTTTATGCCTTGTCTCTGGAGCCTGTGCAAGGTTCAAATTCAGTTTATAAGCTTATCACCAAAATTCATTTTATAGAGTACCTTAAACTCCCACTCAGTCCGATCAAAGCTTTTCCGACATAAAGTGAATGAGCTACAATGGGCTCCCTTGTTCAGTCAGCCAAGTCAATGTTCTTAATCAGTATAAAAACATCAGGAGTCAAATGGTGGTTTTTATTAAAATGCGTTTGATCAGCTTCCAAGGAGGTGACAGAGGTCCATGGAAAGAAGCATTCCTGCCTGCTCCTAGAAAATGCATGTGAGCCCTGTAAAAGCACTGGGCTCTGAGAAGACCCTGTGGCTTGCTCATGACTGACCTCATTATCCTGGAAGCAGGGTGCACCCTCTCACCCTTCACTCTAATCCTCCTCCAGCCTGACCTCTTTTGAGTTGCCTACTCCTGAAAACTCATTTATCTCCGCTCCTTCCACTGGATAATAATCAAGCCCCTGGGCTTTGCCAGGGATCAAAGAAGGATTGCTCCAGTTGTCTCAAAATCTATTGCTTTTTTAGATGCTGTTACTGCTTATTCAGACAAAGCAACATTATGCTGAAAGTACACAGCAGCTGTGGATTAGAGACAGGGCAATGTTTAGGAAATGATGTGTGAGGCACAGCATCCATCTGACTTTCTGGGCACTCACTCAGTTACTCGAGAGAGTGGATGTACCCCAAGAGCACCACACAGACATGGCTGACCCCAAGAGCTGCATGTTGGTAGTAGCACTCCTATGAGTCTTTTCCAAACACAGGCCCGTAAGTGACAGCCTCTGCTCAGTCATCATGCCACGTACTCCCAGACATCCCCCACATATCAGAACATCTGTCTAGAAGAACATCTGTATTTTGAACTCAGTGAACACAAAGTTGATTCTTCCAGCAGTAGGGAAGGAGCTCCCTGAAGCCTATACCCGTACAAAGCATAGACAGGGAGAAATGCCACATCCTAGGCTGTCTGGTCCAGAGCACTGATCACCATGAGCACACTGGGAAATGAGTTATATTGCTTAAGGCTTCGCTGTGACTTGGGGTTGTCAAACAGCTGGATCTCCTCACATTACAAAATGGAAGAATCAGCACAATACCATCTTGCTATCAGGTCCTTGATGGGCTCACAACTTTCCTAATGTTTCTCTGCCACAAATGATCTTATTTCAAAAATCTCTATGCACTGATTGCCATTGCCAACCTCCATTTACTACCAAGAATAGCTCAGACATGGATCTCTGAATGGCTGAAACAGAGGTGATCAAGACACATTCATGACAGCAAGGCTGTTATGAAATATTCTCTGGAATAGCTCTAGACTTCAAATATTTTGGGCCAGAAAATTAAAGCTAACTAAATTCTGATCCATGCAATTAAGCAACAGCAACAAGGCAGCAGGGCAGCATTTTAGATCCATGTGCTGGGAAAAAGAAAATGACCTAACTAATCGAGATGCTCTTCTGCATTCATGACATCCTCTCCTCCCTCCAAAAGCCTGTCAACAGAAGTTGGCAATAAGACAAATATAACTGAGATGTTTGATGAGATAGCTCATCAACAAGACCTAATCACACATGCAAGTCATCAGCAAACAGCTGGGAAGACTAACCAAATTTGGCAGGTGAAGCCTTTTTTGCCCTTGGGACTATGCTTGAAACTAATAATTTGCAGTCATAAGGCCAGTTGGACACATCACTACCTCAAGAAGTTTAATCAGTGAAGATATAATCTCTGTTTAGGATTATTTGGACAGATTTTTCTGTCCTCAAGGAGTCATTGGGAGGCAGGAAGGATGTGTCCACACACTGATTGGTGCAGGGATCTGACTGATAGAAAGGAACCTCCAACCAGGAGGTGGGAGTGGAGAGTGAAAAGGCATTTAACAGAAAATTTTCATTTTCATTTATTTACCTTTTGATAACTTATGCATATGCAGAGATTTGATAATTTTAAAGAACTTCAAATAAAGGATGGGAAAAGTAGCTGATCCATCTTATGGTCTCTTGTAGACATTCCCTGTGGTGACCAGTGACAGGAGCTGTGGGAATGGCCTATAGAAGTTGTGTCAGGGGAGGTTTAGGTTGCATATTAGGGAAAGGTTCTTCACCCAGAGGGGGTTGGGCACTGGAACAGGCTCCCTGGGGAAATGATTATAGTACCAGGTATGATGCAGTTCAGAAAGCATTTTGACAACACTCTCAGGCACATGGTGTGATTTGGGGATGATCCTGTGCAGGGCTAGGAATTGGATTTCAATAATCCTTGTAGGTCCCTCCCTAACCAGGATATTCCATTCAATGGTCCTTGTGGGTCCCTCTCCCACTCAGGATAGTGAACAAGTCTATCATTACCAATTCAGACAAGTAGAAAAATTTGCACAAACCCTGAACAACTGAACTCTATTCCATTCACAAAATAAAAGCATGAAGAAGAGAGCAGCTGAAGTTGTCCATGATTCCACACTTTTGAAAATATAAGCAATTCCGAGGGTTCCTAAACACAGACTTGTGATAAAAATTTTACACCCATTTGTTAAATTTTTTATCTGATGCCCTAGCAACATCCTGTGAGTAATTCCTATCTTCAGGAACTACATGTATCTTATATTTTTGTCCTGGTTTAACTATTTTTTTCATAAATGGAACATAGTCATCATTTTTTTTCCCCCCAAAGCAGACGGAGTTGGATTTGAGGAGATGAACATGGGAGCACATAAATCTTAAGAAACTCTCCCCAGGCTTCTGGCTATCTGTTGAAAGTCCATCCTCTCTCCAATAGTGCCACACAAAGTCTGTAATAGTACACTAAGGTAGTGTAAACACTACGTTTCAATGCTGCAGTCAGTGCTTTCTCTTACACAAAGTACTCAATCTAAAGGACAAGCCAAGCAAATTACTAGTTAAATAGAAATGAAACATTGTTTTCTCTCCTTTTTGCCTTTATAGGTGCCCCCCCCAAGCCTACCATCCTCCTTTCTTATCATAACAAAGTGACAGGTAATTCAGATTTTCTCTCTGCAACCCTGACCACCTTATCCACATCAGCAATCTCTCAGCCCTGACCAAGTGCGACCATCCACCTTGGTACTCACAGAGCCCAAAGCCATCTTGGTGTGCTGCCCAGCTTCTTCCTGTTTACTAACAGAGGTATGTTTGTGCTCAATTATACCTGCCATGCTACTGAATCACTAAAAGATACAGGACAGCAGTTGAATGTGGAGATTTCTAGGAATAAGACATCTTTCTTGTGCTGCTGACCTTTTTCTCCTTCTGAAATGCTTGTGGATTAGTGATTTAAAGAACCCATTTTTTTATTGTATTCATCCAGCTAGATGCATGCTGATTCTGGGTAATGAGCTCTCCCTATTCAAATTCCTAAAAGTGTAAGTTCTTTGTAATACAATCAGTTACATATGTGTGTATGTGTGTGTGTGTGTGTGTAAAATACTTTTCACCTCCATTTTTTACCTGTAGTATGCAGTGATGGAAGGTGGTTATTCAAGGTAGTTGCTACATTCTCATTGAAGAAGGCAGATGACAACCTGGTTCAGTTCACATCAAACATGCCAAAAAGACTTACAAAGGATCATTGTTGACACACTGTTAACTCTTAGTCACGATACTTACTGTGCTCTGTGTGAGATAATGACAGGTTTGAACCTACACCGTTGGTAATAATACGGGGTTTGTCATGTATTTCAGAAGGAACAGGATGAGGAGGGTATCATTCTTTGCTCATTATTGTTTCAGCTAAGTGAGAGGAATCGTGTAGGGCATTGACTGGAACAGTTCAGCGTAAAGCCTTCACCCTTCCCAACTCATACTGGTGACTAGTTGTTGACATGATTAACTAGTGACCTAGATATTGTAGGATGACAAGAAATGTCCATGCTGCATGGAAAAATCTTTGCTTTACTACAGCATTTCTTGCATCTCCTCTGGCAGCCAGTGTTCATTGTTATCTGAAGCAGGATACCAGACTTAATCAGCTTGGCCTTGCACAGCAACCCCCATGTTTCCATAAACATGGAAAGTGCAATTCAGCTTCTTCCTACCAGACTGGATGCAGTGTCTGTGTGAATACTCATCAGACTGTTCCCTCCTTGCAGCCTCCACAGAACTAATTCCATGCTTCCAGCACAGTGCTACAGTCTGTATCCTACATGATCCCAGACTTCCAGCAGAGTTGACCAGGCAATCTTCAACTGGCAAAGTGAGTGGTCTGTAAAAGCAGAGTGGTGGAAATATGAAAAGAAGTCAAGAAGGTGTAGGGGTTGTTTTATCCACCATGGAAACAGCTGCAGGATGGCTGTTTATCCATGCTCTGTCATCTGTGAGGTTCAGTGTGGTGTCCCTCCCATCCTGCATGAAGAATGAATTGTCTAATGCATCAGAGCCAAAGAAACTTTGTGTACCTGTATTTAACATGAACTAAGAGTGACAGTCACTTTTGATTGCAGGCTGAAACACAGCCATTTTCATTAAAGCCCAAATAATTATGTAAGGAGTGAGAGCCACAAGATGTCTGACAAAAAGGGAAAACAGAGGCATAGTCTGAGAATATAAGGCTCAAATCCTAAGAACAGGATGGGGTTGTGTTTATGCAGGTAGGTAGGTAGTGAGAAATGTGATTCAGATGTTTTTATGAGGTAGACCCATATAACTACAAAGTGGGTAAGGCTGCCGGATTTCTGTGCAGTTCCATTGTGCTTTAGGGAATTGTCACACCCCTGATGCTGTACTGGAGAGGAAGAAGGTGACTTCCCCCCGAGGGGAAGTCCAGCCTGTCATGCAACAGCACCCATATTTTCCCAACCAAAAGCTGCACCAGCCACTTTGCCAGGAATGGGAGAACCACACCCCATCTGCAGAAAACAGAGGGTATTGCAACAAACATCCCTTTAAAAAATGCACAGCTCATAATGGCTGCAGGCTGTAGCAGGCCAGTTTCTATCCTTCAATTAGTGATCTTCCAAATGACTCACCAGTGAGCATTGCATCAAAGACCTGCCATCTGCAAAGGGCATATCTAAGTACTCATTGACAGGACAGGTAGCACCACTTTTTTGAAGGTTGCCCAACTTCTCTTTATAAGGTCCCATTTTCTGTTTCCTAACATCTCTGCCAACCCTTGATCAGTTCCAGTTCACATGTTTCCAGCTTAGTCTCTGCAAATAACTCATTGTCTGCTAGTTGGGTTTGATGATTTGGTTTGGTTGAGTTTGGGGCAGATATCTTATTCTCTGTTTAGTCAGTTTAGCTGCCTCCAAGAGACTTTTGTCAAAAACAAAGAAACAAAGAAAGACAGAAACAAGCAAGAACAACAGAAAAAAAATGTTGTGGTTTTCTTCCTGTAATTGCTCCTTGTGGCAGAGAACTGAAATTTGTCAAGCAGATGGTCCTCAGGTCATGAATCCATCAGGAAAGCCCCTGCTAATGATGTTTCAGCTAATGAGATTGTCTTGAAGCTTGGTCTTTCCATACTGCTACTGACTGTGCCACACTGGTGACAACATCATCAGGAGTAACATTTGACCACCTCAAAAACACAGAACTAAACTGAGCAGGGCACAAGTATCAGGCATGGGGAAGCAGGCTTGCAGGCAAGAACCTACCATCAGTGTGTAGTTGCAGTTGAGTGATCCGCTCATTCCCTGAAAAGGTAAAAACTACTTGGGCCAAATCAAGAGAACAACCTGTGAGTGAGCCTGTTGTTGCTGTCTGCTTCTGACATCAGTTTTCTTCAAATACAGCAAAATGAGCCCTGCCAATTTGTACAAACTAATTTAGTTTCTGTGTAATTTCTGGAGGTTAATACATTATGGATGCTCCAGGTAAATATGTGAGAATGATAGGCATGTGGCTGTTGCTTGGGCTTGGAGGACTGTTAAACCAGAGAGCCATCAATCAACCAATCAATTAACCAGCATTGATGAATCAAAGGGAAGAAGAATGGTAGCAAATATACTGTAATCCTGTTTTCTGAACAACAAAACTGAGCATGTCTAAGCTCCAATCATTACTGAGCCACAGGCACTGCAGTGTGAGATGTCTGGGGAGGGATCAGTGGTAGGAATAGCCAGGGGGAAGAAAAGCTGTACCCTGGAGGAGGAAGATACAGCAATTAGACCAGGCAACTATGTGAAGGTAACAGTAATGAAAGAGTATGGATGACAGAAGTTAGAGGCTAAAGCAAGGGAAAGGGAGCAAAGCAAGGGAGATATGCTTGGAGGGGGACCAGTACACAGTACCAGTACACTTCTCACTCTCCTCCTTCAAGGACAGACACAGGACTGGAGAAGCTTTTTCCTACTTCCCAGGCCTATCCCACTTGCTCCAAGGCATAACTAGTGCCCTTGCCACTTCCAGACTGCAGTGGGGAAAAGCATGGGTCCCAGTTGGGGTTCAGGCTGGCTCTCACAGCTGCGCAAGGGTGTGGTGGGATGTAGCCTGGACAGGTATTTACAGCACCAGAGGGCACCAGACAGCAAGGAGCAGGTGTTAACTGGGTCCTTGGAGCTATAGAGTTAGAGGGGTAGGAACAGATTTGGAAAAGTAGACAGGAGGGGCCATACATCACGAGTTTACGATGTCAGAGTGGCAATCTCAAAAAGCTTGTCTACTTTTTTCATTCTCTCTCTGTAACTGACTTGGAGTAAACCTCAAAATACCTGGCTTCTGGGATTTCTCTCTTTGTTCTGTCAAATCAAGAAAATAAGACTACAATATAAATTCAACCTACCCCCTCTACTAACTCTGCCTCACTGAACTGTACATGTCCTTACCATTCATACCCTAAACATGGCTTTGGAAAACACTTTAGAGAAGAGGGAACCACTAGAGTTTTTTAACTTCACATGTGTGGTGAAACTTGTGCTTTTGGTCTGTATAGTCAGCACTCATTCACACCCCTAGAAGCAGCGAGACACAGGGTAAACCTTTGAGCCATTACATCACCAATTGCAGCCCCCTCAGCCTAATGCTAAAGATACCATCTCTGCTTCCCTGGTATCCGTCACTGAAGTCATTGGTCTCAGTCGATTTTCTGCCCTCTGTTAACAACCCCGGTGGCAAGAAGGCCCAGAGGCACTCCCTGTGACACAAATCTCTGCACTAATATGATCATTTGAACCCTGGAAAAATCAGGCTTCCTTTTTCCCTCTACGTCCTTGTGCTCTGAAATTAGATTTCCTTAGATGTAGGGTAATTAATATGAGTCCTCTCCACAAAAAAAGCACATCAGGCTACACACTTTACTCTTCAGCTGCAAACTGAGAGAAGTATTACAGCCTTCCTACACAGCTTGCTCAAAACTCAGGATTCTATGGCTCTAATGGACTGTTGAAGAGAAGCAGCTGTGGCCAAAGCAGACTCCCAGCCTCGGAAATACTGGAAGGAAGAGAAAATACCCTACCTGGCATGATGATTTATGGATGTGTTCAGAGGAAGACTTTCAATTGTTCCCCAGCTACACAGATATCTTCCTCTTTCTACCCTACAAATTAGATCCTTTAAATCCCCCATTTAAGTTCTTTCCCACTAAACATTTTAGTCAGGCTAAATGGGGTTTTATCCTTGGGTTTTGTCACAGTAACTGCTCAGAGCAATAGTGGCCTCCTTTGCAAAGGTCATTGCTAAATTGGCCTCCTTTGCAAAGGCCTTTCAGCTAAATTAGCTGCTTTAGGTCTGACAGCCCCTCATGTAAACTTACCTTTCTACTACTCAGCTTGAGTTTCACAGCAAGCTGGGCCACGAAGAGTGAAAGGATGTGATCTACAAATCACACCAGAAATCACACCTTGTTCTGGACAGAAAACTAAGAAAAATATGAGAATGTGTATGAATAGAAAAAAGTATTCAGAAAACCTTGATGTGTCATCTTAATCATCTTCCTATTCATGAACGTACTTGAAACCTCTCACAAGGTTATGATAAGGAGTTGTTCACCAGTGTTACAAGAAGACAAAGCGTTCTGTTTTTTTCCGAGCAGCAAGTTACAACATGAAAGCAAACGGGGTGTGCAGAACACTTTTCACCTCCACGTTCCCATCCAGAACTGTGTTTTCCCTTGATAAATGATGAACTACGTCCTACAGCTGTGCTACATATTTCAGACTAACAAGGGCAGAAGTAAGGTCACACCAATTCTAGAGCACTGTCTATTGAGACAAAGGGACTCAGGCTTGTGTCATGTGCTCTGTCTTTCATGCAGCATAGATTTAAACTATTTCCCAAATCCCTTGTTCTCCTGGGGACATGGCAACAGTTTATGTACACTGAAGTTAGACACATGGCCAGCTTATGCATTTTTTCCCTTCCTCTACCAAACATTATCTTGTTCCTTTAAACCCAGCTTAACCTTACTTTGGTTCCTGTTTCTTTGGGGCACATACACCAACAAGAGAAGTGAAAGCAGCTATTTCTGTTTCTTTTGACTGCTCTGAGCAGTTCCCGAATGCTTGAAAGTGAGTAAGAGCCAGAGACACCTCCAAGAGGATGAGTGAATCTCTAGTTCCAGTTCAAAACAAAAGGGATCCTTGAACTAAACCTCTGGTGTGACATTTCTCGTCCTCATCTAGCAACAGGAGTTTGATCTGCTGCCAGCAACCTATGGTCAGACTGGTGGTCATTCACGCCTCCTCAGCACACAGTGCAGACAGACAGACAGACAGAGTTAATCCCATCCCTTTTATACCTACTTTGGGTTGGTAGAGATTGTTCCTGGAAGGTGTCTCTTTGTCTCCACATGGTGTGAAGACTAGTATGAGCTAGATGCTGAGCTATCAGGCTGGGTTAGGTGAGAGGTACTGAAATCATCTTAACATCTATGTTTATCTGGGTCTTTTGTCCATCTGGGCATTTATATCTAGGATTCCCTGCTGACGTCAATTCCAAAGCATTCAGAGGACTGATAGTGATGTTTCTAGTGATCTCATGTCTCTGTTGCTTTCTGTCTGTTTTTGTTTTCAGGAAGTTACTTCCCTTCAACCATTAACATGATTCTAGAATTACAAAGACGATGGAGGAAAAAAGGGGAGGTTACCTCTCCCCCACTTTTAATGGCATCTGAAAAACGTCCAAAAGCTGCTCTTAAATTAGTAGCGCTGTGAGCAATGTAACTGGTGACTCCTGATTTCCTATGGATTCCTGTTTACAGTTAAATTCTCTGGTGCTTAATAATGCACAAATGCCAATTACAGCTTCTCTGGCACTTGGAGAGGTCATAATGATCCACTCCCACGTAAAGTGTCTGGTGTCAGATCTGAGTTCTGCCTGGGCTTTTCCTCCAGTGAAGGCATATATATGATATGATTTCTAGAGAGACATCTATTTGCCTGACTGGAATTGAGTATGAGTTCAAAGACCTGAGTGGAATGACAGCAAAACACAGCCAGTCTTTCAGTAAGCAGCAAGCCCCTTGAAAACTCAAAGAGAATCCACTTATACTGTAAGGAAGTAAACTAAGAATGGAAACACTTTTCCCTCTGTACAACTTTCAATGAAAACTTTTCTTCATCTCTGCCTCTTTTTCCAGTTACATCACACCTCTGAAGGCACAGACCCGGCAGATAGCAAAAAAAGAGTAGTTGTTTTTGTTATTATTTAGACATAGAGCACCTTAATGTATGCTAGTAACTGCTGAGTTGGGTGGAGAAGCTTCCTGATGGAAAATAGTATCTCCCTTTGAAAAAAAAAAAGAGGAAAGAAAAGAAAAGAGGAGGTACTTGGAAAGATAAAGGGCAATTCAGTCCTTTGAATGCTCATATCATAAAACTGAATACGAAATAATTACCATAAATGAGGCAACTAGTTCCAACACCCTCTGCAACCTAGATGACATCCTTCTGTGTCATCAAAATAAAAGTTACTTGCAGAAAGTACATCACTTACTACCTTATCTCAGTTACCCAAGCTCACACATACAAAAGAAGAAGACCAAAGTCTTCTAAATTAGTTCTCTCTACAAAGAAATTTAACTCTCTTAAGATTTTAAGTCTGTATTTCTTTCTCCAAAACTACTGGTACTAGGATAGGCGTGATTTTATCCTTAAACAGGGTGTTCCTTAGGCTCTCTGCCAATTTAATTGGCTTATTCATATCCTTCCCTTCCAGATTACCTCAGGGTGATTTACATGTTGGAGGCCTATAAACACTGATGAATCAGTACATGAAAACCAAAAACATTGTTCAGTGTCTGACAGGGTCCTCACTAGTTTTTGCCCCCAAATTAATTGTTCTCACTGGAACAACCTAATATGTAATCAACCTCTGACATCATTCTAATGCTATGCAGAAATAAGAGTTGCTAAAATACAATAGCACTACTGCAATTTGTTTTTTACCAGTGTTTCCAGGTACTCCGTAGGAGCAAGAAACAGGTGGGTTTTTCAAACGGGAAAATACGATGTTCCCAGTCTGGCTTCTTCAGCTGACTGGTCATTTTGAAGCCCGTCTCCTGATTTTCCATCAATAAATCACTGTGACCAACCTCTAAAGAAATGCAAATACAAAGACAATTTAATTTCCTCCCTCTGAGAAGCATAGCTTTTATTGTAGCAGTTCAACATCTACAGTAATATGGTTTTATTTAGAAGAGCTGGTGGACTTCTAATGAATTCAAAACAATTTCCTTCACATGTTAAACCTGAACTACACCTCTAGGAAATACTTTGCAGGCCAATTAAGGACAATTTTGCCTCCACCAAATACAGAAACACACAAAGATTTGTATTCATTAATAAAGAAAGAGCTGAAAGAAGTTATATTTGCATTTTTGTCGATTAAAGTCTTAGACTTGCATGTATCTCCTTTTTGTGACATGAACACTTTCATAGAATCATAGAATGGTTTGGGTCAAAAGTCACCTTAGACCATCTAGCTCCAACTCCACTAGACCCCATCCAACCAGGCCTTGTTAAATGATAAAATGCACTAGAAAGCTTTACAGAACACACTTCTCTACAACTTTGGTAACAATTTAATGTATTTTGCCTCAGGATTCTCACAAAAAGCAGTCACTCCACCATCCTCTAGGGAATTACTATACCCCATGTTCAAACACATTACATTTCCTCCTTAAATTATATGTCCCTGCAGTATCTTACCTAGGCAAGTTCCCTGCTTCTAGATCAGAGCTATTGCTGGTACACAGCCATTCATGGAAATACAGCACTCTTCCAGTAAGTTCCTGTTTTGCTTTCCAAAAAAATTTCCGTGCTTAACATCAATCTCCCTAAGATGATCAACCAGCACTTTTTAATCCATTTCACAGTAAGACTTACATAATGTCTTTAAAAGCCACAGATTGTTTCATAAGGCATTCCAGTACTTGTTTTCACAAAGACTTTGTGAAAACTTATATCAGCTGCTAATAAACTCAGTACTCTTAATAACAGAGTCCATACACTTAAATACCTGCTGGAGGATGAGCACTTCTCTACCATTACAGCTGAAATATTACAAAGTCCAGCACTTTTAAAACAGTGCAAATGCCTTAAACTAGTTTCCCTGTTTGCACTGGCAGTTGTGGTTACAGGTGTCGTGCACTTACTAGCTCTGCTTAGATATTAAAACTTGCACTCAAATTCACTCATATTTGCATTCACTGGCTGTGTTTATCTACAAAAAATCTGCAATACATTTGTCATGCCCACAACATGTTCATACAGAAGTTCTAAGCAACATCACAGAATTATTACAGTCTATATATGTAAATGCAAGAGAGCCACTGCATGAAGTTTTTAATATATAATGCAGGAAAGCAAATGTGTAATGAAATAGTGGGAAGAATGAAGGGTGAACTCCCTAGAATTAGATCATATACATACATAATTTTTATAAACAGCTGGAACATTTCATTCCTACTGAATAGTTTAAAAACACAAACCAGTAAATAGAATTCAGATCTCACAAGGAGCCCATTTCAGGACTTGATCATTTAGAGTAATAGAGATGCATTGCCTAACCAAGGGAAATAAATGGAGCCCACACTTGAGGCTCACTGCAGGAAAGTGGAGAGCTGGCAGCCCTTTGAATTCCTCCTCTTTGATCCACAATGAAAAAGGATAATAAGGGTGTGCGTACTCACCCTTGTCTAGTTTTCACTTTCTTCAAGAAAAGGAGCTATGCTGATGCAGGGCTCTAGCTGTGGCCCAGGAGAATTTTGTCCTTATACTACTCCCCACACATTAAAACTACTATTTAAAAGTTCTCAAGACTTTCTCTCCCTTTCCTTAATTCAATCAATTCTAGTAACAGACGCTTCTTTGTTGCTTGTCACCAAAGTATTTTAAGCACTTTGAATCCTGTCTCCTTTTAGACTTCTTTCTAAAGGAGTCAGATCTGGCCTTCAGCTCTTTGTTTTTCTTTCAAAACCTTATTGAACACGTTGTGCTCCTCTGCATTCACTTCAAGGACACCATATTTTCTTTTGTCACGATAACTCTCACAGTGGAATGCCTTACGCAAATGCAAAAATAAAACTATCTTTTCCATTTATTATTTTTAATAGCATCCCTATGGCCAAGTTTCAGATAACCACTCAAAAGGACATGCTGGGGGCCACAACACACAAAATGGGGCTAAATCCATGCACATTGTAGCTCAGGCACGAAAAGCAGGAATTCAGGAATGTTCAGTTTATGACTCTCTATTTACACCTTATGCTGCACACAGGGATTGACAGCTGCAGTAGGTCTGGCCTGCTTATTCACAGTGGGCTCTCCTTCCTATAACAGTAAATGTAAGCATGTGTTTTGTGAGCACGGGTATTGTATAGAAAACCTGCTCCTGCTTCCACCCAAGTCAACAGGAAAACAAAACAGACCAGGAGCCAGAGCTTTCCTTTCTTCACTTTTATTTAAATGTCAGTGTTTTATGTGGTTGTTTATTAAATAATAATAATACAATAATGCCCAGAGGCTCCAATTAAGACTGGGAAGTCGCTGCAGTGGGATTGTGCAAAGGCGGAGGAAGGGGCTGGGAATTGGACGGCTCCCCAGTGGCAGGGAGCAGAGGCTGGGAGCTGCCTGCCACTGGCAGCAGCAAAGCCTTTTGTTTGTGTGGGAGTTTGATGGTACTTTGGTTTTGGGGTTGTATTCGTTTGGGGTTTTTTTAATGTCAAGACACAGAGCAACCGGGAAGACATACAAAGAGGTTTTCTTCAAAGCAGTTGAGGGAATAAGAAGAGTATACATAGCTGTATATGCTAATTCTTATTAATTAAAGCCAAAGTGCTGTGCTGGAGCTGTGCACAGGCTTTATTAGCTAATATTAAAACAAAGGGTTGATCGCCTTCCACAGAAATTTCACCTTGGCAAAGCTCCATTTGCTGCAGTGAAGCTACTCCTCACTTCACACCAGTGTGAGCACAGGATCAGTCCAGGAGCCCTCTGAAAGGAATCAAAAGCTGATAACAAAACAAAAGGACAAACAGGAGGCACACGGAGAGGACAATCCTAAGGAGTGGGATAAGAACAAGCATGTTGCTCTTGGCAGAAAGCAACTGGCAAAAATTAATTGTGTAGTCAGTCTCTTGCTCAGTTCTTTTTGTTTTGTTATGAAACAGGACTTGTTTTTATTATAGAGGAACAGGATATATTTCAGGAGGAGAATCTGAGCTGGATAGGTGTTATGGCAAAAGTACATTTTATGGGGAGAGTCAAATGAAGGTTGTGAGGATTTGGTTCACAAGATAAGTGCAGTTGTTCCAGGCTTAAAGAAAAAAGGGCAGCATGAGTGAAAGTCCCCTGAGAAAAGCCAGAGAGGGGAATGAAGGGAAGGAAGTTATTAGAGGAAAGCTGGACTGAACCAGAATGTGTGGGATTGACACAAACCCCAAATTAATGCATCAGCAGAAGAATGCCAGGCCCCAAAGGTGAGGCCTGAAACCAAAGGAATGAACAACCCAAGAACATCCAAGAAGGGGCATGAAGGTGATGAAATGCTCCTGGTTAGTGAGGACAAAGGGTGAGGAGGGCAGTGAAAACTTTTTCTCCTGAAATGGTGAACAGAGAGACCTTGAACTGTGGGTGGAAAGGAGAAACTAAAGATTCCCTGAGAGAGAGTTCTAGAAAGCTGGTAATTCATGAGCATCTTCAGGCTAGAGGTGACCTAAGTCTGGGGAAGAATTTTGGAAACAAGGTCTGAGGTGGGGAAACAGGTCATTGGAAACACTTCGCAGAACAACCATGACCTAAAACCAGCTTTTACATGAGAGAGAAAAAGGAGCAGATCAGCTTGAAGGATGACAGAATTAGCAGCGGTGGTGGAGAAAGGACAAGGAGTGGGTTTGCCATCAGAAGATAGATGCTGTCTTTTGTTTTATGAATGAAAAACATATCTAAATGAGAAGTACTGTACAAGATTGGAGAGGGAACAGAGGGGTGATTGATCTGAGGGGGAGAAGTAGGTTCAGCCATAGGTGTGTGTAGATGGTAGAGCACACATACAGAGCACCTTACTTGGGAGACCAAGGAGCATCCTGGAGGTCAGCTGCAGCAGGAGGGAAAGTTTTTGAGAATAAAATGTAGCCAGGTACTATCTGAGAAGAACAGAAGGATGGTAAGATAGTGACAGAGGAGCTGAACACTTAATAAATGATCTGGAAAAATGGGAGTTCTAACTCAAGTCCCCAGTTCTTCATTGTTCTATGCAGAAAGCTGAGCTTAATAAAAGCAAAATTTCCAGCTGGCTTCCATGCAAAATTTCCAAAGAGGCAACAGGGGAAAGTACCTGCCCATTTCTTATGTGTTGCAAGTGAACAGAATGAACAGTATCTCAAACCCCCTCCTAGTCCTGAGGAAGTCAATAGGAGATAGTTAATAGATACCTCAGCTGTCACTCTGTCCTACACTGGCTTGTTCACTAACATACCGGCACAGAGAAAAACTGACCATTACCGTATCTCAGCCTGACACAGTTGTGTAAGCTCACTGAGGATCCATGCTCCAGTCCCCTGAAAAAGAGGTGAGATGTTCATAGCTCAGCATATTTGACTTCAATGGCTCTTAATTTACATGTTCAGTATTACTTACATTATTAATACTTGGCCTGTAATTTTTTTCACCATTCCAGCTTAATATATTTTTAGTTGACTCAATTCTACTCTCCAATTAATATGCAATACCATGCTGCTCCTTTACCCTTAGAATCAATTATGAAAAGTTCTTTTACAAAGATGTGAGAACATTTTGGAAAAAAAGTCTTTTCATAAGAAGCACAGTGTTCCTTTCTGCTAAAGCACTACACCAGTTTTTCGGAGTTTTTTAAAGATCAGTAGAAAAGCAGACTAACATGGCACAGTATTTGTCCAAAATCCAGGCAGGGAAAATTATAGTGAAGCTTAAAAATGTGAATTCTTAACAGTAGTAAAAAGGAGTAAGAAAACTGAGAGGCACAATGTAAACGCTTGTGTATAAAAATGTTTGACATTGGGAGGTAAGGGTATTCAGGACATGGTGAGGTAAGGCAATCTTTCTTTAGGTTGCAGTAGCATTTTCAGTACCTCATGACACTGACCTCCTTATATACTTTTTTAGGGGATCCTACACAAGGTTGTGACTAACAGCAGAGAGAAAAGAGTACTGATCCATGTTTTGCTAGTTGATGCTTTCCTGAAATCATTGAGGTAATTGCAGTAGTCAGAGTTGCAAAATTTTACTCAGTGCTTCCTAATTATTACTATATATCCAGTTCTGTTAGTACAATTCATGCATATACACCAGTGAGTTTAGAAATTTTCTTTTTATAGCTTCAATATATTATTCTGAATACAGGTGAACTGACTCAAATGGGTTATTCCTGCTTCACATCCTTTCAAGCTGTCACATTTTAACTCCAGCCAGCAGCTAAGTATCACACAGCCACTCCCCTGGTGGGATGGAGGAGAGAATTGGAAATGTATGGAGGAGAGAATTGGAAATGTAAAAGTGAGAAAACTCGTAAGAGTTTTCTGAGATAAAGACACCTTAATAGGGAAAGCAAAAGCTGCACACGCAAGCAGTGCAAAACAAGGAAGTTATTCACCGCTTTCTGTGGGCGGGCAGGTGTTCAGATATCCCCAGGAAAGCAGGGCCCCATCACACCCAACAGTGACTTGGGAAGGCAAATAGCATGACTATGAGTTTCCACTTCACCCTCCCCCCCTTCCTCTTCCCCAGCTTTATATGCTGAGCATGATTCCATATGATGTGGAATGCCCCTTTCATCATTGGAATCAGCTGTCCTGACTGTGTCCTCTCCCAACTCCCTAAGCTCCCCCAGTCTCCTGATTGGTGGGATAAGAAGGAGAAAAGACCTTGATGCTATGCATACACTGCCCAGGAAAAAATGAAAATATATTTGTACTATCAAAACTGTTCTGGTCACAAATCCAAGATGTATACCACATCAGCTACTGAAAAGAAAATCAACTCCACCCCAACCAAAATCAGCACACCAGTAAAATGTTGAATTCCAGTGACTTTGTTGTCAATTCACATTACAAAACTTCTTGGGTTATTCTTAATTGTCTCATGACCCTGAAAACATCAATACCATAGAATCCCTTTTTGCAAAACCTTTTTTGTAAAACCTAACCTAAAGCCCACTTAAGCCACAACTAAAGATTGCAGTGTATTTTCACCCATAGTGGTGCATACTGGAAGAATGTTCTGAAAAATCATTCCTCTGGAACTTCCAAATCTTCCTCTTATTTCCAGTTTGGGTGAGATAACTGACAGTTCCTGTTATCAACATAGTCTTCATCACTAAAATAAATCCCCTGAACTTATTTTCCCCTTGTGTTTTTAGGGTAAAATCAGAGAACTCAATGATTAGTAGGGGTAATAACACTTAAATAACAACACTTCAATTTCCTGGGGCTAATTTTTCCCTTTTATATTATTCTAATCAGTGTAGTTACATTTTCCTATACAGATTCTGGTTTTAATTAATCTCTTCTGAATATGTGGACACATATACAGTAGTTTAGAGGAAATAAGTGTTTTGAATGTCTTTTATATTTGGAAATACACTTCTGTACTTCTGCTGGCAATACCTTAATAGCTCAGACCTAAGAAATAGATTTGTCCTATTGAAAGTCAATGCATGTTGCAGGTTCAGGTCATAATTTTTGGTAGAGTTTGTCAGCATAAGCCAGCATCTAAAGAAGCAGAGCTGACCTTCACTGACCTATGCCTTTCATTCCTGTTCCTGTGTATCCTTTCCCTTTGTCCAGCACATCTACATTCTTACATAGCAAAGCAGACTGAGAAATTTATTCCAATTTTCTTTCAGCTGTTTTTTCCACTTTACGATTTGTGTACTAACCTCTATTTTTTCAGCTTAACTAATCCCTTCTCACTTGGCACCATACAAACACCTCACTGACATCATGGCAGATAACCACCACTGCATTTTGCCCACAAAATCTGCAACCACAGTGTGTGCCTAATACATAAGTAAGAAACCTTTGGTACCCATGTCCAAACTGAAGTGGTATGACACCTCTCAAAGTGAATTTTGTTCAGTTGTGGTGAAAGGAACAAGCCCTAGAAACTGTTCAGCTAATCCATGGTCCCTTGGCAAGCACGACTGGTTAATGAGAAATGAGCCATAGGTGAAGTGGGAAGAATATGGTTAGATGGCATAGAAGAAATGATAAGGACTGTGATGTGGATCCTGCATCAAATGAATAGAATGAATAGGATGAATAGGATGTCTCAAGGAAAAGGAAGAGGAAGAGAAGTCAAGATGGTCTACAAAGAGAATGAGAGGAAGACACCAAAAAATAAAAACCAACAAAAAAAACAATGGGGAAATGAAGCAATGGAAGAAGGAAGGGGAAGAAAAGCAAATGCACAAAACCTAACTGCGATATTTCCATCACCATTCCAAAGCAATGCACTGAAAGGGTTACTTTCCCACCTCAATCAGGACTGCACAGAGGTCAAAATATTGTCTTGGGTCAGGACTTGACTTTTTAACAGGTGTCACGCTTGAAGTACATATTCAATAAAATCTAGCACAATGCCAGTTATGAATAAGCTCTCCCACTCCCAATATTAATAAAATTTGTGGGTACTATTTCTTTTTAAAAGATGCTTATAATATATAATTTTAAAGGCACCCCATGTAGCATATAATGGGGCACTGCAAATTGGTTATATAATAAGTAAGTAGAAGAAAGAACAATATAAACAGTGGTTTGCAGCCTTGACCCTATGGTGTTTCCTGCCTCAATGAAAGTAAAAACACATGTTCCCTGACAACCATCAAGCACTTTGTCACTGCTGTTGGACATTTTTCTGCCTTAGGGCTTGTCTACATGCAAAGCTACATTGGTTTGGCTGGGTTTAATTTGCTGCAAAGGGCTGTGTGAATTCTTATTTTGACCTAAATCAGACTTGCTTCAGTTTAGTTCAACAAATTAAAGGTCAGATAAAAGCTAAGTAACTCTGTTGATTAGGACAATCGCAGTTCTAATCAATTGCTTACAATTATAGTGCTGCCTGTGCTGGCAAAAGCTGACTTTCTAGTAGCTTATCTTGATGAAGTTTCACCTGATTCCTCAGACCGTCTTAATTAACTTAAATTGTGCTTGAATGGTCCTTAGAATCTAGTGCTACATGGTTGATGTCACCAAATCTTTGCTTCTGCTGCTGAACACAAAATAAATATCTAAAATGATAATTTCAGTGGGGAAGTGCTAGTTACTCTGAAACTTACTTTCTTTTTTCTCTCCACTACCTCACCCAAAGACAGGCACTTCTTAGCATACAAATGATGGCAGAAGCAGGGAACAGACCACTCCAAACTAAACAGGTGCCTCATACACACACTGAGAGACACTTGGGGTTTCCTTAATTCAAAGCCTGCAAGAGCAATTTTGCCTTAGCCTTGCTTGGTAAGAATATTTAACAGCAGTGCCCAAACACAGGGAAAGCTATATGCTCAGGGAAATGTAATGGAAATGAAGAATTAAATTAATGGAAAACCAGCCAGCATTATTCCAAAGCAGAGTGTCCACAGAAGTAGTCATACCAGTACACTAATAGTAGGACAATTGTAACACTGTAATAACATCAGTACATTTCCTGAGTATTGCTGCAGAGAAGCAGAACTTGTCTTAGTTTTAGAAAGGCTTGTCAGCCTCCTTATTGCCAAGGAAACACTCCAAGTACTTCCTCTTCAGAGGAACAGCTCACAGCAGAGGATTCATTTTGTGATTTCCCAGTATTAATTTTAGGCCAAGGCAGCTCAGGCAAGCATAAGGTAAATTTCAACTAACTACTCCAACATTGTCACAAGCTGCATGTCTCAGAAAACAAACAATTTGTTGAGAAGGAAGGCTCTGCTAGGTCACCCCACCACCTGAAACCTCAGCTACCCCAAGAGCAGCATAACCACAATGCCAGCACAATCAGATTAGTGTTTAGACTGACTGGGTGCCACCATGGCTTAATTAACAATATATGCCACACACCAAACATATACAGCAAATCCTGCTTCCAGAGGATGGTAAGGTTTGCGGGGGTTTTTTTATGCCATTAGAGAAAGCCCAGCTTACACTTCAGAACACAATCAAAAAACTATCAAAACTTTAAGAGGGCATAATATAATTTTATCTTTCAAAGACAACTTGTCTTTGTATTCATGGTTGAATTAACAATATTAGATGCAGAAAACCAAAAAGTTATATCTATAACTTATATATATTGGGGGTTATCAACCTCTGCTAGCTTTCCCACTGTGGTGACCTGTAACACACTTTGTTTCAATCAGGAAGCTGCACAGGAAAGAGCTGTGCTCTTCCCAGCAGCAGCTTTATACTTCTTTGAACCTCTTCCCTCACCACCCTCCTTAAGCAAGAATGTGCTTTATGCAACTGCGAGGAAACCACTCGGTTACGCCGTGACACAGTTCCCGACATCGTGAGGCCTTTCCATGAGTGTCCTTAGCTGTCACCTCGGTCTCTTGCACGCTCCCTGGTCGGCTCTCCCCATGGAGGCCACTCAACGCACTTTGCCCCCGATTTCGCACACAGACAAGCGCCACGCGGACGTACATGCGCCGCCCGGCCCGCTCGAGACCTGCGCTATCAGCAGGCAGGGCAGGACTATCGCCCCCTTTGTGCCCCCGCGTCCCGAGCGGACCGGCCGGCCCTTCCCCAGGATCCCGCCGCGTCCCCCTCCACAGCCCAGCCCGCACCCTCCCAGGGGGGATTTAAACCAAAACCCGGAAGCCTACCCTGCCGCGCAGTGCACGCCGGGAGCTGTAGTGCCAGCTCCCCAGTGGCCGTCCTGCCTTTGAGCGGCGGGGGACGGGGCGGGGAAACCACGAGTCCCGTGAGCCTCTGCGGCGGGGGGGGCTGGCGTTTGAACCGGCGGCGTTGTTGTTGACGCCATATTGCTGGTGCGGGGGTTACGGCCGGGAGCGCCATCGCCGCCGCCATCGCCGCCGCCCGGGCCGTGCCATCACCATCGCCCCGCATCGGCCGCCCCGCACCGCGCACCTGGGACCGGCACCGCGCCCCTCGGCACTGCTCGTGCCCCGCCACCGGCCGCGGGCGGAATTTGTCCCGGCCGGGCAGGGTGGAGCGGGCAGGGAGAGCGGAGATCCAGCCGGAGTGAACCGGGGCTGCTGCTGCCGCTGCCGGGGCCGCTCCCTAGAGAGAGGCCGGCGGGGAGGCGGTGGAGGCGGCCCTGACGCAGCCGCCCCCTCCTTTCCCTTCCCTCCCCCCCAGCCCACTCCAGACAGCGGGGAAGACGCCTCTGGGTAGGGCCGGCTGCTGCTGCCTCCACTGCTGCCCCTCGCTCCGAGCCCCCTTGGCCGCTCCGCGCCATGGCTTGCGGAGCCACTTTGAAAAGGACTCTGGATTTCGACCCGCTGCTGAGCCCGGCGTCCCCGAAGCGAAGGCGATGTGCGCCATTGTCAGCCCCGGCCTCAGCCGCCTCCTCCTCCTTCGCCGCCGCTGCCTCCTCCCCGCAGAAGTACCTGCGCATGGAGCCCTCGCCCTTCGGAGAGGTGTCGTCCCGGCTCACCACAGGTGAGGGACGCGGCACTCCCTGCGCCCGGCGGCCCCCCCGGGGACAGTTCGGCGGGGAGGGGGCCGGGAAGCGGGGAGGAAGAAGGAGGCGGGGGAGGTGTTGGGTGGGTCTGGCGTCCCCCTCCAGCCATTTTCTGCCGGGCTGTGCGGCTGGCAGCGGCCGGGGCGATCCCTGCTCGGCTTGGCACCGAGAGACACAATAGAAATGGCCGTTTGCAGCAGGAGAGGAGGGGGAGGAGGAGGAGGGACGGGGAGGAAGAAGGGGGGGCGGGTTGAGCCGCTGCGGGCGGGTGGCCATAGGAAAGGGGTCGGTGAAGGCGGGGGGTTGAGACTGGAGAAAGGGACCCGAGCGGCGGACGGCGTGGGGGGTGGGGGTGCTGTTGGGGGAAGCTCGATCCTAGGAAAGGAGGAGGCCGGATTTTTTTTTTTTTTTTTTTTTTTTTTTTTTTTTTTTTTTTTCCTCCTGTTCCTGCTCTCCTGGATGTGGCAAGGAGAGCCGCAGGGGCGAGTCGAGCTGCGGAAACGCTGGGGGCGGCAGGGGACCGGGGGTGTAACCGAGGTGGGGCTGGGGTCGGGAGTCGGCGGGGCCCCAATCGATCCCTTCCCCGCAGCCATTATCGGTGGGTCGAGGCGGCGGCACCTCCTCCCGTTGCTCAGACATCGGGGGAGGGCGGGGGGGCAGGGCGAGGAGGCCGGCCTGTCATCCATCACCCGCAAAATGCCAGTGGGAAAAGGCAAAAGCGGATAAAACAAAGGGGTAATCCTACTTTCCAGCCTCTTAATACGGGCCGTCGTCCCAGATAACCCGTTCTATGATATCCTTAAAAGTTCCGTAGGGAAACCGAGCGTTAAAAGCGGTTGTGTGCAAGGGTGAGAGTTGCCTTTAGGGCAGATAAAATGGAATCGGGCGGTCTCCTCTCGTCTGGGAGATGCGGGGCAGAAACGAAACCCTTTAACATTCTTAAGGTGGGAGAGTTGAGGCAACCGGCGGCCCTAAAAGCTCGGGGTCTGTTTGTGTAATGGGTGTCAATTAAAAATCAAACGAGTTCGTTTTAGCGGCGAGTAGGGAGAAAAGAAACAAATTAATCTTGGCTGGGCTCGGAGGATTGATTGGCCCGTGCCATGCTTAGTCCAGTGGGCAGCTTCCAGCAATGCACTCGGGGACGGTGCAGCTCGCGGCCATGAGCGGCTGGAGCGCCGAGGTATGGATGTATCCGTGTCCTTTGTGTGCAGGAAAAAAAAAGGCCCTCTGCAGTTGTTGCAGCAGAATTCCTTCCGCTGTTGTGTTTGGTACTCCCTTTTATAACAAAAGTTGTCTCCAGGTTACCAAGCACTAAGTTTGAATGTTCAAATTGCCATCTACACGTAGGACAGTGCCTTGTTTCAATATTCTTAGTTTGGAAAACGGTGCTGTACAATACATTTTTTAGCGGTTTTAATCAAATAATAAAAGATTGCTATAGAGGAAATATAGAGGGTATACAGAGTAAAAACTTGGCATCAGTGCCTTGATATTTTTTTGAACCTCTAGGAAAGGATCTTGAATGAGTCAGCGGTCTGGGATGAGAGTTGTGATGGATGGCACTCCCTGGTACAGCGAGGCATTACACGTACTTTGAAATAGATATTTAAAATCAGTCCTAATTTGATTCTTTTAGAGGATAAGTGTTACTTCTTTGCAATGATTTCTTTTGGTTTCTTTAGGGTTTGAAGAGCTTAGGTTATGAATATTTAATATTAATATTGTCTGGTCAGTAAATATGTATTGCTGAAAGGAGGCAAATCAATAAAATTTTCAGAAGAGACAGCCTACAGCAGTATTTGAGGTAATACCTAACTTCTACTCTGACCATTTTGAAGGGCTTAAAAACTGAGATGTTACTGAAATTGAGCAAATACAGGCCTCTTTATCTCCTGAGAAAATCAGAGATGCAGGTGGGGTGGTAATGCATGTGAAAAGGAAATTTCTGTACAGACAAGGATGTATTTTATACATAAAAAATGTGTTTGGTATAATGAAGAGTGAATGACAGTAAATCAAAATGTCTCAAAATACTCCTAAGCGAAACTTGAAGCATGTATAAGTTGTGCACGTTTACATGGGTTTTGCTTAAAAACTCCCTCTGGCTTCTCTTACAGAAAAAAAAAATCTTTATTCCGTACTGGTATAAATGTATCTGTTAATCGGCTTGCTTAGCTTTTAATTTCAGTTGAATTCAGGGCCATTATCACATTGTGCATATTGCATTTCAACCCTCACTGAGCAAAATAGAGCTCATAATTTTAAAGGGGGCTGTTGAAAGATTGTGTGTGATTCATCTAATTGTGTAAATGTACCTGTGAACTAACAGTTTGCATTTTTCCTGGTAATCACTTGGAAGAATCAGGCAGTTTATTCCAGAACTCTGACTTAGGTTGAGGCCTAGTGTGCTGCAGAAATGTATATTGCTTTACATTGATTCTAAAATGAGTTCACATGACCATTTCTGATGCAGATGTCTGCATTAGGGTCAGATAAGTCTTGGTGTGTGTATGTATGTGTGGAAAGAATTCCAGTCCAATTTAAAAAGTGTTCCCGAGTCACCATTTTATGTTAGTTTTTGTGTTGGGAAATTTATTAACAATAGCCAGAATTCCATTGACTTGGGCTTTTCTCAGCCTGTTACTGTAATCCTTAGATTTCCAGCACTTAAAAAGTGTCTGTCTGAATTCTGTGTAATGAAAATTAATGTTCATATGAAATCAGAGCTCCGGATATTAAGGACTTGATGCTTAGACTTTAAGTTCATGCTTAAACATTTTTCTTGTATCTGATATTCTGACCTGGTAGTGTCACAGTGGAGACTGTATCAGCGCCACGACTTTTTACCACATCATTCATCATTTCAAAAATGAATTATCTGGAAGCAGAATACAGATTGATTGAGGGGTGTGCTGAAAACTGAGAATACAGTGTGGTAGTCAGATGAGAAAACAGCTGTCTGTATGGAGTGGTCATAGACAAATAACCAATGTCTGTTTGAGAGAGGGTAGGCTTATTCAAGATGAAATTTATCTCTCACAGGAGTGTTTTAATATTTTGTGGTTATTTGAACAGCTGTTAGGTCACTTCCAGTTTCTCGGTGAATTTGGCAGCCAAACTGTAATTGTGGCTTTACAGTCTGTACTTTCTGTGGAATTGTGCTTACTGGCTTGAGTGTAGTCATGAGTATGTTTCCTAATTTTTGAATAGAATTGTTTGCATGTAGAATGATCTTTTTTAAAACTGTGTTCATTATAAGCAGAGCAGAACATACCTGCCTGGCATGAAACTGGTTTAGTTTTGAAAGAGTGGCTCCTCTTAAATATTTTTCTATTGCTTGAATACTACAGATGAGTTTTAGTTTCATGTAAGTTCTAGCTGTAAATGAGACTGTTTTGTGTAATCAGAGTATCTACACCTGGGTCTGTGTGTTACACATACACTTGTTTGGTTTCCTCTGAAGTCCAAAGGGTGCTTTTCTGTTTCAAAGCCGTTAAATGAATTCAAGGGTGAAAGGATAAAACATGGGCAATATTATTTCTCTGTTCTCTGCTGGATGTTTTGGAACCACTGTTTGCTGTTTTACCCAGATGACAGATTGTTCAGGAGTGGGAGAAAAAAAGAAAAAACTACTCTTAAGTTTTTTAAATTCAGAGGCAGGTTAGTTGTTGAAAGCCTGCCTGTCTGAACATTTCTGAAATCGAATCTACATGTGAAATATGGCTGAAAGAAATTGGGGGGACAGAAGGGAGAAATAATGTTGGTCTTAGGTATTTAAATCTCCTAATTCCTGGTATGTAGAAGCTCTGGAGACAGACTGAGATCACAGGTTTTTTTTCCATACTTCATCCAAAACTAGAGGTTAACTTGAAAGACCTTTATGCAGTCAGAAAGGATGAAATAATTTAAAAATCCACCGACTTTAGCACATGCAGTTTTTTCTCCATCTGAAACATTAATCTGCCTCAACACTTCCCAGCAACTAACTGATGTTGCAAACTAAAAACCCACTAAGGTGGGTGGAGCTGTTGAGAACAGGCCTCTCATGAGGGATTCTTTACAAACAGAAGGTAGATAAATTTGCTTTTAGTATGTCCTTTTACTTTCACAGAATAGTCTGGAAAACGATTGATGTAATTGACACAGTTTTCAAAATTAATGCAAGAAAATGTCTTCGACCTTACTGAATAGGAAGGACTCTTAGTCTTGCTTGTGGGCTGTCCTCCTGTGACCTTTGAGTTGCCCTCTTGAGCAAACTGAACTACTTCTGTCTGAAAGTTGGTCAGGCAATGGCCAAGCATAGGTTTGGCTTTTAAATGAGCAAATCCAGTGGCTTTGGAATGTGATGTATTAGTAGTGCTGCATCTCTTTCTGCTTAATTTCTGTTTTGTTAACTTATCCACATGTGTATTTATTGCTAAATTATCTCTGTGAGATGCCAAGTTTCTCATTCTGCTCCAGTATTGCAGAAATCATTAGGATTTTAAAAAACAAAACATTCCCACCCCTTAAAAAAGTCACGTAATCGCTGCATCTGGACTTCATAATTTAATTTATATGAAAAATTTCTGTATAGATGCCTGTGGTGTCTATAAATATTAAATACACTTGGTTGTAGATGTCATAAAATGTTGAAACTGGATTTTTTTTTTTCCCCAACAGCAAGTCTGATAAATGCAACGTGACATTTTATGTGAAGGGAGAGATCTAATTGCTGTGTCTAACACATTCTGCATTGCTTGATTTATTTTTCATTCCTCAATCCCTTGATCAGGACAACTGGGACTTCCTGAAATAACACATTTGCAGAATGAGCTAATTCATATGTGAGCATCCAGCCAGTGGGAGAACCAAAACTTTTGTCAGCCTGAAACCTGGAGTAACTGGATCTCATGAGGAGGCCTGCTCTGTGCCCCAGTCCATGGCAAGCTGCTTCTGTCCATTCTGTAGCTATAGCTAGTGGCTGTGAGGTGTCAGCATGTACCCATTTATCAGTGTTTTCTCTCCAGTTTAGAGCATACTCCTCTGGGGGAGGACATGTTTTCCAAAAGTACACATTCTGTTACTAGCCTCTTTACATGCCTAATTGAGAAGCATAAGTGGAGTGGTTGCTGAGACCAAAGCAAGAGAGTTAAGAGGAATATTTGGGTTGTTTTAATTTCTGTCTTTACCAGAGTTCCCTGGTGAAGTAGAAGAAAACCCCTGAGGAATACATTTACCCATTGCTCTGCTGCAGTGCTGCCTTTAGGGGCATCTTAAAATAAGCATTGTATGTCAGTAGTCTGGTGGGAAGACAGAAGTAGGAATGGGGTACATCAGCTAGGTGTTGAGCAAGGTTGAAGGCCTGATGGAAATGTTACATTTTAATTTGAACTAGGACAGTGGAGCAGTTTACTTTAACAGAAGATGAAATCCCTAAAGGCTTATGTCATTGACATCAGGATAGCATTTGATTGATTACTTAGAAGAAATCTCAGGCATGTTTCAAGTTTGAATGCATATGTTGAATGGTGACATTGCAAACTGAAACCTGAGCTAAAGGTTCCATTTCAGGCCAGAAGACTGCTACTCTGATTTCAGTGCATTGAGTCACCTTCCTGTGTGTTTTGCTGCATTTTCCTTTAGCTAAAATCAGAGAAGCCAGGAGCTGTGATGAGAGATTGATAGTTTAAAAATCAGGCCCAAAGAAGAATGTCCTTCAGGTGAAACAATCGGCACCTTCATAAGTTGATAAGCAGTTATTAAGATGGAGAAAATAATTGTTTGCCTTGTTAACTTTTTAAGTTGAACTGCTGTTTCCTTTATACATAATTTCTAGGTAATTACAGGTCAGGATGAAGTAATTAGATGACAGAATTTTGAAAAATATTAACTTGACTTCTTATCATGAATCAAAGAAAGTAGGAAGACTACATAATTCCTTGGAAATGAATATTTGGCTTTGTAATCCGTTAGTGTGATAGTCATATTTCAGATGTAAAGCTTGAACTCTGATTTACCGTGTTCCTATTTCATCCTCTCTTCATTTGGAAATCTTTGTTCTCCAAATGGCATCTCAGGTTTTGAAAGATCTGAGTACAAAATTTAAAGAACCTCTGTACTCAACTTTATGCTCTCAGTATACAGCTCTGGATAAAAAAGAGTATCCATTTCATTATAGTCAGGTATGTTTGACTGAATCCCTTATGCCTTTGGTGTGAGACAATAAGCAGTTTTGTCAATCTTAATCTTAGCCTTGAACCTGAAGGTGTTGGGGGCATAAAACAGGTTCTTGTGTAACTGGTGGAGATTCCTAGTCATGTTGAATTTGAAATGCTGTGTGTGACATACTAATTCCTTTTGGTGTGTTACCAGTGTGGCTTTTTTGTGCTGCTAAACCAGATTCAAAAACTCTGGTTTTCACTTTCAGCGCCTCTGCCTGGAGTTTTCTGCTAAATAGCTCTCTACCTTCAGAGGCGACTCTAACCAGCAGGAAATACTGAGCGCAGGGGGTAGAGTGAAATTAAAAAGAAACTGAGGATAGGCCTCACAACATAGTGATGTGTGTTCCATCGTGTTAAGTATATTCCTTTTGTCATCTCAGATCAAAATCACTGTCTGATGTATAATATCTGATTTAAACTTCAGTGTATGTTCAAAGGGGATGAAAGTTTTTATTTAAAATACCTAAAAAGTTGTAATATATGTGATACAAGTCCTCACTTAAATTGTATAGTCTTAGAGAAGGTGACAGCAGATTTTCTTTAATGAGTGTACTTTCAGTTTCTGAATTTTTAAATATAAAATAATTTGTTAATTAAAATGCATGTCATTGTTTAAAGGACAGTTTGGGCCTCCACACAGAGGCACATAAGCTGTGCTGTGTTTGACACCAGTTCAGTGCACATTTCAATTCAGTTGTGCTCTGCAGAGAGAATAGTCAGAACTAATTGGAAGCTGGGTGAGTTAAAAAACTGAACTTGAAAAAGCAGGAAGACTTTCTGGAAGTAAAAGTAGGTTGGATCTACTAATTCTAAGATTTGTGTAACTAGGTCAGAGTTTTTAAAGTCTTCACAGTTGGATGTCTGCTGTATAGATGGCATTCAGAATTTGTCTTGTTTGCACTACCTTAATATTTCATGGCTTTCTTCAATGCTGAGATGCTATAAAAATGTTGTTAATATATTTGTGTGGAATTACGAAACAGAGCTGTAAATGGAGAAATAACTTTGTGCATTTAAGCAGTTTTTCTTACTGTATTAGGTGATTTTAATTTGGCATTCATATTTTCATTTAAAATGAGTCATAAATACTTGCAGGCTTACATTTCACTTCACAGAGAAGTAGTTTTAAGTCTAAGATTTTATGCTAGTGTAAGTTAAGAGTGTCTGCATAGTCTTTGCTGATACAAAAATGTGCCTGCTTTTTTTGAACATTGCTGGTCTCATCACTCACGTGAGAAGTCATTGAAAGTTTGTTGCTATGTTAAACATGCGTTTCTTGACGCTTAATCTCCATCTTATAAGTGGTGGAAATTGGCAAGTATGAAATGAGTCAGTCTCCTTGCCCACTATCAGCAAGGTATTGAGTACACCTTACAGTCCAATTTTCTGTGCTGAGCAGTAAGTAGTGCCTTAAATCTTGTAAGTTAGTCTGAATAGAGGAATACCATTTACCAAACCAAGTTACAGAAATGCTTAGCAAGTGTTCAGTCATGCCTAACGTTTCAGACTTTTTTTCCTCCTGGTTGCTGTTTGCAGTATAGACAGTGTCATGTTTAAATAGTCCTTTCTCTTAAACTTTGCTTAGTTCTATACTTGGAGCTGAAGTCGTGGTAATGCTAACTGTTGAAGTTATTTTGTCAGTATGGGGATCTCCCAGTATCTGTCAGTAGTGTTTCTTGAGATTTTTGATTTTCATGGCAAGATTTGAAGGTGGCAATTTTAAAAATGTTGCCAGCCAAATTAGAAGTAGATGAAATTGTTGTAATATCATTGAGACTTCTTGGCCACAGTTCAGTATAATTTGGCACAGAATTATGTATCTTTGGTGCACAAATCTTTATTTTCTATCCTGGTTGTTACTGTTTTCCCAAAGTCCACACCTGATTTCTCTGCCGTCTGTCCCCATCCCTCCCACTCCCCGCCTTTTGCTCCTTCTATTCTGGCTGATATTTCAACATTTTCTGTAAATTATTCCTTGTTTAATTTCCATTGTTTGTTAGGACTGAATGGGGACACAGCACATGATTGTTGATTTAACTCTTGCAGTTTTATCAGTTGACCAGAGTATTTTTGCTTTTTTTTTTTTGTCCTTAATGATTTTGGCAATTAATGTAGTTTGAGAATGTTTCTGCAATAAAGATAAAAGAAAGGAAAACTATAGAAAAGATTTTTATCCAAGATGTTACACCTGAAATTTGACCGATTTTTTTTTTTGCAGTTCACCTGGAGTTTGAAAACTATGGCCAGGACAAAGTAGTCATAGTGAAGGATGGTCATGGTCTATTATGTTTTTCAGTTCATACGAATGCAGTGTGGATATGTGCAGCTGTGTTTCTCATAGTGGAAGCATGCTTTAGGACAGATGATCCTATGAGCTGATCTGGTTCCCATTCAAAATTATGCTGTATCACTGCTGCCAGAACAGCGCTTGATTTTGAGAAATACTGTTCTGCCACCATAATGCCATCGAGTATAAATTCTGTTAGGCCATTCTCTGACTGATGTGTGTATGCACATGACCAGCTCTACATGGGATTCTGTTTAATTTTGGAAACCTGACTGCATCTTGGTTTAACATGGTTTATGTACTTTGGAATTGTATAATAGGAGTGTGTGTATCTTGTCCTACAGAAAGTATAGATCCTCCATCCCCCCAGCACCACTTTCTTGTGGTTCCTTCTCTTAATTTACCTGCTGTGCTTTTTTATGACTGTTTTATTATTGTCTTGTGCATTTGCTGCTTCTTTGAACCATATTACTGACTTCCCATTAGAGAGTTGAAAATCGTACAGCTGTGGGCATGGGACTGAAAAGGTATCAAGTCCTTAATCAATGAACAAAATCCAAGAAGCTCCTCTGCTGCCATTCCTGTTGCCTCAGATTCTCTCCTTTTAAAAATTGGAAATCTCTAGACTTACTCACGGAATTGAACCATGACAGTATTCAAACATTTGAACTGAGAATTGATAAGTGTTTCTACTTGGTCTAGCAGAGGCTTCAGCCACTGACTGAAGAAGGTGGTAGCTGAAGTTGCCTGCATCACATGGTTCCTGATTAGAAATGTTCAGATATGGAACCTCAGCCATATACAGATTACAAATATGAAATTTGGTTTAGGTTTTCATGTTATTGTACTGGCAAAATGTGACAGAAATAAGAAGATTCTGAGTGGAGTCCTTTGTAACTCTGACATGATCATGTAGATTTATATGTACCTGAGTTTTGGAAAGTTGTCTTAGCTAAAAGTGTCAGTGGAAGCCAGTTGTGCAGATAATCTTTTTCTTAATGCATTTGAGCATTTAAAAGTAAGAGTTCTCATAAAGGATGAGAGTCTTTGGAAATTTCCTTATGGAAGATCTTATGTAAAAGGTAGAAGATTACTTTGTTTTCTTGAATATTTTACACTGCCAGAGGGTATACTGTTAGGCCACTGGTGCACTTGCAAACCATTTGGTGTGTGGAACTTCTTACCAAATGTATGAGAGAAGGCACAAAGGATTGGTAGTTCCTGTTGCAAGGATTTGTTTCTCCCTTATGATTCTAAAGTGGAGATGAGATTACTAAAATTTGTTGTACTTTATTCATTGCAATCAAAAGCTGCACTACATGTTGCCATACTCCTTTAAAAGAGACTGTTGATCTATCCACTGTATTTTATTTGGATAAATTAGAGGCTGTCAAAAATGTTGTGGAAAGCTTTTGTATTTTTCCTGTCAGCTTCCAATTCTTTGATATTTTAAGCAGTAGGTGCCTAATGCATATTGTATAAATTGTGTTTTCCTCTTCACTGTGCTACCAGGAAGCCACTCAATCTACAGGGAGGAATGGCAATTCATATGGATGTTTTATTCTAGAGTCTATTGTTATATGATGATAAATGCTGTGTGGGGGTGAAAGATTAAAAATATGAAATGAAGATAATTAATACTAGTTTAAGTTTTATAGCCAAATTTTTATCCATGCACATTGTATAGTTTCTAAATTTCAGATGCTGGGGTTTTTTTGTGAGCAGTACTCTGGTGCCAATACTTGACCTTACCTAAGACCATTTTTGCTGGTGTTCTCCTGGTGAAAACAGCCTGGGTTACCTTTCTTTTAATTATTTTAATGGTTTTATGTCTTAGGTAAAACATTGCAGGTTTTGCAGGTCATGTTTTAAGAGTCTGTATATCTTTTATCATCTGTTATTTATCTACAGCATTTGATGTTTCATTTGATGTTTGAGTGGAAATCAAGTGAAATGCAAAGATAATTATTTTAGGGGTTTTTTTTGTTTCTTCTTTTTAGAACAAATTCTGTATAACATAAAACAGGAGTACAAACGCATGCAGAAGAGAAGACATTTAGAAAATAGCTTCCAGCAGACAGATCCTTGTTGTTCTACTGATGCACAGCCACATGCATTTCTCCTTACTGGACCAGCTTTGCCAGGTACCCAGATAATTCTGTATGATTTTCCTATGTTTTCTTAGACTTTGCTTGTGTAAACAATTTTTTCTAGTTACTTGGTGGTTTATGGGACCTTCTCACCAGTTATTGTTGTTTTTTGGCCACAAATTGTGAAATTGTGTGTAATTTTGCTATATTCTATTATTCTGTCAGATTCCATTTGAGTAAATAGTTTTCCCCATTACCTGTTTTGGTATGACACATTCCCACTAGTTACTGCTTTTTTTTTGTTTGTTTGTTTGCTTGTTTGTTTTTTTGCAATAACAGCATTGGTCTGGAAGATGGTAGCTTTCCATTTTAAGAATTGGTTGGACAAAAACCTGGTATTGTTTTCAGGAGACCATCCTGCCTACTCTGCCTACTCTGTCACTGATACTCTAATATGCTTCTGCAAAGCAGCTGTCTCGGCACCAATGTACTGTACTATAATTTTTACATAAAATAGAAGCTTAAATTTGTATGTGGCAACTGCCTTGTCAGTGGTGTTCACAGTGTTTGTGTAACACTCCTGGAGTTTTGATAGCTGTGTATGTTGTCCATTGCAGATGTCTTCCTCTTGAGCATCCAGTTCTGCTTCAGTAGTAATTAGGAGGATCAAATAGCAGAGAAAATCTTCTTCAAATGCTTTTTAAAGTTCCTTTTAATGTAAAAAGTGTGAAAAAACCTGATATAAAAAACTGCTTCTGATCTACTTGTAATTGTAAATTGATATACCCAAATATTTACTCTCAGGTACTTCATCTGCAGCATCATCACCATTGAAAAAAGAACAGCCCCTGTTTACTCTCAGACAAGTTGGAATGATCTGTGAACGTTTGCTGAAAGAACGTGAAGAGAAAATCCGTGAAGAGTATGAAGAAATTTTGACCACAAAACTTGCAGGTATCTTGTAGTTCAGAATAATATATGTCAGAGTGTGTTTGAGAGTTTAAAACTTCTCTTTTGTGTATGGTTGCTTTTTTTTTTACCTAATCTGATGAAGGTATGGGGTTGCAACATGACAGAAAAAGGTGTTTACTCCGTTTCATAGGTTTTTTCCTTCTGTACTGCTTTGGATAGGAAGTATGACTCTTAGTTATTACTACTCAGTGCAGACAGTGGTTTTATTTCAGTTAGAACGTTCTCTTGCTATTTTATCTGAATTGACAGTTTCCCCCCCTTTTTTTTCTTTTTTTTTCTTTTTGTCTTTTTTCTTTTTTTTTTTTTCCCTTTCCTCCAGAAAGACTGCCTTTAGAGCACTTTTTGAGGGACTGGTTTTTTTGTTTTGTTTTTTTCCTGCTTGGGAACTGACTTCCTTTTTCTGGAATTTGGCAAAATGACAATACCTAAGATTTCCCTTTCTCTTCCCAGTACTTACCATGACACTGCTGCCAGTAGTGTTTGGTATCTGCTTGAGAATCAGTTCAGCTGTTTTTCTGGTGCTCCATGTTGAATTCTTGTATTTCACAATTCAGCTGAAATTCTTGGCACCTGATGCCAGCTTATCTTTCCATAAAAATCATGCTAATGTCAGCATTGTAAAAATGACCTTTCTTCGTTTTTTGAGGTCCTTTACTTCTAAGCCTCTTGCTAGCATTTGAGCACCTAAATTCTTGTGCATTCAGAGGTAGGTGCTTTCTCAGTATGATTTGGAGTCTAATATTTAGTGTGGTGATAATGAAAATCGGAGCACACTGTTCTGCAGACTTGCTTTTGAATACTTAGTTGTTCTGCTTCCCACCTGAAAACATCACAATTAAAGTTGGCAGGTCTCTTCAGGTGCGAATAAAAACTTTTTACAGGCACATGCAGAAAGTCATCAGGCTTGTGGGTTGCTTGTGGTAGTGTTGTCTCTGCACTTGAGGTTCTGTTCATGTTCTACACTTGATGATCTGCCATTTTTGTAGTTCTGTGTCCCTCTTAAATCTTTATCTATTTAGAACTATAACTAGAGCCATGAGTACTTTTGCTGCTTTGGGCCTGGTGTTCCAGTTCAATGTTTTTCTTTTTAACCTGCTTCAGCCTGATGAATTAGGACTCTACAGAACTTTTTCTCCTAATTTATGTATGTTAGGAATTGGGTAATTTCTTGTATTTTTTTAAATGCATTTCATTTAACAAGGTTAATAACCATTTGAAGAACAGATAGATTTACACTTGTTCCAGACAAGTTCTGGAGTACAGGCTTGTAGTTCTTTACAAACAGGAAGGAACCTTTGTCAAGTTCCTTATATGTGCTCTGTGTCTTAGTCCCAAAGGGAGCATTGTTTGGTTTTTGGGAAAGGGAGGGGATTGAATTCTGTCTCGGAGTTGTGGTTTAGTGAGATGATTTAGGTTTACTTGTTCTGCCATGGTGCTCAGCAGAAGAGCAATAAGGAAGATAATGTTACTGCATCACATATATTAAGAAACTAATACATTTTCAACGTTATGTGTTGAACATTGTATTTAAAGACTGACAAAAGAATTTAGAAATTCCTTGCATGGAAGGCCAGTTATGGTTGTCTGCTGATAGAATGGTTATATCCTTTTCTAAACTTTGTGCAGTAAGATGATACTTGTTGTTACAGAAGTGAAGTCAAAGGAAATATGACTGGAAATTCCATAATTCTATAATAAATTTCACTTGAATAGCTTCCTTCAAGTGACTTAAGTGAATGCTTGCATCTTGGATATTTTCTGAATCAGAGTTGTGATTTAGGTAGTTAGCCAGATACTGCCTTTTCTTTCCTTCTTCCATGCTCTTTGCAAGCAGAGTTGCTTTTCATCCAGAGAGAGTGTTTGGTAAATGGAAAACTCATGAAATGTAATTCCCTGATTTCTCTTCCTGCCTCTGTTACCTGAAACTGCTGTGTTAGCACAAACTTGGTTTTGCAAGAGCCTTAGCAAAGACTAGCTTGAAAGGTTTTTAAGACTCGAATACAGCCTTTTATAGTGTCATATTTGTATTTGGGTTCATGTCATTTAACCACCTGACTTAAAATAGTTAGGATGTATATGACACAGTGATTTAAGTGTCTGTGCAGTGTTCACTTAAATTTTCAAGTAGTTCACTGTAGGCTGCTCCTACCTTTGGATTGCTTAACTTCTGAATCTGAATGTCACAAGAATGGGGCTTTTTGGTAACTGGATTTTAAAAAAAAAATTGCAAAACTGTAGTTCTAACAAAAGATGATGTTACAAAGCATCTGTATATGTTGACTTCCACCTTTAAAGAACATTTGCAAGTTCGATTTTGGCCCTTAATACATAGTTTTAGGAAAAATTCTAGATGCTGCTGTTGTTTGAAATGGTTTCAGTGCACCAGATCCTTCAGTCTGCTCTTCACGTTATTCTGTTGTTTGGCTGAAGTCCTTGCAAGGCTGGTGAAAAGCCGCTGGTCAGAGCTGCAGTGATGCAGGTGGTGCTTGTGGGCAGAGGGGAGCTGGCTGCTGTGACCACAGGCCCCCTTGGTCAGGGATGAATGTCCTTAGATCTTTGGGTCCGCTCCGTACTGGGGCTGCTGCTGCACTGCTTGCTGATTACTGATACCCTGTTTACTTCAAAGGTGAAGCTCATCCCTGCAAGAGGATGGGGACTTTATTGGGGCAAACCTGTGGGACTAGGAACTACTACAAATCTAACTGCATTTTTGGTTGAAGATTGCCTTCTTTGACCTTGCCCTTTTCTCAGAACACCCCACATTGCTGCACATGTATTTTTCCACAAGGGAGGAAGGGGAATGGAGAGGAGCGGCATCTGGTAGATATTACTCTCCTTGTTCAATTTCCTAATTCTGAAAGGTGATACCCTGCTGATGAGTGCAGTATTAAAGCTGAATAAAACATTGTGAATGTATTTGTATGTATGTGTGTATTCTGGGAAATAACAGTGTTTAATTCAAGGCCAAGTATATTTCATATCAAAATTTCATTTCAGATGATGCAGTAACCATTTTCATGCAGTCCACAGTCAACTATATGTCTCCCATAGTAACTACTTTTGTGATTGGAATTACTCAAAAGTTTAGTGACTTAGCATTTCATCCTTTTAGTTTCTTGTTTGCTTTTGATTTTCTGGTGGTCAGCAAATAGAATTTGTAACTCTGTAGCAAATCCCTTTCCTGCACCTTTGCATTTCCATTTTATTAAATTAATTTTCTTACATGTGGTAGTGGTAGGAGCAGACAAACTGTTTCCAACCCTAGCAATGACCTTTATGCGATGTTTTTGTTAACTACTGTGCCCCCATTATGGATCTGAAAAATGGGCACACTTGATTTCTTCAAAATATGGTGTATGATACTTAGTAGGTGTTAGGAATATTGAGGTTTTCATTATGTGCAGCGTAATTCTCTTTAAATTTACTGCCATCTTTCTCATTTACAGAAGTTTGTAAGGGAGATTCTTTTCATTAAGAGGACATTGGCTGAATTGTTCTGGAGGATAAAAAAGAAATGGCAGCTATGAATTGTATTAAGTTATTTAAAACTACCACTAGTTGGGGGTGTGTTTAACTTGTATGATTTCTGTGTGTAAAAATTAGCCCTGAGTATTTTTCTGCTTGATTTAAACTTGATACTCATACTCGTAATGCTTCATCCTTGCAGAACAATATGACGCATTTGTGAAGTTCACGCATGATCAGATCATGCGACGATATGGAGAACAGCCTGCCAGTTGTGAGTATCTCTTTCTTCTGGTCCCTGTAGCAGCATTGAATTGCCAGATGTTCAATAATTTAAATGGCTGTTGTTTGCTGTTAAGCTGCTAGGCCCCAAGGTAAAATACCCGAAATTGAGAATATGGAATATTGAAGTTGAAAGGAAGGTGTGAGAGAAAATGCAGCTTGTGTTTAAAACATCTACAACTGGTTTCCCATAATATACTGGGGTTTTAGTTTTGAAATCAGTTTTGATACTACCATGATATTAAAAGGTCTGCACAGAGCTGATACTTGTTACTGCTGTCATTAACTCTCTTTTTTTTTTTCTTTCTCTTTCCAGATGTTTCATGAATCACACTTTCTGCATATGTGGGCTGCCCTATACACCCTGTTTTATTGTTGCAAGCTATCCCAGTAAAGACTTGCAGCAATGCCATATTTTTTCCCCCCTGTGAACACAGGTTATTTCAAGCTTTTGTCAGTGGCAACCACTCTTATGCAGCAACTGGTTTTGGAGTGCTCCCTGATGTCAGTACCACCTGGATGTGGACCTTTGCTACCTGTAATAATACCAGTGGCCTCATTTGCTGTATCATTACGATTTGGCTTCTTATGTTAATAAGTTTGAAAAAGTAAAGGATTAAAGCTGGTGTTCTAGAAGTTGCCCTTCACTGGTTGTGTAAATAAAAATGTAGAATGACACTTCTGACTGAAGTTAGTGTGGTTTTCATAACTGTGCACTACAACCGAGCTGTGATCACAGTTAAGTTAGAATGTAATCCCAGGACAATTTTAAGCAAATAGCCCACAGTACTGCCTGTGAAATAGTGAAGGAGGGCATTTCTGTATTCCATGACTTTTTTGGGGGTTAAGAATGGGTTTATATGATTTCTCATTTTTGTAGTTTTTATTTATTCTATCAGTCTTTAACAAATGTTTATTGCTGCAATTTTTCAGTGTATCATTGTTTTACTGCCCTTGTAGTACTGGAATTTAGTTGGAAGAATAAAACATTTACTTCTAATCTGTTTGTTTTTAATATGCAGGTGGACTTTTGCTGTGTATGAATAAACTTAAATCTGAGTGTTTAAATGAAAACTTTATTTACTAGCAATAGTGGGTGGGTCAGTTTTAGATCAGGAGAAGAAGGTGGATTAAAATCTCAGGTCATTCTTCAGAGGCAGAGAAATCTTCCTTAAATAGTCTGTATTGTTTCATGTTGAGGAAGCATGTTTGGTACAGAACAGACACAAAACTGGTGATGTAACTTGCTGCAGATGACTCAAACAGCAGCTGCACTTGCCTGCCTTCAGATTTCAGTGACACATTAAAGGAAATGTGTTCATGAGATAGAGCAGGAGCACGTACTGTAAGCTGGAACAGTGTAGGTATTGCAGGAGCTGAAGGTGTGTAATGCCTGTTGAGGGTTGAGAGCCTTGTTGGATGCATTCAGCTGTTGACAGACTGCTGTGTTGGTGCTGGCTGCTGCTGTCTGGGCACTGCTGGGTCTGAATCACTGCAACGTTCCTACATGGCAAGTCCAGATCTGTATGTTGTGGGGTGGAAGTATTGCTACCAAAGGCCTTCAGTTACCCGCTTTGGGGACAAGAAAGCAATTTCAAAGTAATTGTTTGATTATAAACTGCTGTCTTCTGTAATTTACTGTCAGCTTCTGGTTAAATGGACGGCTGCTCTATGATAGATCTCTGTCCCATCTCAGATTAACAGAGGAGTTTGAGTTGAAGCTGGTAGATTAACTTGGTAACTGGCTCATGCTTACTTTATGGTATCAGAGAAGCCTTGTGATGAGTTCTGCTTCTTGGTGAACTCTTTCATTTAGGAGTGGGATTGAAGGCTCAGAATTGGATACATTGCTGCAGTATCAGAGTATTTTCTGCTCACTTTCCTGAAACCCACCTTGCCTAAATATTTGGATTATTTCCATTTTGTTTTCAGAATCCCAGAAATGAGAAATCTCTGCTAGACTCCCCTCTCAGGTCTTCTATCACTGAAAATAAAACTATCAAGGGCTGTAATTTTTGTTGTCTGCCTTGAAGTCCTCAGTCCCTCTCCTTCCTGCTCCTCACTTTTTGGCTTCCTTTTTTTAAGTTGCCCAGGCTAGGAAAACCATGCAAATTCTGACATCCTCATACATCTCATGTATTTCCTGTGTTTTTATCTTTTCCTTTGGGATATTAAGATTTATAGATAAGAAGTGATGTCATGCTAGCACCCAGCCACTCCTGGACTGCTCCAAATTAATGCATAATAAGCAGTCTTGTGGCAGATGAAAAGCATGGCACCATGGGTGCTGATGCATAACAGCTGTGGTATGCTTAAGTTGTGCCTGTTTTGGAAAAGAGGTTGCGTTCTTTGGAATTTTTCATTTTTTATCCTGCTGCTTGTTCTGTCTTGGACTTCAAACTGGCTCCTTCTCCTAATCTCAGTGCCAGTATCTGGTGTGATGAATCACACATGAAAGGCTTGTTGTTACGACAGACATACTCTTCAGTAGGAAAATGGCTGGCAGTTTGATGGCTGTTGAAAAAATTAGGGAAATTGGGGTACTGTGAGAAACTGTGGTGCTTGAAAACAAACCTGCTTTGCAGAGCTTTTTCAGAGGCTTTTGAGTCAAGGAGAAATGGGTACAGTTCAGTAACCACACAGTTCTTGGCACTACACTTTGTGGTGGCCATGTGTAGAATATTTTTGCCACTTGTATGTAACTGCAGTCTTACCCAAAAGCCGAGCAAGCTGAGAACAGTTAATTGGAACTTAACAGGGTGAAACCAAAGATCTTGGTTAACCTGTTCTTAAGGTAGTGATGTGTTTATTTCTTTCCAAGCAGATCTCAGTTACTTTGTACTTGAAAAGCAGCATGTACAAACCGTGTGTTGATTTTTGAGTCTAGATGTGAGAGCAAGATGATTCTGCATTTTTCAAGATTGCAAAGGAGGAAGATGAAAGCAATCTTGTGTACTGGTATTTGAGATTTGCCTGTGTACTATTGAACAGCATGACCAGTCACAGATTCTGCTTAAACACTGCTTTGTGTAAACCCTCTTCATCCCCAAATTGGGAACTGGGGAGGATTTAAGCTTTCTGATTCCACAGTGAGGAGAAAAAAATGAAGGCTGGTAAAGTATTAAGAAAGTTTGTGCTCTTGTTAACCAGGGCTTGTGACTTTTGTATTAGAAGTCATTCTCAGTGGTGAAATGGCTTTTACAGGCACCTGGGCTGTTCTTATAGTTTATTGCTGTTGTAGGCTTCAAGATAAAAGTTACAAAGTTTGTGTTTGGAACCAGTAGTGCAGTAGTGTAAAGAGGTGTCAAAGAACAGCATCTATAACAGTAGAGAAAAAGGGTTGGAAAAATTATTTTAATGAGTGTTAACTTGCATTCAGGTCTGATTTTTGGCAGTTCTGTTGAAAGATGTGGCTACCTAAGAATATGATTCAGTTAGTTCAGAGGTGAGACTTTACACTGGAGTTTCAGAACTACTACAGACATTAGCACTTTAGGGTTTTTTTTGTCCTGTTTTCTTTAAGTGAACATTGCAGACAGTGAAGGTTTTCTGGAATATCTGCAAAACATGTTATTACTATGCAGAGAGTTGTAGAAACCAATTTTTAATTTTCCAGTTGAAATCTATTTCAGCTAAGGTATGTGAGTGAGGGTGTCTCAGCTGTTACTGATGCTGGTTCCCAATTCAGGGATGCTAAGCTCTTTCCAGGAAGGCAGGACTGATTACAAAGTCCAGCTTCTGAAGCTTCTGAAGAAAGGTGAACTAAATTAAATTTATGACCAGTTTTTAACTGTTCAACCTTCTTACCCTCCTTGCTGAAGAAAATGAAGCGCCAAGTACAGAATTAAAGATTTGATCTGAGAAACCATATGTAGCACAGCAACTGTGACTTTAACCGTACAGATTTGTTACTAGTTAAAGGGAAGAAACAGCCATTAACTATTGATTTTATTGTTTTAATGTCATGTTGCCTGCACATTTGGGGATTAAAGGCCACACACTGTTGAGGCTGGTTTCTCTTTATTTCGGAATGCTTTACCCTCCAGGGGTGTGAATGTTACCTGGGGTGAGGTTAGTGGAGGGGGGTGACAAGGGACAGCTGCACAGCGAAGCGCATGGCTCCCTGTCCTCTTGCACACCACAGAGACATTTGGTGCTGCTCCCTTTCATTTGTCAAGTGTGTTTGTGAGATAAATGGGGTGAGGTTCAGGATGGGGGGGCGTTCAGCCTTACCCTCTGCTGAAATGTCTCTCTGCTGCTCGAAAGGTGTATGTGTACTGAACAGGTCCCTGAGCCTGCTCACCAGGGAACAATGGGAATTCGTTACTTGTGTCTTGGAACTTTTGCAAGTGCTCCACTGCGATCCTAAAAATTCATGGTCTTGAGGTTTTAGTCATTGTTTCCTCAAGTTGTGTGTTCTGGCAGTGAAGTCTGATAAGCTCCTCCCCCTCCTGAACTGGCTGGCAGCATTTAGAACCAGACATCCACTTACACACAGCAGGATGTGTTACTGTGACTCTGCAATTTCTGCAGTTGGAAAACACACAACTCCTGCCCTCTCTGAGCATATTTACAACAAGCCTGACATCTCTTATATATGTTCCTGGGGAAACAGCTGCCTAAGTTACTGATTCTTGTAACAGGACTTCCCGTTCCCAGTAAGATCTGGTTTATGGAAGTGATTCTGTCCTCAGAGCTCCAGGCTGAAGTGCCAGTGCCAGCTAAGCAGGAGCATCTGGAATCTACTGCTGGCTAAACTAGGGAGCAATTCAATGCCTCAGAAGAAAAATTAAACCTCTAATCCCTTCTCAGTCAACTGAGGGTGTCAAGGTTCTTTGGAGGTAGTCTTTTACAATAAAGTAATTACCACTCAACTTTGCAGTTGGCTGGGAGGCACTAAGTCTGAACACCTCTTTTAACAGCAGTCCTTTCTAGGTGGTCAGGCTGCCCTGCAGTCCTTGCCCTTACAAAGCAGCAGTGCACCTGTCAGAGCCCTCAGCAGGGTTTATCAAAGCATGCCAGACACTGCTCTGCAGGGCAATGCAGCTTTTCCCCTTTGGTTCCTTAAGGGTATTCCTGTAGGTTCAGGAACAGGGCACAGACACTGCCATAAACATTTGCTCCTTAAATGGAGTCAAGGGAAAAGGTTGGTCTGAGGCTTTCTAAAGATGATCAGCAGATGAGCAGTGCTGGTAGACACTCAGCCTACACTGCTTTTCACACAGCTGTCCTCTTGCCTGCATCCAGCACAAACCCTCAGCAAAGGAGGTTACATACAACGTGTGCTTAGGTGACGATTTTCCTACCTTCCATCTGAGTGCACAAGTGCCACGTTCTCAGTCTCTGCTGACACAAGCTTCCCCAATGGCGTAAGTCAGCTAGTATCCATCAATTTCACTAGCAAAAGGAAATTACTTCAACAGTTCACTTTTGCTCTTGCCAACGGGCAAAACTTACTATCTTCACTATTATTTCCTCCCCTTCTCTTTCTCAAGGAGTTTTTAGGGTGTTAGGACCAGTTTGGAAGAACACACAGCAGAGGCTGAACATGGAAGTTCATTCTCTTCTTTAGCATACTTGTTTATTTATTTTTAAATCTAGTTCAAGGATTTAGGAGGCATTTTATAATAATGACTCAAATCCTATCAGCTTATAAGGATGGTAATAATACTGCTTCATCACTTTTGTGGCTGACAGAGCCAGTGCTGTCCTTTTGGCTTGCTAGCCTGAGTTTTATCAGTGGACTGTTATATATCACACACATCAAAGAAGATTGAAACTGGCACAACACCACAGTATTTGGAACATGAACATTAATAGAGCAGAACATTACACAGGGAAGATGAGCATTAAAAAATAACATCTCTATTCAAGCCTGCCCAGGCACTCACAATGTATCTCACAACATTCAGGCACCGCTGACTTTGACTCAGTGTGCAAAGTTAGTGAGGAGCGGTGTAGTGGGAACACAGCCCTTGCTCTGTTGGGAAGGTTTATTGGCACTTTGGTGGCACATTAACAGCCTCCCCATGTCAGCCTTGCCACGTGGTCAGTTTTCTGCTTGCTGGGCTTTATGAAGCCCAGGAGCTCCAGCTCAGAAATGGCTCGAATAAAGCGAGCGCTGGACATGTCAGTGAAGGAAAGACACCAAGTACACTTTTTATGACAGTGACAGATGCACTTTTCCCTTCCAGGAGGGCAAGATTTCTAAGTCCTGGTATGCACAGATTACACAACATGTTGCACAATAAATTGTTGGAAATAAGGGCAGAGCACAAGCTGCCTACAGAAACACAAATCTTCAATCTGATCAGTAGTTCTGCCACATGCGTATGATGTGACAGCAAAGGCAGAGTTCCTTTTCCCACTGCCAAGAGAAGCTTAAAACCTACAAACATACCCATTTTGTAGTGTCTCAGAAGAATTTATACTTTTATGTCCCTTGACAAAAAAATGGATAGATAATTAGATATTTTTTCCTTCTCCTTACTTTTTATTCACTCTGCCTTTGTTGCTGCCTGTCTTACACACAAGTTTCTATTCTCGAGTTAGAGAATTTGATTTTTAATTTTTAATTTATTGTGAGCGACAATTAACAGTAGAGCTTGCAAAAAATGAAAGGCCAGGAAAGCCAGGTATAGTATTAGAGCATATAATTATCCTTCCTTTAGTTAAGCCTATTCATTTCTTCTCTGTGGCAGCACTACTGCTGTAGCCATGACTTTTAGTTCTAATGCTCATCTATTAAATATTTTTTAGACCTTGGTTCAGGATCAGGACAAAATAAGAAGCAGAATGGGTGTCCTGTGGAAATTAAGTTCTCAGGTCTAGGGTACTGGAACTTAATGAGCAACTGCTTCTATTTCTCCATCTGCTCTCTAGGTCACAGCCCTCCTCCCATCTGTTTCCCACTAATGCTCTACCCCTATCCAGCAGCTACATCATGAGCTGATCAGCTCTGATGATTTAACCAAAGAGTTTCGACTTGTTTTATGGACTTTTGGTTCTGTTTCAGACCCAAACAACTCCTATAGACAAAAGCTACTCTCTAACCTCACCACTCCAACTATTTCAACTGATCTATTTCTTAGACATTTTCAGTATATTAAAGGCTGTTTAAAGTAAATTTTCTGAAATTAATTAGTGCATATTAAACTGTATTTTAAAACCCCTGGTTCATAAGTCCTGTAAGCTTTTTCATGTCAAGCTTGAGAAAAATGAGAAAGGATACTGGATAGTATCATCCACCTGGTCTGAGGAAGCTGCATCTGCATTTGGTTCCTCAGCTGCCATCACCACAGTTGAGAAAGCCTAGAAAGGGAAAAGCAGCACAGATTTATTCCAGTTCAGACAGACAGATCTGCATATGAAATAGTGGCTCTGAGCTGAAGGTTATCACTCAGGGGGAATAAAATCTTGGAAGGAGAACTCTAGGAGCATGTCAGTTCAGCAGCAATCAAAGAGCAAGCAAGGTTACATATTACCATGGCAGGAATACAGAATGCACGTCACCAGTCTGGGAACTTGTGTGCCTGCATTTTAAATCTCAAAAGGTTCTGGGTCCTGACCCATTCTCAGTGAAATTACAGAACTGAAAAAATATTCTCAAAGTGAGACTGCTTAAATATTCTGGGGATGTGATAGAGGTAAGTTGGCTGTGAAGAAATCTGTAAAACTGAGGGATAGCAAGGGTCTGGATAGGAATACACAATACACAAGCAAAGCAGCAGCAAACAAAACACACTTGGAACAAGTAAAAGCATTATCCTCTAAACTGCAGGTAGTTAAGCTACAGTTTCTTGCAAAGGATGCTGTGGTTGTGAAAATACACAGGTAATGACATCTGGGTAGGTTTGCAAAATACCAAAGAACCACTCAAGTTTAGGAAATGTGATTCTTAGCCAAGGAGGCTATAATATTAATGTATGTTCTCTTCCTATAATCTCTCTGCTTTTGGCTACAGTATGAGACAGGTTATTAAGCTAGAAGGACCTGGGCTTTTCCCTGGCACAAGCATCCTCTCTAAGAGCCCCACTTGCCTGTTTCCATAAAAGTGTCACAGAATACTTAAAGACAAAAAAAGCAAGACAATTACATTAAGCACAAAATCTGATTTGTGCTGAGCATAAAATAGAAGCAGAAGCAAAATAGTTTCATCACAGAGTAAACAGAGCTGGAAATCAATGATTCACAGTAAAGACAGACTTATTGGAATTACTGAGAGTTCTTGTGGACCAAGGTAGGCAATGATTTAAGCTGTCAAAAAGGGCCCTAAAGAAAAGCAGACACGAAGCAAAAAGATAAATTAGAATACTGAAAGCAGGTACTGTTTGCAGCATCACATACCTCTAACCAATCAACGAGATTAATCAATCTGCCACATTCCAAATGAAGCTTGTAGGCTATGCATATGTCAGGGGCTTTATTAGAAATGCCTCCTCCATCACACTTCAAAGCCTGATTCTGATGAAAAAAAATTGAAGGCAGTAACTTTGATCAATGTCTAAATCTTGAGCAATTCCAAGGGCTAGATAAAACATCATTTCAAGTAATTCAGATAGTAGGTATTTTAAGCAAATGTTTAATATTTGTGTGTTTAATGGCAAATTGATGGTACAAAGAAAAAACTTAAAAAACAAACAGGAAAATAAGAAGCATACTATTAAAAAAAACAATAAACCACCCCCCCTGCTGCTTCACTCCTGGTGTTCCTTCTATAACACTTATGCAGTATATACTGTAATAAGTGATTATCTGATTATCTGATTATGCTTTTTTGTAATTTTTTTGCTAGTTTTATTTACATATGAGAGAGAAATATTCAGTTTTATGGAGTCAAAAGAAGAAACCAGTCATGATTTGCCATCTAGAAAATAGGAAAGTATCCTTTTCCCAAGCCCCCTTGAAAGGAAGACTTACTATAGATCTGTCATATCTACTAAAAATAATTGCTTCTCTCATCTCAGAGTTTTATCTTTGAAATGTAATAATCATTTATCTCTGGCTTGAAACTCAGCATCTGTAAAAGCAAAAGTCTAATTTCTCACAAAGTATTCTATATTTCAGGAAATTCATAGAATCATTAAAGTTGGAAAAATCATTAAGGTTGGTTGTGAGTCCAATGATTAACTCAGCACTGCCAAGGCCAGCATTAAACTGTGTTATTTACTGCCACATCTATGTATCTTTTAAATCTCTCCAGGGATGGCAAGTCCACGACTTCCCTGGGCAGCCTGTTCCAATGCTGCTTCTCCCCATGAAGAAGTTTTTCCAAATATCCACGCTAAACCTCCTTTTGTGCAACCTGAGGCCATTTTCTCTTGTCCTGTTGTGGACTCCCTGGGAGAAGCAGCCAACCCCCACCTGGCTACAACCTCCTTTCAGGTAGTTGTAGAGAGTGATAAGGTCCCTCCTGAGCCTCCTTTTCTCCAGGCTGAGCAACTCTGTTCCCTCAGCTGCTCCTCACAGGACCCTTCACCAGCCTTGTTGTCCTTCTCTGGACATGCTCCAGCACCTCAATGTCCTTTTTAAAGTGAGGTGCCCAGAACTGGACACAGCACTCAAGGTACAGCCTCACCATTGCTGAGAACAGGGGGACAATCACTGCCCTGGTCCTGCTGGCCACACCACTGATGATCCAGGCCAGGTGCCATTGGTTTTCTTGACCATCTGGACACACTGGCTCATGTTCAGCTGCCCTTGACCAGCTCCTCCAGGCCCTTTTCTGCTGGACAGCTTTCCAGTCTCTTGGATTCAGGTCATCAGCACTGAACCATTTACTTGGGAAGTTAAAAAGCCACTCAAGCCAGAGGCAAAAGTCTCTGTACAGCTGCAGAAATTTACAGTATTTAATTTCAGTTTCATGCACTCTAAGAGAAGTAGTTATCTTAACATGAAAACAAATACTGATCGTTCCTTTCAGCTCACAGAAGTTTGTTCTAAAATGCTTTCACATGCTAGTAAAATATAGAAGCAACTTTTGGAAGTTACAGAGCTGTAGCAATGATAAACACCCTCAAAAGAAAAATGCTTTTCAAGATGGGAAAGAAGGCTGGGTGGACTATAACTTTGCTCAAGAATCTCTTGTTTACCCAGAGATCTCAATTCATGCAATTTTTGAGACTCAGCTCCAGTTTGGACTCTGGCACTTATGAGACATTTCACAATTTCCAGAACACCTAGCAATTTTCAAGTTTATTTACTCTCCTCTAGAAGGTACATAAAAGCTGTAGACCTTAGGTTAATACCTGTCAGTTCATTACAAGATGGTTTCCAGAAAAATCAGCGAAATATGGCTAACCGCTCACAATGTTGCAATGCAGACATTAGTTTATCAGGAATTGTAACTCAGGAGTGTAACATAATAGTTTCAAAATGTGTTAGTATCTGGCACACGTGAGGTTACACTTCTGGTTGATCTAGATCTAGTGGCTCACCACTGCCCAGAAGGACAACACTACAACTCTTCCCTTTCCCCCTCTCCTTACAGCACCCAGCTCTGTGGTTTTCTACCACTCATCCATGTTCCAACCTGGCAATGCTGGACCCGGATTTTTTAATTTTAAGGTGTCAGGACAGTTATCACAACCAAGAGAGGATGCAACTTCCAGAGCACCTGCACACTCCTGGGACAGGCCCACCAGGAAATCCCAGCCTCCCTGGTGGTTACAGGGCCAAGGCTCTGCAGCGCAGCCGAGGGAGCTGCAGCTGCCAAGGGAAACCTCGGCTGCAAGGCTGCAGCACACATGTGGTCCCCAGAGGAAATAACCAGGCTGACAAGCAGGAAGCTGCCCTACAATGAGCAGCCAGTTGTGAAACCATCTGTACAACACACAGGTGCTGCTCTCAAAAGAACAGGAATGGGAGCAACCCAGAACACAGCTGATGAGGAACTGCTCCTGCCTGACCCTGCCCCAAGGCTAGACACAGGACACAGCATACCTTGATCTGGAATCAATGCTGTTATCCCAAGGACCAAGTCCTCTTTCCCTGATGTGGGAGCTGGTATCCCAAGTTTCAGCTTGTTAAATTTTCAAGGGATCAGTGGAACCAGAATTACACTGGGTTTGGTGCAGTTTTTTGGGGGTTCTCTTCTCCCCCACCTGATAAATACAACCCTTGGTTCATGTTTTGCTAAATAAATAACTGAACTGGATTCCTGTAAGCAGTGCATCACATATTAATCATTCACTGGTACTCTACTGAAGCACTTTTCTGTCCTGGCCTTCTGGAAGGAACAGCTCTGAAGAACTTTGCTCTGGTCATGGTGCAGAAAAATACAAACCATGCAGAAGTCATAGACAGAAAATATTTGACTCATGTGCATTAAAATGTAAGCAAGGTACTCAGCCAATACTGCTACTGTTAGAAGCTATGCCAAAACTTCACAATCTTCTCAGAAAACATTGGAAACATGTTAAAGCATGTCCAAGTATAAAGTATAGAATGACAGAGGGCTTTAAACCTTGTCAACTCATCAAAGAGAATACAATACTTTATTAAAGACATCAGCAGTTAGATTTTCTTGGCTGTCCTAGTCTATATATTTACAGGTTTTCAAAAAATATAAATTACTGAGCTTCATATTTCTTTAATGGTAACTTGCTAACTACTATTCTCACAAATAAGCTCTGTAAATGGTTATAGCAATAAATCCTGCACACAGCAAAACTGATAACCCTCATTCAAATCAAAGACAGTGCCAACAAACCCAATACAACTCGTGCTGTAGACTTCAAAGGCTGATCTTTATGAACCTCAATGGTTCCTGTTAAGTGTTAGCTTTGACTCAAGTAGTGCCTTACTCAGATACAGCTACAACCAATACTTCCTTCAAAATTATGATCAGTTTTTTAAGAAAAAATATTAGGGCATAAGAACAGCTTCAAGCACCTTCTCTAATCAAGGACAAAAAGAAATGTATGTTCACTCCTTTTTCAAATCCTAGTCTATTTCTTTCTTTTGGTCATCTTTTCAGTTTGACTTATGAAAGAAGTAGAGAATAGTCTGCTTTTCTCTTCTAGAAAAGGACAGGGTTAGGCTGATAGAATCAAGGGCTATCCTTTTCTTGGACTCAGAAAACATTGGATATCAATGCACAGCAAGTATTAAAATTACAGAGGAAAACAAAGGACTTGGTTAAATACCTTGTATTTATGCTATTTTAATGGCATAACTCCACCTGAACAGACTTTACCTTAAGGCTAATCTACATAGTGAGGACTGAGCAGCAGCCCTAATAAGAAAGTCTCTGGAAAGAGTAACAGACACTTTATTTTTCCCTGTGGACAGTCATCCTAATTGTAATGGAGGACAAAATTTATTTTCTGCTATATCTACAGAAGAAAGAAAATACCATGGCTAAAACATGCTCTGAAAAATGGATTCCTCCTAGAGAACTTTTTCCAGAATTACCTTCACAAGACAGATTCCCAAGCTCTTTGTTCAAAGTCCCCAGTTGCTTATCAGCACTTGCTAGTTCTCTGCAAAACAGCTGAATATGTGCCAAGCTTCATGAAACAGCAGAACTCGGCCTTGCACACCATCCCCACACAGCCTCCCAGAGCTACTCCAGCACCCAAACAGCCCACTTGTTTCTTACCTTCAGGTACCAGTGTGGGTTATTTAAAGCTGTGTGCAGTGCAGTCCTGGGGGCAGCATTCAAGTGCTCTCGGAGAACACTGGCTGTGTTGAAATACACAACCTCATGCAGGGTCCTGTCATCTGCAGGAATGAGGTATTTTCTGGAAAAGCATGAGGTATGGGGAGAGTGGGGGAGACACAAGCTTCAGCTTAAGGGAAACAACACAAGTCTGCTGCAGTCAGACTACAAAAATGCATGTTTCCCATCCACTACTGAAAAATCTCTGAAAAACAAGATGAACAGCACTGAAACTTTTAAGCAGAGAAGTCTGTTATTATCAACTCTACATCTAATGAATTTAGCACAGAACTCTAGCTGGGACACTGACAAATTAAGAAGTAAGGGCAGCAGCTACAGTGCTAACCAGTCAATACTCCACAGATCTTGCTAGTCCATCTTAAGGACTCATCATGAGTCTCTGCTCATCTTTGTCTTCCTATCTGAAGCTTTTTGCTTGGCAGTCATACTTTTGTTAGCTTCTCTGCCTCCCCCCCATCCTCTATAATTAACAAGTGCCTTCATCTCTTCCCCCACCACAACAAGCCTTTCACATTTTCCACGGCAGAGCTGCCTCCAAAACTGCATCTGCTATGGCTTGCTCACCAAAACAGCTCCCAAAATGGACAGGATAGCACTTGACATCGGTACAGTTTCATAAGTAGAACAGATCAGCAAAGATTAGGGTAAAGACTCTTGACTTTATTTTGCCACTCATACCCAGTCCTTCCTCAACTCTGTAGTAGCCAAAGTAGGTTGGTCAATTCATATCCTAATTACTTCAACTAATCTATTGGAAAAAAGGTGTGGCTTGTTTGGGTTTTTTTGTTACTATTTTTAGAGTCCTTAATGAAAGAATAGGAAGGGGAAAAAATCAGTGTGCCACAGAGACCAAGACACAATTTTGACAAGATTAACATGTTAGTAAAAATTCATTTGCAACTTATAGTGCAAACTAATGCAGGAATATAAAACAGGAAGGCTCACCTTACAAGACTGTCTATATAGTCAACAACTTCAAAACGAAGCATTTCAAACTTTGTCAGTTTCTTAGACCTTCTTGATTCCTTCAACTCCAACAAAGTCTTTAAAAAAAAAGTGGTGCATAAGACTACATGGGAGGCAGTTATTCTCTGGAGAACACAATCTATGTGTTTAATGTGTATAATTAATTTTTGCTGGCATGTTCTCACTGATGATGTTTGAAATGTAATCATGCAGTTATTTTTATTTAGGCCAATGTATTCAGTTCTCAAACCCGTAGGAGTTTGAGAAATTCAAAGAAGTATGTGTTAGGCAGAATGTCTAAATTACAAGTTAAATAAAAAGAAAACATCTAATTTGCATTTTAAAATCCTGGTTTATGATAGATATTTTCTATAATTTTCTATGTGTCAGGAAGGCCTGAAATACAGAGTTGGTACTTATTCATTCATTTTTAAGATGAGACACTCACACACAACCCTTTACTCAGAGCACCAGCAAGCTGGGAAGAACTAGCCATGAACATTTTAAAACATTAATTTAAGGAACCAGTCAGTAAAGCCTAGGCAGGCCTGACCTTCTGAAGGTGATAAAGGTCTGTCTTCTTCTGGAGCTCCTTTTGTGATAATACGGACATATCTTGTTCTTGGGAAGCTTCTGCTACTAGAACAAAACAAATGTTTGATACGTGGGGTAGACTCGTCCTACATAAACCTCCTAACCCAAGCAATCTTCCACGTACTCAGTTGTTCCTTATTCACAAAGACCCAATCACAGGCAGCTTTTGGGTCTTCCATCTTGTAAAAGATTGTTTAAAAAAGAGTCTGCAGTACAGCTTAGCCAACAGTGATTAAGTAACAATTCAGTCCTGAGCAAAGGCCTAGCACAAGCCTTGCACATCACTTTAGGCCATCCTAGGTCATACTCTCAACACTTCTTAATTGGACAGGTACTACTGATGCTTTTGGAATATTAAAAAAATCACATGTTGCATTTTTTTTTCCCTTCTCATGTGCAGAAAAATAATGAGTAAGAAATGAGTTCTCCCTACCTAACCCAGAAACTGCAAGCAGAGCAGCAAACAGAAGCATGCTAAGGTATTTCATTGCCCAGTTTTATTCTCACTTTAATTTATAAGAAAATTTCATCTTCATGGATATGCAGTTTGGTGATCAGTTGCACCATTATTAGCAATTTTTAGGTAAAAACAAAGAAGCAAAACTTCCCAAAGCACAATCAGTGCTAGGATAAGATAAAAGGAATCTAGATTTCTTGCCTTACTTAAGAAGATGGCAGATGGAAATTCCACCCACACATTGCAGGTAAAGCTTTATCAGCAGTAACAATCATGATATTTAAAAGCTTTTTGGTGACCTGCAGAGAACAATTTAGTATCTTCCAGGGTGCTGCGGACATTTGTCTGAGTGTTGAAGACTTCAAATCAGAAAACTTCCTCTACACTAGTACACAAATATATTTTTTAAAGTTTTCCTTCAGCTCAGTTAAGCTTTAGCTTCAATGAAGCTATTTTGTTTGTTCATGATTTTATGTTTTTCAGTTCATTAGGCTGTCAGGACAATAGACTTTACTGTTGTTATAAAAAAGTAGTATTTTGGACTATCCTTTAATTCTTAAGAGCTCTGTGGGTGATTTGGGTACATCACATTTTTGGCAGATATCTGAGAACCCTCAATAAAGATCAATACCATCACAAAGTAAGAAGTTCTCTAACTCAGCAATTTATTTACATGCAGTATATCTTAAGTTGCCTTCTCACTTTTCCTTTGGAGCTTAAATCCACTTTGAGAACAAACTAAGATCATCATGGATTCAGTAGACTTTCTCTATTTTAAAACCATCCTCAAATCCTAAGTGAAAATAAATACTGTCATTTTTGCTTTATAGTTCTGCAAGTTCTGAATTCCTGGTGTTGTTGTTACTTATTTACTTCCTCAAGGTAAAAATCCAACTACTTAAAAACATTTTGCTTTAATTCTTTTTTTCCAAACTAGACAAATCTTTAGTTTTCTGTCATGGTTCAGATTCCTCAGTGCTGATATCAGTAGTGACATACACAGCTTTATCAAAGTGATGACCTATTTTCTCTACCACAGCTCTGCTTTTCCTACAACTATTCAAAAATACATGATACAGACAAGAGCTGATTCTCCTGGACAACCCTCAGTTAATCCTACAGTGTAATGTGACCACTTTAATTAATATTGACAGCATTTGGGGGTTGTTGCCTACTTGTCCAAATGCTGTATAGCAACCACACTGATAATGAGCTTAATTAATATGCATAAAACAGACCAGATTATAACCAATTCATCTTCAAAAGCCAATCTTTGGGGAGTGCTTCTCCATAATTCAGGGCAAGCAACAACATTCCTATTCCAGAAGCATGCTGGAATACATCATACTCCTATTTTAGAGAGAAGGCAGCCATTTCAGTGAACATACTTCTGAAAGACTGAATGCTGCTACTCATTTGCCTTACTAAACTTTGAAATACGTCCTCTTCCACGAACAAACAAATCTAGGGGCTTGACAAATCACAGCCTGTCAGCAGAGCTGACAACTGGCACTCAGGGTCCTAGTTCAGAATGTGAAGGGGAAGGAACCTTACATAGTTTTGGGTTAAATAACATGTCATAAGAAAGTCTGCTGCTATTTATCTTTAAAAACAGTTTGTTTTTAGCAACTGTAACATCTGCTAAAATGCTCAAAATACATGTATGAGAGATTTAGGGGATAATGTTTGCTGATCTGTCCAATTTCTTATCTTGCATCACTCTTCCGTATTGTAAAAAACATGAACCACTTACCAGCACAGAATATAAACATTTCCTAAATTTGTGCATGTATTTTTAAAAAAAAACCTGCAAATATGGTGGCTTAATACAATGACAGGCTATCTCAGGAAAAATGTTCGGATTACTCATTGGTCAGATTACAAAACAGTTTTTATAAAATTTGTAATGGAATACATGATGGTACACACCCACCTTCTAGATTCTGAAACTGGGTCAAGAACTCTTTCAACTTTTCTGATGTCTTATCAAACTCCTTTCCAGAAGATGACATCAAAATTTCCACACATTGTTGGAGCATGGTTACCAAATCAGTCTTATTCAACATCCTAAAAAACACAATTGTTGGCTGAAGTTGAAATGCAGAATGATGAAAGAGATTTTATTGTTCTTAGTTGAAAAAGTTTAAAAAACAAAAAACTGAAAAATTCCTTTTAAAAGAAAAAATCTCCAGGATTTAAACCATTCAATCTTGCAGCAAAGTAAATTTTTTTCCTGCTGTCATTAATAGAAATATACAAGCCAATTAGGTTTGGTGATGATGTCCTTCACATTTTCCTGCAGAACAGTAGTTTTCCTGATTATCTAAAAACACTTGCTGAACACAGGAGTTGCAGTTTTTGAAAATGAGTCAGACATCAAAACAAAATTTAAAAAACCCCAACACCCAAAACCCACTCATGGTAGGGTTCAGAACTCATTCCCAAAACCAGTAAATGAAATGGTGAAAAAAAAAAAAAAAAATCGCTATGTAAACACATCCACAAAATTATTGTCTGTGACTCAGAATGACTCTCAAATGAAATCTGTATGCTTTTTTCTGTATTTAATTACTGTAAATCTAAATAACACTGGAATCCCAGAACTATTCAAGTTGGAAAGGATCTCTTGAGATCATCTAGCCCAAACTCCAGCTCAGCATTTGCTTTCTGTTTAGTTATTAGGGCCTTACCCAAATGTCACCAAGCACTTCCCAGTCTTAAAGTCTTAATTTAAAAGATATCAAAGCAATGATGGTGGTCAGTGTCTCAGGCAGTGGGCTTCCTTATCAGCTACCCAAAAACTGACTAAGAAATTTGAGGAAGAATTCAGAAGAGGTTGGGGAAGCTCTGTGGATATCTGGAGGGACAACTCAAATTTGAGCTCTAGTTTCTAACTGGCTAAATGCTTATAAAGGTTAAAATTTAAAACTTCAATTTGTCTGCTTCAGGGTTATGGATTTTTGCAAGCCAGGTATTGCCTTCAGATGCACTTGTTTTGTACAGAAAAGTATCCTGAGTTAACAACAGAAAGGGTGACCTTGTCCACACAAAAGGCTAGAAAACATTTTGAAACTGTCTTGTATAATATAATGTGTAAAGAGGATAGCCTTGTTGCAGGCCAGACAGCACTGCAGTTAAACATCCAAAATGGAGAAAAGAGAAGCAGATCTGTAGATCTGTGAATGGGAAAGAAAAAAATTATTGTCATAGTATTATTCAAATGAAACTGCAAGTTTTAGAAAAAACTTATTTACAACAACAATGGGATTGCAGGGCCTAAAGAACAGGCAAGAAGACAGTTATCACATATGAGAAAACAGTAAAGGATCCTTTGCAACCTTTTAGGTTTGAGATTATTGCAAGGTATGCCAGGTATCAGTGGGGTTGAGATTTTAATTTGGTGAGGAGTCCATCTTAAAGCAGAAAGGAAGATCTCAGATTGCCAAAAGGCAGTAAAGAAATCTGATTATTCAGACAAGTTATGAAAGAGAAGAAAGGAAGCTGCAATGAAGTCCACCGAAATTCCTTCTGAATGCTCAAGTGGGGAATCACCCGAAGAAGTGATACCAGGTTGGTCAGCACCAAAATGACCAGTCACAGAAAAGCAGGACTGTGATAAGCAGCATGTGATGGAAAGCCATCCATAATTAGTAGACAAAAAACAGAGCACACTATCTGGACAATAGGGCAGAATGTCCTTGAAGTTTTGCCACCCATAAGGTTGATGAGATGTCCCAGCCGGTTAGCTCCACATAACCAATCAAGTGAGACACTCTCCAATCTTCTTGATGTCTCTTTTCTGATGGAACTAATGCAAAATGAACTGAAGCTCACACATTCTCTGTCACCACATGGCATCTTTTAGACTCTGTAAAACTTGGGTAGAGTAACTACTGTCTAGATTAAGTTAAATTACCTGAAATACCATCTTAGGGAAGAGCACTTCTAGCAGAAGGGATAAAAGCCTGTCCAAGGAAAGGCTGAAGTGGAGAAGCCAATGGTAAATTAAACACAATTCAGCAACTTAAAATCTTACATCCAAACATAATTCATGAAAGGTAAAAGAGATACTTTGCTAGAAAATGAGAAAAAAGCTGATCTAAAACTTCTCTATTTTTCACTTTCTAAATACAAGGAAAAAAAGATGGATTCCAGAAAAACACTGAAAAGGAATACAGAATGGGGAAGGGTGAACACAAGGATATCAACAGGTGATGTGACTCCTAGGAAGGAGATATTAAGGAACAGTGAGTAACTTCTAAACACAAACAAAAGGGGAATAAACAAAGCGAGTAGAAGGGGAAAGACCACATTTTATCATTTTCTTCTAAAACATAACAGCAAGATTCTATATAAAAAAAGTAGAGACAAGAGGAATTATTTGCAGAAAGGCAAACAGAAGTTAAAAGCTGAAAAAATTATAATCACAGCTAGAATTCCAAGTATTTGAGGAAGTTGTGTTGGACAAGTTTTGTTAGGAAAATGACAGAATTTCTGGATTCAAAAAAAAAAGAATCATAGAATCATCATCTATGAAAGCAGCAACCATGATCACTGTATTTCTATCAGAGGCTCCCACAGTGGGAGCCAGGACCAGAAGAACAACAGGAGGGAGATGAACAGATAAGAATAAAAGGAGAGCAAGCCAGAATCTGATGGCAGCATCAACTTTGAGATAGGAGAAGAGACAGATGAATTCAGAGAGGATGAAAGCAAATTAAACAGAGGAGAAGAAAAATGAGAGGGAAAAATGGCCAAGAGTTATTAAGAGATTACAGATAGACAGTAGAGGAAAGCAGAATGACACATTTGTGGGCAAGAGCTGAGAGGTGACTGAGTGCTGTCAAGATTCGGCAGAGTCAGAGAAGGAACACAAAGGAAAGACTGCAGCAACGACAACTCAAGCATGTAATAATTTCAAAGGGATGAGGGTAAAGAACACAGAAAAGTGGCTGTGTGCAAGAACCACTCAGTATGGCAAAGGTACAGTTTGAAGAGTGTGTTCCCTTGGTTGTGTATCAGCACAGAAAGCTACCCTCCATCCACCACTGACAGTTTTTTTCTGTGCAGTTTTACTGCCAGACACATCAAACCTGAGCAGCTCAGGGGGTCTGGAAGAGGCAGCTACATTTATGGGGTTGCACTAGCTTTGAACAAGTGCATCTCTCAGGAGACAGACACTGCCATGTATCTGTTTAAAGCACATTTAGAAGTCTGAAGCTGCAACACTGCAATTGAAAGGTTTTCTATCAAGAAAACTGGCTTTGACACCTTGGCATTTCAAACACTGCCAGACAACACAAGTACAGTATTAGAAAAAAATTAACTCAGTTCCCTGTAAAAACTATTAAGGCAAATTAGGAAGAGAAGAAAAGCAGTAAAATAAAAAAGGCCTCAGCTACTGTTCATTTGGAACAGTTTTGGATTTTCACAACAGATTAAAATTTAAGACAACTAAGACTAATAATCTGATCAATAATATCTACCACAAACCTACTTTAAAAGACAAAATCCAACTTGTTCTCATTCACACAATCTCAGTGGTTTCAGCAAAATTACTCAGGGATATGAGTAATATGAGATATTAGAATCTGGCTGAATTTCACAGAAATCAGTAGAAAAGGAAACTGAAAACAGCAGCCAATTACACTTGCAAACAACCCCAAAACTAGCTGTGAACAAGTAATATCCTCAGCTTAAAGTCCTAGAATAGCTGATGACTGACATTTTCCATGTGTACGGTGGTATTGAAACAAAATGGGAAAAAAAAAAAATCACCTTGCTAATTGAAGAGATGACTCATACTCCTCTGTCTCCCACACTCGGTTTTCCAAACAAGCACAATGCAACTCCCTGATCTGTTATGCAGAAGGTGAAGAAAGGATAAAATGTTTTACTAAGTAATGTGGAAATCTTACAACAAGCTGTTCAAAGCAATAGGCAATTCCTTTAGAGTCTGTTTTCCAAAGATGCAGAATGATTGCAAAAGGAATGAGAGCACTTAATATCTTCCAGAACGAAGCTTCTGCTGATGACAGTTGCTCTGCACCAGGCTCCAAACAACTAACATTCAGGTGACGAAAACTGCAGTGAAAAGAAACTCACTCCAATCAAATGCCCCAGCTAACACATCCTTTTATTCTCAAACAGTGGGACAGTTCATGCTGCTTTTGTAGTCAGTGACAGATTCTAGTAACAGTATGGAATACATTGAGAACTGAGAGACAAGTGCACATGCACAGAATATATAATTGCTCTGGCACTGGAAGAAATCACTTAGCATGAGAAAGTGGATTAAATGACATCACAGCAACAGGACTATTAAGAGCAATTATCACAGCTCCTCCTACTATTGCTTTTAGAAGATTGCTAAAAACTCAGTCTCTTCATCTGAATTTGACTAGTAACCTAATAGGTGGCAGAAGAGCGTACGTTGCCTGCAATGCATACAGATAGTCTCATATGTGGGAAAGTCAGTGTGTGGATTCTTTTGCTGATCTGTGCACTGCCTCCTCCTGGAAACTCCTTCCTGCTGACTGACAAGGTATCACCCATGCCAGGAAGAAACCACATACCCTCATCCTCCATCCATAGCAAGAAAGTCTCTCTCATTTTAAGTAGCAGAGGGCAAAACAGCACATTAGTAAATAAAGAGTAAATATTCATTTAGATGTCATACTTCGAGGTAAAAAAACTCCAACCCAAACAAACAACCAAATCAAAACCACAACAACAGCAACAACAAAACCCCAACAAGACCCACATATAACAGTACATCACCTGCTTGCCCAAAGGATACTTCGGAAGAGAAGACGTGAAAACATGAAGACATCTCAGAATCAAAACATAATTTTCATGGTAAACATGTAAGTCCTCCAGCAACTTCACTGTTTCTTCCTACAGTGACAAAATAATTTTAAGAGTAATTCTGACATCCATTTAAAATTTCCGTAAAGCCTTTAAAATCACTCTGAAGTTTTGATATTGTAGTAGGGTGCTACGATTTAAGTCACCAATCCTAAATTGAGACCACTAAGCAAATGAGCTGCATTTCAACAGTTTACTGCGTTCTCCTTGCATATTGTTACCTTTACTTTCTTCCTACAGCTCAGTAGCGATTTGCTATTGACTAGTGTTATTATTCTACCATTTTCAGCTATATTTAGGTCTTTAGACTTGATATGTCATCTCATAATGAGAGTACACACTATTCCTTTAGCAGGGAATGAGACGTTACACAGCTGCTTTTACTTGAAAACTTGCATTTTTATACCACAAATACATTTAAAAATTTATTTCTTATATTGTGGGTGGCTGGTTTTTTTATTAGTTATATGTACATAAAAAGACCAGTTCACAGGAAACAAAGAAATATTCAGTTGCTGCTCCTATGTGTTTTTAATTTTACTTTTGCTTATTCATGTGTGAGAATATGTTATTCTGAAGTGAGAACCACAAATTTAAAGATCACATTTAAGAAAAAGAAATTAACTACTGCTACTGAATTTTCTGGGTGGCACCACCTTATCACTGACCTGTCATGGAAGCATATATTAATCTTCTGGAAAGCTATACTCAAAAATTCTGGTAACTGTACTAAAGCCATTTAGTCTTCGTGGTCATTACATTTAAGTCTATGAATCAAAAGTTCTTTCCTCTAACCTCAGTCAAAAATAAAGAGGAAAAACCACAGGATCCTCCACATATTTTATTGCCCTTTTGGTTAACTCTGAGCAAACTACTCTAAGTGCTAAGAGAAAAACAAAATAAATCACTGACGTTTTCTAGAGTTCAACTGAAACAAAGAGTATCAAAGATAAAAGAAAAGTAAAACTTTGTCTACAGGCAATATAAGGAAGTACAGCTGTATGGAAAGAAAAGGCATCACACTGCAAAGACAAAGTAACAAAGTGTTACAGAGAGTTTTCTGATGTTAAAAAAAGTTTTAAATTATTAAAAACATTAACAATCTTTCTCCCCATAAATTTTTTATATATGGAAATACAAGAGTCACTGATATAACAACTGTTAATGCAATCTCTAAAATCTTAGGTAGACATTCACAAGTTTGTATTTTAATTTTAATAAGGATCATTGAGAAAAAAATTATCCCCACCACAAAATAAGCTAAGAAAAGAAGACAAGTGCTCTCTAATGCTGCTTTATCAACCTTTTTTCCCCAAACCCCAAGCATTAACACATCTGTATTTTCCTTCTTGGTCCTAGTTTAAGATATAGTTAATATAAGTAAATAGCAATATATTTTGCCAAATAATGACATGAAGGCATAATCCATTTCAGAACAGTTTGAAAATGTCATTAGAAGACTATGTAATATTATTTCCACAACAGAAATAGAAGACATAGATTGCCACATTTACATAGCTTCAAATTAAATTTGCCGTAAAGTCTTTCAGACAGATTTGTTAATAATTACAATAAAAATTGCTTTTTAAACTGGTGACAAATTGCCATAGTTATTTTAAAAAGTGGTAACAACATGGAATATAAATGAAGCTGATAAAGTGTACTGCAGGTTTAGGGGAAGCTGGAAGACTGAAGTGACCTGGTGCTGAAACACCAAGTTCACATGGAAGATTACTATAGTGACTTTGAAAGTGTTTCCAAAGCTGGGCATGACACTGTAGATTAGCATGACATTAGAATAAAAAGCACCTAATTAAAGCAGCAGTAGGACCTTTTTTCCCCAGGCAGAATACTCTGCCAGCTTGGCAAGGCAGTAATAGTCCCACCTCTATTGAGGAGATTAGAACAACTGTCTTCAATTAAAATCTGTGAGAAGCATCATATGCACCTAAGCATGAAAATTCCAGCTTCCTTCCCCAAGCTAAACGGTGAGGCTTGTGAAATAAGGGGTGTATTATTAAACATATAAGGTTGAAAATGTATAAAGTTTAGGTTGATGAGGATTCAACTTTCAAAGCAGGTGTGAATAAAGGGCAAGGGGACAGTAGTTGCTTGCTATTTTTGCCAGTGAAGATAATGGATCATAAAATGACAAAAAAATCATATCTCATATTGAATACTGTAACTGCACTTGCAAGTTGCCTGCTCCTAACCTCCCTCCAGCCATTACCATTGTTCTTCACACTTGAAAAAGCTTTACACACCAGGCAAGTAGCATTTGCCTGACAGGTTAGAAATACTTGAAATGAAGAGTCAGGAGAAACCCTTTACCTTCAGCAATGCTTCTATTGGGACAGGCTCGGATGGTGAAAATAACAAACAGATTTTTGTTGGTGAATTCCTAAAGGGTTCACAACAGCAGTAGTCTAACTTCAATCAGCTGGCAAAGCTTCAGATAAACATGTAACAAATTAGTTTTAATCCTGTATGAGGTCTAGTATGAATGTGTGCCTTGGGACACAGACTCTGCCCTACTGAGTTCAATCAGAAACTATGCAGAGGCTATGAAGGATTAAGAGCTTATGAAATAACCTCCAAGATTACTTACACATTCTTCAAACACTTAACTGACCTTCCAAGAAAGTCAGTCTGAGTACGCATGAAAAGTCCTGGCCATAAATAAACCTTGTATCCTTCTTTTTAAGCAGTTATGTTTCTAGACATAGCTAGAAGTGGATGTAAGAAAGTTGTGCAGCTTCATATAAAGGCTGACCGCGCAACCCTAGAGATTTGGAATTTTGACCTGCCAATCCTAATTCCTAATTACTGGTCACAAAGCACAGTATGTGCTTCTCTGTATGAAAGATGTTATACAGAACTATACTTCTTGGTCTTGTATTTTATTATGCTCCACAAAATGATACACTGGGCAAGTTATTTCTGTTCTTCAAAGACATTCTTAAAATTTTACCTTTAAGAAGCTATCATTTGTCAGCAGTGCAACCTGCCTCCCTGACTCTTGCTTTTCCACATACCTTATGGTAAGAAAAAGAGAAAACAACATAAAATTGTAATGTCAACCAAGATTCTAGGGTGAAAAACATGTAAAATGCTTATACTGCTATAAGAAATATGTATCTTTCTTTGGAAAAACTAAAAAATGAGTCCAATCCAACAAGTTGAAAGGCCACACCAAAACCCCAGAGATTATGCTTCAAATCAGCTTATAAAGTTAAAAAATTATTTACAGTTATTTGTCAGAATAACTTGTTTCTGTATTAAGAACGAGAAAGAAAAAAAGTAAATTCAAGTGATTACAGTAATTTCACAACTATAAGGTGCACCCTTTTGACTAAATTTTTCCCCCGAACCCGGAAGCGCGCCTTATAGTCCGGTGCGCCTTATATAATGGACAAAGTTGCGAAATTTGCCAAACCAGAAGCATGAGCCGCAATGGGGGGGCGGTGCCGCAGGAGCGCTGAGTCATGAGGGGTGGGGTGGGAGCGGGCAGCCGCAGCCGGCAGGAGTTGCAAGGGGAGGGAGGGAGGGAGGGAGCTGCCACTGGCCCCGGCCTGGGCGGAACAAGAAGCCGGGCAGCACCACCCCGGGCGCGGGGACGGGGGGAACGAGAAGCTGGGCAGTGCTGGCCCAGGAGCAGGGGAAATGAGAACCCGGGCAGCCCTGGCCCGGGCGTGGGGGAAACGAGAAGTGCAAGCCCGCAACAGCCCCAAGCAGAGCCTGCCTGGCGGCAGCATCGAAGCAGCAGTGGCGCGGCCCAGGCGGCCGCGGCAAAGCAGCGGCGGTGAAGCCCCTGCCCCCGCGGCAAAGCGGCAACAAGTAGTGGGGAAGCGGGGAGAAGCGGCGCGGTCGCCGCCGCCGGCTGGGGGGAAGCCGGGATGCAGCGCGGCCGCGCGGTAGGAGCTGGGAGCCATGCCAGCCCGCGCCGGGGGTGGGCGGGAGTGCTGAGGCCTGTTGCACAGACAGGGCGCCTGGAGCTGCATTTAAAGGCTACACTGATCTTTGAAAAATGTTTGCAAGTTTGAGCACCTGCCAGTAATTCGTTACTTTGTTGCATGCCGCGCGGCTCCTCACTGCAAAAAAAAAGTGCGCCTTATAGTCTGATGCGCTTTATATGATCTACAAAGTTGTGAAATTTGCCAACTCCCAGGGGGTGCGCCTTATAGTCCGGTGCGCCTTATGGTCGTGAAATTACTGTACACATAACAGAAGTTGTACTCTCTAGACTCGAACATTAAGGTTTCCTGAAATTATTTAGAAATGTCCATTTGATCAATTTACCTTTGCTATAGAAATGTGCACAAATGAGCTACAGTGTTCACAGAACTACATTTACAGATACTTTTAATCTTTTAAGCCAACTCAATACTTGACTGTCCAAAATATATTTCCACCTTTACCTTCTAAAAGAGGGCAGTTTCCGAATGTTTTCACACTGATCATGTGATAAAGAACAAGCTCTCTTCTTAGTATCTACCAGTTGGCAACACAGTACACTGAGGGGCTGGGAATAGAAGTGCTCCACAATACAGAGCTGAAAAACAAACCAAGAACTAGGTAGGTTAATAAAATTCAATCTCTTTGCTATATCTACCTTCTAATGCTTTCTTACTACTACATTGCATATACTACAATGGTACTCCTTTAGAAAACATTAATTACAATACATAAATATTCCCTAAGTCACTACAGGACATTGATTATACAATTATAAAACATGCAGTCACATAATTATCTTCTTTGCTATATATGCTATTCATTTTCAGTACCTCAACTTTCCTCCCCCACCCCTTATGTAACATCACCCCTAGATATAATGACAAGATGGTGATCTCTTGTATTTATCACTTCAAAAATCTGATCTGAAAATGCTTCATCCTTGAATACTTTCAACACATGAGGACACAGTCATGCACTGTCAGGTCTAAAACTTGTATCTGCATGTCAGGCCGATGGAGAAGTACTAAATTTTGATGACTCAAATAAGAGGAGCTGAAATCTATGAAAGCCCACATAAGTCTATTTTCAGGAAGAGGTACTATGACCAGGATACTTCTCTGGGCCACATGCAATCATTGAATTTTGTATATAAAAAAAAATCAGAGAAATTATGCAAGCATATGACATTAAAAGGGCATATTTTACAAGCATGGAACTAGGCAAAAAAGAAATTATTTCACAATCCTACGTTAAAACAGATGACAAGGGCTACAAACTCTTCTGAGAACTCTACACTGCTGTAGCCTACTCACACCAAGACAAACCAGAGTCCAAGGAAGCTCCTATAGATGATCAGAACTGGGGAGTTCTGCCAGGGGTGTTAGAAAGTTACAAATTAATCTACAGCAAAATGCAGCCCTTTCTGCCTACTAAGCCAGGTCACCCTTTTAAATGCAGCCTTAAAATATCATGGGTTTTGTGGCAGAGTAAGCTTTTATTTGCTTCTTCATAGTCATACAAGTTTGCTCTTAAACCCTTATCAGTTAAGATTTTAAATTATCCATCTGTTCACAGATCCAAACTGTTTTCATGCGAGTCAGCAATACTAGGACCTAAAAAATCTTTCAGTGCCTAGTAATTACCCTTTGTTTTCACAACCATAAGTTGAATTCTTGTTACCACTGCCTACCTGAAATCCTTTGATAAAATTCTGGACAGAAAAGTCATGGTACAGGAATATGTTGATGAGAACCTGCAGAACTTTTTCTCCCACTTTAAAGGGAAACTGGGATGTCAGAAGCAGCTAAAAGAGAGATAAAAAGAAAAAGCCATAGCAGAAATTTTATCCTGAATTCAAATCAGTAGAACTTATATATACAACTTGATACAACTTTTAGTTGAGATACTAAGTAGACTGCTTCTAAAAACAGTACTTCTACTAAAATATCTATGCAAAGATAGATTTCCAGTTTACCACATTTTCATAAGTATCTTTCACTAATACAACATTTTAAGTTCATTTTGCTTAATGTTATTTTTATAAAATTACAAATGCAACTGAGACTGCTGCAATAAACGATGATACCACTACTTTCAGCATGTGTAACAGACTTTGGAAATCCTGTGGTCTACCAAGAATCCACAGGCACAACATTTATATGGCTTGAACATATGGATAACTCAGCTAATGTTTGACAGGTGGTAGAACTCAGGCTGAACTTTATTTTTCATAATTTTAGCTAAGTTTCAAAGCTATCATTTTCTGGAACAAAGTAAAACTGAAATCACAGCTTGACTTTAATGAAGAAGTGTGAATGTCAAAGTGTAATTGCACAAGGCAATGCAAATGAAAGATGAAAGGAGGGCTCTGTGTGTGTGTGTGTGTGTGTTTGTGTCTCTCAGTATGAGAAGGAAGCTCTCAGTATTGCACTACTCTGTAGCTGCAAGTAGAAATATCTGAAACCCACAGCTCTCAGGAACAGAGTCCTTTCCAAAACCTTCAATGAAACCTGCATTCAAAGGTCACACATGTAAACAGTGCTTCAACACAAACACACACACACACTCCTCATTTCTATTTAGAAAGGGAATTACCTTGTCAATTATAGTAGACAGATGCTCCTTACAGGAAAGGGACTGGAAAAGCTCTATGCACAGCAGAGAAGAAACTGAGTGAGGCAGTAGTCTGTGGATAATCATTGGTGATGTAGCAATTCCAAAAATCAGCACTAGAGGTAATTCATGGATATGCTGACTAGATAATGGGGGAAGGGAAAAAAAAAAGTAATAGTTACATTAGAGAAGCTTGTGTAACAAATGCATTATGTTCTTACTACAGCCCTGAGTTTAAATGCAAAAAGGGGTAAATTAAGAGATTTGCTGCCGGTAAACCAAAAGAGGAATTGAAAAGAGAAAATTGAAAAGAAAGGGTGCTATTTAAAGCCCTAAAGTAGGTAAGAAAATTAAATTCCATTTTTGGATTAAAATTTCAGAAAGTGGCACAAAAAGCATCATTTCAGTCAGTCTTGAGTTGACCCTACCTTCCCAAAAAGTTGTATTCAGAGAAATGAGTCTAACTGGATTTTTTCAAAGATATAGAGAAAAGATAAGATACATTAAATAGGTGACAGCCAAGAAAATTTACAAGATTTACACCATTTAAAAAATTCAAAATAAATATGAAACATCTCCAACATCTGTGTTCCAATCACACCTAAAAATTTCCAACTTATCCAGATTAACCTTCCTGTTCAAATAATGTTTGAGTATTTGCTTTAGAACTGAAAATTAGGACTGAATGTGTATTCCTTGAGGACAGCACATAATTTATGCAAAATACAGTGTTTTCAGTATCATGTCATCACTATTTTCTGGTTTTAATAGTTTCAAGGGGGTACAAAATATGCTATCTTAAATGCCTTCTACATTAAAATTGTCAGTCTATTCCTTTCCTTTGTTTTTGCCACATCAACTTTCTGACTTTGGATTTTGTTATCTCGCAATTACTTCATTTCTCTAACTCCTCAAAAGAAATTGCTGAAGACAAACACGTAACCAATAAGCTTCCTTATTACTGCACACTGTTGATAACCTTAGAAAAGAATCAGGACTTGTGATTAACAAATCAGAGGAACCTCTCACATTTACCCACTTCACCTTTTTTATTAAACATGTTTAAGACTGAGATGAAGATAATAACACAAGCGATACAATTTCTTGCTGGTGGCACAGCAAGTGAACTGCCTAGGCCTTGTTTAGAGGTAACATCAGATGCACACACTGCAGCCCCAATTCTAACAGCTCCAGCTGCAGCTCCAACCTGGGGACTTAGGTGCAAGGTGCTCTTTTTGGAGAACAGCATGAGTTTTTGATAAGCATCCCAAGATTACATTAGAGAAGAACAGAAGTACAGGAGTACCTGAAGTAGTCAGCTGCTGATTACAGATCCTGGCAGCTGGGGAAGTTTTATATATACCCCTATTAGTAAGCTAGTGACCTTTAAGCAGCAGCATTACATCAGTAGTCACACAAAAATACATTCTGCAAACAATTTAAAAATACTTAGACATCTTAAAAATGTATTTTCACATTAAAAAAATTCTGCCACAACTAATACCAGTAAATCCTACTACGTGAAGAATTAAATCAGCCACCTCTTATCTCAACCGGCCCTTAGGCACTCTGGTTCACAGTCTCATGTTTAGCTTTAGCATAATTTACCCCTAAAAGTTAGCAAGTACTTTTTTGCTCAATCACTGCTGCAAAGAAGTTGCACCAATATTTGATTCCAAGGCTTCACTGGCCTCACACTTCAAAACAGCTGCAAATAGAAAATGGGTAAAGGAGTGAAAGAACTAAATTTCAATTACCTGCTGATGACTATGAAGTCTTGAAGAACTTTTGTGGTGAAACTTTCCATGTCTTTGAATATCACTACAACTGGAGGAGACTGCCAGTGTCTAGAAGAGGAATTTCTTTTTTTGCTTGGAGTTTCAGAATCTGTTTTCTTTAAAACCATTAATTAAACATTAATGCACAGAAGCCAGCAAAATAAGTAACACCAAATCACATCTATGATATTATAATACTCCCAAGTGACATGGCTGACTTTTTGTCAGCTGTATTTATTATTAGCACCTAGAACTGCCATTTTTCTTCCTTCTGTTTGGCACAGCATGAAACACAAAGAATAAACAGAATTTAAACACACAGTCCAACACTGAAAGGAATAGCTCTGAGAGACAGAACTGGTGGAGTTCTGTTGGGAACAAGGGAGAAGACTTGAATTGTGTACACAGACATTGCTTATTTTCTCTATCTTTACCCAACAATAAAAGGAGCATGCACTCAGTACACTTTGGTTTACACACTGCCCCGATGAAGTCATCAGAAAATCAGTTGCAACTTGTATTCATGACAGAAACAAAATTTAAAACTTCAATAGCTTTAGCAAACACAAAGATACAAAAACATTTCGAAAGTTATTTCCTCACTGCTTGCCAATGCAGTGTGGGTTGCAGATGACATCATGGCTCATGAGCACTAACACAGTACCTTTGCCCTGGATGGCTGTTCTTCTGTAAAGTTTTGTTTTAAGAAACAAAATATCTCAGCACTCCTGGGAGAAAAGCATCTGGCATGAAGCTGATGCTGTATTTTAAGCTTCCAGTTCCAAATGAAATATATGATAAAATGGTACTTCTTGCTTGTGATTCAGAATTCTGACATTCATACATCATCAGTACCTAACTCCACATTTGTTCTATGTGTCACACATTATATTCAAATCACCCCAGTATCATGTTATTTTTTGGTACTACATTAAAAATTAACCTTTGGCATCTTCTCACAGAAAACTGAGTTATTAAACACATCTAAAGGTTTTTCATAAACTGGGGATAAAAAAATGCCAACAACATACCTTTTTTACACTCTCATACCAGCTGATAAGAGAAGACATTGAACACCGTATTCTGTTCTGTGAAACCTGCACACAGTCCTCATCTTCCAGTGAGTCCACATCTATATCACACTTCATCAGCTGCCCCATCAGTTTCTGCATCAGATTTTTTATGCCTTCACAGAACATTTTTAGAAACGTGGTAAAGACATTTGATTATCTGGCAACAGTTCTCTGTCTCCTACTATAAAAAACTATCTCAAAGTTATTACTCGTTATTTTCCACATTTCTAATTATTCTCCTTCTCCCTCCACAATGCACATCTCATGCTCCTGAAAGTATTAATGATATGCAATACTGTTGATGCAATTTGCCCAGATGGCAAGAACTGAGGTTAAGATGTTTGTTTTCCATCTTTACCTGAGCTCCAGCCATTTGCTTAGAAATAAGTAAGGCAGCCACTCCACAGAACTGAGTACGTGGCCATATGCGATTTTAATCTTTTTACTTTAAAACTAAAAAAGGAGCATGGAGGACAATTTTATTCTACCCATTCTCTCTCTAAATAATGTGACTGTAAGCATTTAAAAAGTGGAATGCATACATCCATTGTCCAATTAAATAAGAAGAAAACCAAGCCACAACATCAACATGCAATTCACTAAGTAGCATGTCCTCAGCTGTTATGCTACAGCTAAGTAGCATTTCAATCTTCACTGTTTTAAACTGAACTGGATACCTCTCAAAATAGAGTGGGTTTGCTGCTCTGGTAACATAGGGTTGAGCAAATCTTTGGAAGGTCTTCAAGATCCCTCTGCCCATTACTCTTACATTAATGGGCAAAAGCTAGAATTCCTAGTTAATTGATATCTTATTTCAAAAGAAGCAGCTGTACTATTGCAGTATTTACCTGGGCAATCTTTGGCTTCCAGCAAGGCTACATAAGGAGTAATGTTATCCTGAAGGATACCTGAGAGACCTCTGAAAGTCAAGTCATGATCTGTAACATTTACCCCTAGAGGGAAAAAAAAAAGGACAAAATTTAAAGAGCATTTTTCCCATGACACATAAGCACAATGATTGAGCAGTATACAAACAACAGAAGATACCACAAATATTTAAGGAAAGAATGAAAAGTATCACATCAGTTGCAAGGAAAGATGAAAAACTAGCACAAGATTAGACATATATGTTGACAGTCCCTGATTAATAGAAACAGGGAGTCACTGTGAATACCCTTCATCATATAGCTTGGTGGATTTTAAAAAAAGTTTTCTCAAGGGTGTAAACCTGCAAGAGGCAGGACTGGTTTTCTAAGATCCCTCAGAAGCCATCCACAGCCATGTAAGGCCTGTAGACAAGAAGTTAAATTCACCTTCTCTAGAAAAATACTAAATCCATACCTGGATCCTCTCATGTTTCATGTTAAGAGGAAAATTACTGTAAATTGCTGTGAAACTCAGTCTGAATTCACTATGAACTACTTAGTATTTAATTTGTCAATATCCTTAAGCAATGGAAAAAACAAAACAAGCCCCTCCAAGAGGCAATTCAGAACTTCGTCCACAGAACTATTTGAAGCAATTTTTCACTTTCTATTACCTACAAAAATAGACTATCTTCCACTCTTTGTTAGTGCCTACACAGTAAATTTGAAGCACAGGCCTGATTTAAATTTGCCTAAAATAATCCACTGAAAATGTAACCAACTTGCCTTGAATCAGGTTTAGGATTTATAGGTACAAACCTCTAAAAGGAGAAAGGAAGGAAAAAAAAAAAAAAAAAAAAAAAAGAAGGACTTCAGAACTTCACTAACTTCATCTCCAGCTATTTTTCTTCACTCTCTGCTCTTTCCCAAAGATCAAGACTCTACTTTCCTACATGTAAAAAGATGCACTGTAAGAACACATATCAGAAATACAGAAGCTGTATCATGGTTAAGTTGCAGATACCATCAAGCATGCTGGTGGCAGAAACAGAGACATGATCAAAGTTATCTCCAGTGCTTGGAACAAAAAAACCTCAAATCACTACCAGCTGCTTAAGAGAGACCTGCAAGGGAGTTGTTGACTTACTGGACTATTAAGCAACATAGACAAAAGGGAAAGGAGGTTTTATCTGACTTCCTTCTCCCCACCCAATCTCTTCTGTTGACATGTTGAAGCTGATATTGCTCACAGTAATTGCTGGAACTCAGTAAGTTTCTTTGATGTGTCTGTGAATTTTAATCAGATGTACATCACATAAAATATCTTTAAAAAATTACCTAAGACAAGAGCTGCAGTAGGGATTTCTCTGAACTTCATCCTGCAAGTCCATTCTGTTGTCTTCTCTTGAAAGTCAGAATGAGACCGGCTCAAAAAACCCACCAGGTTCTCAAGCAACTGCTTATTCAAGTCTTCCTGTATTTTCTGCAAACACAGAGAGCATTCATCTATACAAATGTGAAAACACCACGGCATCTTCCTTTTTCTATCCTTTCCAGCATAATCTTTAACCCTTAAAACTCCAAGGTTTTAAATTTTCCTGTGATCTATAAACCACACTAACTTGTGCGGCAAACAGAGACATTTCCCATCTTGGAACTTCACAAGAATAATTTGAAAAGCAAATAGTTTTTTTTTTTTGGTGCTTTAAAGCACCACAGGCTTTAAGAGAGAAGAAAAAGCCAACATATTGACAAAGCCTCAGTGATGTAGGCAGAAAAAAACAATATAATTAGTTTCTGGAACAATGTTCATGAAAATTCCTATTCTTCCTTCCCACCTTACAAAACACTTCTAAGTATTTTTCTGAGAGATCTAAATGAGAGCAAATATTCTGCTCCTCCAAATCTAATTTGGGATGAAAGAAGTAAAACTAGTAATAAAGGAAATAATTAAATATGTTTTATAGGAAAAAATACTAAACCATGTGACTCCCATGTTTGCTACACCGTCTTTTGACCTTCAGGATGATTTTCACACAACAATTTGTATAAGCAGGAACACATGAAAAAGTGAAATAAAGCAGGGGGAGATAAAGCTTTTAAAAGCAAATATATGTCAGCAGCATTTTGTATTTATTTTTTTTAATGTGTGCCTTTGAAAATCTGTCCCTAAACCAAGACATGCCTTCTGCTAGAAGAGACAAAAAAAACTCCTGTACTCTGTACAATATATGTACTCTAGAATGCACATGTTAGAAAGAAGATTAAAACCTTGCTCCAAACAAAATCACCATCAAGATTTATTAGCAATAAAAAGTGACACACAGCTGTGAGCTTGATTTTAATAAAAGTGGCAAAGCCTGTCTCCAGCAGCATTGAAGAGGTCACTATCAAAGAGTGATGGTCACATCTCTAGGAGATTGCACATGATGCCTGCTCAATAGCCTGAACTCCATTTCCATAACACAGAAGGGCTTCTGTTGGTCTCCTAAACAACTGATAAAACTGTACACAAAGTAATTTTAGTCTTTTCATCCTCTGCTTATTGAAGAATATTTTTCTGGCTTTCTGATGTTGATTGTGCAGCTCTGAATTCCAACTTGATAAATTCCATGCAACTCAGGACAAATTGTAACATGACATTTTTGAAAGAATTTACACCATCAGCCTTAAAACATTATTGTAGCAACTCCTGTATTACCACAGATCATTCAACAGTCCTCTGAGCTTCTGTATCAGATTCCACCAAACCGTAAACTTCCTGTGATCACTATTGTTTTTGCTAAGCTGACCTAACAAGAACCTCAATTCTTACTCTGCATGATTACAGTATATATTATTTCTGCCACTGTGCACTTGTGACAATAGCATTACACATTTACCTAGCTTTCTTAAATTACATCAATCTTTTCCTGTCAAAACAACTTTGTTACTAGCATTGTTTTCATAATATTCCAGAAAGTTCACCACGCTGCTCTGCATCTCAAGCGACCAAGTCACTCATTTACATGGCATTCTCACTCTGGAAAAGTCATGGGAACTGGAAGTTCAGTTACTGCCACAACACCAGGTTTCATCACGACTACTTGTTATGTGGTCTGAAAACCATTATCTTCATATTAGAGCAAAAATTACTGTATTTTAGCCCTGCACTTTGCCTTTTTGTTTCTAGTCAGATCCTGGTAGAACGAATACTCGCCTCACAAGAATGTCTCTGTAAGCCCTTGATGAGACTTATAAGAAATTTGCAAGACCACTTCTGACAGCAGAGGTTAAAACTGGGATACATTGCAATACTGAAACAAAAAATAGTCCAAAATTCCACCTTCCAAAACCAAAGGGCAGTTCCAGCACGGTTTATGATGGACATGCAAAGGCCAAGAGTGCTCTACAACAAAGTGCCTTGGAGGGCAAATCCTCATCTGAACACTTCAGGCAGACACCAAAGAACCAGGAAAACATCAGCACAAGAACAAGGCCTGCCAACAAATTACCAGGTACAGGGCCCTGGCAAAACCTTTGGAGAATGTCCTGCTGGGCTCCCTTAGCATACTAGCAGAACCCCTAGAATAAAAGCCCAAACCAGCAGCCAAACACCTCCCATGTGCTCTGCCACAGATCAGGTTTGCTACACAGGGTTTGAAAACATGTAAGGAAAGAAATCCTGACTAGCTAAAGACCTCACCTACCTGGTCTGACCTCACAGATCATGCTGCTTTTAGGAGTTCAGACTTGAGACTTCCTAAGGCCCCTTCCAACCTAAATTATCACACTATTTTACATGTAAGAACAACCACCAGCTCCATATTTGCCAACAGCGGGATAAAAGGATGATGATTCAAAACTCAGTAGGAAAGTTATCACAGATACACCAGAAGCAATATGAAGAATATCTGTGCAGCAGCAGACACAACTGCAGGTAATCTGCCCTTGAGCAACTGAAACTCTAAGGAAATGCTCTTATCAATATGTCAGTATAGCAGGAATTGTCTTCCATCAGGAGGAGTAAGACCAGAAGAACGTATCTAGAAAACTCCTAACAACCTCAAAGAAAACAAGGGTTGGAACAGAATTAGAAGAATTTATGAGCTTAGCCCAAGGGTCCAGATTTTAAGCTACATCCATCTGGCTTCTACTGCAAATCCCAAAACAAACTTTGGGGGAAAAAAAAAACCTCCTAATGTACATAGAGCCCAAGAGCAAGAAGAGGACTATGGAATACCTGCCCAGAATCCATGACACTGAACAGAGGAGGGGAGGAAATCTCTGCTGTATGGAAGCAATTATTCATACTATAATGCAATCCAGCTGGCTATAGGGACACAACAATAGCATGCCATGTAACACATAACAGTCAACAGGCCACAGTTCACAATGAAATCAACTCAGGCCCCATTCACACCATCCATACTAATTCAATAGGCCATATTTGCAGCAGTGTCATTCCGTATCTGACATCCATGCGGCTGTGTTCACATCCACTATGAATCCTGGGCTGCTGTGTATGAATTCTGGACCACTGAGGTCAAGACCAGCCTAAAATCCTCAGAGGGCTGCCACACATTAATTAAATTGAAACAGCAGTATGCCAGGAGTTAATAAAGAAAACAGTTAGTAGGAAGAGAAGCTTAGAAGTAGCAGCCTGAAGCAGCCAAAGTGTACAGTTCTGTGGTTGCAAGTAATGTGTACTTGATGCATTTATCATTACTACTTTATATTCTAGACAGTCAATATTTCTGGCCCTCCTATTGCTTTAACTAATTGCCATGAACTTTTAAGCATGTCAAAAAGATCCCCAGAAACAAAGAAGCAAATAGCATTGTTACAAATGCAAAACACCATTTTGGTGTGAGGCACAAAACTCACCTGTGTTTCAGATTTGACCTGGTTCCATAAAGACTGACAAGTGACAAACCGTAGCCCAGCATCCTCTGAATCATTGCTTGTGCTTCTGAAATCATAAGCTGGAAACACAGAAAACAAAGGAAAGCACAAATGAGCTCATGAAAACAAAACACTTTTCCCTGAGAATAAAACAAAGCAGGAAATTGTACATATATATTTCAGGGAGATGACTTTTCTCTTACGTAATTAATTAATTGCTGGTATTTGGTAGAATAAGCAAGAGAACAAGCAAAGCCTATTACCCAAGTATTTGGGCAAAAGGTAAAGAAGAGGCTTCTATCTCAAGTCCCACATAAGCTAAAGACTAAATCAGAGTGAACAGCCTTTATTATTAAAGTAAAACAAACATCATCATCATTATCATCTATCTCTGGTTTCACCAAGCTTTGTGCGTTCACTAGGTTGCCATTCAAGCACCAGCAGTGGCTTGATCTCTAGAAAAGAGCCAGCTGATGAGCATAATCTCCTAAAGCACTAAACTCACCTGAAACAGGTCTCTAAATGACAAATAAGAGACACCCCTCCACCTGCATTTTCATTGTCTTCCCTATGACCTCATTTGTATCCCTAAGAAAAATCACTTGAATACATAACCAACTCTGATTACACATATCTTAGACTTTTAGCTGAAGAAAATCCAGCCACCACATTATTTAGTAACATATCAAGGCATAACACCATTTTTCCACTACCAAAACTCAAACTATAGGTGAAAATGTCCTCAAAAGGCCTTTTGTGGGGTGTGACATTATTATCAACTACTGATGCAGAGGAGTTTCACAACTAAAACTTCATTTTGGACAGGACTGGGCTTCCAGACTGGACAGACACACACCCAAGTACATGTTTTAGAACACCACTCTAACCAACTGCTGTGAAAAGCCAAACCAGCTCACCTCTGCCTCTCTCTTTTAGGGTTAGTCCAGTCAAATTTACTTTTCCACCTCAAAGCATTTGCTAAGTACAACAATATGCTTCACAGTTTATCCAAGCATTTCTAATTTTGAAAAAACAAAAACATAATATCCAGCAAGGGGTAAAATTTCAATGTGGTGTAAATGCACAGGCCTTGGTTGTTACTTTCCTTTCCATCTTTTTCATATAAATTGTCACACCTTTTGACAGCTCTAATGAAGATAAAAGTAATTTAACCTGGGAATAAAAACACTAAGTTTCCCAACTGAGTCTCAAATAGCAATTATTTAAGATGCATTATTTCTGGTTCCAAGAAAAGTCAGTCCTCAAATGAAAACCGACCTGCATACCTAGAGAAAATGTATACGGTAAATACCAGTGGACAGAAGCCACAAATGGTTTTTCTTCTTTCTTTTCCATAAGAAACTTAGGCAAAATACCGAGAATGTGAGATTTATGGATGGGACATAATTTCTGACTCCCACAGCATAAAAACGGCTCATTCAGGCCTTCAGGTGAATTGTTTGTCAGTTACAAAAAAACTTATGGTAGCATGGTGAGGAGTTCTCTTCTAAAACAGAAGTGCAAGGACAAAGATGGCTATACAATCTTGATTGCTGGAGATGAGAAAGGCCCAGCATTTACTCTAGCCAGTACTTTGCCTGCATCCCTCCAAAGAAACGCGTTTTCAGCAATCAACAAGTAAGAGAAAACCTCACACAGCTATGACAGAATTCATGATATGCACTTAATAAGATGTGATGAACCTTTCAGAATTAACCCTTTTCAAAAACAGAAACATAAATGAAAATGCACTAACCTGTTTTCTCAGATAATTTTCTCTTCTTGGTAGTTGGCTTAAAAACAAAGCAGCCCTAGAGAACAGCAAAAAAACCACAAACAGACTTCAATACAAGAATCAATCTGACTAGCTCCAGAGGCCATTTCATTGTTCTTTTATTTCAGTGCTCCATTAAACCAATAATTTGCACTGAATTGCCAGTCTCTTAAGAATATCAGGTTACATAATGTGCCTTTATATTTCTGTTTCAAACCGGAACACCAGTGGAAGCAGTAACCCAGCGCACTTGTTAGGAATTTTTTTCATCTTTCCACTATGTTTTGCAATTCAACCATCAACTGGACTGGCAGTAGATTCTTTAAATGTCTCAAAACCTACAACAGGTTTAGAATTAAAAGGAAATTATTCCCTGGGGACACATCAGTACTGTTTTCTCAATACAGCTTCAGTTAAAAACAAAACAATAGGCAAGAGGCTGAGATGAATGGAAAACACAACCCAGAATAATGCAATGAGTATTATTAAGTCACTTTTAAAAGGAAATTACATGTCCAAGCCACAGTGAACTGCATCCCAACTCAAAAAAAGTAGATGGTTAGAAGCAGAATAACAAATGGTTGGGAAAGGTTCAGATAAAAAACCCTCTGTTCCAAGGAATTCCTGTGCAGAGGTCATCTCCCAGTTAGGCCTATTTCATTATGCAAGTATTAAGGTTTAAGTTCTTGAAGATTTTTTTCATTTTCTTCTAGAAAATCTGAAATTTCTTCCCTGATCCTCTCTATAGAAGCTCATCTCTTTTGAAGAGTTGTAAAGATTTCTTATATATCAGAAATTACATGCACTGCCCAACTCTCACTATGAGGTTCTCGTCCTGCAGCAAGGGGGAAGGAAACACCTAATTGTTGGAAATAGCCTGGCTCAATCCTGTATTTCTCAATGGAGATGCTTACACAAGGATTACTGAACTCAGCCTAAGACAGCTCAGCCATTACAGTAAGAATGATGTAGTGAAAATCAAACACCAGAGGTATGTTCAATTTTGCTCACAATCACCAGTCTGTTGAGTGACTTCAGACACGTCATTTTCTTTCTTACACAAATAAGAATTTGCAGTAAAAACCAACATTTACATTGATCCTCTCTGAAAAAACAGCTTCATGAACTGGAGATGCCTTCAGATACATTCCAATTTACCATGTATGTTAAGGACATTTAAAAACAGTTGGAGAAAAGTAGTGGTTATTCTACAAGTGCTAAACACTCTGGAACACTTCCACAGCAAAAAGGTGTCCTATGGATTTATTTGTGCTGCTGCATGCACAAAAGGAATTGGCCACAGTAAGTATAAATCATGCACACAAAAGGAGAATGGATGCTTAATCAAACCAAACACAAATACTGCTGAATGATTTGCAAACACTGCTTTTCCACACCACTGCATGTGGCTGAGACTGGAACATAAAACTGCAAAGATCTTACATATAAGATGTGGCAGGCCAGGTGAGGGGACATGATTCACTGCCAAACTATAGGCAACAGCCATTGTCAAAAGTGAAATCCACCTGTTTCACATTAAGTTTTAAGTTTGTTTGGAAGCACTTCACTTCTGGAAGTAATACCCTGCACAGTGCCTTCCACACCAAAAGATGCAGCTGCATATCACAATTCAGTGAAAACCAATGGAAGGGGCAGGAGCCCTCCTGGGATGATAAAACACACACTGTGAAGCACTGCTGTTGTTCACTGTATGATCAAACAAGAGAGGAAATAAGTTAAATGTTTCAATCCAACATTTCAAGTCTCACTATTCATTGACACTCTGATGAACGCACTATCCTTACCGCCCGCTCTGAACACATCCCTCATAAAAGCTTTCAATTCGGAAACAAGCAATAACAGGCATTTAAATTACACGTGGGGGACAGCACTTTTAGTTCTATCAGTTTTGGGGCGGGGGCTGGGTGGGTGGGTGAAGCAATGAGCGTGGCAGCAAGCAAAGCCAGCAGACTTCACCTGGAAGCGACAAAGCCACAGCACCCCGGCTCTGCTCTGGGAGAGGTTCACTCCAAGCAGGAATGGCTTCGCTGGGCCAGGCAGGTGACACTGCGGGGTCACTCAGCACTCACGGTGCTGCTCTGTGCAGGGATGGGGGCTGGACTCGTGGTCCTTGTGCTCCCTTCCAACCCAGGATACTCCGTGATTCTGCGGGAAAGCGGTGAGAGCAAAGCGAGGCCGAGCACGGATGAAGGGCCAGCAAGGCTTTGGGAAGGGGCGGGCAGCAGAACAGGGCACCGCGGGGCTGGGCACCAGGGAGGCGGGAAAGGCAGCGGCTGGAGGAGGCGGGAAAGGCAGCGGCTGGAGGACGCGGCGAACGATGCCGCGGGTGGAGCTCCCGCACAGGCCGCGCTGTTCCCGGGGTGCCCCCCCGCTCTCTCCCGCTGCTCACCTTGGATACGGAGCACGTGCTCATGACGCCCCGCGCCCGCCGGCACCGAAGAGCAGCACGAGCAGCAACAAGAGCAGCAGGAGCAGCAGGAGGAGTAGGAGGAGTTCCGGCCCACGCGCGCTCCCGACGCACCGCCCACCTCCCTGCGCGTCCCCGCGCCGCTGCCCCCGCCTCCCCTCAGCAGTGGTACAGCCCCACCCGCGCTACGCCGAGCGATTCCTCCACCCCCAGCCTAACCAATGGCCGCCTCCTCCCCCTGTAACCTGGGAATGGTACGGCCCAGCCCGCCCCTGGGCGGGCGGAAAGGAGCGGGGCGGGGGGGATAAGGGTCGGCCGTGGAGCTTCCGCCGGGCGGTGTGGCCATGGCAGCAGGTTCCTTCCGGAGGAGCATTGCTTCACAGGTACGCACTGCTCCTCCCCACGGCTGGCACGGAGCGGGAGTGCCCTCTGATCCAGATGTCCCCTCCGTGCCCTCACAACCAGTCCCCCCTGCCTGGGCGGCGCACAGTGGGAGCGACCCTGAGCCGCGGGCTCGGCGCGCGCTGCCCCGCCCCGCCCCTGCCCGGGGCGCGCTTTGGGGTTTCCCGCGGGATTGGGATGGAGTGAGGGAGGGATGGCGGGCATCCCTGAAGTGTTCCAGGCCAAGTGGATGGGGCTCTGAGCAGCCTGGCCTGCTGTGGAAGGTGTCCCTGCACATGGCAGGGGTTGGAACAAGATGATCTTTAAGGCCCCCGCTAGTCCAAACCATTCTGTCATTCCATGACTAGTTCAGTCCATAATGGACTCGATGTCCATTATGGTTTGATGGGATCCTCCGTGAGAAAAAAACTCAACTCTCTGTGGTGTTTTGCCTTGGGTGCATCCCCCGTGGGTATTTAAACAGGGAACAGTATTTTTCCTTGGATCTTTATCTTTTTGCTTAAGTCAATTTTTTCTTTATTTTCAATTTAGCTTTCAAAAGTTTTGGATCTACCACCAGAGAATTTAATAAAGTCCATATCTGCAGTTCCTGTCTCCAAAAAACGGTAGTTGTTTACACTTTATCTAACAATGCTGGTCATGGTTTATTATTTTATGTCATGCCTATTATTGCAAAAGCTTAGCAAGACTTTAAGGGAAAAAAAGCGGAAAAACCCCCAAACCTTTTATACCAATGCCCTTATAAGATAGGTCAATCAGATTGAATCCTTGTATTTTTTCAAGAAAGCTCAAAGAAAATATAATTACTTAGAAGGCTGTACAAATTATTGGCAGTCCATAGATGGCAAATGCTTTAACACTGATGATCTGAATGTGAAACTGCTTAGAGCCAATGTGAAGTTGTACGGGACTTTTTTTTCCCAGTGTCCTGCTCAAGAGTTGCAATAATGTTAGCAAATACATTTTACTTTTTTTCTTTATTCTGAGTTGGAGTTCTCACCATATCTACTTTCTGATTGTATTAGAGCAAAGGTGATATTTGGCCTCCTAGTCCAGCTTTCTAAATTATAGTGACTCTTCAGATATGTGTGACTGGGTTATGATTGGCAATTGTGCTTGTCATATGCACAGTCAGCTTGGATCTGCCAAATCTCCCCAGCCTTTCAGCAGGTTTTTCCCCTGATTTTAATGTTGTGGAGTTTTTTCCAGGCATGTTGCTGATTTCCAGTTCTCCATTGCTTCCATAATAGAAAACAGTTCTAGTGATTGCTTGACACAAGACCTGCATCTTCAAGCTCAGCAGCTTGCTGAAAGGGTAGGCCAATGAATTCATTATATATTTATGTAATAATGAACTTACAGACTGGAGGTGTAAGGGGCATAATAAGATAAAAAAGTATTCTTTTATTCTTTTTCCAAGCATCTGTTTGGGTCAAAGTAGTTTGATGACTACTTATTGTAATTGTACACAGCATCTTCACGGGGAGTGGAGAAGCAGCTTTGGTTAAGGGTCTTGTGAAATTATTGTTTGCAAACAGTTTGAAGTAAATAGTGCTGGTGAAGTTAGGTGCGTGTCTAAAGGGTGTGCCATGGTCTGTGCTGTTGCCCAGCACTTGAAGGAATTGAATGTGTGGTAGCTTGGAAAACCAAAGACTGCAAATCCCAGCTCTGGTAAGGCAATGGATAAAGTTGACCTGTGGGACAAACAGGATTAACTTTCAAATCCTTACCTGCTTGAAATTTAGTTAAGAGCCTCCAAGGATTTGACAGTCTCCCTCTCAATCTGTTTCAATGATTGTATCATCACAGTAACAAGTTTTATTTCCTTGTGTATCATTTCAAAACCAGCTGCTATTCCCAGTATTTAGGAAGCTACAAGTTTCCTCCCTTGTTTATAGTTTGTGGCTCAGTAAATAATCCTGAAACATTTATCCCTACGGCTGTACATGGAGGAGCAATTTTAACTGTGAAGAAGAATATACCATCAATATAAGCCCTTAAACTAAATATACTGTGCCTGCTAGACAAAGGAAAATAAAAATCTATAGTCTCTAGGGAGCACTTTTTGTTGAATAAATGAAATGCATTAATTTTGTTGAATAAATGAGTACATATAGTTTAACTTGTTTAGATTGATAGTGTCATCTCCAAAGAAAGTAAGCAGTGTATAAACTAGCAAAATATAACCATATATCAAAAAGTAGCAGAAAGAGAAAAATGCAGGCAGTTACCAGTTTTTGTCATGATTAACAGTTGGAGTGCCTCAAGGTTCAACAGAATGCTCTTAGTCTCTTCTGGGGAAATGGGCCATGATATTTGAAATGCAGGCATTTAGGTTAGGCAAAAAGAGATAGAAGTTTTTCCAGTTGACTAAAATAGCCTAAATAGTAGGGCAGTGAGACAATAAATGAATCAGTGTGCTCTGAAGTACTGAAAACTGCCAGAAAGGTCAGAAGGGTCTTATTTCCCTGGGCTTTTGATTTCATTATTTCATTTGTCTGGCTAATTCTTGTTTTATTTTTGTCCTGTTAGTTCTTTGTGGAGGGGACGTTGTGTTGGGTTTTTTAGTGCTTCTGTACTGCACAGTGGCATCCTAGTCTAAGCCTTGTAAAGGAGCACAGGGCACTTGGAGAAGAGGTTGTTGAAGCTGTGGAGAGGACAAATGAGCACTCTTATTAAAGAGAGATAAACTACTGATGTGACAAATGACAGATTATGTGGAAAACATTTATCAGAACAAGTGTTGTGGAGAAAGTCCTCTGGGTATTCCTGTTTTCTCTCTGCCCCTTAAGCAGAAAGAACCATTTGTAAAACAGTAAAGTGGAAAATTCAGTGTCAACACAATAAAGGTTTTTAGCTTGTGAGTTAGCATTGGAATTTGTTGTTAGCAGAGCTTGTGAAAATAAAAGAACTTCAGAGCTAGCTACAATTTCTCCTGGTTAGGTCACTGTCTTAAGCTGGAGACCTACCATGGGGGTACAATATCCTCTTCATGGTGATGAGCTGCAGGGGGAGTGCATAGCATGCCTCTCTCATAGATATTGAGCAAGTGAGAAGGTGATTGTGTCATATTTTTATATGCTTTCCATCCTTCTTCCTTTTTTCAGACAACTTCTTGACTATGAAAGACAGTTAGTTTAATAAAAAACTCTCAAACCTGACAGGTTGAGATCCAAAGCTCTTGGCCTTTGAAGAGACCCAAATTTGTGTTGACATTAGGTGTTGGTTGGCCAAGTATGCCTTATGGATTCAGAATTTTTAAGATATGTGCCTTATGGAAATTGTAAATGGAATTTTTAATAAATTGACCTTTAATATCTTTATTTTGTAACACTGGGTACTGCAGAACGTTGTCACTAAGCTTTTTTTGCTCTGTTAAATGCTGGCAGCTACTGTGTAAGTTGTCAAATGTATCTCAGCTTTTGTCTGTGCAAAGAGTTCAACTACTGCTCCCAATCAAAAGAAAATACATACTGTTCACAAGCAGGGTCTGAAGTGGAACATATGCATGGCATTTCAAGCTGAGTTATATTCAGAGCTTATGAAGCATGAATGGGAAATAATAAAATAGTCCCTTTTCCAGCAGCATTGATGAAATGATGCATTTATGATTGCTTCAAATAAAACAACATTTAATGTTTACAGTGGATTAAATTAATATTCACAGTGGATTGAACTACAGTTTTCCAGTTCCCCTGCTTCATTTAGAGTTTCTGTTTTGTTTTATTCCCTTAGCTGAAATGTGATTCAGTAGTGAGTGGGATCAGTGCTGGTCCAGGAACAGTGAATTTTACAATAAACAGGGAATTATTAGCAAAGGTGAGTAGTGTCTTTCAAGTGCTTTAAGATAAAAATAAATTTTCTCAGTATAAAACTACAGAATACCTACTATTGTCTTAGGATGGTATTTTCTATGCAAAACTGTCTTTTTGCAAGTTTTCCCTGAGGATCCCTGTTGCTAATTTGTTATGTAGGCCTAGAATTTGAAATGAGGCTCAAGAAAGTTTCCTCTTGTGAGAAAACAATGCATCTAATAATAATAATAATCACTAATAATCATAATTCTTCTTTTTTCCTCTCTCTACTTTAAAATGCAGACTTGTTTACATCTACTTTGAGTTTTTACAGTGTACAACTCAAAAGTTTTGATCTTGTAAATACTCTTGGTTTTACCTGACATAGAAATATTTGGTAGCAAATCTTTCATTACACACTTTGCTGAAAAAACAATCAAGGGGGAAAAAAATCACAAAGGGAAGATGTATTCCTCAATATCCTGACTGAAGTATACATATACCTTGTAAAGAAGCCAGCAGCTACTAGGGAATAGGTCTGTAAGTGAATTATGTGTATATGTCTAGCTTGACTTCTTAGGTGTCATAATAAGAACAGATTTAAAGGCTTTTTTACAGATGCTATTCCTTTAAAAACAAAAACAAAACAATAGCTGTTGCAGAAAAAATTCAAAGTGATTTTTTGGGTGGGGAAAAAAAAATGAGAAAAATTTCCACTGAATGAAGTGAGATTTCCACTTTATTTCCCTTCGTTAAAGGCTTCTGTTCTCTTCAGGAAGGTTGTCCAGTTCATGCAGCTTTATAGATGAGGTCTGTAGTGCACTGGCCTGTGCAACCTTACACATTTCAGTTTTTCTAGGGACTGGCTTGGTGCTATGAGCACATCACTGATAAAACTCACACAAACTGTCTTGAGGGATATTTTAAGGCATTTTAAGCAGTCTCCAGGCTTTCAAAGCAGACATATTTTTGTAAAGATCATTCATACTGGCCTTAAAGACTTGCACATAGGAGAGAGAAAGAAGAGTTGTTTGGACACACTAGGATTGAAGAGTTGGCTTTCTTTGGACTAAAAGAGTAGAAGGTTTTCATAAAATTCAGCCCTAATTTTCACCAAAACTCTGCTTACAATTTCTCTTAAATGTTTTATTTGGTCCAATACAACTTTCAAAATTTAGTGGCATTTTTATCTGAATATGACATTGTTTGCTTGTCAAAGCAGCCATCTGATTACTAATGTGAAGAAAGGATGTGGGATCAGTCTCCTTTGTGGCTGGTAAACAGTTTTCCTGGCAATGCTTTCTGTCAATTAAACTTTTTTGTGTGTGTGTTTTTGTGGGGTTTTTTTTAATTGTGCTTTAGACTGTGCTGCAGCAGGTGTGGAAAGACGGCTCAGAGTATGGAGTAAAAAGTGAACTTTTCTCCACAGTTCCCAGACAAAAGGCAGTGATTGAGTTCAGGTAAGCACACCTGAGGGGTCCTTTGAGACAGTTGCCTTGTCTGCTCATTGATATTTTCTGGTTGTTATTCATTGCTGTGAAGTGTGATACCTGTGATGTTAAACCATATTAACTGGTGTTGTATTTAGCTGTATTTCACTCTGATATATTCACCAAGTAGAATATAAATTATATTCAGGGATTTGAGGCTTTAAGGAGGCTTTTAAATTTGGTATTTGATGAGTTCATGCCTTACACAGCCCTCCATTAAGAATATTCTCATTTAAGACATAATAGCATTCAATTTTTAAGAAAGCTTATTTTTATTTTGTTATGAAGAAACAAAATCTGAATTTCCAGGCACTAATCCATTTATTTTTGCACCTTAATACTTTCTTCCCTGACTTGTTAAAGCAGGCAGGCATTTGTCTGGCTAAATGTTATTAATTGCTGCCCCCAAATTTTTTTTCCACTGCAATTTTGTTGACTGTCACCTACTCATGGAATGAAAAGTGGCTGACTCAGATTTTTTATGTATAAGTATTTTTGTTGAGTAATATTTCCTCTGCAGGCTTCTGTAGTCATGGAAGGTAAGAACTTGGCGTTAGTTTGGAAGTTGAATTTTCCCAGCTGAACTTTTTTTTTAATCAGAGCAAGCAATTGTGTAGAGAGTTGGGTTTTTTTGTTGTTTTTCTTTGTGGATTTTGGCATTGCTGGAAAGATGTAATTTTGGTTACTGATCCTTGTACACAAGATGTCTCGTGCTGGTCTGTCTCTGAAAAAGACATGAGGAGAATGATCCCTATGTCCAAAATGTGTAAAAAGTGAGAAGATACAGTAATTTCACGACCATAAGGTGCACTGGACTATAAGGGGCACCCCCCGGGAGTTGGCAAATTTCACAACTTTGTAGATCATATAAGGCGCACTTTTTTTTTGCAGTGAAGAGCCGCGCGGCGTGCAACAAAGTAACGAATTACTGGCAGGTGCTCAACTTGCAAACATTTTTCAATGATCGGTGTAGCCTTTAAACGCAGCCCCAGGCGCCCTCCCTGTGCAGCGGGCCCCAGCACTCCCACCCGCTCCCGGAGCCGGCTGGCACAGCTCACAGCTCCCACTGCGCGGCCGCTCTGCGTCCTGGTTTCCCCACGGCCGGCAGCGGCGCCACTTCTCACCGCTTTCCTGTGGCCACCTGGGCCACGCCGCTGCTGCTCTGATGCCGCCGCCGGGCGGGCTCTGCTCAGGGCTGTTGTGGGCTCTCACTTCTCGTTCCCCCCGGGCCAGGGCCGCCCAGGTACTCGTTTCCCCTGGGCCGGGGCTGGCACCGCCCGGCTTCTCATTCCTCCCATCCCCGCACCCGGGGTGGCGCTGCCCAGCTTCTTGTTCCGCACGCGCCCGGGCCGGGGCCGGCGGCAGCTCCCTCCCTCCCCTCGCAACTCGGCGCTCCCGCGACACCGCCCCCGCATTGCGGCTCACACTTCCGGTTTGGCAAATTTCGCAACTTTGTCCATTACATAAGGCGCACTGGACTATAAGATGCACTTCCAGGTTCAGGGGAAAAATTTAGTCAAAAGGGTGCGCCTTATAGTCGTGAAATTACTGTACTTTTGATTCTTTGTCACTAGTACAACTGGGCTTTGCTTAGATCATTTTGTTGTTGTTGGTTAGTTTGTGGGGTGGTTTAACCACAACACTCTCTGTTGTTAAGTGATGCTGGAGGGAAGGCTGGTTGGATAGAAAAACTTGCTGTCTAGGGCAGAAGCTAATCAGGGAATCTCATGGGAAAATTGAAAATGGAGCTTTTATTTCAGCTCTTCTAGATGCATGAGTTGCATTCTTTTAACTTGGTGATCTGGCAGTTTTGCCCACTGAACAAACTTCATTTGTAAAAATCTGTTGCAGCTCCCCTAATATTGCCAAAAAGTTTCACATAGGACACCTGCGTTCCACCATAGTAGGTGAGTGTGATTTCCCTGCTCCTGGGAGGGCTGCTTTGTCTTTGCTTCACTTGACGGGGGGCTCTGCTAACATTCACTCCTCGGGTGTGAGTGGCCATGTCAGGCTCAGCTTGCTAATTAAAACCTTTCTGCTCATTATGCAGCGAAGAAAAGAACGTGGTGTGTTGCTGGCAGATTTATTAAGTCACACGTAATATAGTTTTACAACTGTGAATGTTAAATGAAGTAGCTTAAAATTGGTCTTCAAAGACACCCAAGGCAGCTTTCAATGAGGTGTTTTGAGAGTGCTTTGAATTTTAAATTCTCAATTTGCACTGGGCTGCGGAGCAGTTCGGATCATTATGTCTTGGTGGCTGTCCTGCAAAAAGCTTGCTTTTATATGCAAATTACTTTATACCAGTATTACTGAGACAGTTGCTGTAATTTCTCATAGAATAATTAATAAATTTATTGTGCAGTGCTCCAGTGGTATATGGAAAACTGTATTTGTCCCTCATTTCCTGATCTCACAATAAAAACTCGTAGGTTGTAGCAGAAGATCTTACAAAATCTGTGCATCTAATAACATATTAGTTTTTAATTATGCTTAATTCATCATGTATAGTTATTAATTATGTAAAGTAATTGCCTCTTCCATGGACTGATAGTTGAGTGGAATTATGTATTTTGGGTTTTTTATGTGCCATTTCTGGATCCTTTGTTACAGGAAAAAAACACTTTTAGAAATAGTTCTGTAGATCAATGTTTGTCTCAGAGTAAGACAATTAACTACAGGGAATTGAATTGAAAGTAATTGCAAGCTATAATGTGGAGTTATAACAATACAAGAAGAAAGAGCTTTCTGCATCTTGTACAACAGTATTGTAATTAAAAGGTACCCTTGAAACACAGGAGGAGAGAGGAAGGGATGTGGATATTTCCTTGTAATTCTAAGGTTATAACAGCTCAGGAGAGAGATGGAGGGTTTTTGTTTTAAGAGCAGCTGGAACTTACATATGTCCTTATATGAGAGGTTTGGAGCATGGTCTGTTAAGTGCAAAGCTCAGAACTGCTCCAACAGTCTATAGAGGTTCAGGACTTGATGTTCTCTTTTTAGCATCACAGTTAACAACAGTTTGTGGATTTTGAGTGCTTGCATAACCTGTTATGAGGTTGCCTGGCTGTGATGGAATTATGTATAGTGCCACGTATTTGTGAGAATACAAGATGACTTTAAAAGGTTTCTCATCATCTTATACTTTGCAATATGTGCACGTACATCCACCTGTGTATGTTTTTATCCCTGTTGTATGAGACACTTTGTGACACTGTTCAGATGCACAGCCTTTTTTTTCCTGCTCAGAAAGGAACTTGCTTTTTATTATTGCTGCTACTGCTGCTTTCAGGTATTTTAACAAATCCTGTGGAGCATTCCATCTGATTGCTTTTCCTCTTCAATTTGAACACAGATGATACAAAACCAGAAAACAGTTCCATAGGGATGAGAGACTAGCTACGACTGAATAATAATATCATTTTTGTTTCATTACCAGGGAATTTTATAGCAAATCTCAAAGTTGCGCTGGGACATGAAGTAGTAAGAATAAATTACCTTGGTGACTGGGGCATGCAGTTTGGTATGTTTCAATATTTTTTTTTATGCTGTGTCTTTCCTACTGTATAGTGTAGTCTAGGTTTCCAGCTTCAGTTTTTGTAGGCCCATTGGATTCACTCTGTGCTCATAAAGAATGTTATCTTATTTCCATGCAGGTGATGTATAGCTCATTTCCTTAAAAAAAATCTGAGCAAAACAATCCAGACTGATCCATCAGCAGTATGACCTGGAAATAACAGGGCCAAATTTATGCCACTGTCCCCTCTCTTCCTCAGTAGCTCCTCTCTGACTAAATGTGTAGTTTGGGGGTTATATGTTTTGGTTTGAGATTTGGATTTTGTTTCTTTGCTTGGTTTTGGGGTTTTTTGGTTGTTCCTTTTCTCATTATTGATAGACTATAATTGATTTCCACAGCAACCACATTTTGGCACATTGGGGCCCAGAGAGTTTGTCTTTCAAAACATTCTGTTTCCCCTTAAAATGTGGCAGAAGAGAGGTGTGTAGATGGAGAATGTGAGGACTATCAGTCCAGTATGCACCACACAGGCACCCCTATCTCTTCTAAAATCATCAGATAGTGGGGACTGTAAAGTCCTCTCAAGTGCAGCCTGAGCATGCATGGCTTGATGTTTATTCCCACACCAGAGATCATTTGTGTCCCATTGCTGGATCTATAGCTATCCCTCAGTTATGGCAGCTGACCCACCCATAGCATTCACAACTTTGTTGACTTCTGCTGTTAATCTTTAATTTTAAGTTGATCTATATTCGCCTCTCCTTTTCTAATTTCCAAAAAAAAGCTGGTTCTGGCATATTTTTAGGCATTTAACAAAAGGCAATCATGCCCACTTCCTCATTCTTGAAAGCTGGTCCGCCTCTGAAAACCATAAAAATCCCCACTTCTTTTGCAGTAGGCTCTAGAAACTGTCCACTTATTGATATTTAAATGGCAAACACAAAGTGTAGTGTCTGTTATGTGGTCACTTTGGGTTATTCCAGCCCTTATGCTGCCCCCTCCAGTTTCAGTGGTACTGCTGTTTTTGAGGACATCAAGGAATCAATTTTATGAACAGAATTGGATTAAAAATTTAAAGTCAGTACCTTAATTTCACTCCATTTTTATGTTCAGATTTGTAAGTGTAGATAACTAAAATACGTTCAGTTCTACCTGTTGTCCTTCTAGACTAAATTCTTGGATTTTAGACAGTGCAGTATAACATTCTCAGGACTGTGAGAGTGGTAATAAAACATCCTTTCCTTTATTAAATTATTTCCCCTGCAGCTTGTCTTTTCTGATCAAACAGTAGCTTATAGCAGAACTTTGCTTTGCTTATGATTTGTTTCATAGGAATTGAATGCAGAATGAGTTCACCAAAAATTGAGTAAATTTCATCCTTGCATATTTCATTCATGTTTGCCCCTAGACATAATTTTTATCACTATGCTGTTGTATAATGAATGTGGCAATGGCAGTTAAGCAGTGACATGCTATGTGGATAAAAGGCTTCTTCGCTGACCTCATTCAGTCTGCCTTTGAAGATACTAAATAGCACTCAGAAGTCTGAGTATCAGGAATTTTTATGTATTTTAATATAAAGGTTCCTGAAGGTATAAAGATCACAGTACCTGTTATTAACATGTGTGCCATTTGTGCAGCACACAACTCTTAGAATCATGCTTTTGACCTAGTAGTTCCAACTGTTTCTTTCCAATGAGATACTCCCCTCTTTGTTTGGACTGGCTCAGCTCAAATATATGGCAGGTATTATAACAAATAATAGTCATGCTTCACAGAGTTATAGCATAGCAATATTTATGTAATGGTCCTTTCTCAGAAGCAGTGCTGTAATTAATGATCTGTCACCTGGTTTTACAACTGCTATTGTCAGAGGCTTTAAAATGTAAGAATTGAAAACATTCTTTCCTGAAACATAGCAGAGAGACCCTCAGCCTTTAGGCAGTTTGGGGCAGGTTTCTTAAGGTGTCAAAGCGTGTGCAGTCACACTATCTGTCCATCTGTCTTCCTGTCACTCTGCTTCTAATAAATTTTGAACCCATTGGGCAACTTCAGCCAGATTTGACAAAGAAAAATATTTCCATGAGAATGGATTTCTTTTGGAATTACGACAGTTGGCAGCTGAGTAGGGGTAGAAATAGTGTATTGACCTCTTGGAGAGAAAGTTAACTTCTGTGTTTAGCCTCCTGGCTAACCAGTCAGCATCTCTAAGTCAGAATCAGTTCCACAGTGTGCTGCATGTTGCCATTTTCTGGTGAGTGTAACAAGGTCTGGGGGTAGTGTGGGAAAGACAGAAAATGTGTGGAAGCCTATGTTTGGGTTGAATAAGAACTGACAGTTGTGCTGGAGATTGGAGTGTGAAGTCATCATTGAATAGTGGAATGTTTAGGTACACTAATATCTGAGAGATTTCATTAGGAAATCCAGCTCTGATTGCTCATAGAACAAGCTGTTGTTAACTAAACTCCCTTAAAATAGGATTAGACTAACTTTATTTCCTAAAACCTAAACTGTTTTTTAAAGTCTGCCATGCCTTCTTCTGTACTTCTGCACTCAATGTTTCTAAGAGGGAAGTTCTTGAGACAGTGCTAGTTGTTTAGCTGCAGAGAGTTTTCCAAGGGGATGCCAGCATACCTATTCCTACAATAGTCCTGATCCTTGTCAGCTCAGAGGGATAAGCTGGCCTTCAAGTCAGCCTCAGATAATCTTAGAGACTGATGGGTTAATATTGCTGCATTGCTGAAGTAGTTAATGGAGTCTTTTCATTTAGACAAAGAGATTGGGATTAGGATTTCTTTCCCTTTTAGATGGCTTTTGGAAAGTCCTGAGGCCAAATTGGATGCTCAAATAAAAAAAAAAAAAAAAGCTGTTGCTCTAAGCAGGCAGCAAAGATTTCCCTTAAAAGCATTGCATGAGTGGTATGAGGAATTGTGTTCCATCCCAGTTCTTATTGTCCTTAAAATGATAATACTGATAAGGGAGGAAGCAAAACAAGGACTTTTGAGCATGTTCTGTTGCTGGATAGTTTCCACTGTGTGGCTTCTCATTTACATGTTTTTGCTGTGTAAAAGAATTTTCAGTACACATCTAGAAATACAAATTCCTTCCATGAGGAATTGAAAAATCAACATAGTAATTCTTACAGTTTTCTAGGTATTAAATTTCTGGAGGAGGAGTGGTGTTTATGCAGTGGAATAATAGGTTATGCTTTTGATTTTCTTTTTGTAGCCTACAGTTATATTGTTTTAAAAAGTTAGTGTTAAGTGTTAGTGTTAAGACTAGGCTTGCAAAAATAACCTATCAATATGCTCTGGTCTGTTGTCTAACTCTATATATAACTGTTTTTCAAGGCTTATTGGGTGTTGGTTTCCAATCCTTTGGCAACAAAGAGAAACTAAAATCCAGTCCTTTGCAACACCTTTTTGAGGTAAGTTCAGAGAAGACCAGCTAGATTTCTTTCCAGGATTAAAAAGGTTATGGTTTGTTGGTTTGCTTAGTTCAAATATGCCTGATACCACCTGAGTTAGTATTTACTTTCTGTTGATCTTTTGGTGCTTGTAAGTGATCTTTGTGTGAGAGCTGTGCTGGGTGTGATATAGATACAGTACACATAAGGGATTTATGTTCTTACCTGCACAGACCCAGTAACCATGGGGAGAGGTGGGCAGTATTCCTGGATGGTGAATGTTCAAGCTCTCATCCTCTAAAAGAAAGATCTTGCATGTTAATGGGACTTTGTCAGTCAGGGTTCTTGTGTGGCACTCTCAGGTGTTTGCTTATTGTGAGGCACCCTTGGAGCTGGAAATGGGAACTGTGGCTAATGCTGGTGTTGAGGCACTGTGCCACAGGATAACTGCTCTGTACAAATCTGTCTCCTGGCAAAGGAACAAACTGTGTTTGAATACTTGGGTACTCAGCAGCTGAATGCACATTAGTCAGATTGTTTATATGGCAGGGTAGCTTCTGAGCTGGCCAGCCTCTTTAGCACAGGTGAACTTCATTCACTTGTTCCTTCATCTCCAAGTCCTGCAAATGTAATTTGGTGGATTCTCAACACTGAGGTGTTTTAGAGCTGTAGGACTGATTTAAACAGAAAACAAGAAGCAATCGTATTTTGAGGGTTGTGCACCACTGTGTATTACTTCATTTTTATTTATAATTTAAGTCCACTCTTAGAATTTAAATTTTTATACTTGAATTTTGCACTAAAGCTTCAAAATACCAGCTATTGCAGTAGCATGTAGTCTTTATGACCTCAAAAAATTGTCTTTAGATGTAGAGAACAGCATTCAGTCAAGATGCAAAAAATTCTGAAACAATAGTTGTTTGAGACCAAATTAGTTTCTCTCAGTTTTTAAATGTTTGTTCAGCTGTATGTCTGGCTATATCAAAAACTGGGACGTGTTTCAGAGTGGTGCTTTTTCTCCTGCTTTCCTATGAATATAAGCTTGTAAAATACTGAGTCTGTCAAGGATTTTGCTGCTTCAACTGCTGTCTCAATTTTGGGCAGTGCAGTTGCCATAAATGTCAATTTTGTGGTCCTCTGAAGACATGTTTGTAGTTTAAAAGTCCATGATAGGTTCCCTTTCACGCATGAATTAGTTCTTCCATATTTTGCTGCTGCAGTGGTTTCAAGGTTATGAAGAGGATGATAATGACAGCAGTAAGGAATTAGGACATTAGTCTTCTTTCAAGATAAGCTTCACATTTTCCTGTTGGGCTTTGGGCTATTCATTCTTTAAATGGGGAATGTGTTCCTTTAACAAGTCTTTTAAAATTTTGATGTTAAAAATGTAATCTTTAAATGTATTTGTATTATTCTCGTAGAACTGTTTTTATTGGAGGAAACGATTATACTACTTCAGCATTTTCAGTGTCATATTTTAGGTGTATGTGCAGATTAACAAAGCAGCAGAAGATGAAAACACAAAACAGCTGGCTAAGGATTTCTTTAGAAAACTGGAGGAACATGATGAGCAGACATTGTCAATTTGGAAGCAATTTAGAGACCTCAGTATTGAGGAATACATCCGGATTTATGAGGTACAAATCATCCTAATGTTTTCTCCGAGTTGTTGGTAAAATGGTCTGTCTCTGTTGCTTCATCAACATAATTGACAGTGCACAGGACCTTTCCATCTAGGAGGCTGCCAAGCGGTGGACTCACTTGAGATCAGAGATTGCTCTAATGTTATCAATTCATTGCCTTTCCCATAAAGTTTAGAATGTTGCAGGGAAACTCTTTCTCAGTATGCCAGGTTAAGCCTCACTCTACTTGGAAAAAGCACAGTAGTTGATTTCTCATCCAAGCAGGCTGTCACTTCAGTTTCTGACATATTAGATACATCTTATTTACTGGTGTCCAGGTAACAGGCCTTTAGACTAATTCTACTTTCTCAGAAGTCCTGATGCTCAAAGTGTGGTGCTAAGCAGCCAGGCAAATCAGTGTTGGATAAATATTGCTCAGTTTTGCTTTATCTTTGAAGTCAGCAACAACCCACCAAATTTAACGGTTTCCATGTAATAAATTTTATTAAAAGATAACTCTGTTTTCACATTTCTGATCTAATGTTATAATGTTGCATATTAAATTGGGTGTAAGAAATTATAGCAGCAGGAGTTCCCTGCAGGGGGAGTTGAGCTAATACACAGCCATCTGTTGCACACTGTGATCTCATGAGTGGAGCCAGTATCCACTGTTCTGTGGGACATGTTTGTGCCTATGACCAAAAAATAAATCTTTAAAAATTGGGGAACAGTTTATAACCCAGATAACCTGTCTGTGCTTTAACTTCTTCCCTGAAACATATCACTGGAGCCAAAAAAGTACCCTTAAATTAAGAACTCCTAAGTGAGACACTTGATAATTCTTGTGGAAAGCTGACCTCTGAAGGTAATTAGGTACTGGCCTGTGCAGCTGCATCTTGAAGGTCACCTGTCATTGATCACATGATGACTGGTACAGCTAGATCTTTCTCTCCCAATTTCATTTAAACTAAGAAGTATTGAACTGACGAACTGACCAGGTTTGACAGTTAAGGTCATCTTATCTCTTCTGAATGTGCCCTCAGCCTTCGTGGCAATGACTTCGGTATGCTCAGCAATGTTTGTGAGCAGCTTTTATTTTTAAAAATTCCTTTTAGTCTCCTTTTAAAGTAGGGTTGGTTTCATGTCCAGGTAGCTCCTCTGCAGCCTGGTCCCACTGGTCTCACCTCCAGCACAGCAAGTAAGAGACTTGCATCAGAATTCATGTATGAATTGCTCTAACCAGTTTATGCCCGATTTCTCATGAATGTTACATCCAATCTCTCCTCAGGGAGAGATTCATTCTAATGCAGAAATTGATTAAATCAAAATCCAAGCATCCTTTCCTTTTAACAATGAAGTGACATTTCCTGGAATAACATTAATCTTTGCACTGTGTCTGATCTGTGACCTAGCATCTGACTTAATTTGAAGAAAAATGGTTGGCCTTGATCTTAATGATATTACCCTTCTTTGATATTCTTGTAACTTTTCAGCGTCTAGGAGTGCACTTTGATGAATATTCTGGAGAATCTTTTTACCAAGAGAGGGCCCAGGAAGTTCTGAAGATGTTGGAAGATAAAGGACTCCTTCAGAAAACAATGTATGAACTCATTCAGTCTATTGGTGTAGTTTATTTCATATCTCAGTTGCACTTCAAACAAGATCAGATGAGTGAGATTGGTACATAATCTAGGGGAAGAGTTTTCTTTACATGGTTTTGGTAGTTGTTCTAGTAGAAGACCATCAGGATTTGTGCAGTCACGGCTAAAATTTAAATTTTCATTTTCTGTGACTAGCACAGAAGCCCGGCCTTGACAAATCGAGTACAATGACAGTGTTTAACTCCTAATGATGTTTCAGGCTGTTGATTAGTTTGGTAGCTGTGTGTGCCATTTAATGAGCAGAATTAGATTAGATCCTTGCCTTGATTAAAGAGGTGCCTGGCTGAACTGGGATGAAAGCTGTAATCATGGAATGCATCAGAATGTGGACAGGCTGCGACCTGGCATCAGGGTGACGGCAAACTTACAGGAACAGTTTTCAAAAAGACGTAAAGGAGATGGTCATTCAAAGAGAAAGAATGACACTGTCTGGAGGGAGGGGGGTTTGTGGCAAGAGGCTTTGGGTTTGGCCCTGACCTCAGCCTTACCTGAACTTACCTGTGTAATAGCTTGCAGTGACATCAGTATTTTCCCTCAACTTACAGAAAAGGGACAGGAGTTGTGGATCTCTCTGAGCAGAAAGATCTCTCAACAGTTTCCACAGTCATGCGCAGTGATGGGACATCTCTTTACATAACGAGGCAAGTAAGCCCATCTGTGTTCATTGCCAGGGAGCTTTTGAACATGAGCACATTGATAACTGATGGCACAGGTTTTGAAGCCTTTTATTTCTAGGATAGTTGTAAGTAAAACTAGCAATGTAACTATGATGGGATGAAAGTGGCTTTTCAATACTTTTCCTCCCCCTACCCAAGTAATGTTGATAAATCTCCTCTTTGCTTAAATCATAAGACTTTCTCCAGCTACTGACTTTGAAAACAAAGCTGGGATCTCTGGATGTAATAAATAATTGCCAAATAAAGGTTTTAGAAAGGCCTTTGCTTAAAATGTTTATTGATGGTGTGATACAGGAGAAATTGCTTGTTCAGCCATGCCTTCATTGACTCAGTGGACCACCAGTGCTGTAACATCAATTTTATTGCTGTTTTCTAGCCATCTCATCAGCATCCAAAAATTCCTCTTGGGTATTTTAATATGGAAGCCTTAACAGTTTCTTTGTGCCAGGAATGTAAATAAATCTAGTGTCTAGCCCTCAGGGTAAACTCTGTACAGCTTTTCAGGGCAAGGGTATTAGAGATGCTACAGTCAATCGTGCACATTAGGGAGCTGCTGAATCCTGCAGCCAAAAAGAGACAAAGATGCCACAGCTCCATGCCCACAGGTCAGCCAGGAGTAAGCATGAGCACCTGATCTCAATAGGCTCACACACAGGGCAAAAACCACTCAGCACAGTTGGCATTTTGCTCCCCTCTGGGTGATTAGGATGAGTATCTATTCCTGTGAAGAAACAAACATATGTGTATGTATGTGTATAGATACATACATGTATGTGATAGATATTGTGACATAGATACTTGTATTATGTAATAATTTAATTAATATACAGATGTATTGTATGTGTACTGTGTATCCCTCCAGTAGCCAGAGGTCCCTGTGGTCACTCCAGCTGTTGGCCTGGACCCTCTGATGCCAGCAGTACAGATTCTTGTGGGTGCCTCATCTCTGCAGGCACATCTGGAGACTTCCTGGGATACTTTGCCTACTTGCTTGGCTATTCAGCTTGATGTTTGCTGTCAGTCATACAAGGATGTGTGTGCTCCCACTTCACTGTTGGCTGAGACACCTTGTGACCTGTGGTCAGGCCCCAGCTCTTATCCCTTCATTTTACTTATGCCCAGTCCCCTCAGTCTCTGACACCACAGATGCATGGCCTACATGAGCTGTAGTCCCCAGCTACTGACACACCAAATACCTGTGCACACAGAGGAGAGAGCCTCTTCACCCTGGGAGAGTTTGAAATGGAGCTTCATGGGAAGACAGGACAGACTGTGCTGAGGTGCAGGACAGAACTAGGCAAACATATAACCAGCAATTGACTTGCAAGCCACCCATCCCTGTTGTCATCTTCTCTTTTCTTATCTTTGGTTCCTCCCTTAAGCATCCCATAACAAGTCTTGTGCAATTGCAAATGCATTTTTCAGATGGGAATACAAGGCTGATGGTTCTCCTGTGACAGTCCTCTGTGTGTATAGATGAGCTTTGTACCATTTAAGCTAAGACTGAACCCAAGGTTAGTTTTCCAGGAAAGGGTTGTTTCTCTCAGGTCCCAGCAGGCAGACAGGCACTGGACTTACTCTGCACCAAAAAACTGTTTCCTCAGTAATTTTCTTAGGTAATGGTTTAAAAAAACGTTTCAGACATGTCATCAGCAAAGTATACACATCCTTTTTTATGTGTAAGGCATACATGGATCCTTCTATTCAGGAAGTCCTCTCCCCTCTGTAAAAAGCAGGTTATTTTTCTAAGAGGCAAGTAGCGAGGTATGTCTGAGTGAAAGTCCAAATAGTTTCTCATTATCTCTTTCAGAGATCTTGCAGCTGCTATAGACAGAATGAATAAGCACAGCTGGGATACCATGATTTATGTGGTAAGTAATTCTAGATTCAGCACACACTTTTTGTGCTGACTCTCCAGTAACCCAGAGGCCCCTGGCTTGCCATATGACTTTGACACACAGTACTTTTGGCAGTAAAATGGATGCCCTTACTGCCCAGCAGCTGTGCCTCTGTGTGGCAGTATTTCCTGGTTCTCTTTCAGTCCATGACTCCCAGAATGGTTGAAAAATACCTTTAAACTGAAAGAGAGTAGGTTTAGAAAAATCAAGAAAAAGTTCTCACTGTAATGGTGCTGAGGCCAGGAACAGGTTGCCCAGAGAAGCTGTGGATGCCTCACCCCTGGAAGTGTTCAAGGCCAGGTTGGATGGTGCTCTGAGCAATGTGGTATAGTGTCCTTTCCCACAGCTGGGGGGTTGGAATAAGATGATCTAAGGTCCCTTCCAACCCAAGCCTTTCTATGATTTTATGAAAATTAGTTCTGGAGTTATTTTCTACTATAAAAATTAATTACAATTAATTTGAAAAGAACTCTTACTTGATTTGACATTTTATTTTCTGTATAAATGTTGTAGTTAATAATTAAACCAGAAAAAGCTGTTAGTATTATAAAGGGTTTTAAAATGTTAATTTAGAAATTAATGGTCTAAAATGAATCTAAGTCTGCTCTGAAGTCCTGATATCTTATCTGAAATGTACACTTTTACGGCTTTGAAATACTTTAGTTTCATTATGTAGAAATTGCTCAGAAAGTACTATTTGATCAATCTGAATGAAACAGTTGTAGGCAGGGAACGTTTTTATATTTATTGGTTTCATTATTTTGTTTTTTCACAATTCTAGCAGTATCAGTAATGGATATGAATAGCAGGACTGTCTCCTTACTTGTCTGAAACTGTTTTTCGATCTCATATTAGTAAGATTTCATGTGATGCTTTTAAATCTTTTTCTCAGATTTAGGAGAAAAAAGTTATGAAAGCCATTTTCTTTTATATGAAATCCAGAATTAGTAACGTGTGGAAAAAATCTGTATGTAGTCATGTTTGGTAATGTCCTTGTACCTGCTCTGTACAGCCTTTTCAAAAGTCAGTATAGTGTGACACATAACAAGATGCAGGAAGAGAGCTCAGTAAGCAAAACATTAAATACACAGTTTAAAGTGTAACCTCTAGTTGAACCACATTCCTCCTTTTAGCTTCAGTCTTCAGGAAGCTTCCTATAGCTTGCCATTGTCATGTTGTCCTAGAACAGGGACTTTTTGGTTATTCTGGGGTAAATTGTTTGGTTTTGGTGGGAGCTTTTCTGCCCTTGCTGACTGGAACAGTGAGTTCATTGGCATCAAAGGGCACTGTGGCTGTGAAAGTGCAATGCATTAGATGTTGAGGATGTTTCCTGTCATGTGGGTGGGCAGTTATTTGTGTCTCATACACCAGGAGGTAGCAGGGACAAAGGGAGAAGGAACAATTAGGGAAAACAAATAGTTGGGTCTACTTTGCCCAAACTGGGATACCAGCTGAACTTTCAGCTAATTGAGTGAGCAAGCATAGGAGCAAGAGTCTTGAGTAGACTGCTGCTGTAGCTGAACTCAGTGTTTAATTCTTTGCCTGGGCATCCCTGGTCTCCTTCAAGTCCAAAGAGATACAGAGCACAGCCAGATTGTGATGTGATTGATGTGTCCATCATAGCCAATGTCCCATTCAAGTGGGAAATGATAGATTAGCCTGTCCTGTCCTCTCAACCTTGCTTAGGTTGTTTGGTTTCCAGAGGACATGGTTAGTATTTTATAATTTCTGACTTTCTGAAGGCTGAGAAAGTGGGTCATAAAATAAAAGAGTGAGACAAACTCTTTAGGAGACTCTTGTGGGACACAGCCTGGTGAGGGAACTGCCAGCCTTGCTGAGCTTTTTTTCCTGTTTTGTGGCACTGCTTTGTAGTGAGTTAGGACTTCACTCAGAGGCAGGAGGACTTCATGGGATTAAATTAGAATACTAATGATTTTAGTCTTTAATAATTAAATACAAATATATTTCAGAATCCTAATCTTGTTACAAGAAAATTATTTAGAGGCTCAAGAGTCTTACTTCATAAGATCGTCTTATTTTCATCAGATCAACTTCTTTAAAAGAACATTAAATTGGTTTACCACTTGTAATGCTGTAAATTAGTGCATTCACCAAATTAGGTTTTAAAAAGTCCTACTTTTTTCATAAAAAGGCAGTGGTATGAGCAAAATATTCAAAACATTTAAAATGTGTGGCACGTTATTAAAGAGGTACTAAGATTCCATTGAATGTTGCACTCAAGAAGGAGATGAAAATGCTTTTCTATATGCAGAATTAAATACAATCCATGCTGTCAGACTGCAGATTTCTACAGTAAAACCAGCCACTTAATGAGAGAGGTCTGGCTTTGTGCAGAGATGCACCTCATCTGTAAGGCGCATGAAAAAGGACTTGGGAGGCCTTGTTTGAAGCACCAGCCACTGCTGTCCCTTTATCAGCTGTCCTTTTATCAGCCTTGCTTGTGAGTCAGCGCAGAGAGGTGATTGCCTGGAGCAGAGCCAGTTCTGAGGAGCTAGGAGAGAGGAGGCAGGTGCTTGATACAGTGGTAGAGTCGAGAAGGAGCTCAAGATAAGCATTTCACTCCTGTTCCAGAACACCAAACATATGAGCAAACAGTGATTATTTGGTTGTCTCTGTACTGTTTTTTAAGGAGGGATAGAAAGGAGTCTGAGTGAGGCAGTTAAAACAACTAGGTAGGAAAATGAACCTCATAGCAACAACTGTAGCTAGAAACACCTATGAAGATTTTTAGACATAACATGCAGTCAGAAACACCTTCAATTCATAGGAGAGTGTAACTGAAAGTGGAAGAGAGCACAAGATGCATCATTGTTATGAAATCGTGATCATTTATACATATTTTTAATTGTGTACCTGCTTATGATGTAAAACTACAAATCACCCTGGAGACAATAGAAGCTAGTGGGTTCTGGAGGCAGACAGCCAAAGAGATGTTCTGTTTCTAAGCCACAGGACCCTTGCAGTTGGATGATTTAACTCGGGTATATAATGAGAGCAGCAAGGTTCCGATGTGAAAATGGAGATGTTTTGTTTGATGGGCAGCTCTCAGATCATGAGAAACTGAAGCATATTAAGGTTTTCTTTTCACTTCATGTCTTTGCCTTCATGACGTGAGAATAATCATTTCTGAAAAAGTGGATTTCTGTTTCTAACACGACTCAAAATCCCATTGCCAAAGATTCCAGCTGTCACAATTTTCAAGCCTTGCTTGTCTTTCTAGGTCTTAATTTTGCTTGTAGTGACTTGCTGGCACTGTGGTATTGTGTGTTTGTGTATTAAAAGCTACTCCTTATCAGACTTGCAGTGTTTTCTGATACGCATCAATTCTATTCCTTAGACAGATAAAAGCCAAAGTAATCACTTTCAGCATTTATTCCGAATACTGAAGCTCATGGGTTATGACTGGGCAGAAAGGTATGTACTTAAAAATCGTAATTATGTGCTGGTTTGGGGGTTAATTTCTTTTTCCTCAAAAATGTATGAAATATGTACATTGGAATTTCAGTGGAGTGCACTTTTGAGGAGAATCTCTTGATTATGTCCATCCACCACCATGCTATAGCACACATGGTGGCATTTTGGATGAAGCTAAGCTACAAGGTGTGTTGCTGGTGTGCAAGTAATGGACTCCAGAGTACAAGCAGACATTTGGCTTGTAGGACCCAACTAGTACTAGACCAACAGAGAAACAAACTCTCAGAATTACGTGCAATGTGGGCCTCAGGTCCTTGTCAGCAACCTTTTCATTCTATGTGTTCACTCCTGCTGGCCTGATGTATTTGTGAACAGAGTTATTGCTGTGTGTTTAGGATGTGAAAAACAGCCCTGTCTCTCATTTAACAGGTTTTTCGTAACTGCCTGGTGTGAAAAAGGGAAACAATTTTAAAGAGACTTTATGGCATAGCTTCTGGGATATTGTGTGGTCACATATTAAATTATTACCTCTTGAAGTATTTTATTTTAGCAGAGATCAGAATCTGAGTTTGAATCATGCTTCAGGCTTGAAGTATCTATTGCAGGGAAGTATATCCCTGCTGTTATTCACTGTAATTACCAATCTTGTTAGCAATCTGAGCAAAGGTCAGTAATGGATCTCCAGACTAAATCATATTCCTCTCTGCCAGACTGCATGTCTTTTGTGGTTAAATATAGGGATTTAGCCTTCAGGAATACCAACCTGCCTCTTTTCACAGTGCTTAAAGTTGTTCTAAAATTGCCTTAGATTCTGGATCAAGAATAATACTTGAGATTATTATGAGCAGAAACAAGGATGACTTTATTATTAGCAATGATTAATTATACTTTTAGTTTAATGTGGCCACAACAGAATTATTATGACTCCTTTTCTAATTATATTAAGAGATCTCTGTTGCCACAGTAATTTGATCTGTCTACATCTTGCCTTTCCTCAATTTATTGCGAATTATTGCATTGAGGCCTCTGTACTAAAGCTACTAGCAAGAGATTCCTGAGAGCACACAAATGACCAGGCTATCATAACTCTGATCATTATTTTCCCATTATATAATAATATGGAGCTTGGTTGCTGAAATGAGAGTTACTGATTATATCACCAAGCTTCCCATGTTGGAGTGTTATTTATTCAGCTGTTATTGCTCTTTCCTGATAGAGAATCCAGCTCTGAAAAAACACTGCAAACGTTTCTCTTGATTGAAATATAATTTTGTCCTGCTGCTTCTCAACACAGGTGCCAGCATGTGTCTTTTGGTCTAGTTCAAGGCATGAAGACTCGGAGAGGAGAAGTAATTTTTCTGGAAGATGTTTTAAATGAAGTTCGCTCAAGGATGTTACAAAACATGACTTCCACAAAAAGTTAGCTATTTCAAGTCTTATTAGTTTCTTTTGATGTTCTGTGTTGATCACATTGTGTCATCTTTTCCCCCTTCACTAATCACAGTAATATGCCTATTTTCTTTCTTTTTGTACTTCCCATAATATAAACAACATTACAATAATTCTTTGCAACTCCGTGAACTCCCCTAAATTGCAGATTTGCAAATGCTAACATTCAGTGAAATTATTTCATTGTGCACTGGGAAGGAAGTACCTGCCTTTCAGGGACAGCAGTTGTTTTTTTTTTCTGGAGAGACAAACTAATCATTAGTAGGTTTGGGGCTGGAGTTCAGGGATCAGTCAGATTTCATCCAAAGGATTTATAGCTCTGACAGTTTTCTCTGGCAAGAGCGACCCTCGCTTGCCTGCCACTGCTGCCTTGTCACCCTGCCAGCCTCGTGGCTGTTCCCAAGTGCCCGGGAGGTCGCTGCTCTGCCCCTGATTGTGCTGAAGGGGGGGTTTGCCTGCGCCTCACTCGGGCTGTGGCTCCAGGATCGTTTCCTCCTGCTGCAGTACAGATCCAAGCAGTTCCCAGTGAAATGCTGCCCCCTCTTGTGCTCTCTGGAGTTAGGTGCTGGATTGAGTCAGCGATCTGATCAGCTTTAGTTGTATGCATCTTCCTTGCTCTGCCTCCTCAGCTTTTTTAAACAAATTATTTTCCTTGTAAAATGGACAAGGAGGTGGTGTCCCTGCACGTGGCAGTGGGTTTGGACTGGATGACCTTTAAATGTCCATCCCAACCCAAAAGATTCTGTGATTCTCCCAGTTCAGATTCCTTCAGTTTAGATATTTCCATTGGATGGTGTGAATGCTCCCTAAATGTACATCCAAATGATCCATTAGCCATTGGAATAACTTTTCTTTTTTTGTTTATGCATCTTGTATCACTTGGAGCTTTTTTTAATCAGTTTTTCAACAAAATCTGCATTTCCCTGATCTTAGAGATTGGCTGTCAGAATTGGGAAAAGGAATTCAGTATAGCCTGCATAGCCTCTCGCAATAAACCCTTCTCACCTCAAAATCTGCACATAGGAGGGGAAGTAGGAAAAAGCCTGTGTGAAACAACTGCTTTCAGCTTTTAATAGAGATTTATATCCTGGACTCCTTGGTGCATGCATCCTGACAGACTACTATGTATTGCTATATAGCTATGGAAGATCTGCTCTTTTATTGGCATCTCCAAGTATGAGCAAGAGAGTCATTATAGTACTGCAGACTTAATGATGTTTTTATTTTTCTCTTCAGCAACCAAAGAGATCCAAGATCCTGTGGAGACAGCAGAGAAGGTTGGTCTTGCAGCACTCATAATTCAGGTGAGTCTGAGCTGCCTCATGAGGTGTCTGCATTGTCTGTGGGAAGTTACAAGTTGAGATGAAGAGCCATGCCTGGGTGACATCAGTTTATTGTTCCAGGACTTCCGGGGCCTTCTGTCATCTGATTACCAGTTTAGCTGGGATCGAGCTCTCCAAAGTCGGGGAGATACAGGTGTGTTCTTGCAGTACACCCATGCCAGACTCCATAGGTAAGAGGAGCATTTCTACACAGCACAGTCTGTCATGAATTTTAACCTTATTAACTTACTGCTTTGCTAAGTAGTAGTGCTAACTCCTTAAATATGACACATGTTCTCTTTTTCAGCAGAAGTGTGAGTTTAAGGTAGAAATCAGTGAGACGTCCCAGAAGAAAAAGACAATTAAAATTAATTTTTTTACCTCATTTCTGTGGAACTGAACTAACTGTTCATGTAGTTTCTCAGTTCTGTGATCAGCTTCTCTGTGGTTAGTGTCACTGATGAGGAATAGTTGCCTAGAACTAAGGAAAGTGATGTAAAAGCCAAAATGCCCATACTTGTAAAACATACCACACAAAACTTGAATGTTTTGGATTAATGATAATCCACAGTAACTAATAGATTATTTTTAACGTTGTTATTTCCCAGTATTTATAGCCAGGATTGAAAGAAGATCCCTTTCTGTTGACTCAGGTCAAACACCTGACATGTTTAATTTTTTTTTAAGACTTTCAGAAGAGTCCAGTTTAAGCAGTTTTATCAGTTATACTGAACTGCCAGAGCAGACCTCAATATGTGTTTTCGTGTAAGATTACTTCCTGGGTGAGGCCAAAGGTGTGAAGCAGCCTGGTGTTGTGAGGCAGTGGTAGCAGGACATGGTGTCCCTGGAGAACATGCAAGCCTGATCCCTTTCTCTGGTCTGTTCCTCTTGTACTCTCTTGTCATGTAGGTATTGCTGGTTCTAGGGTACCATTAGTAGGGGATTGACTACCTCCCTAGTCCTTTTAGCTTCTGGACCTGTTGGCCATGCATATCTCTAATCCTGTTGACAATTTTATGGCCAGCACAAATTTTTTATATTTTTTTAATCTTAGTTGAAGTCAGCTAGTCTGTCTCAGTGTTCCATTCAGCTTGAGCAAAGGCTACCCTGTTTTCTTAAAAACACAGATAACTGTTTTTTTTGTTCAGCATTGCTAAGAGGTGGTTTTCATCCAACAATTTGTTTTCCATTCTATGTTGTAGTTTAGAACAGGTGCATGGGAATGCAGAGCTAACTGATGTAAATGTGGCGTGCTTACAAGAGCCAGATGCTATCTCTGTTCTTCAGCATCTTCTCAGGTTTGTCTAGTTTTCTTTCCAAATACCATTTCCCTTAAATATCTGGATATGCCACTGACCTATTGAGAGGGCACAGACTGCATGATTGGAAGGAAAAATGGCATGTTTGAGGCAATGACTTGCCTTTTTGTGCCACAAGGATTGCAACGTTTGAAATATTCATGGCTTTAGAAGCTATATGATGGAAAAAGCAGTATTTGGGACATACTCTGTGTAGCTGAGCCTCCTAATTATTTCCCGTCTTCACAAAATTGTGCTCAGCTCTGTATAAATATTGGTCCGTCGTGTTTTTTGTCATGTGAGAAGAGAGAGGCAGTGAGTTAAATGGAGTATGTGGATGCCCATTTGGGAGCCCAGCATCCTTCAGAGCTACTTAATGTGCACAACTGGTACCTATTCATAACAGTAGTGTTGTTCATTAATTCAGTCTTAAAGTTGAGCAGTTTCTGTTTTCATTATTTCATAGATGTGTAATTAAACTGTGGAAACAAGGAAGCTGTCCATGTTGCACAGCCTGGTGGAGTCAGAAGTGACCAAGGCTTTCAGAATTCCTAATGAGAGTTCCTATACACTGTACTGTACACTGTGCAGTGCCAGCAAGTTAATTCTTTTGACCATACTAAGACCTTCCTGAGGCCATCTGTTTAAAATTAGGACTTCCAAAAGTCATTCCAGCACAGGTGGCTCCTTTGAGCTGCACATGTGGGCTGCAGAGCCCTGCTGTTAACTGTATTTGCCTCCAGAGGTCTGCCTACAGTCCATTGTTAGCTTCATGCTCTCTTGAGCAGCAGCAGGACCGACCAGCTCTCAGCAAGTCCAGCACTGTCTTATTTGTGCAGTGCCATTGTATTTCACAGAAAACATGTGAGCTGTTTCTCGGGATTTTTTTATACTCTTACCTGACTGCTGAGCTGGTTCTATCACAGTGTGCACCCCAGTTCTGTAGCTTTTCTTTGAGAGGAGGATTCCATAACAATTCAGCTTGGACATGCTGGCAGGGATGGGCCTGGGAGCTGAGCGGAGTTCAGCAAGTCCAGTCCCCATTTTGATTTCGAAATCTCCTCAGCCCTGGAGGTGTTGGTACCTTCTTGCAGGCTGTGAAAAAGCAAAACACATGAAATAAAAACACAGCTCTCATGACTGCCTGTGCTACCCTGTTGAATACTGTCTTACAAATTTGAGTGTATGGTGTAAGTTATGTAGGATGACCCTGCTTGAGCAGGGAGGTTGGACCAGATCACCCACTGCTCCCTTCCAATTTGACCCATTATGTGTGACACTATTCCAGGATTTGTCTTTTTCTAATGTTGCAAGATTCCTTTTATCTACTTGAAATTCTTAACTGCATTTACTAAAGGCAGTTAGTCCTCTAAGGGACTATTTTACTTCCTTGGTTATTTAACACGTTTTTTGTTCCTAGAAATGTACAATTAGTGTTCAGATGTAAAACCAGACATAATGTTCCAGGAGCAAATACAGCTCTTGTGTTCTCTTTTCTATAGCCTGCCTCTCTGAGCTGTTTGCATGGTGAGGAGCAGAAGCAATCTTCAATAATAAGTGAACAAGGAAGGAATAATCAGTTGTGTGCTAATGACATGGCTTAGGTCTGCTTCAGAAGATTGGCTCTGCTAATTCTATACTTGTGGTTATGTGCTTGTTCTGACTTAAGCAAATCTGATGAGCCTTCTATCTGAGTACACCTTGTACAACTTCAGCACCAAACAATCATTCCCTTCCTTCACAGGTATGACGAGGTCCTGTACAGATCTTCTCAGGATCTGCAACCTAAGCACATTGTCAGCTACCTCCTCACACTGAGGTAAGGTGTTTGCTGATACTGGCGGTGTCTCCAGTGAGGACAGCTCTTCCTGAGCTGGCTCTGCAGCCCTCACATCTGCACTGCTTTGAAGAGTAAAAATAGTGGGAAGATGTGAATTTGTGGGGCAGTTTCCCTGAAGCAGGAAATATATAAAGTAGGATGACAAATAATGTAATAAATAGTAGAGATTAAGGCTGGAGCCAGGAGCCTCCTGAGAAATCTAACAGCTTTTAAGAAAAAAATAATCGTTTGGCTGAAATCCGGTATCATGCTGGACTAATGATGTCTTAAGGAGCAGATTTTAGATAACATCCTCTCAGTACCAACATTTCAACTAGGAAATTTTATCCAAACTGCTTTAAACCACTATCAGCCCATGAACAAAGCTTGTTATTAGTCTAAGTCATACTGTGTGTCTGATTCCCATAGGGATTGGACAGCACCATGAAATGCTGGTGTAGGCTTGGTGGAGGAAGCTGTAGAGCCTGTGTATGGGAAGGACCTAACAAGTTAAGGAAAACTGTGTAAAGAATCATGCATCTTGGGAATAATAGGGTAGGCTCTCAAGGATCTTCCCAGAGCAGTCTTGAGACTGTTTTGTGGGATTTTTTGGGGGGATGGAGGGCAGGGTGTGGGAGAGTATGTGTGAAGTTAGGGGATTATTTTGGGGTTATTTTAGGAGAATTAAGTTGTCAGGGCATGCCATCAACACCACACAGGCTACAGAAAACCATGCCCTCCTTCAGCCAGGTGAACAAGCTGTTGGAAATCAGCATGCTGCGGTTGTGGGTGGCTCTTCCAGTTCTGCTGCTTTGCGTAGCCCACAGCGCTGCCTTTGTCAAGTGACTTACTCCTCCTCACGGTTCTCCCGTGTTTTCCCTTTCAGCCACCTGGCAGCCGTGGCACACAAAACGCTTCCCGTGAAAGGCAGCGCCCCCGACGTGGCACAGGTACGGCACTGTGGGGCTGGGGCCTGGAGGGCGGCCCCGAGGAAAGATCCATCCATCAGGGCTTTGCCAGCCTCGCTGTGTCACCGCTGGGGGGAATACGAGCCCGCAGGCGGAGGAGCCAACAGCCAGGCTCTCCCGTGGGCGGCACCGCTTTGGGAAGGCAGGGATTGCTGTTCACAGCTGTGCCTTCCGGAAAGGGCGGCTCTGCTTGATCCTCCACAAACACAACACTCCCTAAGGACAACTGCTCCAGACCCAGTCCAACACCTTCTCATCACCTTTCCTTCTGAATGTTTTAAGAGTAAACATTTGAGCATTTAACTTGCTCATTGACTTTTGATGGTTTCCTTTAGTGATTATGTGGGAAGATAGAGAATTAGGAGAGAACTGAATCTTGTCTCCTCCCTCTTGCCACCTACATATCCCAAGTTGTAGGTATTGCCTTTCTAGCTAAAGCACAGAGGCTGACAACTGTTAATGTGCTGTTCCAAATAAATGCAAATTCTTTTTACTGATCTCATGCAATGTTTGAGCCCCTAATGACTCAGTAAAAGATATATTAATTACACTGCCTCTTATTTTCTTTCATCTATTTCAAAAGGAATTACCTATTTGATTTTGGTAGGAAATCACATTTAAGTGTTGAGCTGTGCTGTAGAAGAAAAACATTCAGTGGAATTAGTGGAGCTGTAGAGTCTGTATTTGAGCTTAGATACTATAGGCATTTGTGCCTTTGAAGATAGACTGCATCAAGCTTCAAGGAAAATTTCAGTTCCTTATCCTGTAAATAAAAATATTTCTAAATATCTTGCAGTGTGACAGCTTTCAAGAACTATGATTTTTGGAGCAAGCTCAATAGAGCCCTTCCCAACCAGCCAGCTGTGTAACAGGCAAGACATTGAGAAGGGAGAGTGAAATTTTCAAAGCAGCCCATAATTGCTTGAGGAGTCTGTCACCCAGGCACAGCAAGGGGAGGGATTCCGGCAGTATCCTCAGGCTGTACTAGCCCCCGTTGCATGAAAGATTTTCAGCTTCTAGTCAATGCACTCTTGTTGAGGCATCTCTGCTTGCTCTACCCCGAGGGCTAGGCTGGACATTCCTCTCCACCTTCCTTTGTTTGACAGTGTCCCTCTGCTGACAGTGCAATAGGCTGCCAACAGCTGGTGTGAATTCTGCCAGCATTGGTGCATCCCTTAGTACTCGGGTTTTGTGTAGATCCGAGTTCCAGTGGGGGCTGAGACTGCGCATGGTGTTCTCACCTCTTCGTCTAATTGCTGTCCCAAGAACCACACCCTATTCTGTAGCACTGCCCTAAAAATTACTTTTTTCCTTGTTTTCCAGGCACGGCTCTGTCTCTTCCATGCTGCACGCTCAGTTCTAGCCAGTGGAATGAAACTTCTTGGCATTACACCTGTAACTCAAATGTAACGAGACTGTGTCCAATGTCTAGTCACATCTCTTAGTAAACTGACTTTTTCCACAATAATATGAATCCTCTCCTGTGTGTCACTGCTACTGCAGGCTGGAAACTCCATCTGCGCTGCGAGGTTTGTGTTCTCCTTTCTACCAGCTGCCTGAAAGCAGGTGTGGCACAGCCATTTGCAGGGGGCAAGGCTGCCACAATCACTTTCTTCTGGCATTTGATGGCAGCAGTGTACTTAAGACACTACCTGGAATGTCCCATAAAAGAACTGCTGTGTATTTGCCATCTAAATATCACATCCTTGTGGTAGAGGAAGTGGTGTTAACTGTGCTGCCCCTAAACAAAGTTTTCCTCTCCTGACGTTGCCACTGTACCAAGGCCTAATGGCACAAAGGTTCCAGTGCTCTGTCTGTTGTAACAAACCATTTCCTGGATATTGTGCTGCATTCCCCCTTCAGGAACCTCAGCCAAGCCCAACTGCCAGCTGTCACACCCTGCTCCTCAGCCCTTCCTCTGTTTCACTGACGTGATGGCCAGCGAGAAGAGGCTGCTGCCCAGCTGGTGCAACAGGAACTGCAGTGTTCCCTCAGCACTGTGCACACAGGCAAATCTGGCAGGTGCTGCTTGGCACTCCTGAGCCTCACCTTGCTGTAGAGGTGGAGCAGCAGGTGAGGTCCTGCAGGTGCCTGGCAATACCCTCCACCATGGAAGCCTGGATTCCCAAGAACTATGGTGGAACTATTGGCAAAAGGCAGAGGGAAACATCCTCTCCCACTGGAAGAGAATTTAGGCATATTTGTCACTGCTGTGTTTAACATGCCCTACATTCAAGTAAAACCCAGCTGCTTAATTCATGTCCAAAGAACCAGAGCCAAAAGCTTGAAATTGGTCACATTTCAACTCCACTGTGAATGTCAAAAAGTTGCCCAAATGCACCAGGGTTAGTTCACCCTCAATGTAGAGCTGAAAGATCTGGAAGGCCTCAGAAGATGAGGAAGAAGGTTGATATTACACAGCTGGTACTAATAAATTAAAGGCAAACATGCATTACAGGAACCCTTTTCAAGCAACTGTATGCACAGAGAGGTTGACAGAAAAGATCTTCTAGATTGAAACTTTGTGTTGGCTCATTCACACTTAAGCCAAAGGTACAGGAACAAATACAAACCCTCCCCTGGACTATGCATAGAAGATCCCTTTACTACCTACAGCCAATATAAAAAACATTTAAAGAGTAAAAGGAAATTCACAGCTTCAGTCTTTCATCTGACTTCTTAAACCAAACAAGGGCTGCCTCTTATCACTCTGAGGTAGGTGATGCTCAAACAGGGGTATTACCTGTAGAGTTGCATTATCTCATACTTACTGCCTTAGAAGAGAAACTCTTCCTGTCATTAATCACATTGCAAGTGCCAAGTATTTTAAGAGAAAATGCTGGCAGTATCTTTTTTAAATAGTTTTCTTTTATAAACCTTTCAGGCATTTCTGCCCTCAAAGAGCAAGACAGTTTATCAAATACACAAAGAACAAATTTCCCTGCATTATATACATTATGTACAATTGAGTGATCAGTTCCTTCATTGGGTTTTCCTTGTAAATGAGACTTCATTGTCAAAGGAAATGAAGAATACCTTCCATAAAATACGCAGCCAGCTCCTCAGCTGCAGTGTAGCCTCAGTGTTAGCCACTGGAAACTCCACAAGTAAAACAGAACTAATTTCTGCTTTTAGTCTATCCCACTTAACCATTTTATGACTAGCTTAAGGCTGATTTTGGAAGAAAAAAAAAAAGGCAGTTTTTTTAAAAGTCTGTTCTTTCTCTTGTCCATCTGTCCATTTTTATGGACAACATCACACAGTAGCAAGTCTCTCTTTTGAGTTCTTAGTCTCTGCGGGCTGGATTTTTGTGGTGTCTTGTCGAGGTAATCCATAGAGGTAAATAGAAATACACACCAGGGCAGCACCCAGGAGGAAGGTAAGAGCTGAAAGGAGACAAAATAGTTTAAATAAATACATTCATATAAGAAACATTCAGCAAGCCATGTAAGTTATGATATCTGAATGATAGTATTAAAGTTACCCAAAACTAAGCAAGACAGCAAGCTATTGATAAGTCATAGCATTTAGCTTCATCCTCTGCCACTGGGATCTCTTTCGTGTTTACAATCCCCACACGGTCTCTGTTAGTTCCATCAGCAAGAATGCAGTGGTGGTGGTGGTCATAAAAGCAGGAGTGAAGCATCTCCTGCAGTCCCAGGTGCCATCTGTACAGGCTTACATTACAATAAACTTAATCATAAAAAGCCAATGGATGGGATAAAGTAGACTCTGATAACACTTTTTTTTGCTTTACCGTGTCTAGACAGGGTTTTAAGAAACTCTATTAATGAGGCTTTCACAGAAAATTTGTTAATCCAGGTTTGATTTGTGTCAATTGTCAAGAAAACACTCTGCCCAAGTACGTTTTTTAAATTTTTTCAGTGCTTGCTTTATGGTGCTCTTTTGCAGTCAAACGTCATTCTCCTTATGCAAACTTTCCTTAGGTTTTGTCTCCCTAATACTACATCAAAAAGCTAGGTTTTCCACCATTTTCCCACACCATCTTTGGATTAAAGTGGGAAACTACCTACAACTAAACAGTGATGGACTGAGCAGGAGTGCTGGGCACAATATCAGACACAGACTTGACTGGGGAGAAAACCCTTTGTAGTTGCAGAACAGCCCAGAGCCATCTGCTGTTTCCTCTCAAAGACATTCACCACATCAGTCAGTCACAACCCCAGCTGCTCTTTGACTTTCTCACATGGTCGTGTCCATAGCAGATGAGGAAAATAAAAGTTAATGCAGTAGTGGGTGTAACTCATCAGGGATGTGTAAAGCCCTTGAAGAAATAGCTGAGGAATTAATTTGGCACTGGCTGTACTAAACCCAACATGAAATAATAACCCATCAACAGCAGTCCCAGGTAAACAGCTGTATCACACTCTAAACTGCATCAGAAAGTGATGCATGAAAATAAAACTGTTTAAACCAGAAAGGTTCGTTCCGTTTGAAGTTGTAGATGCCTCTGAAAGAACACAGCACCGATTCCTTTTGAAAGCAGAGTCATCAGGCACCACAACACGGACCAATGATGCATTAGTACACAGAAGCCCTGGAGAAGACTTGAAGCTAAAACAAGGAAAACTGAGAGGGGGCATAAAGGATGGCTTTAGTATGAGCAGTGTACAGCAGGCTGGGCAGGCAGGACACATGCACAGCCATCAAATCAAAGGCAAAAAGGCACTTACTTGTCTGGAGGCCAAAGAGGATGACTGATGCCACAGTAGAGAGAACAATTGCTGCCGCTGCAGAAAAACCTTTCATGATGTTATCTGTGTACTTAACAACCACCGAGGTGTAGATGCCACCCACGCTGGCCAGAACTGGGAAGCAGAGAAGGTGCTACCATAAGTACTGATGCAGTAGGTTACTCCTGAAATGATGTATTTTACTCCACTAGTGTGCTCCCACTTTGGGCCACATTGTCCTAATTAGTGATTTAACAGATCATTCAGTAGAATGGGCTTACAGTAAATAACTCATTTTAAGACTACTTGTTAGTCAATTATTTAGGCTGCTGTTTCAGCACAATTTTAAATTGATAAAGTGAATAACTTCCAAGAAAATTACAATTTTAAATAAAATCCCTCAAAACACGGTTGAGTGTGTGTCAGGCCAAATTCATAACTTCCTGCAATCAGCTGTATCATTGTTAAAGAAGAAAAACAACGTCAAAAGACTAAAACCATGAGATACTTACAGATGACAAACCAGACGTAGTATGTGTAGCCATAGAAAAACCCTTTCTCAAGAACTTTGGCTCCATCCGACATGTACACAGCAAATAAATTCACCACAATCCCAGATAAGTACAGCTGAATGTTCCTCACCCACAAGGAAGTGTCTGAACTCTTTAATACCTTTTCAAAATAAACTCCTGGAAAAAAAAACCAAACAAAACAAAACAAACAAAAACCCAAAAATATTTCAGTGAGAAAAATGATTCACAGTTTATTGCACTTTAAAACCAGACAACCTCTTAGAGACAGCAAACTCTCAAGTTCCCTATCCTTGGAAGACCATTGCTGAACACCCACTCCTTAATGCTCAACCCTTGGCCCACTGAGAAGATGAAAAGGCATCCCATGGGAGTACTTCACTGAACTCGAGGTGCATTTTCCACCCTGTACAAACTCCTTTACATCTGTGTGAGCATGAATATGCTACAGCAAAGGGACTGTTCCTCTCTTACATTCTCAAGTACTTCACATTTGTAACTTACTTTGCAATCTAAGGAGTTACTGTTGTTTCATAAAATCTTTTGTTAAATTGTTTCACTTAGGCTGTTAAGTTCAAGTGCAGTTAAAACCTTTAGGCCTAAATCATTGGTCAAGTCTGGGGTTAATTCAACGAATTTACTCTTTCCTATCTCTACCTTTTTTCAATCCACAGCCTCCAGGAAAATAATTTTATGTTGATTTTAGTTTTAGATTGATTTTAGTTCGATTTTTCTCGGGGGGAAGGGAGGATCTATATTACTGAAACTGAAACCTCCTCAGGAGGTTTGTGCGGGCAGAGCACTTGGCAGAAACCACAGCTTCAGGGGATTGATTACAAGAGCAAATCAAAACCGAATTCTTTTGCTGATTCAAACTACAGGTTGGTTTCGAGAAAGTGCAATTCATTTTAATCTAAAGCTCTAGTTCTCAATGCCACATTGGAGAGCATTATTTTTATGCTTTGCATTACTGAAACTCCCCAAATACTTCTTTGTTATACTAATTTGTCAGACTAAGAGGCAGACATCTGGCAAGGCCCTCACCACCTGCCTTTTTAAGCACTGCTCTCCCATCAGGACTCTGCCAATCTCTGGAATTTCCTCCACATTTCAAAACAGACTTGCAGTACTTGCAGTACTCTTACCAGCGACTTCCATGACCTTCTAGTGAGAGCTCTATTGACTAAAAGTTTATTGGTGATTAATGTCACGCAGGATCGTACAATATGAGAAAATAATATGAAACCAACAAAGGTGGCACAAAGATTTCTGTGTTAGAAGCCCTAGGCACACCCTACCCCTTCACCCCGCAAAATCCCCAAGTTAGCTTCAAGGAAGGCCTTGCTAGTCATCTATTAAAGAAAAATGCAATTTATAATTTAATAGAATACAGTGAGTACTTATGGCATATAAATGAGAAGGCAGATTTATATTTCAGGAATTCAAATAATTATAAAACCAAGGAAATATGATATTATCTCATAAGAGTATAAGTTTTTGAAGTGTAAACAACAAACTAGTATTGTTAATGACTGCAGCCTTTAAAATAACCTAGAATTACCTTGAGATTTGTGCCCCCTGAGAAGACCCACAGAGCACAACGAAGTGTAATCAACATAATAGAAACTTGACTTGAGTATGAACTGTACTTGTAAATGTTATAAATGGAGAAAACAGTAGGCAAATCAATAAAACTATGCTTCTAGATTTGTGAATATACAATTCACAAATCCACCAGGCAAGACGAAGGAAAGAATGGGGGCTGATGAGGAGAACTTACTCCTCAGAGCAGTTTTGAGTCACAAAGTATCTGCCCTTAAATTATCCCTCCAATGCTTTTAAAAGCATTGCTGGGGCCCCAGATACTTGGAAGTTATCACAGGATCAGTAATTTGAAGAAAAAACTTATTTTCCATCACTTGGTGTCAAAAACATATGACCCTTTTTTTATTTGCTGGACTAATAAAACAAACATGGTCAGTCCAGAAACTGGAGATCTACTGGCAAAATAACTGCTTCATGTGAGCGTGGGAAGGAAGAACAGGAAGGGAATTTGAATAGAATTTATGTTTTCAACATGTAAAGCCCCAAGGGCACAAGGAGCTCTGTGGATGAAACACACAGTCCTTCCCAGCTGCCCCAGAGCTTCAGCTGTCAGCAAGGAAACCCAAGCTGCAATCCCTTTTGCAGGAGAAGAAAGCCCTAAGTGTCTCAAGCTGCCTGCATGTCTGTATCAGCTTGTCAGTGCTCTGAATTTTGCAGCTCTTTGGAAGTACAGCTGTTGACCCACATTATCAGGGAAAGCAGAAGTTTTAGGAGACTCTGAAAGCTGCATTTTGTCCTGTGGCTTGGGAGCATCTATTTAAATGAGGAAATTCATAACCTTCCAGGAAAAGCTGACTGAGCTCTACAGAGTTTTATTTAGTATTTCTGCTTTGAAGTGCCCATTTCACTGAAACAACACCAAACAAGAATGACACTCTTCTCCTTTCCTCCTCTACCCACCAAAATGTTTTCCATGAGTAATGAACATCTATGCACAGCACAAGATTACTCTTGCATGATTCTACAGTGCTAGAGGTGGGTGATAGTACCTTGCTTTTTTACAGAGGAGGGGGGAAGAATCCAGTTTACAGTCAGGAGAATATGCCCCTGTAAGCCAAATTTCAAATTAACAAGTAATTTGCATTCTTTATTTCTGAGCACCAGTTCACTCATCCTAAAGTTTTGGTGTCCTTTTCCAGAAGCCAGAGAAACAACTGCACTGAGCGGAGACACTGGTTATAGAACAAAGCACAAATAAACAAAACCAAAAATCTTTCACAGAGTTTATCCAGACTTCTTGTTACTAACCTACCTCTCTGCTTTCCTCATGCTCCCTCTATATCCCAGTTAGATTTTCCACCTACAGAACTAGGGCAATGTGTATTTCAGGGCTGAGCTGGTACAAGAACCGAGCGAGGAGCTCAGTTCCCCTTGTAAAAAAATGCAAGTATTTCATGCCATCACCAAAGGGGAGCTATTCACTGCAAAGTAAACTTTATAAAATTGATGTACATTAATTAAATGTACGCAGTGAGTCACTATGCTGCTCCCTACAGTCTTATTCACAGCATTTGAAAGACACTTCCACTTGCAAACCAGCCCTCTATGTTGCATCATGTAAAATCAATGGTACATGCTCCTATGATTTGCTTGACATGGGAGTAATCATGTTATGAAGCTGCCATAATTACCAAAAGTAGAAGATAATTATGGGCAGAGGGAATAAGCTATTAGAGGAAGACAGTTAACAAATGTAAAATGTTCAGTTTTAAACACTGTGAATTCTCCAGTCCTTTAGATGCAGCCTGTGTACAGAAATAATACTGTACCTGCAAATCCTGAACACAAAACTGCCACAGCAATTGCTCCAAATCCTAGCCATGGGTTCTGCTCCACCTGCAACATCAACCATTATTTTAAAAAAGGATATAACACTTCAGTCATTCACAATAATCAATTCCAGAGTGCTGTGGTTTGACTTCAGCCAGCAGTTAAGCACCACCCAGCTCCTCACTCATTCCCCTCAAGCCCCCCAGTGGGGAGAAGAATTGAAAACAAAAGGTAAACTTTGTGGGTTGATATAAGCACAGTTGAATAACTAAATCAAAATAAAAACTACTAATAATTTGAATACAATTAACAAAAGGAGAAAGAGATAGAAAATCCAAGAAAACTAAGTGATGCACAAGATAATTGATCACCTGCTAACAGATGCTCAGCTCATCCTGCAGCAGCAATCAGCCCCTCCTGGCTGATTAAATTCCCTTATTTTCCATACTGGGTGTAATGTTCTATGGTATGAAATATCCCTTTGGCCAGTTCAGGTCAGCTGTCCTGGCCATGTTCCCTCCTGGTTTCTTGTGGCCCTTCTCACTGCCAGAGCAGGAGCCACTGAAAAGACCCGGACTCATGGTTAAATACTACTAAGCCACAACTAAAACACCAGTGTTACCAACATTGTTCTCATACTAAATCCAAAACACAGCCCTGAACCAGCTACTAGGAAGAAATTTAATTCTATCCCAGCCAAAACCAGGGCACAGAGCTACTTCATTAAGTAGACCAAAATTATTAGCATTTCACTGCAGTACCACGTGCTGCTCTAGGGCTGTCCCTTAGATCAGCTCAGTGTGGCTGTCTGGTGCTTCACTTTCTGTGGATTACTCTCACAGTGCTCAGAGGCACTGTCTACTTGGCTGTGGCCAGTACTCTCAGAGTCATGAGCCACCTTTCCCACTAATGCAGCTGGGCAGCAGCTATGACCTAAGAAACAGAAGACACTTGTTTCTCCTTACAAGGGTATTAGGTCAGTGCCTCTGAAGGGTGTGTTTAAATGACATACCCATACTGCGCTGGAGTTTTGCTCCTAATTCCTCCCAGTGTTTTGATTCCAAGTTCTCTGTTCCAGCAATTACAGTGTTACTAAGGCCAACTGCTGGAAACAATCTTTACTCAGACACTCCTAGGATGGTGCATTAGACTGATTATGATGGCTGTGGTAATTTATACTACTTGTAGCAATCAGCTGCTTTTCCAACAAGTGAGACCAGGCAATACCACAAGCAATACTTCCGGAACTGGTATACAATAAGGTGAAATCCAAAGATCAAGAATCATTTACTCTTTAACTGAGGAGGCAAAATATTAACTCTTACCTGTACTTTTGTAGCCTGAGCAGGCTCCCACTGAACAAGGGTAACACCAACACACAGCATGAAGACAGAGAACCACTGCAACTTACTAAGTGTACGGTTGAGCATCAGGACTGTACATAAAGCTGTACAAGGGATCTTCAACTGGTATGTCACCTAAAAAAGATGGGAAGGTAGTGTAGAGGACATAGTTTTATAAAAGTCCTCCAAAACAAGAAAATAAATTAGAAAATTCAACTACAGAATGACAGATTTTTATATTCATTGATTTCCTACAGATCCATCGCCAGCTACAACAAAGTGAATTTGAAGTGACTCTAACAGTGAGTGGCTTAGCTCAGAAATCCAGAGCTCTGCAGCAGAGTACATAAGCTCTGATTAGAACAAAGCACAGTTTAGCTTTTAACACTGAGGCTGAAGAGAGTGCTGTGTGTCAGGCAGATACCGAACACATGTGCATTATAAACCAGAAAAGAGAAATGTATTTCCAGCTCTGTTATTGACAGAAATCTGTATTACCTGGTAAACTGCAGCATCCAAGTTGCTAAGAGCCACGAATGCCATATTGTTTTGGAGAGCGTACACCAGAGATGGAACACTTAACTTCAGCAATTCTTTAGGACTTCCGAATACATTTTCTTTTAGAGATGTCATTAACCTTGTCAGACTTCCAGTTTCTCTGAAAATAAAATATTAGCACAACAGAGGACATTCCTAAACTGGTACTTTAAAACAGAAATCAAATCAATGAATCCCTTGGGAGGGCTGAAAATTTGTCTTCCACAATCAGTTGTACTTTCTGCTCATATAAGAAAGAAAAAGTTAACTGGCAAAAAAAAAGTGAGGTTTTGAACAAGTAGAAAGTCTCAAAGGTGAGAGAGACATTCTGGAATCAATCAGGAAATTAGATGCATTAATGTGTAGCAGTGTGTCAATACAGGCAATGGAACAGGAGGCTGTTGTTCCTATCTCCCCTTTTTTAATGGTTGCGTGTGATGACAAATGCCCATGATTTTCCAGATCCCCTTTAAAGTGGGCCTCACAGTACAGTCAAAAAAAGCACTGTAGCCTTGCACTAGTTACCTAGAAAAACCACTCATTCCTCAGTCAGCCTTGGCTTCCCAGTCTCACTCGTGTTGTGGGAGATGCTGGATCAGCACCAGCACACACATGAAGCGGTCTGATGGGTGTGTGGGGACTCCCTGTTGCCTGTCCCTGTCTTTGCATTTCACACCTTTCCTTCAAGTAATTACAGTGTGTGACAGAGCAGGCAATGGGGAAGAACGTGTTGCTGTTGGCTGCGCTGTTGGCTGCTTTTGCAGTGTGCAGCTTGTCACAGCTGCCCTCTGCATTACTGGTTCTCCCTTATTACTTCTACATCAATCTGACACTTGCTGCTTACTTGTTGCTGCTGCTCCAGTCCTCTTCCCAGTTCTTCCCCTTTCCAATCTTCTCTTGCTTAGCACTGACAAATACTAACATCCAAAATCATTCCTACCCCTCCCACAGGCCTTGCAACTCACAAACTGAACTGCTCTTCAATTTAACTCTCCTTGTGGTTCTATTGCACACTTGTATGAATAGCTTTAACCACAGTTTCAGCATATTTTGCTTTCCTGATCAACCCCAACTCTGTACTCCAGTTGTTAAACTTCTCCTCTCCAAAAATTTACAGACTTTACCCTTTCATGATCCTTCCATCCAAATTTTTCTCCTTCCTTGCACCAAACATATAGTTCCTTTTCTTGGGTTTTTTTTTTCCCTCTGTAGAGAGAGCTGCCTTTACACAGGCAGCTGCAAGAGATTCTTTTTGTATTTTACCACAACAGAAAGCAAAAACACACAAAAAACCAAACATGTCTGGCCACAGTGAACAACCATGACAAGAAAATCCATGGACAAGTAGCAAAAAGTGAAGCTTGCAATGCAAGAAATGCGAAAAGCTCACGCTACAACTCACCACAGTTAATTGCACTAGATACAGAACTGTATCAAATGTTAGGAGTCATTAATATCATGGGCAAATTTTGTTGGTTTGTTCCATTTCTGAATGTATATTACATTGTCTGGGACTGGGAGATAAGATATACAAGAAAATTGGGTAATACTGAAGTACAGCCGGACTAAAGTGCTTCTATCTCAAATGTCTAACTGAAAATAAAATACATTAAGCATACAGTTCTACTCTATGAAAATAAGAGGCAAAAAAAAATACCACAGAGCAATAACTTCTTTTATTCATTGATACTAAGGTGGGCTGCCAAACAAGAAAATAATCTTGAAATTATACATGCTTCTGTTCCAGACCATGCTCAGTGAATTTGCTGATCATATTTCAAAAGTAAAGTCACAGCAGCAATAGTAGCTTCTGTCAACTTTGACTTCTAGAACCAAATTTCAGCAATGAAGAATAATAAGTGTCTAATAATCACCACCTTCCCTTTAGTTTTTGAGAACAAGAAGATGAACTATCTAATAGTTCATCTGTGCAGTGGATGTGCTTCTGAAGCATGCATTTACCAAGAATCTCTAACTGTAAGATGACTTCAGTACCTGGCCAAAAAATAACTTCAAGCAAACCTGCATGTACAGCTGATAGTGCAAAATTAGGTGCCCAAAGAAGTATGCTGCAAGATCAAATTAGAAAATAAATTGTCTAGCTTGAATTCAGCTTTCTTGATGTTGATCTAGGTTTGAATTTTAAAACATAATCAGTTTTCTTTGTAGAATGTTTCTGGTTGGAAGACACCCTAAGACCATCTTGTTCCAGCCTTCCTGCCATGGGCAGGGACACCTTTCACTAGACCAGTTTGCTCCAAGCCCCATCCAGCCTGGTCTTGAACACTTCCAGGGATGGGGATATACCACATCTCTGGGAAGCCTATTGCAGAGATTCACCACCCTCACACTAAAGAATTTATTCCTAATATCTAACCTAATCCTATTTTCTTTCACTTTAAAGCCATTTCTCCTTTCATAAATTCATTACCCCATTGACAAAGCCAATCCCTAGGCATGAAGAGGTGAGAAATACAAATAACTATCAGTTATGCAACAGAAAAATGCATTTGCTAGAAAAGCTGAAGTTAAAACTACAGTTTGCAGAACAGCTCTGCTTTTCTTCACCCATTGCTAAGAATGTAGCAAATGCTATTACCAGATGGTGAACAGGACTTTAAATAAGCATGAGAAATGGAAAATACACTTGAGTTAACAATTAACACAGCTTAAACTATCACAAGCTTAGCTTTTGAAAGGCAATTCTTTGACATTCATCTATTCAATGTGCTCTCCAGGAGACGCCTTAAGAGTAAACAGTGAAGGCATCATGTAATAATGCGTAAGAAAATGAATTTGGCAGCTGGAACAGTGGGAAAGTTGCTCTCCAGTATCCTGTATATTGCAGTTACCAATGCTGTCTCTTTCAAAAAGAAAAGGGACCCACACAAATATTTGCTGCTGTACAGTAAAAACAGACGGTACTCTGTCTTCTGACCGGTTACTGAACTACAAAGGCACCTTGCCTAGGGTTTAAAACTGAAGGAAGATGTAAAGGAGACACAGAAAGAAGCTAGCTGGAATTGATGCTGTTCCACATATTCATAAGTGATCTGAAGGGGGAGGTTACTAGAAAGTTGGCAACTTCTGGACCAACCAGCATACCAAGGTACCAAGGAGAGATGAGCATGGTCTGATGAATGGTGTCTGCTGGGGCCCATTTCTCCCTCAGCTATGGAGAGGAAAAATCCCACCAAATGACCAGATCAGAATAGACATTATAACCTCCAAAACAGCTCAGTGAATCTGATTCTTCCCATTTTAATTGATAAATAAGGCTCAGGTGTCAATAAATGAGAAAGAACAATAAGAAATGACCCTGCTGCACTAGGTGTTCTGTAATCAGCCTGGGTCCCAGGTGCACAAGATTTGACAAATTACACACACAGCTGAGGCTACCCAGAGATCCCTCACTATTGGGAAGCACAGGCTGCTGCAGTCTCCAGAGAGCCAGTGCGATACTCATTGGTCTACAACAGTGAGAATCACAGCAGAGCCACGTGTCAGCAGAGTCATTTCTGCCAGCATTTTGTGCTGACAGAGAAGCGCAGGGTGCATGAAAAGAAAAATAGAAATTCCTCACAGGTCACACCTGCCTTCTCTAACACATTCCATTTAATGAAAAGTTTAAAAAAAAAGGCAGTTTGTCACAGTTGCCTTACCAAATTCAAATATTTTCTCACTTATAAAGCAAGTAAAATGTCATTTTTGTGTTAAGAGGAAAAGAACTGATGGAAATCTAAGTACATCATGTGACTCCATGATCCTCTAGCACATAACAGACAGCCTTCTGATGTATCATGAGCCACAAAGAGAAACATGTACCACAGCAGCAAGAACTGGGCTTTGGAAAAGTCCAGAATATAAAGATTCTTTCTAGGAAGGAAGTAGCACAGGGAAGCTGAGAGAAAAGGCATCAGACTGAGAGCCTCCCTACTTGAGATGCCCATGCATGGACTAAAGCTCTAGTTCTTTGCAGCAATCTGGGATTACAGAAACTATTATTTTTTTATCACAGTCTTTCAGCATTGGTTTGCAGATTATTAGAGACAGCAAAATGCCGTCTGTAACATTGTTTGGGAAAATTTATTAGTAGGAACATCAGCATTTTATGTAACTCAGCAGATGATGGCTCACAGCAGATGATGAAAGTCCAACTTTCAATTACACCAACATTTTAAAGACCCAAAATATCGTGCTGACACTCTGAACTGTGATTCCAAAGCATACAAAAATAGAAAATATGTAGAAAGGACACACCTGAACACTGTGCTGTACACAAAGCAGTTTCAGGTGATGAGGACTCACAAGCTCTAACCTGCTCTAAAATTACCCTTCCACAGCACAATTACCCAGCCACATTCTCAAACATACATGCACTTCAGTACTCCAGAATCTGAGGTTAGATGCAAGAACTGGTTTTCAAAACACTGATCAGCACTCCCACACTTACTTAGCCAGGATGCCCACGCTCAGGACCAACTTGATGACTTCAGTGACACACACAGCCGTCGTGGAAAAGTAGAGCTCTGTCCCTACTGTCCTGGTGTACCGCAGTGCCACTGTGTACGTGGCAGCAACGAGGGTCATCACCGTGAGGCAGTACAGCTTGAACAGTAAGCTGACATTTTCTGAAACAAAACAGGACACTACTCAGCCTGACCCCCATTTAGATTTAAGAACTGAAACTGTGTGTTCTCCAGCTGGAGGGATGTATCAAACACCACTGTGTCAGCAGACAATAATTATAATGTTAGGAAACACTTCCCATAAAAAGGTTTTGGTTAAATTTTACAGCCTTCTCAAAGAAGCTTGTACAGGAACTCCAAGTGTTTGAAAATAAGATGCTCTCTTGCCCTCATAATTATCTGTCATTCTAGCAAAAACGAATCATACATTAATATTTATCTAACAACAATCAAAAAGTCTTTCTGTGCTTTCCTGCTCTTTAGCTGACAGTAGGCGCTCGCTCTGAAATGTCAGCTGATCCTCAACATGCCATATACTGAACTCTGACACAAAGAGCATTGGCAGACGAGCAAAATCAAAGAGAAGAAAAGTTCAGTATCAGCAAAGAAATCCAGCAAATCTTAATAAATAAGGCAGCATTTCCTTCATCTCTATTTTCCACCTAAGTTAGTAAAAGAAGATTTTGCTTTGAATGGTGATGGGAGTTCACTTGAAAAACTCCCTGCACAAAGGTCAAAGTTAAGGCTCTTCCAGTAAATTAAACCACAGGAGGACTGTGTATCATTTGTGTTTTCCCCTCTGTCTTCCCCACTGCTATTCTCCTACAACAGTAGCAGTAGCTGTAACAATTTTGACCTGGACCAACTACAATCCTGCAAAATTTAGGAGTTAGCCTGTCCAAGGTCTCCTGGTACAAGCCAGTTTTCCATCCATCTGCACTCCTCTAAGGCCTGAGAGTTCCATCAGGCCACTCCAGTGCATTCCCAAGGGGGAATGGCTGACCCTGCATCTGAACCAGCAAAGAGAACAGCACACAACTCCAAATGGGCTTTCTCTGCACAAAGGCAAGACCCAACACGAGACATCGGCAAATGTGCGGTTTCTACAAAATCCTTTTTCAAACTGGTAGGTTGTTGTTTGGCATCTCTCTGGTGAGTATTGGTCATCCAGTAGCATCTTCGGGTCCACTGTCATGTTCTAAACATACTAAAGAAATGTGTTTTAATTGGTGTTTGTGTACCTCTGCTGATTAGGGAATGAGATACAGGATAAGTAGTTTTGTAATAACATTGCTCATTTAATAAAGGAATGAGTTGCTGAATCCAGTGTGACCAATGCTTTGGTTCATGTTTCTTTCAAGCCAGAGATGTCTTCAATTACATAACATTTCTGCAAGGTACAGTTAATACCTCCTGCCACTGCAATCATTTAAATTAGCTACTTCCTTATAGATAAAAATCTTACCCACGTCAGTAACCACTTTTAAAAGGTAGAGCCAATTAGTTTTTGGACTAACAATGCTTAGAGAAGACTTACAAGATGTAACCTATTTTTAAATTGAATTTGGATTGTGGGGAGGGAATCCAAGGTCATAACAACCAGGAAATATAATTAACCCCATCTGGTTTTACAAAAACATATATTCTAATGATATTTCAGTGCTGATAGAAATTACATGAATGCTGTGATTTGATTTAAGCCTGTGCACCACCAAACTAAAGATAAACTTAATCCTTGCCTCTATTAACTACTCTTAAAAAAAAAGTCTTAGTTTGGCATTGAGTAAACCAAATGCAGCAAGACATAACAAATCTAGTATGTAGACTAGATAGTTCAGCATTATGTAAAAAGGTATTTGTAATTCCTTTCAGCCTGGATATTTCTTCAGCCTGGCTCATATGTCTGCATCAGCACCAGTGCAGTGAGGGGAACAGAAGAAAGCATAGCTGGTGCACCCATAACTTCTGCTGATAAATCTGAATTTACACACACCTAAAGAAAACAAGAGCTGGAAGAGGCTTTTGTTTTTTCCCAGTAAACCCCACCTGGAAGAAATGATTTCTAGCAAAAAGGGACCAGACAGGCCAAAAGCCTCAGGATACAAGAGCGGGCCTCCCACACATCTCCATGGCTCATCCAAGGGCTCCGCCAGGGCTCCTGGAAGGCAGCCCCGGGCCAAGCCTGGCATGGGAGCAGAGCCCGCTGCCTGCCAGGTTATCCGGGGTGGCAGGCTCTGGCACTCACTGCTGGGAGCTTCCTGCCCCTCACCCTTCCAAGCCCCTCGGCCCTGCCAAGCCAAGCGGGAGAGCCCTGGGCACGGCCCTCCATGGGGAGCTGGAAGAGGGGCAGGCAGCGCCTTCTGGGCGGATTTAAGCGCTCATGGCTTGCCCGAGGCTCTGGCTTCGGGACCGTGTGGGCTCTGGCCTTCTTGTACACAGAGCCACTGAGAATCAGGAAATCAATTAGGTTGGAAAAGACCTCTGGTGTCATCGAGTCTGACCTATGACCGAACAGCACCAAGTGAACTACACCGTGCCACGTCCAGTCTTTCCTTAAACACCTCCAGCGATGGTGACTGCACAACCTTCCTGGGCAGTGCATTCCAGCAACTAATCTCCCGTTCTGTGTACAAATTCCTCCTAATGTCCAACCTAAACACACTCCAATAGGCACCTGGGTGCGGTGGCGTTTCCAGGGACACCTGCGGCGCCCACGGGGTGGGTGCACGGGGTGTCCCTGTGCACTGCGGCCCGCGATAAGCCCCAAAGATGCTGCGCCACGGTCAGACGCTCCCAGAGGGGAACCGGCGGTGGGGGAGACGCGACTGTGGCTGAGGCGTCCCGGGGACCCGGCAAGCCCCGTACCGGGAGCACCCGCCGCCCACACGCCGGGGACGCAGCGCTACCACGCCGGGCGGAGAAGCTGCCGGGCGGCAGGAGGAGAGCGGGAGGGCGGGAAAGCAGGCGGCAAGAGCACCTCCTCAACGCGACCCCGCGTAGCCCCTTCCCCCCCTTCCCTCCCGTGGTGGTGGCGCCCGGTGCCACAGCCCCCAGCGGGAAGGACAGTTCCACTCCCTGTGGCAGGGGGGAGGCCGGGGGAGTCTGCGCGCGGGTCGCGTTTCCTCCGGGGGAAGCGGGTGGGAATTGTCCCTGTTCTCCGGCCGTGCGGCCCACCGGGAGCCGCGGGACCCACCGTGCGCCCTTTCGCCGCCGCCCTCACCTTTCGGAGCCGACATGGTGCTTGCCGAAGGCTCCAGGACCGCCGGGCCAGAGCCGCCCGCCGTGCCCCGCCGCTCCTCCCATCGCACCATAGAGTGCAACGCGGCCGCCCAGAGCGCCCCGCCGCCCGCGCCGAACCATCGAGTGGAGCTCCGTCCCGCCTGGATATCCTGGAGAGCATCCTGCTCCACCCGGCCGCTTTTCGGAACTGTTTCATTGGCAGCAAACATCCAGGAATCTCACACACGTATTTCTCGTTGCCAGCAGTAAGCTCGTAGCCACCGACACGTTTCTGCTGCGACAAAACTGAGATGGAGGTTACAGTTGTATTCCCCCGTATTTTACAGCACTGCAGTACCTTTTCCAGTGGAAAATAACAAAGTAGGATAAAATGAAATTTCAATAATCAGTTTACTTTTAAATAAAATGTATTTCTGGATTCTTGAAATACCAGTTTGTTGGTAAGGACTGTAACATAAAACCTCAAAGCAAATGATAATATAGAGAGATCACAGCAAGAAAAAAGGTTTAATAAAGAAGCGGCAGGGTATTTTTCTCTGGGGAAAAAAAAACCAACCAAAAACCTGCAGCTAGTAATTGCATTGATATTATAATTAATAAATCTAATCATTGGTGCCTGCTCATAATTTAAAAACATGGAGGAGCAGCACATCTAGCTGCTGCTGATTAGTTTATTTTCCCAACAGAGAAAATCACGTAGTCAAAAACCAGTTATCAAAGTTCTTAGTGCTGCCCTCATCCTCCTTTGTTTTTTTAATAATGCTCTGGGGATTCATCCCTGCTGTGTAACTTTCTAAAGTGAAGCCAGATACCTTGGAAAACAACAAGAGAATGCTATCCTGCACAATGCCACAGAAAAATCACTCAACAGCTTGAATCTTTGAGCTTCATTGTCAGAAAAGAAAGAAACTTGGAAACCTTAGCATGCCTTATGCAATCACAGTTGTGCATCTGGACAATGTGCAGATAGCCTCTTGAGGAAGTATTTAAAACAGATTCTTTTCATGACAATAAAGTACCCCCTTTTCCATTTGAGAAGATGTTTTATCCTGAAGCTCAAATAATTTGGGTTTTCACTAACAGAAATACTATCTGCTGTTGCATTGATCAGACCTGGCACATATTTCTTTGCCACAATGTCATAAAGCAAAAACATTTTCTTTGTTGTGCTTTAGTTTTAGCAAACACAAGCAAACCAGAACTGTCAGAAAAGTCCCCTGAAGTCAAGTTCCTATGGTTTGCAGTGTGTTCACCAGTACACTGTTTAGCCAAGAAATTGCTAGAGACCTAAAAGGGTGCCAGAACCCCCCAAGATAGATGCCCTCTTCTCTACCTCCCAGCCATGGTCTACACTCATTGGGTTGGGTTAAGGCCAGCCCAAGGACCCAGACTGGTTTCATTTTGTTGGTTTTGCCTTCTTGACAATTCTGTTCTAAGGCTGGAGCTGTGACATTTGAGTGCCTCTCCTGGCGTAAGTTTTTTCACTTACAGACAGTATTTCAACAAGCAATTGTTGCATTAAAACTTCAGTAAAATCTATGCTATGCATTTAAATGTTAGAAGTTAAAGTCCTTGGGAACATCTTGACTCTAAATTGCTATTTAAAATCTGTGCTTCAGGCTTATCACTTCTGTCACTTAATGCCAGTCAGCAGCCCCAACAGATAAGATAAATGAAATGGACCAACTGTTCCTGGAATGAACAGACACAGTAAAATGTTCAGTGTCTAAAATCAGATATATTATGGGATTTTTATATACACATTGAAGATGTGCCTTCAGGTTTCTCATTCTCACTTAGGTTTCATCCAGTGGTCTTGTTAAGTCTACTGTGATCAGATGAGTAGTGGGAGATGGCCCTCCTCGGAGACCTTTCAAGAAAATCTGGGGTTTGGGTACATTGCTTGAGTTGTCACGCTTAGTCTGGGTGCTAGCATCTTTTGGCACGTACACTTGGGTGAAGTTCTCTCTTCTCATGTGGCTGAGATCAGTCTGCGTGGAATGAGTTAACTTGCGGCGCAAGTTGGCCTAAAGACACAGAAAGAATCAGATTAAACAAAACTTTGTTTGAACATTTTAGCACCAGTATATACTCAGAGTGTTTGTCTATTTTACATCCGTGGGCTTCACAGAGCTGGAACATGGCCCACTTTACCCTCCTGTCAATACACGGTTGTGACTGATTTAGTAAGTCCTGAACTAACAGGATGTGTGAACAGCACTTTTAGGTAGCCCACACAATTTTAAATGAGTCTCTTAATAATTTCATACCATTGGTCATTGTTCTTCAAATTTTGTTAAATGCTTCACCTTTGTTTTGTTAGAATAAAATGTTTTCATGGCAAGTACTTCCAGTCGTTGTCTGGTTTCTGCCAAATGTGATGAGGTTTAGGGCTTGGTGTCACAAAATATCAGATACAAGTGAAAAAATGCTTTCTTACACCACACTGCTCACTAACCCCTTGATTAATTAATTTATGATTAGAACTGGTTATTCACAGAAATTGCTGTAGATACAACAACAAAACCACTTCTCACAAAGTGTTAACATTCCAAAGCCAGCACCTGAAACAAAAAAAAAATGTTCCTTATTCCACTGAGCCTTCTGTCAGCAACAATGTAAAACACTGTAAGTTATGATATAATGCTCTCCTCAAAATATACAAAATACAGTCTCATGTGCTGGAATTCAGACCTGTCCATGTAAGTGAGAAAGTCTCTGGAGTCCAGTCCAGTCAGTGAAGACTGGAGTCAGTGGAACCTAGAGAGTGATACAGCTGGCCAAATGTCCTAAATGTTGTAACAGAGCAAGTTAGAATATTCTCCGGACTCCACCACTCAGGTCTCTCTCTGCTGGAATAGAAGGTGAAGCACCTAAATGTAGGCACATTTTAGTACCTTAATCTACAACTGAATCTTATATGCAGAGTCATGAAGCAGAATCCAGAAAAGAACAATAAGAAAATTACAGAGGAGATAGCATGGGAAAAAAGACAATAATATTTTAAGTTTGGGTTTTTTTTCCCTGAGGGTTTTAATGACTGCATGTATGCTATTACAAGAACTGTGCTTGCACAGAGAAATAAATGTGAGCTAAAAATTTTACTTCAAACAGCATATAGATTTTCTAACAAAGTAATAGCTTAATATTTCATACCACAAGTTTTTTGGCTAAGTATGAACAACACAAAAGACCCCAAAGGCATGAGAGCTCATCCTCTAACAAAACCCACAAATGTGTCTGATGCTTCCCTAAAGTATCAAATTCATTGATGCACTGATAAACTATATTTATTATTTTTATCACTTTGATATTAAATGTTTTATCACCTCCATATTACAAATTAGCATAGTCAAAGCACTTTTGCATGAATTTGGGAGTTTTTCTTTCATCTCCACATCACTAATCTCACATTTGGACAGCTGAGGCTAAAATACCCTTAGTACTTTAAAGTACTTTTTTCTAAATATTTTTAACTAATGAGCTACTAATTTGTGTGTGAATGGTCTTCATTACTAGATATTGGAAAATACCCACTTCTGCTTATGCTGAAGAGCCACTGACCACATCTTATGTTTATTTATGTACTTTTTTTCCTTTGCAGAAGCAAAAGAGGCTTTTAGCTAGGCTTCTTTAAAACCTAATTGGCTTCTTTATATGCCTCAGTAACAACTATTTCTTAGAATCCTTTATGAGCTATCAACAATGGCAAGACACCTCAGTCCAAAATTTGGGTTTCCTTTTATAATGTTAGAGATTTCATGGCAAAAATAAAAACAGCAAGGAAATAGGCTACCCAGCAGACCGCAGGACTCCACAGTGCATCTGTTCACAGAAAAAAAACCCTTCAGTATTACAGTAAATTCACGAATACAAGCCGCACGGAATATAAGCCGCACTGCTGGTGTGTTGGCAAAATTGTTGCCTTTGTTAATAGATAAGCCGCACCCGGAATATTAGCCGCACTTTAGTTTGCAGCGAACTTTCACAAAGTCGTCATTTAGTAACACAATCGCGGGATCGCCGGGGCTTACTGGCTTACTGCCGACCTCGGAAACATTGTTTCCAAGTGAAAAAAGACACACCCTTTATTTACAAGCCGAAAAAGACAGGAACAATAGTGTGGTCATTTTGTGAGCATTCCCAATGGATCCGTGTTGCCTTTAAACAGCCACTTAGCCACGCAGGCAGGCAGCTGAGCTCCGAGCGGAGCCACATCTCCGTGCTGGCACAGGAGCGGCCGTTGCAGCCCCCGCAGCCGGGCGGGGGAAGGGGCCGTTGTAGCCCCCGCAGCCGGGCGGGGGGAGCGGCCGTTTTAGCCCCCGCAGCCGGGCGGGGGGAGCGGCCGTTTTAGCCCCCGCAGCCGGGCGGGGGGAGCGGCCGTTTTAGCCCTCGCAGCCGGGCGGGGGGAGCGGCCGTTTTAGCCCTCGCAGCCGGGCGGGGGGAGCGGCCGTTGTAACCCTCGCAGCCCGCGGGGGAAGCGGCCGTTTTAGCCCTCGCAGCCGGGCGGGGGGAGCGGCCGTTTTAGCCCTCGCAGCCGGGCGGGGGGAGCGGCCGTTTTAGCCCTCGCAGCCCGCGGGGGAAGCGGCCGTTTTAGCCCTCGCAGCCGGGCGGGGGAAGCGGCCGTTTTAGCCCTCGCAGCCGGGCGGGGGGAAGCGGCCGTTGCAGCCCTCGCAGCCCACGTGGGAAGCGGCCGTTGCAGCCCTCTCCCTGCGAGCCGAGTGGTCGTTCTACCCCTCTCCCTGCGGGGAGAGAGGCTCCCCCAGCCCTCTCCCTGCGAGCCCAGCCAGCCCCGTAGCCGCACAAGACTGAAAACACTTTAAAAAGTACAGAGAAATATCACACACTTTTATCGAACTGCCGAGGTAACTCGCCGAGGTAACTCACTCCGATAACACCCCCCGCCCCTCAGTAACGCCACCATCCACAGGCAGGCAATAAGCTGTTCTCTGATTGGTTCATCGTCGGAACAACGGGAAACCATGGATTTCAGACTGTTTTGGCTCGGGACTGGACCAGCATGATACTAGGTAAGGGCAGATATCACATTTTTGTCCATAGATTAGCCGCACCGGAATATTGGCCGCATTTCCGGGTTTCCACCAAAATTTTAGTCTTCTTGCTGCGGCTTGTATTCGTGAAATTACTGTATATTTTCAGTTGATATTGTTAACTGCAATATTCCCTGTACTGACAAGTTGTTCATTTTGATTGAATTGTGAAAATCAGGTGCTTGACCTTGACAACTACATGTGCTGGCAAACCCCAGAAAGAAGCTACTGAAATATTTACTGTTAATTTAAAAGTTTTTATGTATGTATGTGGTTAACCTTCTATGGACAGACTGTGATTTTCAATCCATCAGAAAATCCTGATAGTATGACAAATGGCTGCTCTCGCTTTTTTTTTACAAATAAATTATATAGTAGTATCTTCAACTCCTTAAATTGATTTGAACAACCTTAATATTCAATGCAATTCAATTCAAAACAACAAGCTCTTATTACATAAAGAAGAGAATTGAAAACTTTGAAATTAATAGATATTGCAGTAGAAGCGCTGCTCAAAAAACAGGGAAAATATGGAAGAAGTTAAAAAAGAAGTCTAGAAAAAAGGAGAGAAAATATCTCGAAAAAAATGAACCAGTTGTAATTAAGTGCATGTCTTTGAATAAAAGGTTAGATTTATGTTTCAAGGAACAAAAGTTAAGAATCATTTATTCTCAAATTTGTTATCCAGCAATGAAAATCTGGTAATAACAGTACAAACCAATTTTATAGCTTTTCTTCTCAGTTCCCATTCATTCCATTCATAGGATGTCACAATAGTTGGAGGCAAGATATGAGTATCAGTTTGACTACCACTGTCACGTTTTTGGGGTAGTTTCAGTGAACTTCTGTTTGCATTTCTGGCCTGGATGAAAAGAAACAACCAAAGCCAAGTAAGGCATTGAGAAGAATACTGAGAAATAGCATACGGGTATGCAACTTTATAGAGACCTGCAAATCCCAGGTGGATAATGATTTTTACATTCAACAATATTTTTGTTCCCCATGCCCCCACTAAAAGGAATACATTAAGTATCTGATGGATTTAATTTCTGACAGAAAACCCTTGAGGCAGAGGCCACAGCTGAATTGCAGGCTCCTGCCTACCTAGTGAGTGATTAATCGTAGGATTTTGGAAAAAAAGGGTCCCACCAGCACCAGTATATTATGATGCAGGCATCTCAGTTTGTCTTCATGAATCACATATCATAACTGGGAGAAGTGCACACATCTCTGCTACAGCTGGGATATAAACTGTGTTTCAAACGAAGGGCTATTCTTTTCACTCCTAGGGATCTAAAATTCACAAGTGGATCACAGAGAATGTTGTCTATAAATCCAAATCAAGTCTTTGAATTTCACATAGTAACACCATGACATTCATTACTAATGACTCCCCTATGAGTCTTCTTTTATTTTGTAATATGTTCCATAGCTCCTGTCCCTAAACACCACTACACCCCCATCCAGCACACATGGATGGACTGCTAAGCTAAAACTCCAGTTAACATGATATCTGACATATCTTTTGTTGCATTTATTTACTGGTCCTTTAAACTACTTTTGCAAAAATGAGGAAAAGAAACATCAGACACAAGACCTGCCAAGGCTATGGACTAACAGCTTTTATCACTGTCAGAAAGCTTTGGATCTACATATTCTCCTATGAATAGATAAGGCGAGAATGACATAAAGTAGTTTCTTCAACACTCTGAAGACCTGGAAAAGATGGACCTTCAGACAGGCAGAGGATTTTACTTCATTCCTAAAGATGGCTATCATCTGTTCTCTTTTAGAGAGGACAGACCAACCAGTGGCGCAGCAGCTGTTCAGCAAGAGGCATGAGCAATGTGTACCTGTGCATGTGGAACAAGGTATTCAAACTGATGATGCAGCTCAAGCAGTTGAATTAGCTCTGCATATTGTTTTGCTTTTTCTACATTCAATTGAATGAACTTATCTGGATTTTGAGCAAAGAGGTATGCAGCTTCTTTTGAACTGAAAACATAATATTTCTCCTTGTGTTTCAAAATTCCAATAGCAGGATTTCCTAAAAACAAGAAGCCAACGCAAAATAAGCTCCACAAATTAAAATAACGAACAGTTTGATATCCAATTCAAAAGACATTTGTAATCAAGATTCTGTGTTTCCCTTAAGTTAGTTTCACAACCTTCTTTTTCTGAACTCAGTATAAAGCCTTGAAAGCAAGCTTTTTTTAAAATATAGAAAAGTCTATTTTGTTAGGCCAGTAAAACTGCTTTTGATCAGTTTACATCCAGCATACCTTGGGTGCATGTCTCCAAAAAACTACAGATAAAACCCATATAGCAAAGGCATAAGAAACCAGTCTCTACCCTCAAATGTTTCCCCTAAAATCTCCAGCAAATATCTGATTGCAGATCAGTAGTGCATTTATACTAAAGGGCATAACACTGAGATAACTGAAGAAGCAGATAAAGCAGCTGGGAAGCTGAACAATAAATTAACAGAGAAAATGAAGTGTCAATAAACGCCAAATAACTTATATAGGAAAACACAAACTGATTTTAAGGACAGTGGCATGTTGGGCTTTAGATGTCATTGCCCAGGAAAGACCAGAATCACCATAGAGAGTGCCTTAAAAATACTCAGTCAAAAAAGGAGTTATTAGTATGCAAACAGAGGAAGAGAAGAAAACCAACATTATAACAACCTGTAGGCTACTTTTGTAATAATACATTTTGTTCCAACACAACAGAACAAGTAAAAGGGAGGTAGGAGTGATCAAAGGCTTGTGATACTTTTCACAGAAGGAGAGGTTAAAGAAAGAAGCTTCCTCAACATTAAAAAGAAAAAATAAATAATATGATAGGGGGTTATAAAACCATTCATTGTGTGCAATATAAAATTACTATTTAGTGATTTTCCTAAAAGAACGACTATCAAGTCTTTGTTGAAATTATTAAGCCAGAGCTTAAAACCATCTCAAAAAGAGGTACCTTTTCCTAGCATATATAATTATAATTGTGAGGCTCTTGAGAATAAGAATATCCCATGACATAGTCTAGTTGGATTCCAAAATCAATTAGATAAATGAAAAACGTCTTTGAAGGATTATTCAACAGAAGGTTACAGACTCAACATTAATCAGAGGAAGGATATAATTAAGGAAGGATCACTGCAACTTGAATTTCTCATAATTTTAAAGTCTTCATGACTATCCATGTGCAGTAGCCAGATATAGGGCTAGAGAGACCTTCAATCCAACTCAGGACAACTGTTCTCATGTGCAATACTAAGTAAGTGTAAGTAAATTACATAGCCAGTAAAATATCTATTCTTTAACACTGCCAAGTTAATGGCCAAATTTTCCTCCCAAACTCCCATAGGTTCAAAAAAATTCTATATGGACAGGTTCTACAAATGAGCCTAGAGACCAAATATTCCTACGATTAGTTGACTTAATCAAGTGCACTTTTGCATTCTTTTCAGGAAAGATTTTTAGTACCTTGTTATGATTACAGTAATTTCACAATTATAAGCCGCACCATTTTGACTAAAATTTTGCTCCGAACCCGAAGTGCGGCTTGTAATCAGGTGTGGCTTATATATGGACAAAGAACGAAAAGTTGCTCTTTTAGTTTGGAGGACAGGTGTCTGCTGAGAAAGGCAGGAACTTCTCTTTGAAATGGAGAATGTAAACCCCCTCCCTCCAAATTATTATAATTTTGAAATCAAGGGGCTTTCAGGCAAAAATATGGGAATTAGGAATAACAGTTCTTTCCTAGGGAAATTAAAATAGAAATACAGTACTACAAAGAAACAAACTCCAAACCCTGACAAAGTCAGAGTACAACCTGACACCTCATCAAGCAGGGTGTTGGTAGCAGTTTGATTAAATGGTGGTTGCAGTCCTTTTGCAGTGACAGATGTGATTCAGTTGAAGCAGTGCTCCTGTAGAAGGTGCAGTTTTCCTCCGGAGGTCCTTTGGTGATGTGGAGAAATCTGGTTTTCCTCTGGAGTGCAGTGGAGAAAGGGGCTCCCTTAGTGTCCCAAAACCTCTGTTTTTATTTTGGTAAGAAATGTTGGGCTTTTCCCCCTGGCTGGAGCAACTTCCAATGGGATGCAGTAATTTTATCAGTCACACAGTGGGACTCAATGGGCCCTTAGCAGAAAATGACTCGCTGGAGGAAGGATGGGTTGTGAAAAGATAAAGAACAATGCCCCGCCTGGTTTCAATGGATGGCCCATTAGCAGAGTATCTCACACGGAGATAAGGATCACTGCCCCCACCCTCAACAGTTGGTGATAGAACAGATACCTTTTATCACACTCTGTATTGTAACGTGCGGCTTATATATGGACAAAAAACAAAAAGCTGCTGACACCCGGAAATGCGGCTTATACTCAGTGCGGCTTATAATCGGGAAATTACACATATGAGGTAGGCATGAATGGCTAGGTTTGCAACATATGGATACACAAAACAGAAGGAATCGCCATTTCCCTATGCCTGCATTATAGCACATGAACAACTGTAACCAAACCTGTATTCAGCTGCGGTGTAGGTTATACAGATGCACATAAAGCAGGAAGAAACATTTCACCATCCTGTCTTGTTTCTGCCCCTGCTTGCTCTTCAAGCCCTCTTGCCTTCTACTAAGGGAAGTTTATTTGTTTATTTAAAAGAAGATATTTTAACAAGGGAAATATGTTATCTGGGGTGAAAATTGTAAATGTGGAAAAACAGCATTCCAGCTTTGACATAAGAGGATGCATTCAGAATGCCTTTACATTTTCCCTAATCCTTGTGTAAATACATAGTATGGAAAATGTCTAACTACAAAGCATACCTTGTAGAGTGATACCTTTCACACCAATTGAATGTGCACAGAAACCATGGTACTGGATTAGTAATTGATCAAAATTATCAGTAGTCTCTGGAAAAAGCCATTCTTGGTTCTTGAAATCAGAAACACTCACTTTGGTTCCTAGGAAAAGACAGAACAAAGGAAGGACTTCAGTATTAAAATATCCCATGTCTAAAAGCAAATAATATTACAGGATGATCAGATTACTCTGGTTTTCACAGAATGACCTGCAGTGCCAGAACCCAAAAGCCAAACTTTAGTCCTGGCTTGAGAGAGAATCTATTGAAAATCAGTCCTGCAAGAACCTTCTTTAGTAGCATTAGTTTTCTTTGAAAACATTGGACAGCAAAAGGAAGATAATGTTTTATTCTTTGATTTTTTTTTTTTCACTCACCCATGCATTACATATTCCCTGGCATAAAACTTGGTTCCTAGGGATACCATCTTACAAACAAACTCTTCTGGTAACCAAAGCCCCATTTGTTTTTACCCTACCCCTCAATTTCTGAAGTTCTCAAAGGTATAAAAAGACATACATACACTCAAAAATGTTTACAAAAAATTATAACTATTCTCTGATCATTCTGCCATTTTTGTAAGGTACACTTGTATCTAGAAGCTCTATTTTAATTTTACATGTCAAAATAAAATTCCAAGCAACACTACATGAAAATGTAAATCTACAAGGCTTATTTTAACCTACTGTGCAAATTCTGAGTATTAAAGAATCAATATATAGTACCTTCTGTAAAGCACCTATCGTAAAGAAAATTCAAACTACAAAATCTTGTAAAATACAGGAAAATCAAAAAGTTTCAATTTTCCATACCCATGGTTTCTTTTATCCTTTCCTCATCACTTTTTACAGTCACTCCTTCCAGAAGAGATGTTAGCATTTCCTCTGGAAAAAGCTGTGATTGGATTTCCAAGAATTGTTGCAGATCATTAGCCATATTTGTGAGGAAGCTTAGCAGCAGCATTTCATCCTGAAAGCTGGTCCAAAGATTAGAAAGTTCCATGAACAGAGGCTAGAACATAAAGAAAATTATCTGAAATGCATATTTGTTTTATGTCTACAGTGTAACCCAAGCACTGTCCACAACAATCTCAACTATGAACAAAGCAGGGCTGATCTCCAAGGCCTTCAGCAACCAGAAATTCCAGTGGAACTCAGGGACACTGTAAGAGAAGCTTCCATCATTTGCTTCCACCTTAAGCACATATATCCAGCATGTCAACCCACAGGCAAGAGTAGTACTTTTCTATATTTTACTCCAGACCCTTTCTCAAATAAATGCACTCTGTGACCATGCTTTGAGTGTAACCCTTCACTGACAGTACAGTTTTATAACCAAAAATATGGTGTACAGGAGTAAGGACCAGAAGGAACATACTTGATCAAACACCACACCTATATACAAACTATCAGGTTTTGTTATTTTGTCTGCCCTGCTTCCAGAGTGACTTAGTACCACAAGACCCCAGGCCATCATATGTGTCAAATGAAAGGGGTGCAGGCCTCTTCAGTGGTCCAGGATTCAGGGCAAAATTGAAGGTTCCCCTTCCCAGCACTGACAGGCTGTTGGCATATAGGTGTAGGCACATAAAGAAGCAGCCTGTAAGCTTTAAGTTTAAATGCTGTTTTCAATGACAGTGACATAAAATGTGCCCTGTTACATCTAAACACACAGAGAGCACTTACAGGAAGAGATTCCACCAATCTGAAAAGTACACTTAACCACTATGCATGTTAACAACATGATCCTAACAGTAGCCAACAGTCAGCTCTGGAATTCATCACATCAGCTAATGCTGTGGAAATGTTATGGTTACAAAAATGGAAGAAACTAAATGAAGATCAAAAACATTCTTAATAGAATAAACAAAGAATATTAATGAAATGTACTATTTTTCCTAAAACAAATGTTTACTACAAATATAGGCCTTTTTCTATGCTTTTTAAAAGACAGAATGCTCTGCTTCTCTACCTCTGTAGAGGATCCAGCTTGTCAGCAACAAGCAAAAGAAAAGTTATTTAAATGGTGTGTTAATAGAAAAATCTCTACCTGAAATTTCTGTCTGAAATTAAGAGGCATTATATATTCTGTCTTGAGCAGAGAAGACAAAACAACTAACCAACTAGAAGAGAAAAAAAATATCTAGGAAGGCAGCAAACAAAAATAGACAGCTTTTAAGGAAAAGGGTAAGGCGTATCAGTCGGAAGAGGAAAAACTGCTTTGAGTAGCTGGACAAGGGGGGAAAATGTTCACCAAATGAGAACATCTGGTTTATGAAATCAAAAGCATACATAAATTGAAGCTTGGATTTTTCAGTTAAAGTGCCGTTCCCCTGAGTTTCCAGCTTGGATGCTCTTATGGGAAGTGTGAAAAATACTCTGAGTAGATGGGGGTCATGATCTTCCTCTTCCTCCACATCAGGCTTTATTTTGCTTTCTTAGCTTGAAATGTTGAATGTTGAAAAATAACGTAAAATATGCATGAAACTATATGTTGATGAAGAACCAGCACAAGGAATTGGAATGATAATCAAATCACACAAAATAACAAACTCTTACATGAAAAGCAAATTGAATGAAGCTGGTTTCTAGCATATTTCTCTCCCACTTCCTTTATAACATGCCAGCATAATAATCCCAGCTTTTCACAGACTCATCAAGCAGCCTCCCTTATAATACCTGTAGTTCACAGCACCTGTTCCCCTCTAATAACTCCTTGCCATATCCTGTAGCTCCCAATGAAGGGTGCAACAGAACAGAACAGTCCTTCAGTGGCTGCTCACTAGCCAGACAGAACATAAACCATTTCAGACCTGATCTTGGGGAGGCTCTAATTGTGTGTCTCTAGTTGCTCTTTTTTTTTCCCCACAAAACTTGCAGAAAATGACATACTTTGATATCTTTGGACTCTGACAAATGTGACTGAAACTTGCCAACAGGTTCAGAAGCTACGGGGAGGGGAAAAGAGGCTAACACCCCCATCACAGAAACACAGTTTCTTTAAAAAAATTATATCAGTGACTCATACTGTAATTACAGGGATTGCTTTCTGAGAGAACTTTAAAAAAATCACACTCTGACGTGCTTTTTTCTGCAATCATTATGTTCCTAAAGTTTCTGCAAGGAACAGGAAAGAATATTTACACACACAAAAAAGGAAGATGTTACTATAAATCTAAAATACTGACAAACAACTCAAGACACTTACAGTAAAATACCATTTCATTCCTTTGCTCCCTTTTTTTATCTTGCCTTTTTCTTACCTTAAGAGCAAGTCTTTTAGTTGCCCCTTCAAAAATCACAGATGATAATGTAATAGAGAGAAAATATGTAGCCTCTTTCTAAACATAAACTATTCAAAAACACACCAGCAAAGTATCCAATAATTTTTTTCTACTGAAGAAGTAATGGATTTTCCATTCATAATACTTACAAAAACTTCTTTGAACTCTATGGAAGTCTTCTCCTCCACTGCGTTTTTCAATACCATCACTGCTGCTTCAAACTGAACATTCAACGATTCAACTTCTCGAGCACTTGTAATTATATTAGACTGGAAAGAGAACTCCAGGTAAGATATATCATACTCCAAAAATCAAGTATTTAGTAATAAGTATTTACCTGGGCCTCTTCTTTCAACTATTTTCAGAACAATGGTTTTAGGGAACAAAATGTACTATAGCATTCCACAAAATATATATTTCCTTAAATGTTCAGGTGTTCAGGCACTTCACTCACACTCAATTTTTATAGAAAATCCTCTACATTTTCCCAATGAAGAGAAAAAACCAAAATCAACAAAAAAAACCCCTTTTTCCAGTGCCTTATACAGGAAAGACTAATTAAAACCTGCAATTTCTCAAAATTGAAAATGAAAAGCTCTTCATTGACAAAACAAGAATTTAAATTGTATTCTTCACAAAGACTTTTGATGACTCCATATATTTTGATTTATAGCTTGATTAAGGAGATTTTTTTCTCTCACACCTTTTGGGGCAGAGAATCAGAATGTAAACAACTGTTTAACGGTGGACTTAGCAGTGCCAGGCTAATAGGTTAATGGTTGGACTTGATGATTTTAAAGATATTTTCAAACTAAACAATCTATGGCTCTTTATCTAGAGATATATTTTATTTTGTTTCATTTTTTTCTGAATAATTTTTCTTATATTTCTGTCCTGTGAAAGTAGGTAACTTGAAGATATTCCATCTGCAATAAAAGTCCACAGCATATAACACAATGATATCCCACCTGAAGGATGCAAAGGAAAGCTTCATACTGTCTCACATTGAACAGTGCTTCTTTTAATTTCAAAGAGCTAAGCTGGAAGTGTCTGTGGGGGTTTTCCTGCATGGATTCCAGCAGGGCCGTGTAGCGGTAGGCTAGCAGCTGGCAGGAATGCAGACGTTCATCGAGAGTCCGTGTGGCTGATGGAATTGCTTCATTCAGGATATCTGGCACTATTCACATAGGATAAGTACAAAATATGTATAAAAAGAATTAATTAAATCATTATCAAATGGTTAAAGTGCAATATTTAAACATAATGGTCTTCTGATAAAATTTTGATTTCTACATTTTGTCCTTATATCCATGCATTTCCAAATACTTGCGAACCAGATTCAACCACCCTATCTCACTAGTAAGGCTGTTTCAAATATTTAGAATTACAGGTGTGGAAATACCAGAGTCAAGTCAAGGAATGTGAGAAAACTTGCTTTATAGTAGATTCAACTCTGTTGCTACAACTGACATGGGTTTCCTGAGAGAATCTGCACAAATTTCAATTCTCTGTTTCCTAATTTTTAAAATACCAATAACAATAACAGGCCTCCTTGAGATGGGAAATTATTGGAGCAGCTCGAGTGAAAAAGTCCAGGAAGAATGAATTGGGAATACCCAGCTCAAATGCAGTTGTTTACTTACAGTCATCAATGCTGCTTCCTCCTTTCTGGCACTGCTTGTTGTACAAACGAATTCCTGAGATTACCATGGCAAGATCTTTCAGCTGTTGTTCTTTGTCCTTCTTACTGAGTGAGATGAAAGTACTCATCTCTGTCTGGGGGAATACACTCTGCAAGGCAGCTATAAGCATTACAAAGTGGGAGAAAACCCTCAATATAAGGGAACAGAAAAGAAAACCATTAAATAAGCAAAAATAGCCTCTCCTAAACAAATGCAAAAAGTAGGAAATCTATGGAATTTACACTTCAAGGCTGAGCAGTGACAGCTTGGATAGTAAGCATTCATCACAGTTTACCACATTTCTATCTAAATATCAGCAAAGAGAATGCAAAATTTTATTTTTCAAGAAGAAAACTCAATTTCACAGCTGGGAGCTTACTGACCTGTTACCTCCCTGACAGCCTCAATATCTGTTGGGGATCCCAGGCCAGAGCTCAGCAGTGCATAGGTAATGATCTTTTGATATACATTCTCCATGTTCTCTTGTGCATGTGGACCACTCTCTGTGATAGCTCTAACCACAGGAGCCAGTTTTCCTTCCAGAACACGCTTCTGCTCACTCAGTAATTCATCTAGGAAAGAAGGACACTTAGAAAGTGCTATCTAAATTCTTTCAAATTTGGCTTATACAGAGGGTGCAATCCACTTCCACAGCCAGAGCACCAACTTAGGGTTTCTGAAGCACAGGTATGTGGAAGAGATGTTCACAGTACCACACCATTAGAGTTAAAAACAACAGAGTTAAACATTAATATAATTAGCATGATTAACATCAGGCAGTAGAGTCCTGAGAACTGTTCAGGCCAAATTAAACAGCAAGTCTCTGGCTCTCTGGGCTCCTCTGACTGTGACTGTAGCAGGAATTAACTTACACATATTTCAAACACACCTGAGGTTACATGCTCAAGTCTGAATACTACTCAGGATTTCAAAAACTTGCTGGAGTTACTGAGCTTACAGAGTTCAGAGGATTTAGGAGCAGCTCCCAGTGTTGCTAATTTTTGGTTTTAATCCATGCTAACAGGAAAACATTTTCATTATCCCCCCACAGAGAAATGCTTTTTTGACATCTATTCTTGTTCTGTGTCTTCTATTTCCCAGACAGCCTCCACTGTCCCTTTGAGATCTGAAAATACACTTACAACAGAGGCATCTTCCCCATCTCATTTTATTTTCACATTCTCATTCTCAGGAAATTACTACTGATGAGACAAAAATGTAGTCAGTTAAAACTGTAACTGGCTGTTCAAGATTACTCAATTTTCCCAATTGATATTGATAAAATACTAGTTCTGGGTTCCTTCAGACACACAGGTGCAGGTGCAGGCTTTTCTTGCCAAAGGCAGCTAACCACTGAACCTGAAAGTGTAATTGTCCTCAAGCAATCTAATACGTTATATTCAGTAAATTACTCAGACAGCATGAGAAGATTGTACTCTCAAATCTAATGTACACTTTTCCCCACTATATACATACTGAAACATCAGACTCCTGTACAGTAAATTTTCCCTGGGACTTTAATTTTGCTTTACTGCCAGGATTCATTTAACAGAAATTATTATTATTATTAAATTATGAACTCAGCATCAACTTCTATGAAAACGTATTTGAAATTACCTCGGTTTGCATAGTTCATATCAAAGTAAACTTGCATCTTAATTGTGCTTAGGGATGGGTTTGTTGTGTCAAGCAGTCTCGTAACACAGAGCTGAAAAGAGAGTCAGAGAAGTGAGTTCTTTCTCATCTTCTGGGGAAACATCTGAACTGATAGTGATCTACTACAGTTTTCACAAGAGCCCCCTCGATACATTTCTCCCCATATAAAGCTTTTCTAAGGCTTTATTTATGGAAACATACTCCAGTCTTTAGCTACAGAGCCATGAGAATAAAGTAGCACCACAATTTTGAAAGTGTTCATGTCATTTTAGTTACAGGAACAGGTAGCAAATAATGCTATAGTCTTAGGTAAGTACTGACTCTCAACATCATGTCAGAATTACCTGGATAAGATCCTGCATATCATTTTCTGTAAGGATTCGATCCATATTAAAGTCATTTCTTGGATCTAAAACAACAGCTTTCACCTAGAGATTGCCAAAAGAAAGATAATTATTTACATCTCAAAATATCATTTTTACAACTCACTTTTTATTTTCTGAAAAATCTCAGATGCATTCAATATTTCTTTACTATTCCTTTTTATCCATTTCAGTCTTTGAAACAAAATTACTTCGCTTCACATCTAGCCAGTTTCAATCTCAGTTCTCAGGAACAAGTGAAGAAAAAATCTTTTTGTGATACAAATATTTAAATATAGCTCTTTTAAAAATTACTTGGAAAATATTTTCCTAAGTAACATTTTTTGAAAATCCATCATGGTTGTTTATGAACTTCTAAGTTGGTTATATGCCTCGGTATAAACATTTACTATTTGAATAAAAAGCCCATAGTGCTTTGTATGCAGGAAAACATGTGCATGTTTGCATTTGGTGTTCGTGCTGGGTGTCTTGCCACCCACTTGTATGAATTTTTTAATCATTACAATTTTCCTGCTTAATCTGCTTTTGAGCCAAATCTATTTTCTAAAGCTGCAGTGTCACCTTTAGGGGAAAAAAATCCACATTATCAGTACTGCTGTGGACTATTTACATTTACAAGTTTATCAAGAGCTGATTATGAATAAAAAAGGAACCTAGCCCATCTTTCTTTAGACACAGCTTTGCAGGCATATGCAGACTATATTCTGCAGCAGTGCTGTGTCTCCTAAGTGATGCCGAAATGTAAAATGTTTTTAGGATACTTTTAGTTGTCTACCAAGTACAATACTGAGACTGATTACATTAAATTTTCACCTTAAACTGGAGCCCACTCCTTCAAATATTCAGCCCATTTACACTACCTGGCCCTGTCTGAGCAAGAAACAAACAAAATTATCTATCATAATAGAGGGAGAAGGTAAACTTCGAAGAACAAATATAGCTGCTGCATTACACATTCACATATGCATAAGACATTCATCAGTGAATGAAGAAACATTATCAAAATTCGGTAACATTTCTCTTTTTCACTTCTGGAAAAAAAAACAAAAAACAAAAACCCCAAAAAGAGCAAACAACAAAAAGCCAGTAGTTTATCTGCCTGCAAAAGAAAACTGAGAAAGAGCTCTGAGTTGGAGTTCAGAATGTTTCCAGGACTCAGGACCTGCAGCCTTCTTGGAGCATCATATTCACATAAGATTTCAGGGGAATAAAATACTTTCCCATGTTTTTTAGGTCCCTATACTGGATGTCGCTGAATGCCCCTTAAAAGTTTCTTCCTACAGGCAATTGGAAACCAAGGCATTTCCAAGCTCAGGTCACCCCGAAAGCCTCAGCTGTCGCCAGCCCCTGAACGCTTCCTGCCGCGCTTACCATGAAGGCCACCAAGGTTTCCGAGTGGCTTTGTCCCTGGGCAGCGCACTCCAGGCCCACTTGGCGGATGATTCTCTTGATGACACTTTGGGTCCGCTCGCCGGACATGTTGGCCAAGCACACGTGCCTTAGCCGGGTTACACTACTTCAGCGAGGGTCCCTCCTCTGCCGACACGCTGTCCCGACACCCAAGCCGCCCGGAGCCGCTCGCCCCGCGCCGGCCGCTGGCCACGGGCGGGAGCGGCCGCGGCCCCGCGCAGCCCCGGGCGTTGCCATGGGGACGCGGCCCGGCCCGGCCTGCCGGGAGAGCGGCGAGGGCACGCGGGGATGGGAATTTACACACAGCGCTCAGGGAGACAGTGTTTGTACAGGATAGATGGGGCAGGGCGCGTGCAAAGCATACACTCCTGTATCTGTTCCAAAGACGTGGCTGCAGAGGTGCGGGAGTGTAGGTGCTAGTGTCTCGGTGCACATACAAACCGCGTGTGGATGTCTGCAGCTATGGCTGTATGTAGGCAGCCATACATACATGTATGTATAAAGACACATACATGCCATACATATGTACCTTAATATCACAGAGTCACAGAATCGTAAGGGTTGGAAGGAACCTCTGGAAATTACCCAGTCCAACCCCCCTGCCAAGGCAGGGTGACCTAGAGCAGCTTACCCAGAAAGGTGTCCAGGTGGGTTTGGGACATCTCCAGAGGGAGATCCACAACTGCCAGCCTGTTCCAGGGATCTGCCACCTTCAGTGTAAAGAAGTTCTTCTTCATGTGGAGGTAGAACCTCTTGTGTGCTAGTTTATAGCCACTGCTCCTCATCCCCTCATTGGCACCAGTGAAAAGTGTCTGGCACCATCCTCTTAGCTCCCATCTCTTAGATATTTATGTGTATAAATGAGATCCCCCTCAGTCTTTTCAGGACTAAACAGCCCCTCCTCCTGCAGTCTCTCCTTATTAGAGAGATGTTCCAGATTCCAAATTGTTTTTATGACCCTCCCGTGGATCCATATATACTCATACATACAATATATATATACCCACTATGGCAGTGGGGGTCAGACCCAGGTGATCTTTAAGGGCCCCTTCCAACCCAAACCATTCTATGAATGGTCTGCTGGAGGGGGGCAGAATGAGAAAAAGAAAACCTTCATGCCAAGCAAGCACACAGCCAAAACACCAGCGTGTTAACAACACACTATAAATCCAAAGCACAGCGCCACGGGGAATGCTGATAAGCAAGCTAACTCTATCCCAGCCAGACTTGACACAGATAAATGTATTTACATACCTACAAATGCGTACAATACATAGATAAATTCACACATACATCTATAAACAAAATGTGTGTGTGGTACACAGTGAGTGCTGCAGGCAGAGGCAGCGCAGACGGGGCAACTTTGCAACACAAGCAAAAGAGCCACCTTTGCTTTCAAGGTCTCATGACTGCTGTTGGAGGTGGCAGCTCCTCTGGGTGTAGTACCTGCAAGTACTACAGGTCACAGCCTGCAAGCTGCAGCCCAGTGAGCCCCAAGTTCTTGCACACACCAGTGGGCACACCACTGGATGAATGCAATGCCTTGCTGTGAGTGGTTCAGTTAGTAAATATGCAATTAATTCCAGCTTTTCTGTGTCAGATAGAGGAAAGAATAATAGCATGCTAATTCAATTTAAAACCCATGTCCCTGAAAGGCAATCAAATAAGCTCAAAAGGCACAGGGAATGGAGGAATAACAGATAAAAAGCTATACCAGTCTTCCACTGATTTAATTTTTTTCCCTTTGATTTATGCTGTCAGACAGAGGGAACTCCACTGAGAATCATGATGAGATCAAGATGATTTTTTTTTTCCATTGTGACCTCAGACAAGTCACTCTTATCTTAAGGAGTGCCAGCATCATCCATGGGAAATGCTTTGGGAAGATCTGTGGAATTAGGCATCAAAACAATCCTGCAATAGACATTGTGAAGTCTTAGGTTTCATTATAGTAGCACATCTAATGGGGCTTATTAATATGTCCTCTGCATTGATATTTTAAAAATTCGATAACCTTAAGCTCAGTATTTACAGCAAGACTTTAATCAAGAGAATAAAAATCTACAGGACCTCTTTTTCTACAAATTGCTGGATGAGAAGCTTTTGGGGCCCTGCCTGAAGTAGAATTATGTTGGTGTTAGTGAGCTTAGGTCACAGAGATTTTCCTCTGTGCTTCCTGGTAAAACACACAAGAACCAGCTCTTCTGCAGTTGCAGGTGGGGAGGAGCAAGAGGAGAAGAAGAACATAGTTTTGGGGATTAGAAGGAAAAAGAGGAGGTGCCGATGGCAGCTCTCTCTTTACAAAAGCAAATTTCAAGTCAGTCATAAACCTTGGTGCTCAAAGCAGTGCTGGTAACATTTCCTCCTGAAAAGATTATCAGCTAAAAGTGGACAGTTTTACAAAGTTCGACCAAACACTGTCTGCAATAGAGATGGAGGTGGAATTTGTGGCTTTGCCAATGCAGAAAATCAGTTCCCATCCCATAACAGTCAGCAAGACTCTTACTGACACATTCACAGGCTTTCAGAGAGAGCAGGAATCTGCTGGGTAGGATTTGTCCAGGTTTTCAGTATGTATGCAAAGCCTACATAAATGTGCAATTTTGGCTTAGCAATTTAAGGACTTTTTAAAGATGGTTTACAGACTATTTCAATATGTGTCTGTGTCTACATCTGCAATTAGCATAATTTCTGCAGAACATTTGATGCTGAGGACCTGACAGCCACAACACACATACTCTAGCAGTTGTCACTTCAGACTGGCTTTGGTCTGGTGCTAGTGACTGTTACTTTGTGGCTGAAGTGCATTTAGGGGCACTGCCAGAGCTCTCCTTCAAGCTTAGTTTCACACAAAATATTCACAGGCTCAAATCCTGCTATACTGTGCAAACCAAAGCACAGCAGGTGAGGACTATGTAGAGATTCTCTCTGTGAACAGGTGCTTGGTCCTAAATTAAAAAACCACACACAACATCCCAGTTCCACCGCCCCAATATTCACAGACATATTTGTCTGCTGGAGTGTTTCCCAGGGAAAAAAATAAGCTTTCTAACAAGCTACCAGTGCTAGCTCACATCCATAAACCCCAGTAGATGTCCAACTGCCTGTATATTTTTAGGCTACAGGCTGGAAGGAAAAAACAATATATTTTCAGTTTGGTATATTGAGAATTTAAATTCTTCTATTGTTTTAAGCATTTTAGTAGTATTAACCTGTATTTCAGATAGCACTAGAATCCAAAAGTTGCAAATGGGAAGGGAATTATTTATTTTCCAAATAAAAACATGCTTTCAGGGAAGGTTCATAATCTGTACTAGACCACAATAATTACTTCAACTTATTTGTAACCTACTGAAGACTTTAGGTTGCACAACACTGTTTAATAACCAAAGCAGTTGGATTTCTCTTCTAGAATTAGTATCAAGTTTTAAACAGTTCCAGGAATGGAGGCCTGGTACCTCAAAGACAGATAAACTCTTCCCCCTGGCGGTGTATCTGAGCCATTGACAGACAGTCGGTAAAAAGATTCCTGGTTTGTGACAGGAGGAATTCCTGGTTTGTGACAGGAGGAATCCCCGGATTCGTTTGAAGAGTCATTAAACAACACATAGGGTTGTTTTTAAATCTCTGTAAAGTCTGACACCCTAGTGCTTTATTAATGGGAAAACATATCAGCTATTTGATGAATTTGCTATCACATTAGACTGGCTATCCCATCTAGGAAGTCACCCCTTTATTCAGCTATATACAGAAGATGGGATTTACTTAACAGGTTGCTCAAGTCTAAGTACATATCCTCATTTTGCTCTGATACCACTGATCTGCAGAGGAAACAACACAGAAGCAGCTACATGACTCAGCAGTCCAGTTCAGGGCATGGCCTGGGTCATGTAAGGTGAACAGAGAACTTGGACCCCAGAAGATAACAACTCCCAGGATGGCAAAAAGCACTGCTTTCTGAAGCTTCACCCATTTCCCTGTGCCCAGTGGAGACGCTGGGCTGAGCAAGACTCTGAGTTCCATTAACACAGCCACATTCACCAAGGGATTCTGCAATCACTAACCCTTCAGTCATTCCTACTCATGGCTCATCTGAAAGAGACCTTCCAGCTCAGTCAACCTCTCTCTGCACTCAGGCCTCCTCTGACTGGATCCCCTTTTGGTGAGTGAGCACCAGCCCCTTGGCCAGAAGGTCTTCTGCTGCCATAAATATTCCAAGGCACCAGTTAAATCTCTTCAAAGATGATACACCTAAATGCAGAGTCCCTTTCCTCATTTCTGAAGTTAAAACATAAACTGTGTGATGCAGGTTTTTGTTTTCTACTCTTCAGAGTCCTGAAACCACCTTGCACCTTGATGCAGTGTAATCAAGTCCATTTGATTACACTTCATTGTTTAAAAGCAGCAGTGCAAGGAAAGCCTGTCTTCACACAGGAATCAAAGGCTTGTCTCTTTCAAGAGGGAAAATACATTCCATCTATCTGGCTTTATTTCCAAAGTGTCACAGAGAAGTGTCACAGTCAGAAATCCATTTTGTGAGGACAGACAAGTCATGTCACTTTTCTTTAGCTTGTCTACTAGTTCACAATAAAGCTGACTTTCAAAGCTGGAAATGTTTTGGTGCAAAGATTTTTATTCTTTCTTCCTCCTCAAATCTGTACATCAACAAATGGAAACCTCTGTGCTTGTGCTGCCTTGCTTGAAGCACAAAGTTGTGGTGCTGGCCAACAGTGCTGACCAGCTCAGTTTTAATGACATGGTCACACAAGAGCATGCAGTGCTATTTTAAGCTTCCATGACTCTCCTGAAAAGCTGTATGTGGTAGGTATGTAACCACTGCAGAATCATTGAGGCATAGTGCAGACTAATGGTTCACACTCAGAGGAATCCTAGTCAACATTTATAGCAATAATTTAACATGCAGTTTAGGTTCTGACCCTCCCTTTCGGAATACTATAAAGGAATGTTAGACTGTTCTTCTATTTACTTCTCCCAGCTCCAACATTTCTTCTGCATTAAAGAAGGGATGTATGCTAGTGCTGTGTCTTCCCCCAATTCCCACTGTATCAGACTTTCACTGCAATATGAAGCTACCTTCACTTTCCCATTTCTATTATTAAAATTAGCTGACATGCCAGATTGAAAAACGGGACCTTACACTTAACCACTGGACAGGAGACTCAGATCAGGGAAGACAATAGTTATCCCCAAGATGAAACTATCACCAAGGCAGCAAGGTTTTGCTGGACAAAGAAATCTAATTTGGCTTTTAACTCAGAAACAGAAAAAAAATCACTCACAGATAACATGCCACAAAAAGTTTACCTTTCATTTTAGTATTTCTGGGAAAAAAAACCAAAAAGAAGCATAGAATCCAAGTTAATAAATGCACTATTGTTAGCCCGGATCCCTTAGCAGACACAATAGATGCTCTGTATTTGCAAGGTTACAGGAAAGGGTGCAGAGCACAATTATTTGTCCTTCAAACGTTGAGAGCTCTGGCAGTCACTGTGCAGAAGGAGTGGAGAGATTCCAGACATACTATTAGTGCCTCAACTGAAAACTCCTGCAAAAGATGCATTATTCAGCTGTGCTCAGATGAATCACTATTTAAGGCTCCCAAACAATATCAACATTACATTACCATTTCAGTTAAAGGCATTTATAAAAGTAATCAAGAAAATTTTAAATTAATCATTCCTCTAAAAAAATCCACTCAAAGCTAGACCCAGAACTTATCATAGACTCAGAATCATAGAATCACTAGGTTGGAAGAGACCTTCAAGATTATCCAGTCTAACCCATGCCCTAATGCCTCAACTAAACCATGGCACCAAGTCCCACATCCAATCTTTTTTTAAACACATCAAGGGATGGTGATTTCACCACCTCCCCAGGCAGACCATTCCAGTACTTCATTATTCTTTCAATAAAAAACTTTTTCCTAATATCCAGCCTATATTTCCCTTGGTCCAGCTTAAGACTGTATCCTCTTATTCTGTCAGTTGTTGCCTGGAGAAAGAGAACAACCCCCACCTGACCACAGCCACCTTTCAGGCAGTTGTAGAGAGTGATAAGGTCACCCCTGAGTCTCCTTTTCTCCAGGCTGAGCAACCCCAGCTCCCTCAGCCGTTCCTCACAGGGTTTGTGTTCCAAGCCCCTCACCAGCCTTGTTGCCTCCTCTGGACATACTCAAGCATCTCAACGTCCTTCCTAAACTGAGGGGCCAGAACTGGACACAGCACTAAAGGTGCAGCCTCACCAGTGCTGAGTACAGGGGAAGAATGATCTCCCTGTTCCTGCTGGCCACACTATTCCTGACACAGGGCAGGATGCCATTGACCTTCTTGGCCACCAGGGCACACTGCTGGCTCATGTCCATCCTGCTGTTGACCAGCATCCCCAGGTCCCTTTCTGCCTGGGCACTGTCCAGCCACACCACCCAGCCTATTACACTGCAGGGGGTTATTGTGGCCAAAATGCAGGAACTGGGCACTGGGACTTATTGAACCTCATCCTATTGGATTCTGCCCATCCATCCAACCATTCCAGGTCTCTCTGCAGAGCCCTCCTACCTTCCAACAGATCAATACATGCTCCCAGCTTAGTGTCATCTGCAAATTTACTAATGAAGGACTCAATACCCTCATCCATGTCATCAATAAAAATATTGAGCAGGATTGGCCCCAGCACAGACTCCTGGGGGACACCACTGGTGACTGATCCCCAGCTGGATGCAGCATCATTCACCACCACTCTCTGGGTCCAGCCATCCAGCCAGTTCTTAACCCAGTAAAGCGTGCTCCTGTCCAAGCTGTGACTTAATCTATATCAAATAGTTGCCACATATTTCTGCTGAGTTATGTTTAAAAAGAGCAGTAGTTTGGCCAGAGTTTGGCTATTTCATGGGTTACCTAGATAGTACTGGGTGTGATAGTAATTCAGAAACATAAAATTTTTTTTTACAGGAAACCACTTCCTTGTACAATGTTCAGATGTACCCCAGATGTTCAACATACAGAATATCCCACCAGTATGCAAAAGCAAACAAATAAAACACAACAGAAAAAAAAAATCCCTGGTGCTGTAATTTTCTCTTGAGCTTAACAATTGTAAGAATCAATTGCACCTGGGCAGTACCTTGCACTGATGGGATTCATCAGGAGATGCAGGACTGAGGACTTCCTTCTCAGTTTAGGCTACAGGAACTTATTCCAAAGTTATGGAACTACAGCTATCCAACAAATAGATGAAGGAGAGAATCTTACAGCAAATACCTTGCTGTGTCTAACTCTACTTGTGTGAGAAGAAAAAAGTGCACTAATAGTGGGAATGTGGTTATTCCAATTAGTAAGTTAACTTCTCATTCTGCTTACTTTTATCCAGCTACAGGCTTCTCACTGATGTACAAGGTTGCTCTTAATTCATCTGTCAGAAAGGAAGGGAATGATCAGTGAATCAGACAGGGAGGAGGGCAAGAGGATTATTATCCACAGTATTCCCCTGCAGTGTTTTCCCCATGTCAGAAAATGAGCCGAGAACCAAATAGATGCCCTTGTAGTTATGCGCAGATTTCAACTATTCTCCAAAATTCTGATTTTTTTCTGTGCAAAAGCAGTTCTATTCCCAATACAGCCTCTCTCCCTTAAAGCAGTATTAAGGCTTAAGACCCTGTCAATTTGTGCTGAATACTTGGCAGGAAAACTCTTTAGAGAGCTGTGCCTGTTTGTAGCAATCTTCAAAAGTAGCACTAAGGACTAGGAAAAAAGTGGTATTTTAACATCATGGGATGTCTAATAACTTTTAGAAAACCAGAAGTATTGCTGAAATAGCACTTCTTTCTTACCTTTAGTTTAGAAATGAATTCTAAGACTTCAGATGTTCAGCACTGGCATGTCAGCTAATCTTAATAATAGAAATGGGAAATAATATTTGGATAGAAAATAACTTGAGGAGATAGGAAACTAATTCATAAAATTACAAGTACACAAAACGTGATATAGAAAGAACTGTTCAACTATGGCAATAAAATCTGAATGAAAGGATTTAGTGAAAATCCATCTTGCTGACAGAAGAGCAGAAATCCTATTCTTTGGCAAGCACAAACATTTGAGAAGCACAAGCTGGGCTTGCTTTGAAACAAAGGCATGTTTTGAAAGAAATTTTGAAAGCCCTTTGCTAGGACAGTTTACCATACTGACTTTCTCTCCAGCTCCTTCCCATGACTGAAGTGAAACTGGAGTTTTCTCCAAGCCTCTATCAAAGTGTAAGCTGGAGGCCATACAGACCTGCAGGCTGGCTCCAGTGCACAACCAAACAATGAGCTCAGGAGCACTTTGGCAAGAGAATACCTATCCTTTACAGTTTCAAGGTACATAGAAATGTGTTGCTGGCAGATCATTTTGAGCACAGTAAATCTTAATAGCAGATTAAAAGAGTTTTCAATATTAATAAATGTAGAACACAAATGCTCTCACATGCTGCAGCAAGACATTGCTTTACTGAGAAATATAATGAGAAGTACCAGCTACCAAAAAGCCCTAGCTCTGGGCAACTCTTTCCAGTTGGTCTCTTGCAATATCTAGGACTATTTGTAAAAAGCAGAAAGAAAATCCCTACATTCACATTGAGTCCTTGCAGCCAAAGTTTTGCCAGTTGTTTCCTCTGGCATTTCCTCAGCAACAGTTTTGTGAGAAAATACAAGGATGTAAAACACATGACCATCAGTCATGAGCATGCCCTGCTCCCTTGAAGTGCCAGGGAAGCAGCATGCTAAAAGCTTTCTTGGTCTGAAGCATCAACCAAGAGCAGAATTTGTAAGAAATATCTTTTGGCCCAGAGCAGACTAACTGACATCTCCCAGTATTCCCAGTCAGTATTTACACGTCTTTTAACCAGATAGCTGTTATAGTTGGCTGCATTAGAAAGAGAAACTTCATACAACTGACTTGAGCCTCTACTGATGGCAGCCTTTCTTACATCTTTGCAGAATTCACTCACTGGTGAGCAAATCATCTGCCCTGATTTCTGCTCATGTTTTTGCCTTTCAGACTCTGGGTCTTACCTTGAAGTCCAAATCTTCAGTCCCAGCCTAAGCAACAAGAGACTTCTCCTCACCCAGACATGGATCAAGAGAAGGCATGACCAGTATTTGGTCTCTCACAAGAAGTGCCCTTGCTGCTCTCTAGGGGGAGATCAGGAAGGAACCGAATCTCTCATTTTCATTCCTGCTGGAACAAAGCAGTCCTTTCATGGCTTTTATTCACTTTTCAGAATTCTTGGCTTTCGCAAGCTTTGTGACTCCTGAAGCTCCCTAAATCCCCTTGTAAGGGTGGTGTAAGCACTTCCATCTGCCTTGATGTGGATTCTATAGTGTTGCAAATCATGGGCATTCTGCATGTGAGACAAGAGGTATTATAGATAATCCACCACAATCTGAAAATCTGAGTTTGATTTTTATCTCTACTGTAGAATATTTGGCCTTATTTTAGTAGAAAATTTAATGTGTTGTCAGGTGATCTTTTAGGCTAGAACAAACATATTTAAACACAATATTTATGTACAAAAAAGTACGTCATTATAGTCTTGATTAAAATCTGATTTTCTTTGACTAGCTCTGTTGTTCCATTTGAAACTGAACAGGATTATTTTACTGAAACAAATTTTGAAACAGGTAACCATAATGCATAATGCTCTTCTTTCAACCGAGTTTTTTTTTAAACTATTCTTCATGGTTAGGTCTATCTTAATACATGTGCAATGTCATGCTATTTCAATCTGAAGCTCTCCAATAATGGACAAATGATATTTGCTCTCAGAAACAGCTAAGGTGGGTCATTTTGGTAATCATCCGGGTATGTTCACTTTTATAGGACAGACAAGGAAGTTCTTGTTTTACTTTTAATCTGTGACTTTAAACAGTTTTCTATGGGCTTTATCTTTAGTCTGGCTCTGTTAATCTATTTGAACTTCATATAATTCTTGCTGCTTGTGTGTCCCATATTACTGATGTCTAAGCAGTAGTGACCTTAAAGCGCTGCTCCTAGCTCAATTTCAATTTTATGTCATTGCTCTATTCTTAGGCAAGTATAGTTCCTCCCAATAGATCTCCCAATTATCAACTTAATCTGATTGTAAAATTCTTGGTTTATAGTGTTTGAATGACTGAATCATTTGTGTTGATACAAGACACATCATATTAGCCATCTTTAAGCTTGCACATACCAGGCTGATTACTTCCAACTGTCAACTTTCACAACCTCTTTTCAAAGTTCAGTAGGGATAGAATTAACTTTAAATTTAAGCACTCTATGGGATGAGATTTAAAAGACAACACATTAAGTATTGATACACATATCTTTCATAAACACAATTCAGGATCAAGTTTTGACCTACACTATCAAAGCAGTAACTTAAAATTTAGAGAAACGGACTTTGGAGCAAAGGATTTTCATGCTAGTTCCAAGCCTGGTGGCTCCACTTGTTGCAATTCTTTATTTCAGAAGTCCTTCAAGCTTTTCAGCCAACACTGAAAATTACATTCCCTTTTTCTTCATCCTGAAGAATATCTTCTTCCTCCTAAAGTTAGAGCTTTTGAAGGAAGCCCACACTGACATTAAAAACTTATTTGTCAGCTTTGTGGATATACAAATTGCTCTCAAAAGTACCTGTGGAATTCTGGAAGGATGTTTTGATGAAAAATGACTGATCATTTCTTTGACCACTTACTTACACTGGAGGTTTCACAGCATTCTAGAAAACTGACATTTAGATGGGAAAATAAGTACAGAATATCAAAAGGAAGAATATTGTAAGTTTACAGCCTGCTAAGATCTGTGTTCTCTCTATATAAGACTTCTTCTAGAACTGTCTGGAAAACAACCACAATGTAAAACTTCCCCCAAAAGCTTGAGTTAATGACTCTACATCAATGGGTATGTCTGGCAGTAAATCTGTTTATGTCCCAATCCAGTAGAACCTGCCCAAGTCATACCTTAAAACATGAGCAGTAGATCAAACATTTACACAATACCTGATTGGAATGCTATTGTACTTGGGGCTTGCATGAAATAGCCTCTTGCTTTGTTCCTGCATGGCACCCACTTCTTCTGATGGAGACAGATATTGTTAGCACACGCATCTGTGTGTGAGGCAGTCATTGGACTACTTTGCTGGTAAAAATTTTTTTACCCCAGTGACTCAGAGCAGCCTTTCAATGAGCTGCAGAAGTGACTTCTGATCAGCATGTGAAGAAAAAAGCTGTTTCCATGTCCTGTTGAGGACTTGGGTCTAACTAGAGGCATGCAGCTGAAGGAAAGGTGTTTGTCTCTTGTCTGTACTGACAGGCAAGGTTTCTACCATTTGAAGTCAAGAAGAGAAGATAATACAACAGGTAAGAAAAATGGGCTATGCATACAGTGCGAGGTGTATGTGTGAGGGGGAAATGAAGCTGAGAGATGACTGTGCCTGTGTATATAACATGGAGCTCCTGGACCAGGTCCAGTGGAGGGCAACAAAGATGTTGAGGGGACTGGAGAATCTCTTACAAGGAAATCCTGAGAGAGCTGTTCAGCCTTTATATGACTGAGAGGGGATCTCATTAATCTATCAGTTTCTATCAGTTTTCTATCAGGAGGGTGTCATCAGGATTGAACTAAGCTCTTCTCAGTGGTGCTGAGCAATACAACAAACAGCAATAGGCAGAAACTGATGCACAGAAGTTCCACATGAATTTGAGAAAGAACTTTACTGTGCAGGTGACCACATACTGCAACAGATTGCCCTGACAAGTTGTGGAGTCTCCCTCACTGGAGGTATTAAAAAACCATCCAGACACAATCCTGTGCAATGTGCTCTAGGATGACCCCGATGGAGCAGGGAGGTTGGACTAGATGGCCCTCTGTGGTTCCTTCCAATCTTACCCATTCTGTAATTCACTGAAGAAGCTAGTCTGCCATTTTCCACATTTCTGAGCTAGTTCTGGTTTCTTTGACTCTACCTCCAGTAGATTAGTCAAAACAAATTTCACGATTATAAGCCACACCATTTTGACTAAAATTTTGGTCCGAACCCGAAGTGCGGCTTATAATCAGGTGCAGCTTATATATGGACAAAGAACGAAAAGTTGCTATTTTAGTTTGGAGGACAGGTGTCTGCTGAGAAAGGCAGGAGCTTCTCTTTGAAATGGAGAATGAGAACTCCCTCCCTCCAAATTATTATCATTTTGAAATCAAGGGGCTTTCAGGCAAAGATATGGGAATTAGGAATAACAGTTCTTTTCTAGGGAAATTAAAATAGAAATACAGTACTACAAAGAAACAAACTCCAAACCCTGACAGAGTACAACCTGACACCCCATCAGGCAGGGTGTTGGCAGCAGTTCGATTAAATGGTGGCTGCAGTCCTTTTGCAGTGACAGATGTGATTCAGTTGGAGCAGTGCTCCTGTAGAAGGTGCAGTTTCCCTCCGGAGGTCCAGTGGCGATGTGGAGAAATCCGGTTTTCCTCTGGAGTCCAGTGGAGAAAGGGGCTCCCTTAGTGTCCCAAAACCTCTGTTTTTATCTTGGTAAGAAATGTTGGGCTCTTCCTCCTGGCTGGAGCAACTTCCAATGGGATGCAGTAATTTTATCAGTCACACAGTGGGACTCAATGGGCCATTAGCAGAAAATGACTCGCTGGAGGAAGGATGGGTTGTGAAAAGATAAAGAACAATGCCCTGCCTGGTTTCAATGAATGGCCCATTAACAGAGTATCTCACACAGAGATAAGGATCACTGCCCCCACCCTCAACAGATGGTGATAGAATAGATACCTTTTATCACACTCTGTATTGTAACGTGCAGTTATAATCAGGTGTGGCTTATAATGGTAAAATTACTGTACTTGGAAAATAAAAGGCTGTGGCTCCTTCCCTCTGTGTGCACATACAGTGACACTGCAGGATGGTCCCTCTCAGGGAAAGGGAGAAAGAAACTGCTGCAAAATATTCAAGAAATTCCTACCTCCAGAATACATTCAAGAGGGTGGCTTTCAAGCATTGTAAAACCTTTGGTAGACTCATCGCCTCTCTGGTCCACACACATCGGATTCATTAAGATAGCTTGCAAGGAAAGGGCAAAGGGGAAAATTTTGCTATCCTCAGTAAAAGTCATACTGATACCCACTGACATCCAGCTTTTCCAGCACATGCCTGAATGACTTTTTACTGGAAGGGCAATTTCCACTTTTAAAAGAGTTCAGTAGAAGGTGCTGTAAGACCATTATTGCCAGGAACTGTGGAAGGAGACCTGGTGCAGTGCACAGTGACAAATCCACACAATACGTTTGAACTCAGAACTCCTTAATGCCATAAACTGGATTTAACAAAACCCCTTGTGTACAAGAGGAAAGAGTCCTGATAGAAACCTACTGAAAACCAAGAAATAGCCATCACCTAAGATCAGCTGCCATCCTCCTGTGGGGTTATAATGGTTCTTACTGTTCCCCTGGGCTTTAAACAGTATGGTATCCCTCAGGTTTCCCAGACTGCTTCCTGTATCAGCATTTGGGTGAGAACAGACCAGTAAATTGCAGGAGCACAGATCTTTTTGTCCTAAGTAAGGCTGCAAGGCAATTAAAATATGATGATTTTATGTTAAGGATTACAGTATCAAAAATGTAGATTTTTTTTCACTAGGGGAACAGAAAGATATGCAATTTTACTATATTTAGAGGAAGAATAATTCTAGTAAAGGAAAAATAATTTTAGTAAACAAGGAAAAAAAGATGCAAGCAGCAGGGCCTTTAGAAACTTACAGGGCCTACAGACTTCAACCACTATTGTTCACTTCCAAATGAGCTCAGTTCTTTCAAGAAGTCTTTTAATACCACATATATATCCTTTTACACTGCCAGACTTTCAAGACCCACTCCAAGTCACTCAACATATTGCTGCTTAGACAGATCCAAGCACAGGAACATATGAAACTGAAAGGCTTTCAGGCTTTTACAGTATTAGAAGCTTTTTGTTCAGGAGGATCTTTGAACCATGAACATTCCAACATCTTAACCTTGGATTTAAAACTAAAAAGACTGGGGACACGTAATGAAAGAGCTCTACTAGTGTGGTGGGTGTAGAGAATCCCAGGTTATTTTTCTTCTGAATGGAATGAAAGAAAGTTTTGCTGTCTTTTTGGCAGCTTCCCAGGAATCCTCAAGCAAGATCTTAGTGGTCCCACATCATACTATGAAAGGAATCCAACTGCCCATTGTCCCTGTTGAAAGCCCTGCAGAGGATGGTCCCTGCAGAGCTCAGAGCAGAATTGGCAAACCTGCAAGAGCATGTGTCAGCTTGCACAGCAGACACACAGATCAAGGCCTCAGTCACACAGGTGCACCTCTAATTGACCAGCAATAATGTCAGTGAATTACAGTTCATGTCCCATATGCAGCAGACTGGGTGGCTAGTGGTTTCTGTAACATTGCCAGGGTTCCAGCAAAGTCACCCAGGAACTCTTCAGTACCTGCCAATAGAGCCCTTTTTGGCAGCAGAATTAAAAGAGTAAGAACTTTCCCTTGGCAGCAAAGTTAGTAATTCGAAGCTTTCACTTACAAAGCTCAGCTTACTGAACTGAACCCAGTATTATAGCCTTATCTGAGTCATGCTTTGAAACACAGTTTCTTTCACATGGTTTGTGAGCTGGAATGGGAATTTGTTGCTCTTGACTACAGCAATCAGTTTCATCTAATGTAGTTTGTAGCAGATGAAAGGATCAGTCCAGCTGGTGATGGAGATCAGATTTCTCTTATTAACAAGTACAGCATTCCAAACCATTTAGGAGTCTTTATCCAGGAGAGGTCAGTGAGCCTTCAATAGAAGAGCACCATCTGTTTAATAACCAAGAGGCAGATATTATTGAATATATATATATTCTTCAGTGTTACCCAGTTTCCATTCTCAACTACCCATAGACAAATTACCATTTATATTTAATCAGTACCTAAATAGAAATGGGAATCTAACACAAGCTGGTTACAAGAATAATCATTTCACAGCTATCTTCTGATATTGATTGAACACATTAAGAAATGGGGAGATTTTTAATTTCCTTGAGCTGCCTCCTCTTCCTCATCACAGTGATGGCATCTGTAGTCTTTGCTTTCTGTTTTTGCATTTGTACAAGGATGAAATGTATAAATATAGATTATATATATATATATAATTATATATAGATTGTGGAACTCAAGAGTTGCCCTGCAAAAAGAAATGCACCTCAAGGAGTTAACTTTAACCTAAGATCATCCAAGTTATTATTCAAAAGTGATGTGACTTTTAATTTCTAGTGGGGAAAGAAATTCAACACACACACCCACCACAGAACAGTCAATCTCACAGATAACAGAGAAGTTTAACACAGATATTACAGTAGCAGCCAGTTCTTCCTCGGTATTTCCCACATCACTAATGATAATGCATTAAACATGTCAGCAAGCATTTACCTTGTTCTCTACTGAATCAAAAGCAAAGATCCTGTTTTATATAAAAAAAAATAAACCTACAAATATATGTGTTGACTGGACTCACAACTCTCTCCTCTTAAAGTGGAATTCATTATGTGAAAATGTGGCCTTACTTGAAAGTAATGCTAATGTCTTTTAGCAAGGTGAGAGTACTTTTAATATCTGATTCAGAAAGTCAAGGGGCATAATCTGTTTTCAACACATAGCTCCAAATCCAGAATAACTTTCCAGTTTTAATAAGAAAATTCTTCTTTTGTACAAAGGGAGAGAGGCTGTACTAAGAGCTATCCCCAAAGTACCTTGAGGAAAACTGACACTTGAGCTCCAGTTCTGACCCAGCTGGCATTTTGATACTAGCCCTGCCAGTGCTGGAAATGTTTCAGGTCTTAGTTAATGCTTTGACATGTCTGAGACAGATGCACCCCGGCTCTTCAAGATTAGCAGGTTTGCAGGCCTCACATATTTTATGACACCTTATGTAGCATTTGACAGCAACTCTTCATAAACATCTTCTTAAGAGCCATAGGTTACACTTCTTTTTTCCAGGACTGCCCATCTTTAGATGAGCTGTATTAATGTCCAACCATGGCAGCTCCTACTACAACTTGGCAAGAGCCTCCACAAGTTTCTGCTATGGATTTTTCTTACTTTTTCTGCTGAAGTACCAGGTAAGATGTATAAATATTTAATATGTAACTCATTATCTAGGTATGTTACTATAAAACCTGTAACACAACCTTAGTTACAAAGTGCCTGAAATACTGTGAGCCAGTGCCCGAAAGAAAATGTGCTCTACTTTTATGTAGCTAAACAACAATTGTTAGAACATTGGCTTTGAGAGTGCACTTGCCCAAACCCTTCTGTATTGGTTCTACTTAACAAACTAATGAAAAGGCTCAAAGAAGCATTACAATCTCCCTCTGCAGTACCTTTTCAGAGTTACATCTTCCTCTTCCTCAAACATTAAGGGCTCTTGTGTATTACATTTATGAGCAATTTTGCTTTTAAACGAAATGGGATTCACTCACGTTCTCATAGCCATGCACTCATAAGCAAGAGCATGCTTGTATCCAGGTAGTCTGACCAGATTCTCTGTGGTGACACAGTGGACGAAGGAACACACCTGTCATGTTGTCACCACATCTGGGCTACAAGTCAAGTTAAAGGCAATGGGATACAAGCATATCAGTAATGCATTTACTTGCATAACCACTACTTACATCAAGAACACTTCTGTTTGAATTCATGGTTTATTGAAAAGCTCTTGAACACTCCAGAATTATACTTTGAATGTAGAAATTATGGTTAGGGAGACCTTCTACCTTGCTTACTTAACACGTGTTGGCACCTTGATTCCTCCAACCTGTGGCCAGTGAAAGTCACAAGCCAAAAAGTGCAAGCATTTGGTATTCAGAAGGAAGATGTTAGGCCGTAGAGGAAGAGGAGGTTGGGAGCTTCAAGGGACACTTTCCAAGGTTACTTAAAGCTATGTGTGTAAACAGCAGCTTATGTAGATCAGTTATCAAGTCAGACTGGAAAATGTAAGAGAATGTGTATCCCACTGAACACTATTTTGAGAGTCAACTCCTCAGTCATTTTCTCATGACAGTCTGCTCTAAAGCTTTAATGCATTTAAATATTCTAGTTCAGGTAACCGAATAATTCATCTCCTCTTATTACAATGATCTTTGTTTCAAAAGTCCTTACATTTCATTCCTGTATACAAAGAATGTGTTTGTAATACAACAGTATGCAGAAAACCACTGTCCTCAAAATATAGGAAAGATGCAATCAAGTTGAGATCACTATTGATACTAGAATGTCCTCTGTAACTGAGAAATTAGATGCAAGACCTGAAAGGTCCCTAAATATGGATGGTGATGCTGTCCAGGTAGAAGCAGGAGAGCAGAAAACAGGATAAGATGGAATCATCTAGTCAGCTGACCCAGAAATAAGCATATCTGGCAGACAGACAGTCTTTTAAAGGGAATGTGATAGAAAGACTTAAGGTGCGCACTAGAATAGCTAAGTGTCTCAGCATCAGATTCCTATCAATATAATGAAATGATAAGATTGCTCAAGGTGAAGTTTAAGGCTGAAGGTCTAGGTCACTGACTTTTAAATCCACATTGAAAATCAGAACTGGGTATAAATCAGGATTATAAACCTCATACTAAAGAGGGACTATCAAAAACATATCAAAGATGGTTAACACCTTAGGTATAGAGTCAAAGCAGGTCATATTCCAGCCTCAGAGTTAAACTACTCTTTTGCAAAACCTATTACCTGCAGTACTTAGCTAGACTCAAGGCTAAATTACTCTTTTTCTGAAATCTAACTCCTGTAATATGTGGCACATCAGGTAAAAAGTCCTAAAACCCTCAAACCCCAGGAGTCATTGTGGGATGCCATAGGCAACACAGGGAAGGGACTGTAGCTATTGTGACTAGCAGATATAGCACTCAGAGCCCTGCAACTTATCTGACATCAGCAGTTTAAATTGCCAAGAAGCCATGAAGGAAAACAGAATGAAGTGGAATAGCCACCAATATTCTGTTTATACTATGGATTAAGTTATTGAATAAACAAATTGGAAGTGCCTGTGCCTTTTGGAAAGTTGACTTGAGGAAGGAAGAATGTAATCTTTTAAAAAAATAATGGAAAAATATGGTGCTCAGACACCTTGATGAGCAGGATTTTTCTCCAGTCACTCAAGTTTTCGGAAAAGCAACAACAGACTGCAGCTGTACAGTGGAAAAGTCCAAATATACAAAAGAAAGGCAACACCCAGCAATAAGAATGAGCTGGATTACTAGCTGTTGTTAATCAAGCTGTTTACCTTACTCTTGGTTTCCTCATAAACCCAAAAAAGCTAGTTGACTGCTAGTCTTAGTAAACTGCAATGAAGGGAGCACAGGTTTTCTCACTCCTGAGGATGTTGCCATCATTATTATTAGCTCAGTCTTCCTTCTAGATTTGTCTTTGGTCACTGTTGGCTTATGCCCAAGTAGAACTCTGCCTAGATATCCCCAAAACACCATGTACTGTACTGCCAACATTAATGCCAGTTGTTCAGCATCTGCATCTCCTACCAGACACTTGCTAAGTTCTGCCATTGGTCACTCACGTTGATTTCATCTGTATTTTAAGTAGCAACAAACGTAATGCTGCTCTTCTGCTAATTAAGCCCAGCAAAGGAAATGACACCAGTAACTCCAATCCCAGTGGCTGGGTTTCTCTCAGTGTGGGTACCCCTCCACCCATGCACAGGCACAGTGCATTCATTCTGCATTCTGGTGCCCATCAGGCGCTGCGGCTCCTTAATTGCCTCACATGCACAGACACCGTGCACTCACACTCCAAATGCTACCAGCCTCATTAGTTCCTTTCACACTTCATTTCTCCATGTGAGGCATTCAGAGGTTTCACAATCTGCATATCTTCCTTTTAAGATGTCACAGAGCTCTTCTGCAGACCTTTGAGGGATTAACAAGCAAGATGTCTCTATTTTATTAATTAGCTGCTTCTCAGCCGTACTCCACAGCTCTCTACTAGCTCAGCTGCTCAGCTACAGTAATTAGACAACCCACTTTTCAGTCTTCCATAGCACTGCCTCAGAGAGAAAGTTTGACTGTTCCTGAGACTGTGGTACTTTCTGGCAATTATTAGACATCTCCTGAATGACTAATAGAGAAATCCTGCTTTCTGTATTATTCACTGCAGCATTACAACTCCCCATTTTAGGCTTTGTCTAATACATTCCGCTGTCAATATGTGCCATCACTGGCACTCAAGTGTCCAGATGTTATCTGAAAGATTCTTTATTTGCATCATTCAGACATAACAGTCATAAAGAATGTATTCACACTCTCTCAGAATCAGAGTTGCAAGTAAAGTGGGTAGTGTTACTTCTTATGCTGCAATACTTGTCAAACAGGAACAAAATCAAGCCAACAAACATATGCTGTCTGCTTCATGCAGTGGAAGGCATGTATGTCTGAGCCCACAGTTTTTCTTAGCCACCAGTAGTTCATGTACTTACAGTACGTGACATGCAAAAATTTATAGAATATGAAATAGCCTTTTTTTAAAACTTGCCAGTCAATCATAAATAATATTGTGCAGTGAGTACAACTACAAGGGGTAAAAAAAATCTCTTAAATTGCACTTTAAATTGTTACTTTACTTGCTAAAACATTTCTTTGAAATACCAAAGCGCCCATGTTGAACAGCCCTGCATACCCCATAGTGATCCTACTCCTTGATACCTTATCTATTTATCTACATTACCAAGCTACTCATTTAGGCCAAGCTGTGGCTCCTTTCATCTCTCCAAAACCAAGCACACAGATTTAGGAGGACATGCTGCTTCTAAGTGGAACAAACACACCTTCAACTTAACATATGAAAGCAGTAAAACAAAATGTTTTTCCCATCCGAAAAGGCAATGAAAAGCAATGGCAGAGTCTGACAGACCTGAGCTGTATGTGCTGTGCATACACTGCTGAGGAAGTCCATCCCAGAGTGTGCTGGCAGCATAGATATGTATAGACACAGCTGGCCGGATCTGAAGCCCCTGCTGCCCGTCTCCATAGATGACTCCAAAGGCTGTAGCTCAATAAGGGCCTGGGATGTGCACTCACCAGGGCCCTTGGTCTTGTCTGGATGAATGAGATGCCCAGGACTAAAGTCCACTACAGATATCACCTATCCCTGTAGCCAGCCATGGTCTGCATCAGCTCCTGCCACTGTATCCCACATAAAAAGTGAGCTAACCCTGTAACTTCTTCCTTCCATGTGATCAGTAAGGCATTGCAGAATGATGATTATATTATGTCCTCCCTAGCAGAAAAGAACTAACCAATCTACTCATCTATCAGTGTAAGAGAACTTGAACTGTTTGTTCAAGGACAGTTGAAACACTAACATTATCTAGGTTTTCTAACATGCAGCTTGCAGAATTGCCCCTCACGTTGCCTTACACAGAGACACATGCATGTGGTGTGTTCTGTGCAGTTTATGCATTTAATTAGACAACTATGAACATGAAGTTTGGATTTTTTTTCGGTGTGGATGTAAGAGGGAAATGAACATGGAATGTCAGTTATTCACAGAGCTTCCATAATTAAGTGAGGTAAGGCTTTATAGACATGTCAGTCAGAAATAGCGCCAGAGTATTTTACATGAATTAAACTGTTCCACGAGAAAGCAGTGACTTCACTTGTCTTCACTTCTTAGTTTGGTAGAGTGATGGACTTTGAAGTATCCTACACTTAAAACCTCATTCAATCACTCATGGACTGAGGTGTTTGCTTAGACAGATGATGAATAAATTTTCCACTACTGGCTGCCCAAGTTCACTGTTAGCACTTAGCTCACTAAGAGCTAAGCTAACTAAGGTTAACATACCTCTTAAAATGAACTGCAAGAAACAACCTCCACCAATATAAAACATCTTGCAATTACTTCAGTTACATCTGTCTCTTATTTTGTTTCAGCTGTAGAATTCTGCACCTGGGAATTCTCCACAGCCCTTAGTCCCTGGACCCAATATTATCAGGGCAAATGGCACATGTTCAAATCCTGAGCACACAGGTCTATGAGGATATGTCTCTTATCACAAGTAATTGAATGGTTAAACATGAGGGACTAAGATTCTGCCAGCTATTGTCAGTAGATACTATGATAGCAAAAGACAGAGCTCTCTTGAAAAACAGCTCCATAAAATGGAATGAACTCTGTTGAAAACTTAAAACTACTGTAAATCCCCCTGCTTTTCCTCTTAAGATGCCAAGTGCGTTGTTCTGACCGCCTGTAGTATAAACAGATCGCTATTTAGAAAATTGTATAAAATAAAATTCCAAAGCAAAACACTCCAGCAATTCTCTGTGAACACTTCGTCATCTGGTGGGAGGCTGCACGACAAAGGATGACAGGTGTCAGACGTGCTGAGTAATGCCTGGCTGAGTGCTCGGGGTGCTCTGGCAGTGAAAAGCCCTGTGAAGTGGTGCACAAAGCAGGAAGGCTCAGATCCAGAAGGATCTCTTTGTGTATTTCAGTCTTTTCTCAGATATCCAAAAAGCCATATATAAAGCATGAGTCAAGCATATAGAGAAACATAAAGCTACAGTTGGCATGCTTCATTTAGGAATATATGTATGTTGGCAGTTTTCCTTCTCCTCCACTCCACTTAGCGTCCAGGTTCAGCCAATCTGCAAAACACTTTCCTAGCTTTGATGGGCGTGAACCTTCAGGACAGATTTAAAGTTAAACCTGTACTTTATTGCCCTTAGGAAATGTACCTAATCACGTTCTGTTGCTGACTGAAACAAGGCCTGACAATGAACTTACAATGAAGTCCATAAACTTCATGCAATTAAAAAAAAGTATTGAAGTGAAATTAAAAATTGTGAAATTAAAAATCCAGCCAGCTCAAGCTCGTATCTCATCAAGCATAAAGAGAAAGCCAGTCATTTTTCAGGCTAAGTACTTCTTCTGGTACTAGAGTTCAGATCTCAGGTGAATAAAAGTTCTGGTTCAAGAAGGCACTTAAAAAAAGAAAAAAGCAAACCCTAACTAAACTTTATTTTTTTAAATTGAGAATTACAATATTGGTTTTCAAACACTCAGTTATGTCATGCTGGCAATTTCCACAGTAATGAAAGCATGTTGTGCTTACATGACACAGCTATTCCCCTGTCTATTTTTTCAAGCAATGAAGAGAAAATTAAAAAGAGAAGGCCTCCAGCCTTCTGGGTGTTTCACACTGTTGTGAGTGTCAATGCAAGGCTGAAGCCTCTTGCTCCCAGGCATGCATGGCACTCACCCTGCTGCAAGGGATCTCAGGACACTGATAAAGTCTTTATACGGTTTAAAATAGAAACCAAACATTCCTCTTCACAACACACATTAAAAAGCCATGCACAACCCGATTTCTACAAAACTTTACAATGCTGATCAGAAACTTCTATGACAATTAGTCATGGCCTATACTTTGGATTCTTCCTAGATCCTCAAACATATGAAAGCTACCATGAGCCCTTCATCACTGAGATTATCATTGTGGTATGCCATGCAAACCTCAAGAGACTGTAGAAATCTTCAGCCTAAGGTCAGAAGCCAGAATCAGGTGTAAGAAGGTGAGGTTTAGGATAAAACATCCCAGCTGTGTCCTGTTGAAGGATGATGGGATGATCTGTGCAAATGTCAAATCAAACATAATTCTTAAAAAAGTACTTGAGTTTCAGAAAACACTTGCTAATAGTCCTGCAGCTCCTTTGCTAAAAGCCTTTCAGTCTTCATTGTGCCTAACTCTGAATGCTTCACGCACCACAGAACAGCTGACCCTGTTTCCTCTCTGAATATACTGGAGTTACTAATATGCAGCAGTTCTTTTTCATCAAGATGTGAATGCATCCATGACTGTCCAGAACACATAGAATCAAGAGGACTTGAGGTTTTCCTAAACTCAAATTGCAATGAAAGAAAGAAATTTCAGAAATTAACTTTCACAGTATCTTATGATGAGTTTAATACTGTGTTCTGGAAGGCTTAGACTCCTGAATGTGATCAAAAGTACACTGGGAGGTAGTGGTAATGGTACCCTTTTTGAACAGCACAACAAGGAACCCAGATCAGAATTTCCAATCTTTGTGGTGTTCAGAGTCATTCTGTACTAATTACAAGAGTGTCAGAACTCTATTCCTGACCAATCTCATTTGCAGCAAAATTCTTTCACACAAGCTGGTGAAATCATTGGCAATTACACTTTACCAAATTAGCTGAAACATTTGCTTTCCAATTACGATTCAAACATGGTGGCAATTCAGTAACATTCAGGAGACAGATGATAAGGGAGGGTTTCATGAAGTGATCCTTTCCAGCCTGAGTGCAGCTTCCCATGTAGCAACTATTATTAGGGAAGGGCTGGTCTCACCCACAAAGAACTAATACTCCCTGGTAATAGTTAAGCAGCATCACAGTAGGCTTTGGCCTTTTAATTGCTTCATTGCTTTTTGTTGTTGAATGCAAACAACTCCCATTCACCCCACAAAGTCTAAGGAGATCTTAGGAACAGTACAACTGCTACAGTTTGGGATATTATAGCATTTTGTTGCTGTTCTTGGTAACAGATGTGAAAGTCAGCACAGACAGTTAGGAACTGGCAAACATCTCAAAGAGCCTCTGCCCAGGAAATAATTCTGACTCAGTTTTTTTCAAGCCGGTTATCATCCATTATAGATAATTATCACTATGCAGAAGACTGAAACTGAGAAACACAGAACAAAAGAAACTATACTGGTGCTGTGTTTGTTCTCCAGATGCATAAGGGGTGCCATGCTTTCAGAGCTGAGCAAACAAATTTTGGTATCAAAACAGTTTTGTTTGGGTGGGGTATTTTTTTCCCTTTAATCCCTAAACACACATTGTTCTTATGATAAAAATCAGGTACTTAAAACAATAAATGCCTGTGTTGATACTGTAGCATTCATTAACCTACCACATACCTCTCCCTGTATTTGCACTGCTTTATCTCTTTTTTATATACAAATTGTGTATCATTAAGAGTTATCTGTATAGCAGCTGCCAAGGAAAGTAATAGGACAAATTTAAACACCCATTCTTCCTTCAACCTCGCAGATCTAAAGTAACCTGGTTAACAGGACTTGAGTCCAGCCAATATTCAAGAGGCCCCATCTCAGACAGCTTTTTTAAGAAGTGTCACTGGCATGTACATGCCTACACCCTGTCCAGGTCAGTCTGTTATCTTTTACGGCTCCCGGTCCCACTTTCTTTTCCCCAGTAACTGCCAGATCTATATTCACTGCACAAAACATAACTGAAAATCTTGAGAACACAAATCCTGCATTATTCTCAAATATGTGAAAATAAGAGAGTGGGCTTTCAATTCATCTGCAGACATCTGCAGAGGATCAAAGCATGTATTCTAAAAGCCTACAGAAAAAACAAGTAAAAAGTCTTACTTGTAGCACTGATTTGGGAATGGTTCAATTCATTAAAATTAGTTAAATTCATGCAAAAGTACAAGACCTGTGCATTTTAATGAACGGAAAAGAGCTAAAATCCTGTGTGACCATTTTTTAAAGAACAGATTTATTCTAAAGATCCCTCTCAAACACCAAACAAAATATATTCTGCAGGATACGCACAGCATGTGAGAATTCTGAATATCATTTCACCTGGAAATTCCTTCACCAATCAAAAGGCAAGTAGTTTCCTCACCTGCAAACTTAGATTTGCCCAGGAACCTTGATGTTGTAGGGCATCAGGCTCCTGGAGGGGACTCTGCTTTTAAAGAATGCAAAAATGCCCTTTGCTTTTATTATAGGTAGAGCTCACTTCCCTTCTTAAGGAGGTAGCTTAACCAAAGCTCCACTGAATTTAAGATACACTTAATTATAAAAATAAGAACAGGAGTAAACTCACAGATTCAAAGTGAAGGACTTTGAGGGAGATACAGAGAAATCCCATGGTGAAACTGCTGTTCCTCAAGGCAGTCAGTCAGTCACCTTTTTTATCTTCAGTATGAAAATATTTTGATAAAACCCAAAGTAATTCCCAGAATGGCAAGGCAGGAGCTCCTGCATGTTCTCACTCTGGCCTGACAGAAGCCACCTTGATGGGAAGAGGGTTGAAAAAGAGGTCTCTCAGCTTCCAGGAAGCCCTTGTGGGGTCTGTAAATACAAGAAACCGAATGGAATCCTGCAACATAACATCAGTAAGGGTCCATGGTAGAAACAAGTCACAGTCTGGTATACGCTCTCCCACCCCATGTTCTGCAGTTTGGTTAATGGGACACTGTCCAGGAAATGTCAGGCACCCAGAAGCAGCTGGGAAGCTCATGGGAGAAGGACTCAGTCCTGGAACAGGAAGACACCTGCCTGTACAGTTTGCTCAAAGGCTCACAAGGGACCACCACGTGTGCTAGGGAAATGCCACAATACCCACCCACCCTACAGCAGCACCTGGGGATTTTAGACTTTTCACTTCTTGTTTTGAGTTCAGTAATCTGCAATAGATTAAAGTCATATAATGGACTTTGCAATAGAGAGAAATTTAATTTTTGAATGCAGATGGAGTAAAACTAGTCCTGCTGACTAATCAAGAGTTATTACACAAACTCTGGTCAATCTGGAGCTAAAGCTATCAACTGGCAGGCTGATGCCAGCACACTCACTGACCTCTTACATGATGCCAAACAGGAAAGATAATGGCTGAGTTCTTCAAATCTTTCTCTTAACAGAAGCAGTTGTTTCACTTTTTCTCCTCAATTTGGCTACTGATTTACCTTTTTTTTGGTTTGCAAGGAAGAGTATATTAAGCATCCAAGGATTATTTTGGCCAGTATTTTACAGTTTCCTTTATTAAATAAAATCCTTCCTCAATTGCTTTATCAGATCTTCCTTGCCTTAAAATTAGTTTACTTGCACCACTGTTATCAACAGATTAAGACATCTACTCTTCTCTTCATAGACAATACATTATTCTTTCTGTTAAAAAAAAAGACATATCCCTGACTTCACTTAAACAAAGCAAAGAGAAAGCTGAACTATCGTGCCCATTTCTAAGGCATTTACCAGTACTAACTGCAGGTCCAAAGTGATTTCATGTCTTCTGACAATGATCTCTCTGGAGATCACAGAGGGCAATTCTTAAAATCACTTTTATTTTCATATCCTTACTGCAGTTTATTTGTACAGGCACAGCATTTTATAAAGGAACTTGAATCGGATTAAACAGCAAGAGAGACATTTATCCATTATTTCAAGGGAAAGAGAAAAAACAGTAGCTGTCTTGAAAAGTTTTGTGCATGATTTACTGATTTCCTTTCTTACATTTTCAGTCCCACTTGGAAGTTTTCCTCCTCATATACCTGGACCCCTCACTGTCGATTGCTTCGTACAGGTCCTTTTTATTCTCTGCTGTTGCATGCAAATAACCCAGGTAGGCCACACAGAGGCTGATTGCTATCAGTCCAAATGCCATCACGGGTTTGTTCTGACAAAAAAAGAATGTGGTAAATGGTTTTAGTCAAAACATTTTTCATTAAACTCAAACATTACATTCTTCTATCTCAGCTTAGAAACGAAACAGTAAACTATTTGTGACATTTGCAAAAAAATCATCACTGCCCTCTTTCAGACTGAATTTTCTGAAAGCAAAAGGAATTCCCTTTGAAAAAGAAGATTCTTTCTGGAGACAGAACAGCACATTGCCCAGTACTCTGTATTTTGCTGGTTGAAAATGCTGACTGAGCATGAACAAACCAGACAAAACCAATTACTGAAGGTCTCTACTACAAACTTTCAACAGATCATCTGCATATCCTACTGGGACAATGCACTCTGGTCCTGCTTGATTACAATCCTCTAAACCACATGTTGTATTCTTATCACAGAATCGACTTTTATTATATTAAATCTATAATTATTATATGCACAAAATTTTACTCTCTGCTGGGTTCTGCAAATGCAAATAAAACCTGAGTATCATCAACTCAATTATAAAAGCAAGAAAAGGGAAAATCCAAAATACTGAAAAGCTACCAAAAGTTGTCTCATTTCACACAAAGAAAGTTTGCATTCTATAATTAATTATCTTTTAAGTATTAAAAACTACTCCTATTGCTTTTATTACTTAACAATAATACTACTTAACCTGTCAAATTATATGGGAAATATACCTCTACACAGACTTTCTGAAAGCAACTTGGCCAGGTACAAAAGAATCAGACAATATAACGGTAAAATAAAAGCTGCAATAAACAATGTCATGTTCTGTGCTCTCAACAATCAAGAATGAAAAAAAAGGAAAAATATTTTTAGTTACATTTCTGAGTGGTTTGCATAACAAGGCATGGTTATGTAAGGCACAGAGAATTGTAATGATTACTTTAAAGCAACTGTATCTCTTCAAGCATATTTAGTTTCTCTCAGAAGGACTGTCTTACAGGTTTGATGAAAAGCTCTGGGTTCACAGCTCGGAAAAGCATAGTTGTCCGAACACTCCTCAGTCCTGGTTTTCTCTCTTTGGGTGTTTCATTCTCATTTGGAGGTTTGGTGGAAGACATGTTACTTAATGATGAATACTTCCTAGAAGTAGAATGAAAAACAGGTGTAATTTCTGTAAAAAAACTGGAAGATCTGCATTCACTGAATGCAAATTCACATTCAGTTTGTCTTACAAGCATCAGTTTTAGCTGGTGTAACTATTACTGATCTCCTCTGGTGTCACCTAACATTCCCAGTTTAAGCACATTGATTTTCAATCTTATTAATTTTGTGAATCCAAAAATTAACTTTTGGAGATTCACATTTTCATACAGCACATCTAAATCTCCTGATAACAGGCTTAGTGTTTCTCACTTGCCTTTGGCTAATGCTTTAGCCACCCGTGGACCAAACAGCATCATTCTTCAGACCATTGTCTAAAAACACAATCCTAGAAAAAAGTGGTTTTAAAAAAAAAGCTTCTACATAACAAGACAGCCCAAGCACCACTGCAGCGCAGTCACTTTAGCCACCCACCCCAGCAGGCCCACACTCAGGTCTCACTTTTGCACACACTGGGCACATTGCAAATGCCTTGGGCTCAAACTGAAAGAGTGGAAATTTAAGGTACTTAGAAAGGCAGGAAATTCTTTATTCTGGGGTTGGCGAGGCGCTGGCACAGGTTGCCCAGAGAAGCTGTGGATGCCCCACCACCGCCAGTGTTCAAGGCCAGCCTGGATGAGGCTTATGAGCAGCCAGCTCTTGTGGAAGGTGTCCCTGCCCCTGGCAGGGGCGCTGGAACGAGATGATTTTTAAGGTCCTTTCCAACCCAAACCATTCTATGAGCACCTGAGCAAAGGTGGGAAAACAAGCCCTGGCTACCCCTGACTGCTGAGGGGCAGAGGAGACGCGGTGCTGGCGACCCCTGGGAAGGGAAGGGCGGCGCAAGGGCAGTCGCACAGCCCCATCCCGGGCGGCGAGGAGCTCCTGGCGCCGCCACCGAGACCAAGGGGGCAGTTTGGCCCCAGTTTGGAAAAGCCCAGTGGGAACTCCGGGGACCCCGGACGCCACCGCCTCACGGAACGGGGGCAGGAGGGGTGAGGGGGGAACACACAATGCCGCCCGCCTCCCCGCGCCCCCCGCCACTCACCGCTCGCAGCCGGCGGCGCCTCCCGCGGGGCGGGGCTGCACTGCGCGCTGGCGCCCCCTGCCGGGCGGAGGCCGGCGGCGCGGGCCGGGGGCAGCGGGTCCCGCCCGTCCCTCCCCTCAGCCGTGTGGCGGGGCGGGCAGCGGGCGGAGCGCCTTGTGCTCGGCCGGGACGGCGGAGCTGCCTGCCCGAGTCGTAGAGCCATCAAGGCTGGAACAGATCTTTAACAGCATGCAGTATGGTGAGGCTGCGCCTTGAGTGCTGTGTCCAGTTCTGGGCCCCTCAGTTTAGGAAGGACCTTGAGACGCTTGAGTGCATCCATAGGAAGCAACGGGGCTGGTGAGGGGCTTGGAAAACAAACCCTGTGAGGAATCTGAGGGAGCTGGGGTTGTTCAGCGTGGAGAAAAGGAGACTCAGGGATGACCTTATCACTCCCTGAAAGCTGGTTGTAGCCTGGTGGGGCTCACTTTCTTTCTCCAGGCAGCAACTGGCAGAACACGAGGACACAGTCTCAAGCTGCACCAAGGGAGATACAGGTTGGATATTAGGAAGAAATTTTTTACAGAAAGAGTAATAAAGCATTGGAATGCTTTGACTGGGGAGGTGGTGGAGTCACCATCTCTGCATGTACTTAAAAGGAGGCTGGATGTGGCACTTGGTGCCATGGTTTAGTTGAGGTGTTAGGGTGTGGGTTGGACTTGATGATCTTGAAGGTCTCTCCCAACCCAACACTAGCACTGTAACCCATAACCGCTAAATCACCCAGATCCAGACGCCTCTTGAGCACCTGCAGGGATGGTGACTTCACTACTTCTCGTGGAAATATTTCAATGCCTGACCACCCTAACAGTGAAAAATATTTTTCTGATTTCTAATCTGAACATTCCCTCTCTCACTTCAAGGCCATTCCCTCTAGTCCAGGGACTGCAGGTGCAGCAAAAGAGACTGGCCCCAAAAACTTTCTTCCAGGGACTTGTGGAGAGGGATAAAGGCCACCTCAGCCTTGTCTTCTTGACAATAAGCAACCCCAGGTCCCTCAGCTGTTCCTCATAAGACATGTTTTCTAGACCTTTCAAGAGCCTTCTTGTGATTTGCTGGCTACACTCCAGCACCTCAATGTGCTTTCTAAAGTGAAGGGCACAGAAGACCACATTCAAAAGTAGTAAGTGGGAGACAGCAGGAGCTGGGTGAGATGAGCCCTTCAGTGCTGAGCCACTCCCAGCACCTGGGCATGGCCACAGCCAGTCCTGGCTTCATCCTCTCTGCAGCTTCCCTTCAGATACTGACTGACACTGCTGAGGCCCCCTTTTAGTTGTCTCTGCTCATGGCTGAACAGACCCTGCTCCCACAGCCTTTCCTTGTAAGAGATGCTGAAGTTCCTTAATAATCTTTGTTTCCTTCCACTGGACCTGCTCCAGGAGCTCCATGTCTCTATTGTTCTGAGGAGCCCAGAACTGTCTGGCTGATCCCAGGAATGAGGAAGGGGTGATTCATATTGGGACAGTCTCTGAGGGTACAGAAAAATATGCTACGATCTAAGTGTCCGACTTCTGTTGCGTAGATCCAAACCCAAGATTTTGAGCATCTGGAAAGTCCTGGTTGCATAAATGCTGCTGTTTGATGGTGTTTTGTTTCCTTTTATTTGTAAACAGTAAAATCAATAAAACTGCTTGAAGTCCAGAGGAAACAAAGCCCATGTGGTTGCCTCTGACTGCTTGTGCCTCCCTTTCTACCTTCACTGACTTCAATGCCACCAGGCAGTTTTGGGGAGAAACTTAAAATTTTGGAAAAAACGATACCTAGAATGTAAGGGAGGGGCACAGATCAGTGTTCTCTCAGGTAACTGGCAGGCAGAACTGAGATGTGGTGGATAGTATTACAGTTTTAGCAGCAGCGAGCTGCTGGATTAGCACATATAACTCTGGACTCACCAGCCCTGGCTCACACTCTTCTGTACCTAGAGGGTGAGGGGACTTTGGTGAGTGTCTCATTATTGCAGCCAGGGAGGCAGAAGGGAACAAACCTAAGTCTTGGCCAACAGTGGCTGAACACAAGCTGGCAGTGTGCCCAAGTGGCCAAGAAAGCCAGTGCTCCACACTGGTAAGGTCACACCTCGAGTGCCATGTCTAGTGCTGGGCCCCTGCCTGCAATAAAGACACTGAGGTGCTGCCATGTGTCCAGGGAAGGACAACAAAGCTGCTGAAGGGTCTGGAGCACAAGTCCCATGAGGAGACACTGAGGGAGCTGGGGTTTTTCAGCCTGGAGAAGAGGTGGCTCAGGGGAAACCTTATTGTCCTGTACAACTACCTGAAAGGAGGTTGTAGTGAGGTGAGGGTTGATCTCTTCTCCTAAGTAACAACTGGCAAGACTAGAGGAAATGATCTCACATTGCACAAGGGACGTTTAGATTGGACATTAGGAAAAATTTCTTCACTGAGAGGGTAGTCTGGCAGTGGAACAAGCTGCCCAGGAATGGCTCAAAAGACATGTAGGTGTGGCAATTGTGGGCTATGGTTTAGTGGGGAAAACAGTGACCCTAGGTGTACAGTGGGACTTGATAATTTTAGAAGTAATTTCCAACCTTAAAGATTCTGTGATTATATGAAATGCAGAGGTATCCAGGCTCACAGAGCTTCCTGTTCCATGTTTTTCTTCTGCAGTAATCAAACTGCCTTTTTTTTTTTTTTTAAGATGGCAGAGTAATAATAAACTGCAGGTTAACTTTTCCTGTCTAAATCCAGATGGAGCGTCTAAAATTTTTTTTTTTCTTGTTGTGAGCAAATACAATGAGGTGAGAAAAATAATAGGAAAATAAATTTAGGCATCAAGAGAGGATTGAGTGGTATGTCTGGCATTTGTGTCAACAATTAATTCACAACATACCATCTGCTAATCTGGTAGCTATTGTTTTGGTGGCATATGCCACACAGCTGATTTTGTTTGGAAACTACTGAGCAGAAAATCTGAATGAAGCTGCTTTCGTTTGTTTTCATGTTTGTCTAATTGAAAGAAGCCAATGCAAGCTTTTTGCAAGAGCTTGTTTTTTGGGAATGTAGCTTGGTTTTCTTGAGGGGAAGGGGGATTTTTTACTGTAATATAGGAGATGTTCTGCATACAGCTCCCAAGCAATTTATTCCTCCACATTTTGGAAGCTGAAAGAATTATATAAACAGAGAGAAAGCATACTCACTTATTGGCCCATGCACCCCTTCCCAGCAGTTACACTGCCCATGCAGATAAAATTTCAGATCCAAAGTCAGTCAGGGTCATGGTAGTTTTTTCCAGATTGTAGGATGGGTTTATGCCAGAACACATTTGCAATATATTGATGGCAAGGATTGTTAGGTTGCTGTGAGTTCTCTGGCACTTCCCGTCTATTTTATAAAGGACAAGTAAGTCCCAGGCATCACTGACTGGGTAAGATTCACTGTACAAAGAACTCTGGCTGAAGAGAAAATATTCTTCATATGAAGAGCTGAGGGATGAGGCTTTAGGTGTAAAAAGAGAAGCAGAGAGAGATGTAGAAACAAGCTTGGCTTTGATGTGAATGCTGGTACTTGGCATGTGTTAAGCATGTGCCAACTAACCAGATTAACTGTGATGAAAAGTTTGGACTGCTTACTGTTTCTAGTTTTGCTTTATGTCTGTGGGAAAGTGTTGTACTGTGTATTTAATGTGAATATTATGTTGCTATCATCTGACCCAACAGGATGTTGAAACATTCAGTCCATTAAGGCTTATGAAGTTGTTTGGCATATTTTATAGGAGAGCCTCTGGAAAGTGTAGAATAGTAAATATCTGTGGTATTTCTAAGTCACTCATCCTCTTAATATCAATCCTGTATCAATCCTGAAAAAGAATCACACAAAACCCCCTTCCTTTTCTAAACCTGAGGCTGTTACTGAGATTTATTTTCCTTTCAACTAAATTCCTTTGGGATTCTGCATTCAGTATTGTGCTTTGTGCCATAGCTATTCACAACCTAACAGCAATCTCTGCTTTTCCTGAGACTCACATGCCCTTATCATTTGAGCTGCAGAAGAGGCTCTGTAGAGAACAGAGCAAAGCCAGCGCTGTGCCCCGCAGACATGGTTAGCATGCGACAGCCAGCCTGGTGCGGTCCAGGGAGCAGCACCGTGCCTCCTGCCTTTGCTGACTGACCTCACAGCTCCTGCTTATTTCAAGTACTGCACGAGAACAGAGCTTCACATTGTCTTCAGAAGAAAGATAGGGTGCCTCAAGCTAATGATAAGCTTATCCTTGCTTTAGAGACACAGTTACAAAGCTGTTGTGGGCAGAAAAAAATTCTTTTTTTGCATCTACACTGGGACTTCAGCACTGGTATGACTTGTAGTGAGGGGCAACTACCATCACATGTTTGTTAGAGTTTTAATATGGGAATGTGAAATTCACATTTAAAAATTATTTTTTAAATGTTTTAGACACCATGAGTTTCACAATATTTTAATTAGAGTTGACAACTGGGATCTTTTTTTTTTTTGTTTTGTGCTGAACAAATCTGGGGGAGAAGGGAAAGAAAAAATTAGTAATTAAAAGTATTTTTTTCCTCCTTGCTCAAAGTTAATGATGAGAGTAACCATTGTTGCACTAAGGTATGTTAAACAGTATGGCCATATTAAGGACATAAATGCATAAGAAACAAACAGACGAGCTAGACAGGGGTGGCATTGAGGATATTGAGGGTTTTCTGTGTGGTTGTTGCTCTGCTCATGTCAGTCTCAAGAGTCCTTATGCTGATTTTCAGCAGCTTTTGCTCCTTTGTGTTGCTCTCATTGAAAGGAAGCTGTTTTCAGGCAGCAGCATGCACTGCTTGGGACCCTACCACTGACATTCCAAACCAGTTTTAAGGGAATATATGTTTTAAAACCAAAAATCTCTTAGCGCGATTCTCTGTGTTTCATAACATTATGTGTATGTCTTCTATAATACTTGTTAGCCAGCCATGTCTCTGTGAGACAAAACAAATCACCCAGCCGTGCTTTCCAGCAAAGATTAAAGCAATTGTTATTCTTCAAACACTGATCAAGCTTAGAAATCTTTTTCAGCTGAATTCAGCATGGAAGGAAAAAGGCACTTTGTTTGGTTCTGCTTTCATTTTTGAGTGGGTAAATTGGTTCTGACTGGGAACAGAATATCAAAACTCAAAGCATCCCCTCTAGGAAGAAAAAGGTGGTTTCTACTACAAAGGAAGAGCAGAGAAACGTACAGCCCTGAATTTTCTTGCTACTACAATATACAGCCAGATACCTTACAGTGGGGTATAAAGACAAATTTGAGCTAAGACCGCATCTCCAAAAGGGAAGGGCAAGGGGAGACCTCTTTTCACTTGTAATTGCTCTGGACTTCTTTGCATGCAATCTCATAATTACTCAGCCTTGGAGTATGCCAATTTTGTTCCCTAGTCCATTGCCAGAAAAGAAAAAAGAATAAAGTTTATTTTTCAGTTGGATGGACAAGGCAGTCAAATGTAAGCAGGGCAATGCAGTTGGGAAGGCAGTTGGAAGTGGAGGCACAGACCAGAACTAACCTCTGCCTCTGACATCAGGACTCAAATCAGTTCAAGGTGTGAGAACTTAAAATCCTTTTTAATGTAGGCACCCTTTCTAATCTCAGGCAGGGAACACAGCTCCTAAGAAGACTACAGAGGGTAGAAATTTCACAGTTTCAACAGAACAAACTCTGTTGTAAGGGACTCTGACACACAGTATTCTGGAACTCTTCAGATTTTCTGTACCTTTTAGTATATAAATACCACCACATAGAATAATAGAATCATTAATAGAAAATTCCTCCAGAGCACTTGACCCTGAGATGAGCTCAGCTGGTCAAAGCATGGTGCTGATAACACTGAAGTTCGGCTTCAATCCCTCTATGGGCCATTCACTTAGGAGTTGGACTTGATGATCCCTGTGGTCCCTTCTGGTTTCTGTGATCTGTGAATCCAGTGTTTGACTGAACACTGCCATGCTAATTAAACCATAGCACTAAGTGCCATGTCCAGTCATCTCTTTAACACTTCCTGGGATGGATGTGTTGACCTTATAGAATTGGCCTCAGCCCATTGATCCAGCTTGTCTAGACTCCTCTGTAGATCCTTCCTGGCCTCAATACTCCCACTCAGCTTAGTGTCATCTGTAACCTTACTGAGGGTGCATTCTATCCCCTTGTTCAAATTATTGATGAAGATGTTAAATGGGGCTGGCCCTGATACTGATCCCTGTGGGACGCCATTAGTGACTGGATGCTAAACAGATGCAGCACCATTCACCACCATTCTCTGGACCTGGCCACTCAGCCAGTTTTAAACCTGGAGAGGAGTGTGCCTATCCAAGCCATAGGCTGCCAGCTTTTCCAGGAGAATGTCCTGAGAAACAATATCAAAGGCTTTGCTGAAGGTCAGGTAGACAACATGCACAGCCTTTCCCTCATCCACTGGGTGGGTCACCTGGTCATAAAAGGAGATGAGGTTGGTCAGGTAGGACCTGTCTTCCCTACCCCCAGGGTGGCTGGGTCTGATCCCCAGGTTGTCCTGTACATGCTCCATGATGGCACTCAAGATGTTCTGTTCCATAACCTTCTCCAGCACTGAGATCAAGCTGACTGGCCTGTAGTTTCCTGGATCCCACTTCCAACACTTCTTGTAGATGAGTGTCACATTGGCCAACCTCCATCCCACTCGGACCTCCCTAGTTAGCCAGGGCTCATGATAAATGATGGAGAGGGGCTTAGCTCCCTCACTATCCTCAGATGAATTCCATCTGGTCCTACACACTTGTGAGGGTCCAAATGGCTCAGCAGTCCACCAACTACTTCCTCCTGTAGTGCAGGGAGTCTACTCTGCTCCGTGTCCCTGACTACGAGCTCAGGGGGCTGGTTGCCCTTAGGATCACTGGTCTTTCTGTTGAAGACTGAAGCAGAGAATGCATCAAGTACTACAGCCTTCTCCTCATCTTTGGTTACAATGTTCCCCTCCACAACCAATAAGAGATGGATATTTTTCTTGGCCCTTTTTATGTTGTTAATGTATTTATAAAATCAATTTTTATTATCTTTCACAGCAGTGGCCATATCTAGTTCTAGCTGAGCTTTTGCCTTTGTTCTTTTCTCTCTTCATGACCTAATGACATCCTTGTGCACTTCCTGAGTTGCCTGCCACTTCTTCCAAAGGCCATAAACTCTTTTTTTTTTTCTCTGACTTTCAGTAAAAGCTCCCTGTTCAGTCAGGTTGTTTTTTTCCACACCAGCTCATCTTCCAGCACGTGGCAATGGCTGCTCCTGTACCTTTAAGATTTTCTTCTTAAAGTATGTTCAGCCTTCATGGATCCCTTTGTTTTTAAGGCCTGTTTTCCAGGGAACTCTGTGAACCAGCATCCTGGACAGACCAAAGTGCATGCTGTGAAAGTCCAAGGTGGAGGCTTTGCTGATCCCCCTTCCTTACCTCACCAAGGATCAGAAATTATTATTTTGTGGTTGCTGTGCCCAAGATGGCCACTAACCACCATACCTCCTACCAGTCCTCTGTCTGCAAACAGCAGGTCTAGCAGAGCACTGCCCCTGGCAGACTCTCTTACTGTCAGGGAGTTACCTTCCACATACTCCAGGAACTGTCTGCTCTCCACTGTGATGACCTGCCAGCAGATAACTGGGAAATTTTGCACTACCTGCAGCCCAGCTCCAAGCTCTGGCACTTTTAGTCAACCTCTGAAGGCATCAGCTTATTCAGATTCAGGCACATGTGTGAGGCTATGTGATAGTTTCCTCTCTGTAAAACCACCAAACATTCACATATAATTCCCAGATAAAAGCCATAGTAAGTTTGAGCTAATTAAATTATACTATGTGTAAATTATAGTGTGAAGAATTCGTTTAAGAGGCAAGGAGTTTAGTCTTCCTGCTTATTTTATCATGTTACTCAGCAGAATGGTCACATCCCAGATAAAAATGGTCACTAAAGCCCTGATATGAGGCAGGACATAAACACTTATTCCATTGCTTAGTTATTGAAAGTAAAGTTATAGTCTTCCTGGTGGAGAGTGGTTCAGCTAACTAGGCCAATGTGGGAGCTGATTAGCATGTACAGTAAACAAAATACATTTCAATAACAATACCCAGGCTTCACTTGCTTGGGAAAACCACTGTATTTTAAAATTCTAAGAGGAGGGCTTTTCTGAGCATTTGTGTATTGTTAGGAGTCATGTGTGCCTAAAAGAGTATGTGTGTTTTGTGGACAGCTGCCTTGCCCAGCAGAACACAAAATGGAAATCTGATGTAAAATGTCAAAGAGCAAACAGGGTGTGAGTTAAGGCTCACAGCACAAGTGTCTGCAGGCTGTGCTACCGTGCAAACGCGGAGTGCAGCATCTGAGCTGATGCCGATGAGTGCTCAAAAGATGCAGATAAATCCTGCAATTTCAAATAAATGCCACAGTTTCCTCATATCTTTCTGATGATACAAGATGCTTTATGGTTCTGGTTTGAACTGTGTGCCAGCAGAGACGATCAAGTTGCACTCATTTAGTTTGCATTACCTAGGAGATAAGCAGTTCCCATTTTGCAGGCATAAAGCAGTAACTCCCTTACTCAGAAATGAACTGTTGATTGTTAGTTCCACTAGAGAGCTGAGATCCAGCTGTAGTCATTCACTGAGACACAGGTAAGTTAGATTCTCTTCTTATAAAATACAGTTTCACTGAATGAGAAGTTGATTTTCTAACATTAAATAGGCTTGATAGTAGCCTCATGCAAGAGTCCTATCAGCCAACTTACACCATGGATGTAATTCTCTTTTTGTTGTGCTATTGTAATACTTCATAATATTACAGAGCTAAAATTTCTGTGATGTGGCCAGTGACAATTGCTTGTCCAAGTGGAAATCTTTGTCAATTCTTTTTTTATTTTACAAATTGGCTAAATTGTGACAATAGTAATAGAATCCTGAATGGAGCAGTAATATTTATTAATGTTGAAGATCATTTGCTGTAGAGGGAGATTTCTTGTTTACATCAGGAGAGCATGGTAGAAATGGGTTGTTTGGCACGAAGGTGATGAGAAATGCAGTTGTACTCACGTAGGTGAGATATGGATATCATGACTTTACAGGAATTAAGTAATTTTGGCTACTTCTAAGCTTAATTAAAAAAAATCATTTGCTAAGTAACAAAAAAAATCAGTGAACTGTTTCTGCCCTCTCAAAAACCATTCATTGCTGCAGAGAAGAGACCACAGCCATTAGCAGCTGGCAAAGTATCACTCTCAGCAGCTGCTGGTTTTTTAAGTGGTGTTTGTGGTTTCCCTAAATACAAAACAACAAGGGATTTTGCCATGGTTTAGAAGTTGTATTTTCAGGGAAGTGAATGTTTGGCAACTAAGATCCTGAAGAGCAGAAAGAAAGGAGATTTGTCCCAAGCCACTGTAGAAACCCATGTGAAAGTCCTATGTAAAGCCAAATCAGCCAGCTTCAGTAGTGTACTAAATGACCAGCTTAGCCGTCTTCCATCTAGTGTTTCCTTTTCCTTCCTGTAGTTGGTTGACAAATAAGTATCTAGGCTAATGTCTTTACATACCACATGTCTATTTTAAGCCCTATTTATTTCTGCTTTTAATATCACACTAGTTAGAGGTTTATCTCCCAATGGACCATAGGGCTTATTTCTTGCTCCAAGGAATTAAAAGTTAATAATAGGCATAGAACAGTGAGAGGTTAGAATCAGCAAGCTAAGGCAGGTGAAAGCAAGGGACTGAGCTATGAGAGACCATGGTTCTTTTCTTAGCTCTGCCTCTGATGTGCTGAGTGATGCTGGATAAACCACATCTGCCCCTTGATAGCACATGTTTTCTCTGTCTAGATTGACAATGTTTGTAGAAGAGGATGCCCTTTCCCATTACATACTAGTGAGGGGTTCATATCAGTGAATTTCACTCTAAAGCGTCTAGTGTCTACTTTTTGTGTGCACATGAGAGAAGAACAAGCTATTGCCAGTATGTTTACCTCTGCCATTTGGGGGCCTCCCCTTCTCCCTTTCCCCTTCAGAAGCATCTTAAGGATGAAATAGGTAAGAAAATTTTTGCCCACATCAGCCTTAGAACCCATTTGCTGCACTACCAAAGACTAGCAATGGTCATGGCAGAAGTGAACAATTTGGGCAAGACACAGACCCAGGAGGACTTGTCATGTCACTCCACCTGACTTGTTTTTGAAGAGCCTTAAAAAACAAGTGCCAATACTACATTAATGTTATAGCTTTACTTGTTTTATAGAAAGAGGTGTGTTGTCTGAAGAAGGCAAAGTTAATTTTTATGTCCTTTGTTTTCGCTTGCTGACTCTCTCCTAAGGACCTGAAGATCACCGTGACATTCTCACCATTGAGCAAGAAGCAAAGTCATTGCAAGGTTAGTGACTTGTAGCAAGGATTTTTCCACTCCTATTGCAGATGTGTAACAGTTTTAACAGCTGGTGCATGTGCAGCTTGGTAATGTAACTTTGAATAAAGTCCTTGGTGTTCCCAGCAGGTTTCCTGATCCCTTTCTTCTCCAGCAGAGCACTGGAATAGATGCAGCATGCTGAGGGGACTAGTGGAGTTTCTATCAATTTAAGAATAGACTGAACTGCCAGGAATGGTTTCTCCACAACTAAGCCTTTTTAGGGCCAGAGAACAAAGCAAATCAGGGTTTCTCAGCCTGTGGACCTCATACCTCTGGTAGTCAGTAAGAAAGCAGTAGGCAGTCCATGAAACAGATTCATCAACCATAAAATGGATGCACACCTCCTTGTATCAACAAACAGAAAAGGGCACAATGCAGTTAGTAATGAACGCCTGAAATTAAGCTTCATTATTTGTTTGGCAATTTATGGAAACCATTGTGCCAGTACTTGTTTTTTCTTTTCCTCATAACACTGGGAGGTCCGAGGTGTTTGGAAAAAAAAGTGCTGTGATGATGTTTTGATTAAAGTGTAAAAAAAAAAGAGAAGAGAAGGGACTCTAAAGATTGTTACCAGCTCTGCTTTTTTATAGTCCTGTATCCTCTGTGACTTCTATTTCTGCTCTCTTCTTTATAATTTTTGCCACTATTTATGGTTCTCTTTCTTCCTGTTACTTAAAAAAAAAAAGAAAAAAGAAAAAAAAAGATAAGCTGTAGGTGCAGCAAATACTCCCCAGCAATGTTTAGATCAGAAAAGGAGCTCTTCCTTTTTTGATAGATCCACTGTTCAGAGGCTTGTGCTCTTTCTCTTAGTTCTCACTGTTCCATCTCCATTTCCCAATATACTGTGCCTCCTTCCTGTAATTTGCCAGCTCTTTGAGCTCCAAGTTGCCTGCCCTTTGTGCCTCTAACACTCAGGATGCTTCCCCATTTCCTCTCCAGTTATTCAGTTTGTTCTTGTATTTTCTTCCTTCCCTGTCACTGCCTTCTATCTGCTGTTTTCCTCCACACAAAAATACTTTTTCTGCTTTTAAAGTAATTAAATTTGCAGAGCTGATTGAAATCTAGGTGAAGTAATTCTCTCAGCACTGTGCTTTTCAATGGATACATTACTCAATGCGCATTAGCCAACCTCCTGTAGGCCCCGGTGAATGACAGAAATGAATATTTGATGAATATATTCAACAACAATAGCATTATTCAAACACTTTACTCAATAAAGTACATTCAGCACACTCAGAAGCTAATGGTGCATTCAGTTACTCTGTTTGCTCAGCAGAACATGTGCCCAACCCCAAGAAGGAAAATCAAGTCCCTGATACATATGAAGGAAATGGGGTGGGAAGCCTCTTCTGGTCATTTGTGCCTCTCATGAGCAGGACAAAGTGTATGTGTATATTCCGGGGGGGGTGGGCTGTGTTTAACTCCCATATAGGGAATAAAGGATGTATGTGATGAGGAAGAGAGATTACTTGCTCTGTTTCCTTACTGGCAGATCTTGTTTTCATGCCTATCATTTGTACTTCAGCTAGAAATGAGAAAAGCAAATCAACATATTTCTAATCCAGCTTTTGTTCAAACTGTGTATTCATGTTTATATTGAGCAGAGTGTTGAAGTAAATCTAACCACAAATCCCTGCTTTTCACTTTTTGATCCATTTAATGTTTCCTTGAGTACTTGGTGCAAATAATCTATCTTCTACTGTTAAAGACTCTCTAATACCTCCTTGGTAATTTCCAGTAGAGGCAAAGTCTCGTTTGTAGTCTTTCTGTTCAGAGTGTCAAAGAGATCCCCCTTTAATGCTTCTGTGACTTTTCTAAAACTTTGAGTAATTTCATTTTTAGCTTCAGCATTGGACATTATCCCAACAAATTGATGTGGTCTACATCTCCTACAATCTACTCAATTTCTTTAGCTACCTTCCTTTCTTGACTCCCTTTGTTTCTTTCTACACATAATGAACCTTCTCCAGATTCTAAGGTTGAAATCCCTCCTTGGCTACAAGGATTTGGATCACACTTTTCCTCTCTTGGCCTTAGGTTAGCCTCATGATAATTTTGCTAAAGCGTCATGCCCTCACACTACTCAGCATCTGCTGCCATGTGTACAGCCACTTCTTGAAGTGCTTCAAAACCTCATACCACTGCCATATTTTTCCTACTGCCCAGCTATGTGCTCACTAGATGATTTCTCTTTTTTTGTTGCCTGAATCCTCACCTTGCTCTGAATTTCATACAGCCCACTAAATGTATTTGTCTTCTCCAGCCTGAGCTAACTTGACCCTTCATCAGTCTTGTGCCTGTTCTGTCCCATAAATCAATTTTCTCTTACCTGTTGGGTAACTCCCTGTCTTTGAAGTCTGTTTTATTTTTTCCATTCCATATGTTCTTTGCAATGCTTCAGTGAATTAATTGTATTTTCAAATGATGCAAAAGCATCAGTTAACATCCACATCTATAGCAACAGTGGTCATAAAGCAAACATAACCTTTCCAAAGCACATTTGCAGCTCCTTTGAACAGGGGAGCTGTGCTAGTTACAACCCAAACAATACTACAAAACAGACTCTGTGGCCCTTTAAGTTTGAAGCTGAAGGTTGCTCTCTACAGCCATTTCTCATTATCAAGTAAAGGTTGCCACTGGAAAAAACATAACCAAAGTTCTGCAGACCTCTGGCTGCAGAAGCACTGTGGGCCACTGTGGACCTGCCCTGCAGTCCTTCAATAGAATTTCAGTTTCTCTTCAACAGAGCACACAGACCAGGAACCCCCTCCAGTTCTGTGGAATCCCTGATGCCTCATTACTAAACATCTAGGTAGCAGAATGTTTTGCTCTCTTTCAAATTATCTTTGAAGGAATTTCATCCATCCAATCTTCTGCCTGGTTGGAATTTGCCCCTTGCTCAGGATCTGCTGATTTTAATGAAATTCTTGATCCCTGTTTTCTTTGGTCAGGACTTCGTATTCTCCTTTATATTGTTCTTCTCAATGTGGAATTGGCAAAGAAAGTATAAAGTTGTTCTTTTTTAATCCCTCTTGCTGCTCAGTTAAGGAAGCAGCAGCTCAGCTTTGGGAAAAAGAGACTTCAAGGTAAATTTCTCAATCTATATTTAGGTATAACCATGTCCTGATTTCCACCATTGTTGGTTCCCACTGATTTTTGTGCCTTGCTGGTGACCCAGCATATCTTTCATTTCTGTTCACGTGAAGGCTCAGAACTGGTGTAACTCCAACCATGGATTGATAGTTGAAATCAAGCTTTTTATATTAGAAAGGTATGGTGCACTTATAGTGGCCATCAGCAAAAGCCCCCTTGCAGCAGTACTTGTTTTCCATTAAATAATAAAATTCAGAATTCCCTCCAACGGTCCTTGTGTACCTCTTAAAGCCTTAGGAGAGCCCTCTTGAGGTTTTCTTTCAAATCTCCAGAGGCCAACTCATCCACAAGATGCACACACACGTGCTAACATTCACTCTTGCTCAGTGAATGCTTTTTTCCTTGCCTGTGATTTATTACATAGTGGTGTGTTCATGTTTGCTGTTCAGCTCCTTTGAGACTGTTGTGACTGTGTGTAACTTATTTAGAAAGCCTTAAAGCCCTGAAGCTCATGTCTTGTTTGATTTAAACTTCTGCTGGAACTCTGTTTGCAGAAGTGGAAGACAGGAATAGCTCTTTAATGAAAAAGCAACCACACTGCCAAACATATTTTTAAAAAGCATAGGAGCATATGTCTGAAAGGATATGAGCTGGTATTTCCCTTTATCTTTTTTTTTTTTTTTAATCTGCAGCATAAAGGAGTAGCTTGGTAACCATTCTTGGCAGTATAAATCAGGAATATATTAATTTCTGCAGCTGTTCCTCAGCTCCTCAAGCTAGTGCTCATCTCTAATGGTAGCAATGCAGGAATATCCAAACAACCTTGCTTCCCAGTGGAAGCCTGACCATAGGCAGAGATCATGAAGGGCTGCAGAACTGAGGGGCAGCAACCGCAGCAGTGTCAGTGTCAGTGGGATTTGCATGTGCTACTGCAGCCACAGAGGGGTACAATTTCTCTCCAGCTAGGCAGAGCTTGCAGAAGCAGAAGATGGGATGAGGACATTAAATGACTTAACACAAAGATCTGGAAACTTCTGATTTCCCTCCTCACCTCACGTCTCCCAGCCACTCTGTGTTCTGGGAATACATCCACTTTTTGCTCTTACAGAACAAAGGAGCTTGATAACCCCAAAGATCCACTCAGACCTGGAGAGGGGGCCAGGCGCAAAGATGACTGTATATTCTTGGTGGCTACCTCAGGTCTTCTTTTGACTCTGATGAATCTCACTGCCAGTGGCTCCTTAGGCAGCTCTGTCAAAAAAAGTGTTCTAGAGTTAGGACAGAGGAAGACTGTACAGATGAGAAACTGTAACACACACACAGACATGTACACATATTTTGGAGTCATGATAAGAAATACAACAAATAAAATCCAATGAAGCAGGAAAATATTTAAAATATTGCACAAGTTTACCCAAAAGTTACACCACAGACAAAAAGAAATCAATTTGCATTTTTGAGGTCAACTTAGTATGGGACACTTAGCTGCTATGCATAAATTTGAGAGTGGAATCTGACTTGACCGTGTGTAGTATTTGCATAACTGACAGGGCTAAGTTGAGTGTAATTCAGTGGTAGTGTCAGCCTGAACTTGCCAGAGAAAGCCCTACCTGACAGTCAGGAGACCCCCAGGGAGAAACAGGCACATTTCTCACAGAGAACAGCTTAACAGAATGATTAGACTTCAGTCTAACTGACAAAATGTATTTAAACAGAAAATAAATTTTGTTCAATAGCTTCAGAATATATCAGAATCATTAAATTAATAAATAATTTAAATTAAAATAATATTAATTTAAATTGAATTAAAACAGAAATAAGAACAGCTTGTTGTTCTTATTTAAATGCTTAGTAATATTAAATTACTTCTAAATGCTTAACAATTTTAAATTGCTTCAACTACTGGTTATATTTCATATTAAATGAATGTCTCATTTGTCTTCACCCAAGAGGATGCATCTCTCTGATCTTGTGTTTCTTTGATATAGCATTTCCTTCTTTCTCTGAACAGAAAAATGAGCTGGGCATTCCTACATGATCTGCTGAGCGGAGTGAATAAATACTCAACAGGAATTGGAAGAATTTGGGTAGCTGTTGTGTTCGTGTTCCGCTTACTGGTTTATGTTGCTGCTGCAGAAAATATCTGGAAACATGAACATGACGAATTTGAGTGCAATATCAAGCAGCCTGGTTGTGAAAATGTTTGCTTTGACCATTTTTTCCCTGTCTCTCACATCAGACTTTGGGCTTTGCAATTAATCATGGTCTCCACCCCTTCACTCTTGGTTGTCTTTCATGTTGCTTACAGGGAGAACAGAAAGAAACACCACAACCAGAAACTTTACAAAAATCCAGGAAAGATAGATGGTGGATTGCTGTGCACTTATCTAATCAGCCTCATTTTAAAGACAGGACTTGAAACAGTTTTTCTTGTTCTGTTTTATAAATTGTACAATGGATTCAAAATACCACATCTTGTGAAATGTGACATAAAACCATGTCCCAATACCGTAGACTGTTATATTTCCAAACCCACAGAGAAGATGATTTTCCTCTATTTTTTGGTGGGAACTTCATGCCTGTGCATTGTATTAAATCTAAGTGAACTGAGTTATCTGATTTTCAAATACTCCAGAAAATGTTATCTGAAGAGACACATAAAGAAACAGCAAGGCTCAAAAAGCGATTGCTGCGAATCAGAACTCATCAGGTACAACAGAACAGCAGCTGCAGGACGACTCCACAACAGCTCATCATCTTTGCCTCTGAATATGCAAGATGAACATGAAAAACACTCCCCGCTGACTTGAAAGAAGGCTGGAGACCCCCTCCCATTACACAAGCTGTTTTTGACAAATTGCTTTTCCAATCAGTGCTTTGCAGAACTATCCTTTGAAAGGATAGTTACATAGGAAATGCTGTTTCTCTGTTAGCTCCCCATTACTTGAGCTGATAAATTCAGTTACATTATGCATGTCGTACAGAGAATCATTGAGACCTTTTCATGTTGAAACAAGAAATGTAGAAGTTCTGAGAATTCAATGAAGCTTTAATATAAACACAGATACTTATGATAAATCATGCAGAAACAATTGCTCAAACAGTTGTGGACTGAATATTACACAGAATTGCTTTGGTACAAGAAAAAATAGGCTTTTTATATGCAGAGATAGGATGAACCCGGGATTGATTAAGATGAACAGCAAAAGGGTGTACAGGATTTGACAGGTGAGTGGATCAGACCTGGTAACTGCTAAAATGGCCATGGGAAAGTGCTGACATAGGGTGATTGCTGTGCTTTGAAGTGAGCTGGATAGTCACGAGTTCATTCCACTGGACTACTATAACACATCTCAAAAAAAGAAAAAACCAAGAAGAGGTAGACACATCTAGTTTAGCCCATAAAGATAGATTTGGTTATTTAGCATTTGTGGAGCACCTCTTTCTGGAATTATTTGAGCCCTTACAGCTGTTAAGGTGTTAACCATCAAAAAGCATCCTTTAAGAAAAGCACTTGCGCAAACTTGTGCAAACAACATGTACCAGGGTATAGAGTTAACTCCTGGTCACCTGCCCCAAGCAGCTCCCATGGCATTAGACTTGTCTTCTGCTCTGTGTAGTGGCATTTAAGTGAACAGATCATTCCCACTTCCCTAGGATCTGAATAGAGAAATGCAGACCACACAGTACGGCAAAACAGTAGCCAGTATTAAGTAGCCTAGAATCTTTAGTCCCTTTAGTAAGGCTGAAAATAAGCTACTACTTCAGTAGATTTCTCTGCTGCAGAAGAGTATGTGAAATCTAAAAATATGAAAAGCCTCCAGTAGAAGCAAAGTAAAAAAGAATCACCTGTTCCCTCCCCCAAATTTCAAAGTATCTCTTAAACAGCACACACCCCTGGTCTTTGTTATGTGTGTTGTTTTGGCTAACAGGAAAGGGACAGAAATTAGTTAAGACATGTCTTCTGTTGAAACTAGGCTTCTAAGACAATGGAAGACAGCACCTTAGAAAACTTCCTTCAAGGTAGTGCTCTCTTTCTGTTGCTGGAATGAAAGACCTTTGACATACATCTGGTACTGAGCCTGACCAAAATGCACTGTTTAGAGAAAAACACCAACTGAAGTGGAGCTGCCTGAATGCTGAACTTATTTTCTTGGGCGTGCCAGGATAAGGAGGAAGAAACAGTAGCAAAAGCAGGCTAACTTTTTTTTTCACTGACGCCTCCCTCCAGCTCCTCGGCTTTGTAAACAAAGCATTACATTTAATGAGTAGCAGTTACAGAGCAAAACTTCACAACAAATGAACAAGCTATGAGCTTTTGATGGTGATTTTTAAGGTAGGGTTCATTGGTTTTTTTCCCCCCTAAAATAAACCTGCTTTTATAAAATATAGAAAGAGATTTGCTGCTGCTGAATTTAGCAGCAACAGCAGTCCCTCAGATACCAGCTTGCCAGCTTGTGGCCAGTTAGTTTGAAATATTGACTGATGCTGAATCAGTGCTTATATAGAGACAGGGCACTTTATACAATTCAGAACATTTTCTGTTAAACCTCTAAGTAAACAGAACGTGGCTCACGACAGAAATGCAATTAGAAAGTAATTTGCAGCTCCTGGGCAAAACCCACCATAAGAGTGCCTGAAAGTAAAACCACCGCCCATCATCCCTGTGAAACCACAACTGCCACAGCCTAAGTAAATGAGAACAAACCCCAAAATTATCTTGGCCCATCTGGACCCTCATGCATCATTTTATTAAGACAAGTGCAACACAATCCAAGAAAAAATATTTCTGAAATATCTGGGTTTTAATAACTGAGGACAGATTTGTAAGAGCACATTCATGAAAAAGTATTTATTTATTGTTTTTAAAGTAAGGTTTATTTGAGAGAAACTTAAGTGAAGCAAACACAGTTTAGCCAACACAGGTTTCTGATAAAATTAGTGCATTAGCTGCTCTCTAATAAAAAAGTATATTAAGTCAGGGCTTGAAGGGTTTCAGAACACCCCCTAAAGCTCTGCAGCTGGTCAGAGATTACCACTTAGACCAAAAATTTTCCCATCAAACAAGAACTCTAATTCTTTGGAATGTATATTCAAAGTTTTATTTTTAATTCTATCTTCCAACAGCCAAGAAATGACAAAAAAATTCAAAAATCAATATTTTGAGTCTTGGAGGACACTTCAGTTCTGACAAATCCAGTACCTTACATGAGAAATATTCTGAAAAATTGTTATAGCCCAACTCCATATAACCCAACTCACTGGCAGCAAATAACCAAGAAGCCTTCACATCATGTGCTGTTTGGCAGGGCTACTAATGAAAAGGAAATGAGCATCACTTAACCTGAGAGAAAAGAAACAAATTAATCTGCTTTCTGAACCCTTGCTCTTGGCAACCATTTGGTCTTTTACTGGCTCCTTCCCTTTCCCTGCTTTTATATGCCTTTGTTGTTCAGTTTAAGTTTCACTCATCCATGCACTCCTGAAGGCATTTGCTGTTACATTTTTGGTTCAAATGAGTTTACAGGTTTGGTCCCTATACTTCTGGGTCATTCAGACTAACACTTTAAAAAACTGAACCCAAGTACTATGTTCTGCAAGGATATAAGCAGTTGACAGGAAGCTGATCTGAACCCATACTGTAATGGAGAACTAACATAATCACTGCATGCACATTCATACAAAAATATTTACCTCATTTGTATTTCAAAACATCCCTGCAAACATCAAAATATCTGTGTCTTACACAGACTTTCATTTTCTTTAAAATCCAAGTAAGCACCTTGCCTTGGGACAGAAGAGGTTTGAAAAAAAAGACACAGACAAAAGACTTCCCTATTTGCTGATAGTTTCTTCCCTCTACTCCCTTCTCCAGTATAAGTGGCCTCATTTCCCACCCCTTTAATTGTATCATCTCCATACCAAGGCTCCAGGCAGGCCTGAGCAGTGCATGAGCGGGAGCTTCTCCAACTTGGGGACCTAAACCCCAGCATAGCCTGTCCCTGCCCCTGTCCCTCTCCTCTGCACACAGGTGGGAGCCCCAGTCAATGAATTCTTTGGCACAGAAACTAACTGCAACAATTAGTCAACTACTTGCCCCTCACCTGACCCAACAACTGATTCCAGTGTTATTTGTACAAGCACTGCTCACTTACTCTCCAACATCCCTAAACCAAATCTCCCAGTGTAATGCTCTAGAACCTACAGTCCCCTCATCCTGCTGAAAAGGACCACCCTGAAATATGTGGGGACAAACCCACTACTCTTATTTACACTGAATTAGGGCTTAGGAAATAGCATACTTCTTTATAAACATAATTGAGCACCAGAGAGGCTGACTGCCAGTTTAAAGGTGTCTTTCTATCACAAAACAGTCCATCTGTGCATTCAGACTCCTCAATTTGGGTGCTCTCCCACCAGCAACACCTGCTGCTTCAGTCAGCACACTCCTGTCGGCAACAAGGGACTTCAAAGAAAGCACCTTTGCTTGAATGCTCCACAGTTAATGGGTGACAATTCTGGAAGGCAGAGACACAGAGGAAGGAAAAAGAACAGGTAGAAGACAGAGGACTGGGCAGTGGGGCGGACAGCACTTTTGGGGCATCCCCCAGGCCGAAGTGCTGCTGGGCCACCTCGGAGCCCCATCACACCCAGCAGCCCCAAGGACAGGGGTGTGGCTTCAGGCCCCAGAGAAGCTTCCCATTCAGGCATGCCGGGGTGGGAGATTTTCTGTATCACCCAAGGGAAAACAACTAAATGCAAACACCAAATTTATTTCCTTGGGGGCTTCTGTAGGTGGCTTTACAAACCAGAGTGCCCTCTGCACTCTGTGACACTTTAAATCAAAATGGGGTACCAAAGCAGGGTCTAAGTCCAAAATACTCCTGTTTGTTTTTTAAAAAGGAAATAACAAACCCCATACTAGCTTACCTGTTGGACAGGCTGTCAGTAACCACCTAAAGGGAGTGTGCCATGGAATATACTAACTATATGGATACAGCATCTGCTTCAATTGGATAGACTGGGATGAGACAGTATTAAATATTTTATTCTTAGAAATTCAGATCTAAATCAGAAATTACTTCCTGGATATTTATGACATTGCATTTTTTTTTTTGTCATTTTCTCTTTTTTAAAATAGCATTCTAGTATACCACTGTGTAGCTAAATAGTTGTATGCTACCCTCAGTCCAAGAACTGCAAATGATACAGTTTCAATCATCGGGATTGTTGAAACTATTCAACTTGCACAACACAAACATTCTTCTAGAGACTAATAGATGCAAGGTCTGTTGACAGTGACTGAAGTGGTTAGGTACGGCTGAAAATTCAGGTGAGCTTTGAGGATCCTCTCCGGGGATCTCTGCCCTCTTCCCTGCAGAAGTTCCCTCTACAGTCACCGTGGCTGGTATCCAACAGCAGCTCCATCCAGGGGGACCAGCGGCCTCTGGCAGGTAGAAAATGGCACTGTGTACTTGTAATGATTATAATGATCACTCTTAAGAGTCGAAAATGCAAGGGTTTGTTTTGGTTTTATCATTCTCAGACTGCACCTTTGATTTACTAACGAGGCATAATAAGAGTTTGGTCACTTGGGAGGGATGGAAAGTGAGAGGAGCCGACGGGCTCTGTTCAAATGGAAGCACGGGCTTTCTGCGAAGGTAAGCAATTTAGCACCATGTAGCAAACCAAGGGCTGTGCCCGAGGTGAAATGCTGTTGTTGTTCACATATAATCCTCACTCTCGCAACAAGTCATTTCATTTGGTTGTAGGAAGGTGCCCTCTGCACTGATATTCAGGAAAACTGTCAGAGATTCGAGGTGAATAGCTTACAAGCAATCAAATTTAGCATTTAATGCAAAAGCTTTAGACAGCAAGACAAGTTTATAGAAAAAAAAAATTCAAGCCAATCTCACCCAAAGATAAAGACCGTTTTATATTACTGAAGGTAGGTCACATCCAGTAACGAGAATAATCCAAGAAAAGTTTTTGGTACCACACAATCCAGCTGGCTGAGTCAAACATAACCACACATGAAAACCAACACTGAAGATTCCTGGGTACTGACAGCTCCCACCAATGCATTCACACTTTTGGTTACTCAACAAACGGGATACCTGTCATTTCAGTTAGCAGCATACAGAGGAATTGCTCCAATCCCGGGTGCTACGAGCAGCACCGCTTCTGAGGCTCGTTCCAGTGTGGAAAAGAGAGGTTGTGAGTGGTGCCACGTACAGTCAGCGAGAGGCAGAGGAGCGCGAAGGGAGCTTATGCCACCAACACAGAGCACAACCACCGAGTTTATCTGTAAGATCACCATCTCACTTCCCTTTCAGAAAGTGCCTTGTTTATTTAGTTTTTAATGGTATGGCATAAGGACTTGTGTATTTTATAGATAGATACCAAACTGGTATTATCAAAATAAACCCATCTGTTTTATAAACCCACTATTTACAAAAATGGTTTCTGAAGTTTTTTTGTTTTGTTTTGTTTTTTTAACAAAAATTAAACTATACACCAATCTAAGTTACAGAAACAAAAATAACCTTTATAAGATCACATGTAAAAAACAAGAAATGAAATGTGTTTTTATTTAAGGCAATACTGGGCTACTTCACAAATCACCACCTCAAATATATACACTGCTCCACACTACTAATTTTCTATCACATTCACAACGGATTCTTTAATACCAAATATTGTTTTAAATCTTCAATGTAGCAAACTATTTTTATTCACATTTCCATTTTTATTATGGAATCATAAATGCTTTGTAACCAATTAAAAGCAATGAAAAATGTAGCTATAAGAAAACTATTATATTTATGTGTTAACTACATATGAATATCATCCATAGATACTGGATGTTAAAATTTACAAAAATGAGAATGTCAGTATATTTAACCTACGAAATGTGATCTTATCCAGCTTTTCTTCGGTAAATAAATGTTTTATGCAAAATAAACTGGATATGGCAGACTTGGATAGCTTTAGTTCAAAAGTTCTTAATTTAAAATGATTAAAGGACAGTTTTAAAAACTTGCTCACTTAGTTACAAATTAAAATTCCGAATATAAATGTGTCATTTAATAGTTTAGACTTACAGACTGCTGGTGGCAGCAAATGATTTACAATAATAAATATATACAAAAAAAATGTATCTACAAATAAAGAAAACCATTATACATGAGAAATAACCTGGTGAAAGATACCAATCACAGACAACTCACAAAGATTTAGTTTATGGAAAGAACAATCTGATAGAAAGTTGAGGTCTTGATCAAGTATTTACAAAACTGAAGCAATTACTTTCTTCAAGTCCCATAGGGATAAAAACAAATAAGACATTTACATGACTCGTGTCATGTTTTTTGCTAGATTAAATCACTTCAAAATAAAAGAGCTCCACAGTTACTAGGCATGCTTGATGGCTTCCTATTCAAAATAAATTCTATTACAGGTCATAGTTAAACACATTAGGTTTTTCAGTATTGTGATTCCCCTTCCTCAGTACCCAAAACAATTACTTTTGCATCTATAACCTCTGGATTATCCTCCCAAGGTCCTTCGAGCTTTCTCAAACTGACAACAGGTTTCATTTCCTGCAGCTGCTTCAACACACGCTCAGTGCAGTCTTTAAGAGTTTTGTCTAACACTATCTTTACATTATCACCACATGGAAGCCGTGATGGGTTGGCAAACGGTACAAGGGTTTCAGTTTCAGAACACGACCAAGTGATGTTATCACTTGCTGTGGGGGCTTTCTCACTGGCTTTCCGTGAGTTTGAATGGGATCCTTTTTTGGTTCCACTGCTATGGTATTCTCTTTCAGAGTTTTTCTTTTGCTTCACAGCAGATTCTTCAAGGAACTTGAGGAACGACACTTCAAAACCCATTGGCTTGAACGAGCTCCAGTCAAAAGCTGCAGGTTGCTCTTCGGCAGTTTGAATGGCAACAGCAGTCTCTTCCTCCTTGTGCAGGCTACTCACGCCACTGGGCAGGGCTTCCTCTGTTTTCTCAGCTCTCTTTCTCTTACTCTGAGATACATTTTTTTCTTTATTTGCTCTTTTCAGGTTGTTTGATTTTTGCTTCTCTGAGGGGCAGGAGCTGGTCTCCTGCAAGTCACTATTTACACTTGAAGAGATTTTTGCTTGATTTTCAGCAGCTGAACAATCCTCATTAATTAGTTTAGTAATGAATAGTTCTGTCAGTTCATCCACTTCATCCTTCTCACCTTTTTCAGTTTCCTTTTGTGGTAAGGTAGTTGTGCTTGAATCATTATTGCTAGCTATCAAACTTGGTTCGGGCTCCTTCACATCAGTTTTTCTATCAGTTTCCTCCTGCTCACAAGAGGCTTCCTTTTCTTGGGAGACAGGGTGTTTTTTAGATACAATAAGAAGATTCCTGTGTTGGGAAGTAAAAGCTTTGGACAGTTTATGACATTTATAATGCCTTATTATGTTACTTTCACTTGTGACTACAGATGAACATCCTTTTATCATACATGGATACTGAGTTATGAACCTGCTTGTACATTCTGATAAGGCCTCATTTCTGGCCTTTATAAAATACACGTACTTGCCGCGTTTCAGTGAATAAGCCTTATTTTCCTGAACCTGTATTCCTTTTGAGTTTTTATTTTCCAAGTTCACATTTTTCTTTCGTTTTGTTTTCACTGACAGTCTGTTACCATCTTTTCCCGATCTATTTTTGAGTCCTCTCTGTTTAGACTTCAATGGTTTTTCCTGATTTGCTTTGCTTGAAATGTTTTCCTGGCCTGGTGTCAGTCTCCTGGGCCTTATTAGATGATCTTTATGCCTATCATTATGTTTGTTAAAAATATGCCTCAAGAGGTTAGACCTAGTAGCATAAATACGGTCACAGCCTTCACAGTCACACTTGAACATGCCATCATCATCTACTTTGCTTGGCTTTATCTCAACACTGTGATCTGTCTCAAGATGCACAATATAGTTAATATACGCTGTAAACGAAGACTTACACTGAGACTGGTCACAGAAAAACCTTCCCACCTCTGGGGCTGATTTCATGTTTCCAATTTGCTCTGGGGTCATATCATGAAGCTTCATATAATGCTGTATCAAGCTGGTAACTTCCTGGAAGATGCGAGAGCAGTCGCTCACCTCACACCTGAACTCTCTGACAGCAGGTTTGGTTTCCACCTCCTCGCGTTCCTCTTTGCCTTGCTCATTCTCCTCCTCCACTTCAGCAGCGAAAGCAGGGAGGTCTGATTTGTGCACAGCTTGGTAATGAAGAATTAGGTTTTGCTGTATCGTGAAAGCTGCAAAGCAGCCCTGATGGACGCACCGGTATGGTCTGTAAGGGCTGTATCTAGTGGGAAACTCCAGAGATTTTGTTACAGGCTTCCTACTACTCCTCTCTTCTTTCTCCTTCCTGTGCTTCCTAACCTTGCGTACTTTGGCTTGTTCCTGTGAACTATCAAAAGATGCTGGATTGTGCTGCTCCACGGGAACAGAAACCACCTGGGGAGGTTTTTCCAGTCTTTCAGGAATACTATTTTCTGGTAAAAGTTTTTCCAATACTTTTACAGGCTCTACAACTTCCTTTATCTGAGTTTCTTTGACCAACGGAGCTACAGTTTTGTTTTCTGTTACTACTGTCTGCACAGTTTTGATTTCAACAGGTTGTGGGGCTGTGTTTACAGTTTCATTTTGAGATCGTCTGCCATAAGGCCTCTTAATTTTTAACTTTACCATCTCCTCTGTTGTAAAATGATGTACCAGCTGACAGTGTGCTCGGAGATTAGAGTTTCTTGTGAATGTTTTTGGACAGGTAGCTACAACACATTTGAATGGGGCATACTTCAGTTGATGTTTCTTTATTTCTAGTATCATTTCTGCAGTATACTGATGGATCTTGCCATAGTGTTTAAATAACGCATCTTTTGTCATAGCACTGTAGTTGCAGCCAGGATTCTGACATACAAAAGGTTTATTAACTCTATCACTAAATTGAATGTTACTTGCCTCGGGAGATAGCTGGATGAGGGGTTTATTTTCAACTGATATAACAGGAATTGCTGGTGCTAGCTTATCTGCTGGAGGACACTGAGAAACAATCTCAGAGATGGGAATGGGAGAATCATCTTCTAGCTTCAGTTTTTGCAAGCCTTCCAAAATTTCCGACATTTGAGTATCATCCTTTTGAGATGTCTCGGACTGAGCAGAGCTACCCTTTGCAGCAGTAACATTCCCTGTGTGCACAGTAAACTGTGTAGAAGTGGGTAGTTTTACACTGTGTGCAGAACTTTCTGAAGCAGCCTGGGCATTATTTACTTGCAAGCTCTGTCCTGAAGCAGCAACAGTATCCTGAATTTCAGTTTTCACCTCAAGCATCTGTGAATTCATAGCAGTTTTAATTATTTCCAAGGTTTTCTCGAAGTTCTGCATAACACTGTCCTGTGAAATCTGTTCTTCTGAATTTGCCTGCACACAAGAATTTACAGCCATCATTTGGGAATCCCCATTTTCAGTTTTTACTGTTAAAGGGGGCAGAACTGTATGAGCATCAAGATTTGTTTTGAAATTCTCTTTCATACTGGCCATGAATAACTGATTGTCAACATTACTGAGTTTCTGTGCAAGGTTTTCCACCACTGCTTGAGAGCCACAATTTGCCAGCAAGTTGGACTGAAAACTTTCTCCCTGTGTTTGCATGTTTCCTTCAGTGCTTTTGGTTAAAAGTCCCATTGCTGTTGCATTGTTTACTGCTAATTTCTGTGACGTACTGGGCACAAGCAGGGGTGTAGGTGTTTTTCTCTTCCGCTTTGAAGAGCTGGTTCCCTTCTTATTCAAGTTGCTTGATCCTGAATTCTTGGGACTACTTATAACTGAAACTCGTGAACTGTTCCCTGCAAAGTTTTCTGCTGCTGTAACAGTGTTAGAATATGAGCTAGGACACAAGCCATTTTCAATAGTCTTTAGCATTAAGTCCTCTGTTGCAAAAACAGGCAAACTCTTGCATTCGTTTAGCGGAGGAATTTTGGCGTTGAGGGTCCTGTTTTGGTCTGGCAGCAGGGTACTGGGGTTACAGACTGTCTGCAGCAGAGACGGCGCAGCTGAGCTGGGCAGAACAGCTGCATTTATCTGAGTTGTACCAGAGACACAACTTGTTGTCACCACACGTGGAAGTACTTCTGTGTTATCAAAGCTACTCGGGATGCCTGCAGTTTCCAAGGCTTGTTTAATAATTTGATTACCTTCCTCATTCCCACTGGCATTAAAGTTAGTCACATTGGCCCGTGGAAACATAGTCTGCAATGTGGAACGATTTTCAGCTGCAAGTAACTGGAGAAATGATGGATCTTTAAAACATGTCTCTGGATTGAAGGCAGACTCCTGAGGTTGCTGCAAGTTTAATGAATTTGAAGAAAGAATCATACTGGCAAGCAAAGATTGTCCATTAGCCTGCAGAGCTTCTGAAGAAATTTCTGATCCTTCAAGAGGCTTACAGTAAGACCTCTTAGATAAGTGACCACCAAGTGATCTAGGATTAGTAAACACTCTGAAACACCTGCTACAGATAAATTTGCCATCTCTAATTATTGCTGGCCACTTTGCCCGCTTGTTATGTTTTGGCTTCCTTTCTTTCCCATTTGAGCCCCTGCCACGATCTTTTTTCACCTTTTCTGAAGCTGTGTGTTGAGAACTAGTTTCACTGAAGTTATTCTCATTACTCAATTGTGAGGGAAATATCTGATCAACACTTTCCTCTTTTGGGAAGGTAGAACTAGTGTTTCCTTCTAGTTGCAAAGAAAAGCTATTGGTGTTATTTTCCAGTTGTGAGAAGACTGAATTTGGAGGATTCTCTGCTGACGAAGGAAAGAGAGACATTGGACCGTTTTCCACAGGCAAAGGAAGAAAAGGATCTGAACCACCATCAATATTCAGAGGCATAACTGTTTTTGCCAGATCATCCAACTGGGAAGGTAAGGTTGCAGCAGACAAATTTTCCATTTGTGAACACAAAACACTCTCAGGCTCACTTTTAATACGAGTAGACAAATTTGGATTTATGACACTTTCCACAATAGGCAACATAGGATTCGCCAGATTTTCTAGGTGGGTTGGGAAAAGAGTACTAGAGACATGCTGCACTTGACTGGAACAGGTGGGATTCAAATTTGATTTGTTCTGTGCAGTAAAAGCAGCACCATTGGGATTGCCCACTTGTGATGGCATAAGATACACAATCTTCCCATCATTCGGCACGTTTTGCAGATTGCTGGATTTTCGTGGTTTCTTATTTCTACGTTGCATTTTAAAAGCAGCATATTCATCAGGGTGTGCTGCCTTCATGTGTTTGCCAATGCTCTGTGATGAATTGTATGTTCGAGTACACCCCTCAACCTGACAATTAAATTTCTGAACTGGGGCTGCTGGTGACACAGCTGGAACTAAAGAGCTATTTATGTTAGGCTGTGATGGAATAAATGTAATACTTTCTAAAGTTTTTAAAGGCAGGTTATATAGATTAGCTGCAGCTTTAATACTGTCTTCAATTTCAAGTTTCGAAATAGGTACACCGTTTCGATACCCTGTCTGATTCTGCACGCTGAATGGATTTACAATGCTCACTTGTCTTTCTAAACTTTTTGATTCAAGGGCTTCTGGTTTTAATGTGTCTGAGGTCACAGAAACAGTTTGAATATTCTGAGTCTGACTGAGACAGCCTTCCTCCTTTCTGTCTTGGAAAACTGGAAGACAAGAGTCAACTGACGGGCACAACTGCTGGACTCCAGGTTTAGTAGTATCTACTTTACCGGCTGTAGCAGCCAATTTACCTCTTTTTACAAAGTTATCTCGGATCTTCTGGTTAACAGACAGCTTAATGCTGCCTGCTGAAACTGTTTCTTCTGTCTTTATTGAACCCACAGGAGACTGCTCTGAACCAGCATTAGGCAAGGAATTGCTTTGCTGCAGTACACTCACCGATGCATTTACACTTTCATTCCCTACTGGTTCTGCTTTGATTTGGTTCCAGACGTTTTCTCCTTCAATGAAACTGCTTCGGTTTTCAGCTGGAGGAGATGTCAATTCCTCTTTAATGGCAACTCCATCAGTACTTTCATTAGCTTTAGACGGCTGACTGGGATCAGGCTGGTTGGCTTGGTTTTCAGGCTGCTCTTCTTTTTCAGGCTGCTTGTTGTGATCCTCAATGTGCTTCTCCAGTTCGTTCTGACAGCGGTACACCTTCCCACAGCCTGTGACTCTGCAGGTATAGGTATTATAGTGCTGTGCTTCGTGATCATAGAGTAAATAGGCTTCAGAAAACACTCTGCCACATTTGGGAAACATACACTTGGCTCTGAAGACTTGATGCTCTCTCCTGTGGGTCAGCAGCTCAGCATAACTGTTAAAGCCAGCCTTACATTTCATCTGTATGCAGATATAAGGCTTGCTGCCACAGTGCATTTGTAAATGATCATTCAGGTGAGTAACACTTACAAAATGTCGCCTACAGTACTGGCAAATCACTTTTTTGCTCTGCATTTCAAGAAAACGTTTAGCTTCTTCATTATCTTTATGGCCCTTTGCATGTGCTATTAGATTTTTAAAATATTTAAAGCCTTTTTTACAAAGTGTTACAGGGCAGGTGAATTCATTAACAGGGGGTGGCTTTTGAACTGGCACTATCTCTGGTATGTAAGGTTTATCTTTGTCATCATTTTCATCATCTGAGCCGTCATTATCATTAAACACAATGAAGTCTGTTGAATAGAGGCTGTTCTTCTTAATAGGTCGCTGCTCCTGTTTGGATACAGAATTAGTTTTCTGATTCTCATTGGCAGTTGCTATTTTAGGAGGTCTTCCCAGTCGCCTCAGTGGTTTCATAGCAGCCAATCTCTCTTTGCTAGATTTTTTCACATGCAAAGTTACATGGGGAACAAAGTTTTCTTTAGAATTAAAATTTTGGGCACAAATAGGGCAACTGTAAACTCCATCTTTATAATGTTTTTGTGCATGTCTAACTATTCTGTGACCTAGGAATTCCTTGTCACACAACACACAATACTGCATGTAAGCTTGCCAGTTCCTAAATCTAGCTGATATGAACCCCCTCTCTCTGAGTTTTTTGATTTCTCTCTTTTTCTGCTTTTCATCTCTGATACCCCTAAGGAGGCTGTTAGCCTCATCAATGCCAGCAAGCCCATTCAAAGAAGTTTCTTTGCTATCTTCTTGGCCATCCTCAACCTTCTCATAGACTTCACTGTCGTTTAGTTCGTCTATGGATGACACGATGGACGCCTCCTCTCCCATAAGTGCCAGACACTGACGCTTTAGAGTTTTCCAGTCCCAGAACTCTGGATCAAAAGGCCACTGAGTTTTCAGTACAAGTAAGAGCTCACAGCGCAAAGAATTTGGTATTGGAAGATTCTCTTCATCATACTTCTGGTCAGGCTGATTATATAGCATTTCAACAGCATAATACGCATCCACAGTGGGTTCCAGAAGAAATTCACTCAGCTGACAAGCACGTTTCACCTCCAAATCATCTGGAAGTAAGCAGGAGATAGTCTTGCAAATAGATATCTTGACATCTGCATTTTCACTGGATTCCAAGCGCAATGCTTTCACACACAGTTCAATGCAGGTTGCAAGTCCAGCACCATCGATCTGTAAAGCAAGACTAATTTTAGTATGTCACTTTATCTAATTCTTTCTACACTTGTAAGTAAAAGATGTCATTATTCAATCATAAGTGTCAAAAAAATGCACCAGAGGTTCACAGTAATACTTTTTACTTCAAGATAAAGAATGGATTGTTTTTAGCTGTTATTCCTTAAGTTGCATAATTTGTCTTCATGCTACTAAAAAAAGAAGAAGTTTACATACAACTAAAAGACCAATTAATTGTATGTTCTGTCTAGTTTGAGGACTTTTGGACTATGTTAGAGGTGTTCAGTTTATATTAGAGAATATTGAGCCTTTTCCTTGGAATAAAGCCTGTCAGTTGTGCCACAGGTATTTGAGATTGAGCTTCTATGAAACATCAATTTAGCACTGGGTAGAATTCAAATGGTAAAAATTGCTGCAGTTAAAGAAAAACATGATCTTCAGAAAGATCTATAATTTGGAGATCACTTAAGGTGAAAGGTTTACTTTTATTTTTAAAAATTATGTCACTTCAAAGTCAATTGACCTCAACTGAATCCGTGGCTTCAGTCCAATTGAAAGCAGTAAGTATAGTTAAATTTTGTTAAATGCTCCATCATTTGAGTGTTCTAAAGGTCATGTGGTCTTTACTCATTCCTACCCTAAGGCAACTCCATTTACATTTACATTGACTTTAAAAGCTCTTTATGCTGCTAAGGATGCACAAAAGAGGCTGTGGCATACATAAGAATGAAGTTCAGCAAATTTATGAATGTACAAGTCTACTACCTACATGGTCTCCAATTTCTGCCAACAAGTAAATTATCAAATGCTCACTGGAGAAAAATCAATACGCATGGAGCAGGCACCGATCTTAGTATCACAAGGCTCTGAAAGTTATTTTTCTCCCCCTTCTCTAATTCCAATTTATTTCACATCTTTCGGGGGTGGGAGGGAATCTTTAAATTTAGAAGCCCATGATTAGCCATACCAGAACACTGAAAAACAAAACCAGGTATTTTTATGCTTAGAATTAATAACCCAACTTAGAGAAATCTTTGCAAGAGCTCAATTTAGCTATCAATATTAAATATTGCAACTACTAAAGAAACTAAGACAATTAGATGACAAGGTTAGCTGAGAAAGATGAGCAGGGTTTAAAAACAGCATTGGGCCTAAGCCCACAAATGACAAGTATTTCATTTATCAAAATAAACTGCATTCATAAGTGGCAAGTCAAAAGGTTATAAGTTGTAGTTTTGGGGTTTTTTGTGTAGTTTTTTCTTTTCTTTCTAAATTTCCTCTAATTTTCCTTTCTTATATATTAATATACATCCTACATTTCCTTTCTTCATTAGCTAGTCCTCTCCATTTTCTGTAATTTTTGAAATACAGAAAATAATGGTGAGGAATGTTAGGGTCTGCTTACAGAAAATTCCACACTTAGAGGACACAGGCACACCTAGAGGCTAAAACCTCACCTTTAGGTGTTTTCTCCATCTCAGCTGTGGCATCCAGCTTTTCTGTTTAACCCCACTCTTTTTTTCCAAGGGAACCAAAGTTTTAATGATTCAAAATTAATCAATTTATAATTTACCTGCAGAAGGAAGTTGTTATGGTCTTTCCTAAAACCAATTAAGATTGCCCTGAAACTAATCCTACACAGAAAGACAGGATGTCAAAGAAATTTTCATAAATTTTCCTGATCACAGTTCCATTGAAAATGCCAAAAATATTCTTTCATGAGTATCCTTACCTCTGAATTAATTACTTTAATCAGGAAGAAAATATGATAAACAGTCTTAGTTAACACAGAAAGTTGACGACATCTCTCTAGATACACTTGAATAGAAGGCTCTACCCTTTGCTGCAGTTTACTCCAGAAAAGAGTCAGTTCCCTAGAACAAGAGAACAATATTTCAGAGCCATCAACGCAACCATTCTGATAACAAGAAATGCAAGGCGAAGAACAGTTTCCATATTGTCTTTGGGAAAGGAAAAAGTCAGAAATTTATTTGCACCTTATCTTTTATTAAAATACCCACAATATTAAGTACCTAAATTTCAAAATTACGACAATGACTCTATTCCAGAAGGACAGTTCAGAATAAAAACAGCATTACCATAATTTATGCTACATAATTTACTCATTATGTGGTCTTGAAAAAAAGAAAAGTCTTGCACAATAGTTTACTATTCACAGACTGGAACTGTATATTTCTGAACTCTTAATAATTACGAACACCTACAGAAGATTGGCTTTTCTCTGTGGTAGATACATTTTTTCTAAAGCTGCTCTGCTTTGATAGCTGAATGGGACTGTGATTTAGCAAGAAATTAGCTCCCAAAGCCAAACAGTATCCCGGTATCTGCATTGTCTCACTTGTTCATTCCTCCTCAGGTGCAAATAGCCAAGAGTACCTAGTACCTTATGGAATGCTGTAACCCCCAAAACTATCAGAATCTCTTAAAGCAAAATCCTGCATTAGCAGTTTTCTCCTGCTGCTGCACATAAAATAGAGATGCACAAACAAAGCAAGTTCTTCAGGAATCATATAGGTTTTCTAATTAGCAGAAGGAAATTCAAATCCTAACAGCTCAAATATCCACCAATAAAGACCAGTTATTTGTTCTCACGTTAATGAAAGTAAGGCCTAAACAATAAGTATTTTCATCTAGTTTATTATTGTGGTTACAGCAGTAGTGAAGAGCTTCTTCCTAAGTTTGTTAGAGAAAGAAACACTTATTACAGGACAGAAAGAACAGTACTTAATCATTAAATGCTGACCAGTTGCCTACAGATATTAAATTTCTTATTTCTAAGGGAAAATTATTAACCAGCTATTGGCATTTGCCTCATCATACAGACAGCCTTCAAATTCTTGTAATGGATGCTTATCTTGCAAAATGCATTTATTTTCTTTTTTAGCTTTCCAAGAGTCATATCTCCTTCCTGTTTAGCTCACTGATTTTACCAGCTAAAGAAGGTTAATTTACAGCTTATGTATCTTCCCCAGACAAAGCTTTTCTTAGCTAGAAAACAAGATTCAAACTCACCAGGCACAGTACATCTCCCCTTGCTGCAGCTGGCGAGACAGAAATGCTGCACAGAGAATTAGAGCACTTTTTTCATCTCCATCAGATTCGAGGTTACAGATCATTTCTAGTGCATCTTTGCAATCTACTTCTGCAATCTAGAAGGGAAAAAAGATAAGAACAAGACTAAGAAAGTGGTTGCATTTTCAGACACACAGTCACATTAGCCTTTGCAAGACATTAATTCAGAACTGATAGAGATGAGCTTGAAAGCAAATCAGTACACTTCTAGACTGTCAAAACTCATTATGCCACCAGAAAAACTCTTTTATTAAAGTGAACATAAACTTGTTTCTCAGACATATGACTTATTTGTATCTAGCGTCCCAGTTACCTACGAATTTTAAAGTACAGTAATTTCACGATTGTAAGTCATACTGAGTATAAGCCGCACTTCTGGGTGTTGGCAACTTTTTGTTCTTTGTCCATATATAAGCCGCACCTGATTATAAGCCGCACGTTACAATACAGGGTGTGATAAAAGGTATCTATTCTATCACCATCTGTTGAGGGTGGGGACAGTGATCCTTATCTCAACAGCAGATATTCTGCTAATGGGCCATCCATTGAAACCAGGTGGGGCATTGTTCTTTATCTTTTCACAACCCATCCTTCCTCCAGCCAGTCATTTTCTGCTAATGGCCCATTGAGTCCCACTGTGGGACTGATAAAATTACTTCATCCCATTGGAAGTTGCTCCAGCCAGGGGGAAGAGCCCAACATTTCTTACCAAGATAAAAACAGAGGTTTTGGGAGACTAAGGGAGCCCCTTTCTCCACTGGACTCCAGAGGAAAACCGGATTTCTCCACATCACCACTGGACCTCTGGAGGGAAACTGCACCTTCTATAGGAGCACTGCTCCAACTGAATCACATCTGTCACTGCAGGAGGATGCAGCCACCATTTAATGGGACTGCTACCAACACCCTGCCTGACAGGGTGTCAGGTTGTACTCTGACTTTGTCAGGGTTTGGAGTTTGTTTCTTTGTAGTACTGTATTTCTATTTTACTTTCCCTAGTAAAGAACTGTTATTCCTAATTCCCATATCTTTGCCTGAAAGCCCCTTGATTTCAAAATTATAATAATTTGGAGGGAGGGAGTTTTCATTCTCCATTTCAAAGAGAAGCTCCTACCTTTCTCAGCAGACACCTGTCCTCCAAACTGAAACAGCAACTTTTCATACTTTGTCCGTATATAAGCCACATCTGATTATAAGCCGCACTTTGGGTTTGGACCAAAATTTTAGTCAAAATGGTGTGGCTTATAATCGTGAAATTACTGTACATTAATTATTTATACATATCACATACATATGATAATAGTGATATGAAGACTTTTAACTCTAAATTACAGCTTAACACAAAAAAAAAAGTTACCTGTAATTCTAATCCAGTTTACTTGTCACTGATTTCACTACTGCTTTAACAAAATGAGCTGGGTGGTTAATGAATCTGAGGTTTAACATGAATGTTCCAGTATTTTTTAAAAAATTAAAGATATGAAGAAAAGGAAAGCTGTACAGTAAGAAGCAGGTCATCTGAATGCTCTTTTAGAAGAACACTACTGTCTGTATAATATAAATTATTTGTCAAGTACCAATGGAAGTACTTAGTTTTATAGCAAATCAAAGGAAAAATCCCAGTTGCCCAGTACTGCTAGATAGCTGTATCAGTACCAAATCAGTGCACTTAGTGCAACAACTACTGTCTAATTTGATTCTCAGTAGACTGGTTTGATTACATCAATTAGTGCATCTGGCAGGACATGCTGGTATTTATTCTTTGATACCAGCAGTTGAATAGCTTGACTATGACAACAGCAATGTTGGAAGTCTCTCTTGAGAAATCACAAGACCACCCAAAGCAAGAAACAGAAGTGCTCACCCAAACACCCAGCTGGTCCGGCATTCTGGGTAAGGCAGCAGCACAGCTGGGTTGGGCACCTCGGTATCCAGCAATCAAACTACAATTTTGAATAGTACAACTACTTATTTTCACACCTCTACATTGACACTTTGTAAATATACTAACAGCCCTTCACTGAATGTCATTCAAGGTTTAAGTCATCTTCTAAAGAAAGCTGAATTTCTTAACATGGAACAGTATAAATGTAATAGCAATTTAGACTGAAGGTCTGCTTGGCTCAGTCCCCCATCTCTGACAGGGACTACAAATTAAAAGCTTAGAGAAGAATATGGTAAACTGAATTTATAATAAGGTAACGTTTTTTCATTAAAAACTTTTCCAGCCTCTCACACTTGCTAAGGGAACCTGTTTCTAACAAAGGTTTGCACAGGTCCAGCCATCAAGTTTGTCAGCCTAGCACTTCACATACTGCAGGTTTGAATTCTTTGTATTATTGAAGGAAACTACTAGATTAAGCCAAGCTGAAAATTTGCTTAAATGTTACTTTTCTGCCTATTCTGAATGAATATAAAAATTTCCACACTGATAATACACTCTTTAACACTTTTTTTTACTATTTTCTTACTGTTCTCACACTACAAAATGACCATTCTTCTAAGTTCCTAAGTCCACCCTGACATGTTAAAGCTTACCTGCCTTCTCTTAGTAAAATATGATCTTTCCAAAATGGTTAGTAATACTGCAAACAGTGCTGCAGCTGAAGCTGCTAATCTAAGCAATCCAAAGCTCAGAAATACCTGAATTAGGATCTCTCTGATAACCCATAATATCTCTCTGATAACATTATGGCATCCAAAGAACAAGGCTAACTCATTCCTTTTGTCCAGGGGATTCATGGTTCATTCATTGAACCAGCTCATTCTGTGTTGGGGCTGAGTAATGAAGGAAGCCTGTTTGTTTGCAGGGTCATAAATTCCAAGTTCCATTGCATGTCTCCAGCAAACAAAGATAAGATTGTATAGCCCAGTCACAGCCCCTCCTGAGCCTGTTCTGACAGGGTCTGCAGCAGCCAGAGCTGGGAGGAGAGCAAGACTGATCCAATTCTACTGAGTATCTGAAGAACATGCTCAGTAAGAAGCTGTCATCTTAGAATTTCATCTGTATCTAATGAAGGAAAGTTTTCCAGCTATAATCAGTGCACAACTCTTGTCCCTTTAAGTTCAATTGCAATATGCTTGATATTTAACATAAAAAAGATGACAGCAACAAAAAGACAGCAGAGACATTGGCAGACAAGAAAAGTGACATTTGCAGTTAATTTTCCTTCAAGAACAAAAAAGGCTCAGCTAAAACTTTGGACTGGGATGAGAAGTGAAGATGCCACCTGAAAGAATGCAGAAGAGCAAAGCTGTCATCTCTTCTCTGACTTCTCTATTTCAATTAGAAAGATTTTATATTACAAACCAGATCAAAGATCTGATTTCACCTTCAATTTCACCCAGGCATTTGGGTGAAGTCACATTTATTCTCTGAACTTCAAGCAGCATTTAAAGGGCCCCATTCTACGTACTAAGTATACACAAAAAACAATATAGTTTAAATAATAAGAGAGGGAGAATTATTAACTTCACTCTACTCATGAGATCTGAGGCAGAGTTTTAAAATACTTCAAGCAAAATCAAACACAAAGTTGTGGCACAGCCAGAAAATGCCTATTAATGACCTAATAAAACACTTCCATGAGCGTTTTGAGTCATTACTAGTCAGTGTAAAATTGAGTTGAATTAAAAGAAAAAAAAAAGACCAAAAGTATTTTAGATCATATTTTAAAAGAAAAACTTCTATTGAACAGCAGCTTATTATTAGTGACTTTAGTAGCTTTAAAGAAATAAGTCCAAAAAAAAAAAAAGCTTTATGATTTACTTACTTCTTCCATTAGCCTTTCATTTGGTGATCCTGAACAAAGACAGACCAGGTAGGTTTGTTTGAAATTGCCTTTTGCACTGATTTCTGGATGGTCAGAGCAGAGTTTTGCCAGGGCAGTAGCTTGCGTTAATTGCTTTGTTTTCATTAGGTGCTTAATACGCATATCCAGCAGGACAGGGCCTTCTGACACTAAAAATTCATTCACTTTAAAAAAAAAAAAAGCCAAAACATTATATGCATGTTACAGAGTTAACAGACTGCATTTACTCAATCATGGTTGACCCCTAAAATTTATGCAAGTCAAAACGGATACAAAAGATATGAAGCAAAGTTGAGGAAAAAGCTTCTTGGTAAAGTGCACTTCATCACAAAAATTCCCTGTCACAGACCTTTTATATGCTTGCAGGTTTTAATTCATTCTAATTGCTTGGCTAAACAGCTGCACACAAAACAGACGGAGAGACCATATAAATATTAAAATATTTAGATACCATTTAATTATTGTTCTACAGAAAGACAACACAAAGCCACTACTCTCACATCCTTTGTACTCGCAATGCTATGCCTTTGCTAACAGCGCCTTTTAAAGATCTTCCTATTGAAGGATATATGTGACAAGTACAAAAGTTTCTGAACCTGTTTTTATTGGTGTGAAATGTTTCATATTATACACCCACAGAATACAGTCAGACACCTTACAGTTCTTCAACCGAAAAAGTTTCCTCCTTTGAAAAAAGAGGCTTATCTTGTATACATTTGACTGTGCATAGTCTAAAACTCAAAAGAGACTGGTATTGAATTAAATTTTTCAGATATGCTCCCACCAGAGCTAAACTCTGTACACCACACTAACAACCTAACTCTAGGTGCCTCAGTGAAAGGCATAAGAATCCTACAAAAAGGGGGAACACAGACTGATGTTCCGATTCTTAAATATACATCTCAGGTCTCATCCAAATCTTCAAGATCAAAATTGTTTCAGCTTTGAAGCATGAGGTTTAGTACTGCCTCTAGAACATTTAAAATCAATTATTAAAACTAGACACATAGACAATCGATTTTCTTTAATCCTTTTGATGTTAACCCCTTCCTGTTTCCACACAGTAGATATACACTGTGTAAAAAACCCTCGGTTTTCAATTGCCCTCACTTTCATTTCACAACACATTCTCACATCTTTAAAAACAGGAGACTTTTTCTACTGTTTTTTGTTTCTTTGTATGCTTTCAGTATTAGGAGTAAAATCTTCATCTTTTCTAAATGAGATTTTTTCCAGCCTTTGAGTATTCCCAAAACCTTCTGATCATCTGCAGTGCTCACTTTCTGATACATCTTGATAGGAACTTTGATCATATTCCTTTTAATTTCCTCATCTTGAATTTCACCTGAATCATGTTGCCCATTCATTTTTCTTGACTTTTCAAGTTCTGTTTTGACTTGATGAAGTACTTTCAACATGTAAAAAATTAATTCTCTCTGTAATACCTGAACTATTAGAATACGAAACATGGTTTGTTAAAAAGCTCATCTCATTTTATTCTTTGCTTCTTCCCATACTTTTTAGTTTGATTCACTACTGTCTTTATTTCATGATCTCTCCTCCTTCTAGCTGCTTATATGGAACATTACTAAAAAGTTCATCTTGAAATTGAAATCAGGTCAATCATTATCTTTACCACTTTAGTGCACAAGACCTTAAGGCAGAAAATACTGCCTTTTGCAGAAATCGGGCCTGTTAGACCTCATCATTATCTCTCATGCATTTTCAGATTTATAGTTGAATTATCATTTCAACCAACTTCTGAGTTATCTGTTTATATCCTTGTACCCTGTTATAAATGATCAGCAATGGCTAACTGATGTGTAAGAATATTCAAATCAAGTGAGCTCCTTCTTCCTCTCCCCATGGCAATGAAGCTATGACCAGATTTGTATTCATGCAGGAACAAAGGAAAAGAAGAGCACATTAACAGACAATGGGTAGACAGTAGACATTTTTTGTATTAATTAGAGGACATTCGACGCAGCAGATAAATGTTCCTTTAATGTCATTACCAATGCACTATAAAAAACGTTCATACTCCTGACAACCCACAAATGACCCTGTGACTAACCACATTCAATAGTCTAGCCTTGCTCTTCCTCTACCAGGTATCAATAATCCCTTCGCCCACGACATTTAGTCCTGGATAGTCTGCCTGGAATAACACTGGAACATTTTACCTCATTTCTGTAATAAGATACAGGAAAACCTGAGACTTTAAGATACATTGGTAACCCAAGATGTTTCACTCTAACTTATTACTATAATTGCTCCATTTAATATTGTAAACACTGTGTTCTATCTGCTAGTTCTCAGTAATCCCCTTCCTTTAGTGTTTACTGTGTCACCCAGCCTACCTTGCATAAGCATCAGCACATTCTCTGTTATCTTCTCAACAAGACGCAGGAAGACCTCAGGGTTAGAGTTACATATTAGCTCTTAAGCCTTTATTCTAATCCCAGTGATTCTAACCATTACGTTTAACATCTGAAAGCTCATTCAAAACATGAATTTTAATTACGTTTGTTTTGTAACTGAACTAAAGCTGACATTTTAAGACAAAAACCAGTGCTGGGGTTACAGGACTAAGTTTATGGTGGGGAACAGTGTTAAGGATAAGATTTTGAGGTTATTGAGGAAGGTTTTGTTTATTTTTTTAGATATTTGATTATTATAGTTTATCATGCAGTGTCAATTTCAAAAGTTATTGTGGACAAATTGCTAATCTACTATAACAAATATAATTCATAAAAATGCTTTGAGACACAAGTGCTTTTCTAGAACAAATCACTTAACCTCTATGAGTGTAAACCCTGACATTTTAATGGGAACAACTATTAGAAAAATAGTTGTCATTTTTGTCCAATGCTACCTCATCCATTAAAATTCACAAATGTTTGTGCAAGGCATGTGCAAAATTCATATAAAATTACAAAATATGAGGAAAAATGAAGATGTGCAGGTAACATCTGACAGGTGGTACTACAATCTACTAAGTTTAGCAAATTAACTTGGACTGGGATCTAACCTTTTAGACAGTTTCCCTCTTATACTCTTGAATCCATAGCTGGCATGTCAGGTCCTACCACCAAGTGATTCCATGCCAAATTCACAAGAAGGACTACGAATTTTTATTACAGGTATTGCTCATACCATACATGGATTAAACCAGAGGAAATGTAATCCACAGATTAGCAGCACACAAGAGCAGGAATAAGCTCCAGGCACTAACAGGTTCTCTGTGGAAGACAGTCCAGATTAATGCCATGTTTTAGCTGACTAGAAGACTTAAAGAGCACAAAGAATATTTCCCTTACAAAGCACTCATAATCCTACTACTAGACCCCTCATCAGCTGTAGTGTAGGTACAGGTTAATCTACCACCTTTACATTTTATCAACCTTGCTTTGGCCACAGAGGATGAAGCCAGGAAGTGAATATACACATGGACAATCCATCTCCAAGAACTTCAGTTTCTAGTCAGGAAACTAACATACTGGGTTTGGCTGGGGTAGGGTTAATCATCTTCCCATTGGCTGGTACAGGGCCGTGTTTTGAATTTGTGCTGAACATAGTAACAAAGATGTGGAGATGTTTTTGTCACTGCTGAGCAGGGCTCACACAGAGCCAAGGCCTTTTCTGATTTTTGTACTGCCAGGCTGGTGGGGAGGCTGGGAGGGGACACAGCAGGGACAGGTGACCCAAAGTGACCTAAGGGACATTCCAGACCATGGAACATGGTGCTCAGTTTATAAGGCAGTGGAAGGAGGAGGAAGGGGAGGACGTTTGCAGTGATGGTGTTTGTCTTCCCAAATCACCGCCAGGTGTGGGGCCCTGCTGTCCTGGGGATGGCTGAACACCCGCCTGCCCATGGGAAGCAGGGAATTCATCCCTTGCTTTGCTTTGTGCGCGGCTTCTGCTTTCCCTATAGAACTGCCTTTATCTCAGCTCTCTCCCTGAGTTCTCTCCCTTTACCCTTCCCACTCTCTCCCTGATGCTGCTGGTGGGGGAATGAGAGAGTGGCTGAGTGGGGCTTGGCTGCTGGATGGGGTTGAGCCATGACACCTCTTTAGTAATTTTCAAGTGTTAGTCCACATGTGCTTTCACACTATGGGTAACTCCGAACTGACTTAATGTTTTCCGTATCTACCAGGAGCTGGGACTCAGAATCCTTCATGCAAACATCATCTCAGCACAATTCTGCTGAATGCAGCATCAATCCTGGATGCTTCTGTGGTGGCACAGTGTGTGGAAAAAGGGTAAAAAGTTCCAGATGGCTGCTTTGAATATACCCAGGATGAAAACACTCTTTGTTTTTTTTTCCCCTCTCAAAACTGAGGCTGTTGGTATCATTCAGCATCTGGCGACAGGTGCTCTAATTACTGAAAATAGTTCCACATTGGCTGTTACATGCTGCCTGTTACCCACCTTGATAATCTCTTGGATAGTGATGGTTGTATCCAGATCCTCTTTTCAGTGAGATATTCTTTAGACGTCTCCCTACTACATTTAAACTTATGAAAAATTCAAGAACTTAACTCTTGGCAACCAGATTTAAGTCTTTAAGGATAATTAGAATTAGATACCAAAAAAGCAGCAGCAGCCTGGCTTTTTGTAAGGTTATCAAAGATCCTTTTCCTCTAGACAGCTCCTCCACTCATCCTCAGTATCAGCTGAGGAGATACCAGTGATAGCTTTGAAGGATTATGCCATCACTACAAGAAAATAATAACCTCGAGGATGGAAAAACAGGTTCATGCCACACTGACAAACTGAGGACGGAAGTGCAGTGTTTTAACATTGCATAGGCTATGGCATAACCCCAAACACTTTGGTGTACTTTAACTTTCACTCTTTGGCACGAAGAGCAATAAGGCTGCACAGACAGCCACACAACTTCATGAAACCTAATTTTCAGTTGTCATTAATTCAGATCAGCTTCAATTCTAGATTAACATCAGTTCTGATCTCACATTCAGCTATCTGGTAGTTCAGGAGGAGGCCAGTAAGACAAAAGACCCACTATGATGTGAGAAAATTAAGACAACATTACCAAGGTTTTCTTCTTTAACCAACTAATAAAGTGGAGAAGTGTGGAAAATTCCTCTCTCCAAATACAAGCGCTTCTTGTCCATCATATGCAATCTTGAGTAAAAAAGAAGCCATCCAGGTAAACCTGAAGTAATAGCAGGTCCAGCCACTATGCAAACGCAACACAATGCAAGTGTAGCATTTGATACTCTGATAGCAGTGCGGGACCTGCTCTCATGGGATTCTTACAAGAAATTTCTTAAAGATGTTAAAATTAGCTCTCCTGAAGTCCATGGTCACAATCTTACTTATTTCCCTGTGTCCCCCTGATCCAATACTGAATTCACGAGCAAGTTCTTAAAAAGACTCAACTATAAGGCAATTAAATACTGATTAAACCTGTCTCTTACAAGTACCTTACTGTTACAATGGCTGCAGGGTGATTGAGAGGAAGCTAGTAAAGGAGTACTCTATGGGACTCTGAGGACTACATACAAATCCAAAGTCTGTGTTAGGTGTATTTAATTAATTAAAAGTAATTAAATTTAATTAAGTAATTAAAAAAAGTAGCAAAATGCAAATCTTGTGGAAGAGTAAGCCAAGCTTCTGTTAAAAAAAAAAATTAAAATCATGATACACATTTACTGGACATATCCAAGGGGGCTGTGGTAATTTGAATAAAAGTAGATCCAATTTATTTTCTCAAGTCCATCAAATCCCTAGAGATACCATGTTCTCTTGCCCATAAAAAGATGATCCTTCTATAGATAAATTATCAGTTAATAGAAAAAAAAGAAAAAAACACCCCAAACAAACTTCCAGTGGGTGTTCCATAGGATCAGTACCAGGGACAGCCTATGTCCAGGATTTTTATATACATTCAGAAAAGGGCCGAGAACCACAACAAAATACGCTGAGAAAAGCAGGGTAACTAGAAATATGCCAACAGCCCATAACACAGCATAATAGATAAAATTAAAATGTTGCTAAAACTCCAAAAATTATTTTCATGCGGCAAAAAACCACAAGCCTAACTGTACATACAGGAATGATAGGGGAAGTCCTAACACTGAAATAGTCTCAAAAAATGTCTTGTTTAGTTCTGATTTAAGAAAACATTGGTTCAATGCTCAGTCAAGAAGAAGGCTAATGTGAGGAAATATTATTAAAGGAATGCTGAAGGAAGCAGAAAATCATACTGACTGCTGAATAAACCTTTAGCTCTCCATACAAGGAATGCGACAGTAAAGTTGGACGACATGTAAGACACTACGGAAGAGAGAAGATGAGATACAAGAGCAGTCCATCAAATCAGGTCTTATGATGCATTCATTAAAAGATGTGAGAATAGTTAACAGATAGAAAATATCATATGAAATAAGCAGGGACCAGGCTAAAAGGAGGCAGACAGTAAGAACTACAGTAATTTCACAACCATAAGGCGCACCGGACTATAAGGCGCACCCGCCGGGAGTTGGCAAAATTCGCAACTTTGTAGATCAGATAAGGCGCACCGGACTATAGGGCGCACTTTTTTTTTGCAGCGAGGCTCCGCCCCCAGCTCCCTCCACGCGGTTGCTGGCCGAGGCCCCGCCTCAACCCGGCAGTCATTGGCCCCCGGGCCCGCCTGTACCTGGCAAGGGCGGTGCCGCGGGGCCCCAGGCCCGCCTGCATCCGGCGGGGCCGGGGCATGGCCGCCACCCCTCCGTGCCGCCTCTCCGGGGCTGGGCTATGGCCGCCACCCCTCCGTGCCGCCTCTCCGGGGCTGGGCTATGGCCGCCACCCCTCCGTGCCGCCTCTCCGGGGCTGGGCTATGGCCGCCGCCCCTCCGTGCCGCCTCTCCGGGGCCGGGCTATGGCCGCCGCCCCTCCGTGCTGCCTCTCCGGGGCCGGGCTATGGCCGCCGCCCCTCCGTGCCGCCTCTCCGGGGCCGGGCTATGGCCGCCGCCCCTCCGTGCTGCCTGCACGGGGCCAGGGGGTGCCTGTGGAGGGGCGGCTCCGCCTGCACGGGGCCGGGGGGTGCCTCTGGACGCGCGGCTTTGCCTGCACGGGGCCCGGGCGTGCCTCTGGAGGGGCCGTCCCGCTTGCAGGGGGCTGGGGGGTGCCTCTGGAGGGACGGCTCCGCCTGCACGGGGCCGGGACGTGCCTGTGTAGGGGCGGCTCCGCCTCCACGGGGCTGGAGGGTGCCTGTGGAGGGGCGGCTCCACCTCCACGGGGCCGGGGGGTGCTTGTGGAGGGGCCGTCCCGCTTGCACGGGGCCGGGGGGTGCCTCTAGAGGGGCCGTCCCGCTTGCACGGGGCCGGGGGGTGCCTCTGGAGGGACGGCTCCGCCTCCACGGGGCCGGGGGGTGCCTCTGGAGGGGCGGCTCTGCCTCCACGGGGCTGGAGGGTGCCTGTAGAGGGGCGGCTCCGCCTCCACGGGGCTGGAGGGTGCCTCTGGAGGGGCGGCTCTGCCTCCACGGGGCCGGGGGGTGCCAGTGGAGGGGCGGCTCCACCTCCACGGGGCCGGGGGGTGCCTTTGGAGGGGCGGCTCCGCTTGCACGGGGCTGGGGGGTGCCTCTGGACGGGCGGCTTCGCCTGCACGGGGCCGGGGGGTGCTTCTTGAGGGGCCGTCCCGCCTGCACGGGGCCGGGGTGTGCCTCTGGAGGGGCGGCTCCGCCTCCACAGGGCCGGGGCGTGCCTCTGGAGGGGCGGCTCCGCCTCCACAGGGCCGGGGCGTGCCCGCCCCTGCTCCGCCCCACCTCCACCTGGCAGCCATGGCCCTGCCGGCTCCCCCCGTGGCTCGCAGCTCTCACTTCCGGGTAGGCAATTTTTTTGAACTTTGTCCATCAGATAAGGCGCACCGGACTATAAGGCGCACTTCCGGGTTCCAGGGAAAATTTTAGTCAAAAGGGTGCGCCTTATAGTCATGAAATTACTGTACTTCACTTGATGTGAGAATTGTGCAACTGCCACAGATGCTTACGTATGACACTTTATACAGATTCTAAAACCATTTAGGCAAAGAATAAAAAAAACCAACTTAGATTTATTCACACAGGGATACCACTCCTGAATTGCAATCACCAAAACAAAAGTAACATATCAGGACACTATCCTTGTAAGCCTCTGCTGATCATATACTCTTCCCTATGCAACTGTTAGCAATTCTCAGAACTCAGGTCTAAAAGAATCTTCAGTAAAGGTCCTCTTCGCACTTCATAACTGAGTAAATTACATTCTCATAAAAATATATGCAGTTTTTATTTTTCGGGTTTATGTCAAATAAATTTTGCATATTAGTATTAAACTTACACCACAGTAAATTAGTCTGTGTGTAAACTCCCTTCACATGGCTTATAAAGAAAATGGCAAGAGAATTTGAGGCATGATTATGTTTTATGCAAAATACCAAAATTATTTGTATGTTACCATGAACATACTGTCTTAATAGTTTAGAAAATTCTACATGCATATTTATTTATATAGCTTATAAATTATCACAAACTATACTGAACAAAAAAATTTCCATAGATCATAATAATATTTCAATGTATCATAAAAATGAAGTATATTTTATCCCAACCATAACTTTAAATTTTACCTTTATCTGTGTCCAACTGTTCCTGGGACAGAATACCACACAACACTGGGTTCTTCCACACTCCCTTCTCTTGTGTCAGTGTTGTTAAAATGTGCAGTTCCCGGCTGCCATTTTCCATCAAGTTTTTATGAGCCGCCTGATTAATATTTTACAAAATAAGGTATTGTTTAAAAAAGCCATAAATAACGTGTCTTAATGTGTCTTTCATACTCCTTTATACGTCATGTTATCAAATGAACACCTTACCAGATAGAGAGTTAAATGTATAACAAAACAATCTTAACATTCAGCCTACGTAGGTTTTACTTCTGCCTCTGTTGCCCAAGACATAAGCTGAGAAACCAAAACAACTGAGTGTCTCAAACTCACTCTGAGATTTATTAATAGGGGTACTTCTGAAATTTCTGAAACTACAGTAATTTCACGATTATAAGCTGCACCTGATTATAAGCCACACTTCCGGGTGTCGGCAACTTTTTGTTCTTTGTCCATATATGTCTGGGGTTACAACATAGGATGTGATAAAAGGTATCTATTCTATCACCATCTATTGAGGGAGGGGGCAGTGATCCTGATCTCCGTGGGAGATATTCTGCTAATGGGCCATCCATTGAAACCAGGCGGGGCATTGTTCTTTATCTCTTCACAACCCATCCTTCCTCCAGAGAGTCATTTTCTGCTAATGGCCATTGAGTCCCACTGTGGGACTGATAAAATTACTTCATCCCACTGGAAGTTGCTCCAGCCAAGGGAAAGAGCCCAACATTTCTTACCAAGATAAAAACAGAGGTTTTGGGACACTAAGGGAGCCCCTTTCTCCACTGGACTCCAGAGGAAAACTGGATTTCTCCACATTATCACTGGACCTCCGGAGGGAAACTGCACCTTGTACAGGAGCACTGCTCCAACTGAATCACATCTGTCACTGCAGGAGGATGCAGCCACCATTTAATGGGACTGCTACCAACACCCTGCCTGACGGGGTGTCAGGTTGTACTCTGACTTTGTCAGGGTTTGGAGTTTGTTTCTTTGTAGTACTGTATTTCTATTTTAATTTCCCTAGTAAAGAACTGTTATTCCTAATTCCCATATCTTTGCCTGAAAGCCCCTTGATTTCAAAATTATAATACAGTAATTTCACAATTACAAGCTGCACTTGATTATAAGCCACACGTCCGGGTGTCAGCAACTTTTCGTTCTTTGTCCATATATAAGCCGCACTAGATTATTAGCCGCACTTTCGTTTGCAGCGAGGATCCACGTGCAACTTTCACGAAGTTGCCAATTAGTAACAGAATCGCGGGATCGCGGGGTTTACTGGCTAGGCTCGGGGCCATGCGGATTCGGCCCGCTTGGGGCTGCTGACGGGGCCGAGTGAGCCAGCTCGGCTGGGGCCGCTCAGAGCTGGCTGTTGCTGCTGGGATCGCTCACCCACGCCTGCACCGCCGGCACCGGGCAGGCTGCTAGCCCTGGCCTGGCGCTGCCAGTCCCGCCACCGCAGTGTTCACTCCCCCTGACCTGGGGCCCGGTGCTGCCTGCCCGGCCCCTGCTGCGTTCACTCCCCCTGGTGTGGGACTGCCCGCCCAGCCTCCACCGCATTCGCTCCCCCTGGCCTGGCGCTGCCTCGCTGGGGCCGGGTGGTCTCGGTTCCGGGCTGCCATGGGCTCTCACTTCCTGGCTGGCAACTTTTAGAACACTGTTTGTATATAAGCCGCTCCGGATTACAAGCCGCACTTCCAGGTATGGACCAAAGCTTTAGTCAAAACGGTGCGGCTTATAATAGTGAAATTACTGTAATTTGGAGGGAGGGGGTTTACATTCTCCATTTCAAAGAGAAGTTCCTGCCTTTCTCAGCAGACACCTGTCCGCCAAACCAAAACAGCAACTTTTCATTCCTTGTCCGTATATAAGCCGCACCTGATTATAAGCCGCACTTTGGGTTTGGACCAAAATTTCAGTCAAGATGGTGCAGCTTATAATCATGAAATTACTGTGATTTTGAAATCGGCCTCTTTTAAAAATGGATGAACAATTTCTCTAGTCCACATATTGTTCTGGTACCAGGTGCCTAAACTTGGTCTTCTCAAACTCTTCAGCAGTTCAATTTCTAGTACTGGAGACACTGAAAAAAAATATTTTTATTATGTCAAAAGATATTAGCTATTAAGATCTCACTGCATGGTTCTATGCAAATATGATGAAACAGGCTGGAGTTTTAAAATTAATTAAAATATCTTCCACTGCACTTATATCCTAGAATAAATTCTGTGAGCAGATGTACATTTGGGAGCAAACTAAATACCTGCAAAAATCTGTGGCTTAAGTAGCAACACACAACTTACACTGTTTTTTTACAAAAAACCACAAAACAAAACACAAAAACAAACAAAAAAACCCCCCACAAAACCAAGAAATGGCTCACTTTTCTGTTACTTTTCCACCTGCTCTCAAGGCTGTGGAACCCCTCATCATCAAACACATCTCTTCAGAATTCATTAATATAAGGCAATTGCTAGTAAAAATTCACTCTAAAATAACCAGCCTTTCATCTTCCCATGTTATTTAGGCTGAGAATTTGGAGGTAACAGTATTTGGTCTTTTTATTATTATTATTATTATTATTATTATTATCATCATCATCATCATTATTATTTTCTCCTCTCCCCCCGCCCCCACCTTTGTTTTCTTTAAAACTCTAGACTGGACCTCCCACTATATATTTCTGACAAATACTGAGAAGCAGAACTTGCTCCAACACCCTCCTTTAATGCAATGCTCTAACCTTAATCAGCCAGTGCTCTGTGAGATCTAACAACTCTTCAGTATCAACTGCTTTCATACATATGTTTTAAACATACAACTATATACAGTAAAGAGTGACTTATATGATAATATTTCATTTCTAAGAGTAGTAACAGTCAGCTATATTTTAAAACATGAATTTTCTTTCAATAATCTGTAAATACTTTTTTCTCCACAGCTGCTGCATGCAGACAAATGATATTATCTTCAGCAATTACTGCAGAGTATGTAGGGTTTCAGCTGAAGGCCTTGCTCCTTACAGACATACTCAATATCCCTAGGCTTCCAAACCATTCTGAAAAGCTTTTAAGTCTTCAGTTCATGAACTATAAACTCACCTGTACAAAAGCCTGAAATTCTTCCCATTTATTTTCAGGTAGGTCCAGAGGCAGACACAGTAGAAGTTCAATACAGCTTCTGGAAGTCAAAAAGGAGTATTATTTGAAATAATTTTTGATGTTGAAATTGTATAATTAACAATTCTTTATTCTAATATCAAAATAGTGATCTGAAACATCAGCCATTAAACAGTTTGTCTTCTTGAGCATATAAAAAGGTCATGAACACTCTTGCAGGAATTGTAAAAGCAAGTTCTCTAAAAGAAACCATAAAAAAAAAAAATCATCCAATCCAACCCTGTAAAAGCCTGCGCAAACTGATGCACTTTCAGACAGTATGCAGATCAATAATAGCAAAGTGCTTCAAGCCAGGAATGCTGGTTTGTCCGAGGTCAGGAATCCTTCTTGCCCCAATTCCAACAACCAGATATTCTCCCTTATGTATAGCATCCACCATGTGAAAGGCAGGATTGGGAAAACATTTAGGCAGTGAAAAGTTAAGACCATACAGACTGGTTTTAGTAACCCAAAAATCATACTCACAGTGCTAAACGTTCAAGCACAAAGGCTACGTTTTCACACTCAGAGGTAAGGTAAGGTCGTGCTTTAACATAACTTCGGATAGCCACCGTGTACACCTCCAACAGAGGCAGAGGATCTTCTGATGTCTTCCACTTTTCTGCATATTCCAACAAAGTCTATTTAGGAAAAGGAACAAAAAAAAATCCAAAAATCAGAAACAAATATAAATTTAAAATTTTGTATTTCTCACTAGTAGATCTCCTTAATATGAATTACATATTCTCAAAGTATGCTTTTTTCCCTTAAAATTTACTGTTTTATTAACAACTGACACTTAAGACTCTGCATGCAATCATTCTCTGATCAAACAAAAATGTTATGACTGACACTTCCTCCCTGTGGTAACATATGATTCATTGTACATTCGTGTTTTCCAAGTACAGAAGTCTGAAGAGCATACCATAGTTAAGGGCTGAAAACTCATTTTTAGACATTCATCTCTACATTGTAGCTTCTAAAGCAAGTAAACTTGAAAGTATTAGTCTTTATTTTAACTTCTCTACTTCCAGGAACAGTTTTACTTTTTCCCTGCCTTGCCACCTTAAAGATAGAGATATCTTCAGGACATTGCTTTTTACATGGCTCTGAAAGGAGTATGTTCCATGCATTTCAAAGATACCACTTGTACATCAAAGACTCATTAGTAAAAAAAATTGTTTTCCTACTTGCCACATGAATACCTAGAGACAGTGATTTCAAACTACAATTCATAAGGGTCATGAAATAAACATCACACACCAAAGTGCAGAAGACTTCTATTCATTTCAGTCAAGGCCAGCGGACTCAGACACATTTAGGCGGAGTAGATAGCAAGGTTCTCCAGCCAACATCCCAACCACAACCCCCATGGATCTCTCCTATCATGCCTAGGGTGACTTGATGGATTGCCAACTAACTCCTACACCATGGCAGGTTGCATGGAGTCTGTCATATTACAATGACCAATTTTGTTGTTTGCTTCTCGAGGGGCAGAACACGCAGAAAGCTGAGAGTAAGTTTTGATTGTGTGATGCCCTGCTGAAAGCAGGGCCATTATAATATACTGTTTGGAGTAATATGTTGATGGAGTTGTGGGTATCCTGAAGAACAGAGACTCTACAGCCTTTCTGGGCAACCCGTTTCTGAGTGTTTAGAATCACATTTATTAGGATTTTCCTCCAGCAGCACCTAAAGAAGCGGTCCCACAGGTTCTCAACAGAGGGATTAATCCCCCTCCAACTGGTGCTAGCACAGTTGAGGGAGTAGCAGGTGCTCAGCCAGGACACACTGGAGCTGATCAGGAGAACAGCTGGGCTGGTGCCCCAGAGCTGGTCCCAAGCCTCCACTGGTGCATGAGGCTACTCCTTCTCAACCCCCCCAGCTTTGTGCTCACCATAGGTGAACTACATGTCAGTGCATTCCCCCTGGATGTTGAGCTCTCTCCCAACACTCTCTCTGACCTCCCTTACTTTGCTTGCTCCCACCAAATCACTACCACTCACAAAAGTGCAGAAGGTGTGCTCTGACTCCTCATTCAATTATTAATAAAGAAGTTAAGATAATATTTGCTCCAGTATTGAGCTTTGATAGGAAGCCACAAGTAGCTGCCATCTGAACTTTGTACTACTAGGTCTTTGGGACCCACATTTCTGCCAGTGGACTATTTAATAGATTTGTTTGTAAGAATATTGTGGGAGATGAAATACTAGGACCTACTGATGCCTGGTAGAAAAACATATGCTGCTATCTCATTGTTTGCAGAACCACCTACTTCACAGAAGGAAATCAGATTTGCCCATGTGAAAGCATGTTACAGAGCTCATTCTGTCAAGGACATTTAGCAAAAGCCACAGTTCAACTTTTCATCAAGGCCAGCTGTAATTAAACTAATTTTGACAACATTGTTTCAATTCTGAGAAGGTTTGTTCTGGTAAGGAAAATCAGAGCCCTCTGAGCAACAAAGCTACTTCTGCTACAGAGTCCCTCACATACCTGAACAAGAAACAGAACAAAATGGTTCTCAACTCATTTAACATCAAATGTTGAAATTTTGTTTAATTTTTAACATGTTAATACAACTATCTAAAAGAACTTGTTATGTTTGGGATACAATGTAGCTCAAATGATAAAATGGAACTTGGTAGAAGTTTATGTATCAAAGTAAGAAAACCAAACCTTAACAGATCTGGAAAGGAAAGCCATTATATTAAAATCCAAGACAAAACTAGGTTTATTCCTGTCTTCAAATATGCTAAGCTAAGCTTAAATTAAATTCAGCATTGTCTGTCTATGGTAGCTGTATGTACTGAGTTAGCCAGTGGTAATATTAAGAACATTAAATCGAAAATTCTTACATTTGGCAATATCCAAATAAATCCTCTTAATAAAAAAATGTCAGTTATACTGTACTGAATCAGAAATCTCTTCCATGTTGCCATTTGCAAATACAATACCATCACCGTACATTGTTCACCCAAAACAAGTATGAAATATTCAAGTTTTGGCAAAGTGCTGCGTTCAAGTCTGGTTTGGTTTTAGAGATCTTACTACACAATCAATATGTAAATAAGTTACATACTCTATCTCTCCCCTGCAGAATATGCTTCTGAGCATCTAGTGCTTCCTACTGGAACCTTGAACCTGACTGGAATATTGTCTGTTTTACTGTAACACTCAATTGGATGCTCTCCTAAGAGCAGCAAAAAGCACCAAAGATCACGGTAGAGAAATCAAGGAAGAGCACAACAGAACTGAAGCATGAAAGAAAAAACAGAGGAAGACTGGATAAACAAATTCACAATATTTCAGTACACTTGGCAATTTTGCTCAATGCACTAGAATAATCAGACCAGAACAAAGTAGTTGTCTTCAAAGAATCTTGAAAGAAACTCCAGCAAAAAAGCCTCCCTTTGTCCTAATACTCTTAAAACCAGAAGTTCCGTGACTTCCATCACCAACTTGTCACATGCAACTTAAGGATGTTACTGATAAAACAGCACAGCTGAACAAAAAACAGCCCAGGAAAGTATACAGTAATTTCACGACCATAAGGTGCACCGGACTATAAGGCGCACCCCCCGGGAGTCGGCAAAATTCACAATTTTGTAGATCAGATAAGGTGCACCGGGCTATAAGGCACACTTTTTTTTTTTGCAGTGAGGCTCCGCCCCCGCTCGGTTGCTGGCCGAGGCCCCGCCTCAACCCGGTAGCCATTGGCCCCCGGGCCCGCCTCCACCCAGCAGGGGTGGTGCCGCGAGCCCCTGGGCCCGCCTCCAGCCGGCTGCCGTGGCACTGCCGGCTCCTCCCACGGTTCACAGTTCACACTTCCGGTTTGGCAAATTTCGCAACTTTGTACATCAGATAAGGCGCACCAGACTATAAGGCGCACTTCCAGGTTCAAGGGAAAATTTTAGTCAAAAGGTTGCGCCTTATAGTCGTGAAATTACTGTACTTTATATTCTTCACTTTTTGGGTCTTGGAGCAATGTTTTGGATGGAAAAGGCAATATCTTCTTCCCTTTGTCCAGCTGATACAAGTAGTCACATTAAAAGAATGAACAGCATATGCTTCATGGATGTTTACATGGATGCCACGGACCTGTTTCCTCAAAATGATGTTGTTTCTTCTTAAGAATTCACCAGAGCAATCAATGCTGTACATTTCACAGTACAGTACTTGCAGAAAATTTAAAGTTAAAAGCACAGTGATGTAATCCTTTTTACTTATGGAGTAAACTTCTCCTTTTAAGTGTTTTGGAATGACTTGCATTTTTGTACTGGAAAAAACACCACACAAATGCTTTTTGTTAAAAGAGTATTACAGTTTACCAATTTCACACTTGCTTAAAAGACAATTCTCCCTGTAAAGGGAAAATGTTAAAATAAATTGCTGGTGAGACTGAATAAAAGAGGGACAAACATAGTAATCTGAAATTCAGGATAGCTTACTGTTCATATTGATTCATAGATATGCTGGGAAAATTCTTTGCATTAGTTTGGAATGCTACTTAGCTCAGATAATTAGCTTTATAATTGGAGATACATAGTTAAAACTAACACTGCCACCCAAAATTACTTTCCTTTCTGATTAATTTGGAAACAAAAAAACCTTCTCTTTTTAGACTAAATATATATAAAAAAAAACTCAAACCAAACTACAACAAGAACCAACCTTCCAAGTGGTAGCTAACATGTAAGACCAAGGCAGTAACAGCATAAACTATCATTCAGTTTTAACCAGCTTTTATCCACATTGTCCAAACATGCTACAGCTGGCCTGGAAGCCAATTAGCCAAATCTGGTCAAGTAACTTCTGTCCATAAGGTAAGGTGATATTTAGGAAGCTGATCTATGAAGTCATGAATCCTGTTTAATACTTGAAACACCATGCTATTAGTTGCTGTAAATTTAATTTTGAATTTGGCCCACCTACTTTTACTCATCTCTTCTTCAAAAGACCACAGCAAACAACAAGATAAATGCAAGCATTGGCAAATGAAGGATGTTTTCAACTTAGCTACCAAGGCAGGACAACATGTCCTGGAAGTGTCTCAAAGTGTTGAGGACAAGAAGGAAGAAGAGGTAAGAAAAAAGGAGGAGGCAGGAAGATATAACTAAACAATTGGTCATCTAAGAAGTGTGACTGAAGAGTGTCAAGAATATTCTCACCTGCCATTACAAAGATGAGAACCTAAGGAAGAAACTGACAGTCTCAGTAAAGTGACACTGATTCATAACACAAGTGACCACTGAGACCTGTAACAAGAAGACCAGGAGATCTCAAGTTTCAGCATGGTGGTCAGCATGCTAAAGAACCTCCAGCTAGGCAGTATCACCATCCAATCTGCACATGGGGGAATACTGAAGACTGCTGACCTGTAATGACAGAACCTAGCCGGAATTTTCCCAGATAACTAGGAACTTTATAGAAATACCATATAGTCATTAATACCAGAAAATTGGATGAGAGAATTATAAAAGCACTTGCAGAAACTATCACAGTCCAATGAAGACCACTACAATCCACATTCAGAATAATAAGAATAAATGGAAGCAAATTAAATATCTTTTTTAAGATATGAAGTTCAGTAGCAGTTAGTCAAAACAGATATAATCAACAGATTGGCAAATTCTCAGAACACACCATCCAACAAAAAGTATTCTGAGTGTTGGTGACCTGTTACTACTATCTTTAAAAAGTGACAAACACGCTGTAAAAAGCAAGAAGAGAAGTTTGCACTATAACATACTGGCACTAATTTCAGCATTAAATAGTGCTATTTTAGTCTCATATATATAGATCAGCCACTTCCAAGCAATTACATGAACTATATTAAGTATTTACACCCACCACACCCTTCAAAAATATTCATAGTATGACAGATTTCCTTGCCTGGATGTCTCTAGATTATACAACATGGCCATTATACAGAGAAAATCAAATTCATTCTGCTTTGCTTAACGAATCAGTATTGTGCTCTGCTTACAACCATAGAAAGAAAGAATTTTACCCCCAGCCCTGGGCCTCATTCAGTTATTTATCTCCCTAGTCAGGACGTGCTTGTTAATCAAGCCAAGTACTGTATTCTGAGCACAGCAGCAAAAGTTTTGTTCCACTGTGAGACTGAAATAGGTATTTTATTTAATGCAGCAGTTTACACAGTCAAGAATCCTCCAGGAGTGGAATAATCTTGACCTGTACAATAAAAATAAATATGTACCATACCTGTGATTTAAACTGTGGAAAATGTACAGCCACAGGTAACATTAATTCAATCTTTATAATTTTTCAATCTTTATCAGAACCCTTACAAGAAGGTTGCTGTAGCAACCCACCCACCAGAGGATGCTTTACAAAACAATCTTCTTTGCTAAAACTAGCCCTACAACACCAAAGCAGCGGTATAGTATGTTTCATACTAAAAGGCATCATTATTTACTGTTAACAGGAGTTACACAAAAATATGGTCCACACCTACAAGCTTCTTCAGCTCTGAAGAACAAATTCTTACCCTGAACACACCTGAAAAAGGGTAAGTTTACTTAAACTCATGTAAGGACATGTTTGGGACTGTCATTTTCATTCCCTGTTACACCCAAAGGACTAAGAGGCTGGGAAAGTGACAGTGGTCACACAGGTAAGATGCATCTCTCAAACAACTCCAGTAAGTAGCAAAACCTTTATTTCAGTGACTTTCTCCAAGCACATCCACACAGTTGTTTGGAGACAAGTCCAAACAACAAGCTTGACACAATTGTATTATGTGGAGATGAGCCTTAGAGAGCTGCACACGACGAGTGGTTGAAGGAACTCCCTCCACAAAACAAACTCCACAGTGGCAGAGGTAGCAAAGCAATGAGCGAGCTCCATGCATACAGGCAGGTGCAGGAGCTACAGCATTTCTCAGTGAGATCACTCTGCCACTTGCTGTTCACGTGGAGCATTCCTACAGAGGCAGGACTCCCCTTGTCACAAGGCCTCTCACTCCTCCAGTACCTGTGAATAATCAACTGATACCGAAGAGCAGCTGCTTTCAGATGAACCACCAATGGCCTGATTCAAGAAAACATGTCCAGCTTTATTCGTAGCTGGTGAAGAATGGCTACAGTTCTGCTATCACCAACAGAAATTTCAAAGGAAAGTGAGGGTTCCAGTCAAGAAAGGGTAACTGAAGAAAACCAGTGAAGCAAGTTTCCCATATGAACCATGCACACGATTTGAGAATATTTTTCCTGGCTTAAGGTTCTCACCTGTAAAGGCAACAGGTATGTTCTAATAACCAGAGCCACTCACAGCTTGTATCACTAGATGATGTATCATGAGGAAATGAAAATGAATTGGAGTCCTGAGTTTGGTATTGTCATACAGAGGAAGATGCAGAGAGGTGCTGTACACTAATGAGCCTGATAACATCACCACTGGAGTCAAATCAAGTTCCACTGATTGCTTTGGACTGGTTTAGAATCGGATGCTTAGGAATAAAGGGACTGAAAGAAGAAAGACATACAGCATAATTTGATCTTAATTTATCATGATCATAATTTATCATGGGACCAGTGCTTTTAAATATCTACATCCATGACCCAGACACTGAGATCAAGTGCACCCTCAGCAAGTTTGCAGATTATATGAAGCTAAATGGTGTAGTTGACACAACAGAAGAAAGGGATACTATCCAGAGGGATTTGGACAAGCTTGAGAACTGGGTCCATGACAACATCATGAAGCTGAACATGTCCATGTGCAAGATGTTGCACCTGGGTCAGGGTAACTCCAGAAGTGAGTATAAATTGGGAGAATTCATTGAGAGCAGCCCCAAGGAAAAGGACTTGGTTATTCTTACGGATAAAAAGCCGAACATAAGCCAATATGGTGTGCTTACAGCCCAGAGAGCCAACTGCACCCTGGGCTGCATCAAAAGAGGGTTGGCTAGCTGCTCACGAGAGGGGATTCTCCCCCTCTACTCTGTCCTTGTGAGACACAACCTGAAGTGCTGCGTACAGCTCTGTGGTCCTCAGCACAAGACTGACATGGACCTGGCTGAGAGAGTTGAGGTTGTTCAGCATACAGAAGAAAATACCTTGGAGAGACCTCACTGTGGCCTTCCAGTATCTTAAGGGGGCTCATAAAAAGGAGGAGGTGAGAAATTTTGTATGGGCAGATAGTAACAGGATAAGGGGTAATGGTTTTAACTGAAAGTTTAGATTTGATGTTAGAAAGAAATTCTTTACTCAGAAAGGGGTGAAGCTAGATGTCTTATCCCAGGCACTGCTCGAGGCTGGCCTTGATGGGTCCTGTGCAACCTGATCTCGTGAACAGTATCCCTGTCCATGGCCTGGAACTAGAGGATCTTTAAGGCCCCTTCCAACCCAAACCATTCTACGATTCCATGAATTTTGTACAATCAGGTTCCTCAGGTGGTCATGAACCTGGCCTTTACTTAAGAGTGATTTTGATCTCCCAGTCCCTGACTTATGGTGAAACAATACATGAAAATGATTTGCGGTATCTTCTTCCTCCCTACAAGATTATACTACAAGATTATAATCTAGAGAAATTAAAAAGCAGGGTAAGAGATATAACCATGATTTTTTTTCCAGTATTTGAATATCTGAAGTTTGTGTGTTTAAGCCTACAAGTTTACTAGACTAACAAGGAAAGATCTCACAAAATTATTCTTCCCAAAGGTAGCTCAAAAACATCAGCTGCCAAAATATTTTCCTTTTCCAAAAAGTACATGAAAAAGTGTTTCTTGTCAAAATCATATGTCATTTTTCAGACACTCTGAAAAGCAGACGATTCTCTTAATTTAGCCTGTAACTACAGAGATACACACACCACAATTAATCAAGTCAATGGTCAGCCCATAACCTGAAAGACAAGGACTTACTTTTTCTGAAGGAATAAATCACTTACCATGGCAATACTATTATCTGACAATAAGACCTGCAGAGTGAGATATGATTTAAACAGATGTTCTTTGTGAAAGGTTGTCTTCTACATTAGATCATGTTAGAAAATCAGATCAAGTGTCAGACATTGCCTTTAAAATGCATACAACAAAAATGAAAGTATTTTACAGTTCCGCATACTGTTTCTACCACATGCATACTCATCATCTAGATGATGTTTTCTTTTTCCATGCAAACTGAGGAAAAACAAGGCTGTATGTATTTGCCTCAGGTCATGAAATATATTGTCTGCGGTCAGCCAAAGAACAGCACAAGAAGAACAGCAATTCTAATACTGACCTTTAAAAGCTACATGCTATTATTGCTTGCAAGTATTTCAACTCTTGCTTCCTCAAATTTCTTGTGTGATACTACAGATGAGCAAAAACTACCTTGCAAATATAGACAGTTGTATTTTAAGAGTGTAATGCACAGTAATAGTCTCACTCCTGTTTGTCAACGTGCAAGCTACTAAAACATGCAATGATGAACCAAGCAGGCAAAGCAAGACACTGGAGCAGTACAGGTATGAAAATACTGATCATATCTATTGAAAGTTTTCCTACACCATGTGAGTGCTGCTGAATGTGAAGAACACTGACAATGCAGCCACACTGACCTGTGAAGAAAACAGAAAACAAAACCTCCTGTTTTTGTATTACCAGCACAATCCTCTCTTTGTATTACAAAACTCAAGTGTAGTCCTGAAGGTAAGCTATAAGACTCTTACCATTTAAACCTAAGCTGAAATTAAAATGGAAATGTATCCCAATATTCTGTACCCTATGCAATTACTTGCTCCTGAACTGCCATGTTTCTGCTTTTGACACTTTAAAAGTAATTTTACTGAAGCTTAGAAAAGTGAGATTCACTAAATCTCTGGTAAAAAATATTTTCCCTTTCATGATTCTGTACTTCATTTTTGCTGCCTTTGCACTGATCTCCACACCTTGCATATCACCACTAAACAAAGACATGGATTTAAAAGTCTGACTAGTAGGCCCAGATAATTTCTCTCTGCTGTCTTCCTTCTCCAACAAAGGAGCTGTCTACTATTCAATTACCAAAATAACCCCATTAGTAAGATTAAAGACAGTCCCCCAAATACTAACTCCAAGGATCTATAATCTTAAATCAGTTTTCACTTCCAAAACTGCAACCTGTCTGCTTCTCCCTGAAAAAGTACTTCCCATGCATGTGCTTCACATTGTTGACCTTTCAGGTATGGTAGTCACGAGCTGCAACTAACTACTTATGTTTAACTATTACTCAAAAGAAAACAGAACGAGATTTGAAACTGCTGGTTACACTTTCCTTTCCCAGGGGAGTTAAGAGCACCATGAAATATTCAATAAAGTTCTTGCAGTATCCATGGTTCCACAAGGACTGTTCATCAGTACTGGAATGCCACACAGACACAACTCTGCTTGAACTTAAGAAGTCTCCGACAGTCACATCGTGCCAGTAGTTAAGTTTGCTGACAACTCTTGCGTGCAGGACCAATATCTTTGAGGAAATATTGAGGAATATCAGATGTGCTGCACTCCATCGCAGAAGCACACAAGGCACAGTTCCCAAATGGTGCCACATTAAGGGTGTGCACACATCCTGATACCAGGGTAATAAAGCATTTTGAGGTCTCACTACAATTTGGGCAGCTAGACCATCAGATACAGAAACTTCTAAAAACATTTCATAAATATATACATTTACACAGCTGCTTTGAGATATCCAAGATGAACACATTTCTTTTAAAAAATTAATATACTTGTCCTTTTTAATACTAATAAATTCACTGCTGAAATACCTACATGAAATATAAATGAACAAAAAGGATTTTTTTAAAAAAACCTGTGAATGATATTCTAACTGCAATGTAGCAATAAAGCTGTTATAAATAAATTTATTGTACAAGCATAAATTCCTCAGAACAAGAACAATATAGGGAGAAATAAAACACTTTTTAAAAAGGAGTAAAAGTATGTTGAATGGCCACTAAAACACTGTTTTTCAGGAATAAAGACAACAGAATGAAATGCTCTCTAATCTTTTTAGGATAGCCAGGAAAAAATTTGTCAAATTGCATGCAGAGGTGACAAGCCCTTGAATGGCAACAGAGCACGGGTACTGGAGAAAGTGCTAGAAATTGCAAGACAGTTTAGTCCCTGACAAAGGCCCTGAATCCTAAGAGATGAAGCACAGAGAACATGCTTGCTTAATGTGGATTCCTGATTAAGTAACTAGGTATAGTCATGATGTTGAGGCTATCTTCTGACCTAACAACAGCAGAATAAAAGGTTTTAGTTTGTTTTCTGGGAAACAAACCTATTACACTGATTCTTGGGCTGAGGCTAAATATTCAACTCATTCAAGACAAGTTCGTTTTTGTAAGCTGTATTTTTCAGAGTAAAACTGTGAGCCTGAAGCATAATCTACGACTTCTACAACCATTAAAGAATTGAGCATGTGATGAAGACAGCATTGTTCAAATTCCTGGAAAGCTGATAGTAGTCTACTTTTAAGGTCAATTTATGATAGTTTACAAACTAAGCTGGACTTCTGGCCTTGAGTCTTTTGTGGAATTCCAGCTCTGTGCCAGTATCATTACCGAATGGCATGAAAAGCCACAGAACCAAACTGGTAAAATAGAAATAAACCTGTAAGTAAAAGGATCTCTCCCTTCCACATGGAACATCAGCCCTGGTTTGCAGCAGTAAAATCATCCCCACCCCAAGAATTCAGTGCAAAAGAACTCAATTAGAAGATGACTAGGATGATACCAGGCAGGACCAATGAGCACAAGACCATGCACTGGGCAATCATCCTCACAGCTTCTAAAAAGGAGTTGCTTCAAGAAGATTTCCAGACCATCAGAACTTAAGTGAACACAGCAACATTGCCTATGATGCCTCCCTCCTGTAAGGAAAATGAACAGACTGGTTCAGAATAACGTGTTCTTTCTAATAAGAGTATTTGAGACAGTAAAAATAAATTAGAAATCCAAATTCAGACATATCTGGAGTAAAAAAGATTTCATACCAGCAGATTACTACCAGATGATGTATCTGTGAAGTCCCACAGCAAAGTTACATCCTAAAGTGACACACATAAAAAATCTTTACAGTGTTAAACTACAATTATTCTCAGCCTGGATGACCTAAAACTTCTAGAGATGAAAACTATCTTCTACTTTTGTGGTTTCTCTCCTTGCCTTTCTCTCCTCCTTGTTGTTCAGTGTTTTACCAGAAGATGGAGAACAAGGCCCTTCATCACATAAAAAGCCAACTGTTGCAATTTTTTTAAAAAAACTGTGAGGCTAAGGTTCCCACTTTGAGGAAAGTGGAGGCAGATAAGGAATCAACCTTAAGGGATGCAACCAGCATTTACATTCACTTCATACAAGGACAAACTACCCGACTAAGATGTCAAATGAAAGAGTATTCAAGCAAAAACTTGAACAGTTCTTGAACTAATTCTGCATGTCAAGAATATCTTACTTCTATGTCTAATTTAAACCAAGTCTACCTCAGATTGACCATGAGACTTTACCCTTAGTCATTAGAAACACATATCATTACAGACCATTTTAAAAGCAATTAAGAGTAAATTAAATGGTTACATAGTATAAAATCCATCTCTTGCCCATTTAAAAAAATACAGGGGAAAAGGAGGGAAGAAAAAAATATGAGTATCTACCCCTTTCACTTCTGATCAAGACATTCTCCACATCACCATGATCATAATCAATCTTTATTCTCCTTTCACCTTAGTCTCCAACAGAAAAGCTCATACAAACATAAATTACTTGTTTCCGTTTTGTTTTTCAATTGGGATACCCTACAGGCAATTTTACAGACTTTTAGGTTAGAACAACATAGAAAAACACAGATATTTCAAACCTGTCCACAAGCATCAGACAGAACAGTACCCATCTGAAATACTGCTGCTATCACAGATTTTCCATAATAAAATCAACAAAACCAGTTTATTTATTTATAATTGTACACAGAGAGGTCATTTTATATCAAAAGAACACAGCACTCTACTTCTAAGTAATTTCCAAAGCAGTTTAACGGTGCAAATTAAAACTGGCACTACTTAACTGATTCAGTATTTGTTTACTAAGGCTTAGCACTGTTACCTTGATTTTGTAGCAACTGAAGTGCTGCAAGAATATTAGCTCTTACATGTTTGTTATTTTAATACAGAACAATGCAGAATCAAACAGCAAAACTCCAGCAGGTACACAGCCTCAGACTGCATATACAAAACTATGGATGACAATCTAATGTATTTGTATTTTCTACAGGACAAGTCCTATTTAAAATATGGTTACAATCAAAGAACTTCAATATCAATTTATACTCAACTTTCATTTTTAAAACCTATCAAGATTTTAAGTTGTTGATACGCTATATTTACTTGAATGTGTCTTCTGAATTGTTTCACAGCTCTAGAAAGCCAAGACTCCTTTGGCTGAAGAATCAGATGATGACGCTTTAATTCTAATGGAGATATTGACTTGTGCCCAGAAGAGAGGATTGAAGCCAGACTCTTAATTCCATCACTTACTACGAGATTGTATTTAAGCAATTGTTTTCACTCTCAATTTCGCAGGCATGGTGCAGAGCTATCCAATGTTTTTCCCATTACAACTCCTCTTCTGACAGGCTGCAGTTCCAATCTTTGCTATTTTTTTCCTTTCCCTTCAAAGAGAAAACTCCAGCTGCTTTCACACTTTGCAAAGCCTTCCTAACATCACACTGGCTTCTCTACCCTGCAGCTGAAAGCAAGGGAAAATCATATCAAGATGAGCAAGTACTGAATCAGCAAGTCAAGACAGACTCATTCAGAGATGAAGTTCAAAACCACAATCTGAGTTTGCCAATTAGGTTCTGGTCCACAAAAAGCTCACAATGACTATACCATTCCAGTGTAATGCACGAGTGGATAATACAGCAGAAAAGAGGGTTCTGAGAACGCAAGTCTCCAGTAAACCCATCACAAGTGGTCATATTTCAGATTGGCATTCAGCTGGTTCCATTAAGTGGATGCCCATTCGCAGCTGAAGCAAACTGTCTGCAACTGCTTCTAGAGCACAGATTCTGGTTTAGTTTAATCCAAAAGACATTAAAATTTCCACACTACAAAGTTGCTCCACAATGTAAAAAGAAGTGTAGTAACAGGGATGGTCAGATCACTTTCAAAGCAAACCTGTGTCTGATCCAGAGTATTAACATATAGGAACTCACTCTTTTGGTTCACGTGTCTCTTCTAAAACTGTTCTTTCAACCACTGCCTCATTCATCTACTGAAGAGAGAATTTCAGGACACTAAGTCAGACTGTATGAGCAGGTATGTTTTCACAGTCATCTGTACAACAGTGTTTCTCCTTCCAAAGGCAAAAAAACCCCACCAAGTTCTGCTCACCCAAGTATTTGAAGTACCACCTACAGCTGTTTTTTATTACTGATACCTTCAGAACCCAGATACACAGTATGCACTCTGTGATATAGATACCCATCACTTAACAGAACTGATTTTTTGGTGTCATCTAAACAAAGAAAACATGAACTCAAACACCTTCAAGTACTACTGTCCTGAACAGTTTTAAAGGCAATCCGTAAAGTGTTGCGAAACTCTATCCATCTACAAGCCTTTTTTAAAACAAACATTCTCCCCCTACCATCCTCTCAATTTTTTTATTCTCAGACTAACAAAGTAAATCTAAAATCTTGCCTATCAAACCAGAATACAAAGAAATAACTGATCTATAACTGCACCCTTTTTTTGTGGCAAAACTGGAAAAATTAACCATACACATCTGGGTTTTATGCTCAAGCTCCACCAGAAAAGGAAAAGGAGCTTCACAGAAACAGCAAAAAATCAAGACATGCAGTAACTCATTCTTCTGTTCATACTTAAGGAAAGTTGTCCTCCCTGGGGACTTAGAGACAACAGATAAGTTCAGAACACACAGAGAGAACAGGTAGCTGTTAAAGAACTGATACTACTTGCTGACTAATTTTGATTTGTTAGAAAGAATTAGAACGCTTTTGAAATCCAGTAAATGTAAACGACTACCCTGCAATGAATGATTCATTTTCTCGGTCTGTTCAGCCACTACACATTCATACATATATTCAGTAGTTTATAATGTAACTACATATTTGGTGGTTTATTATGCAAAGTAAGTTGAGTACCATTCCACAAAAACTAGAAAATATCAAAGCTGAACAAAGACAGAAAGCTAGTAAGAACTACCACTAGCTACTTTTTAATTCTTGCCTAAAGAGATTCTCCTCAAATAACTACATCTACATAGGTCTCTTTTGTGGTTATTTTTCTTTAATAAAACTCTTTGTAGCTCTAGTTACCATTAATACACAATTACTAAACATTTCAACGATTCTGAAAATGCAAGAGTGCACTGAGTTTTTGAACTCCTCTCCCTACACATATTTACACCACCTGAGGCATTAATGACCTTGGTGACTTCTTACAACTACTTGCTTTAACTCAGGGTTGCACAGTCTCTTAGCAGAGTTAAGACTAATTGTGGGAAGAATCCATATAAAAATCTTAAGCATTTCTTTATCAATTTCTTGAGGAACTTTAAGATTATTGCTATAATTCAATTTTTAGAAACATTAGCATCCCAACTCTGATACACAAACATACAAAGTTAACCATGCCTCTAATCCAACTATTTACACTCCACTAGGCAGATAAGGTAACAACCACAACAAAAAAATCTCAGGTTTGTACTCTAATGTATATAACTGAGTAGCAGTGAAGTACCATGACCTGCAATTTACAGATACAAAACCAAGAGACATAATTATGCTGTTGGAAAATATATTTATACTTTTAAGGCAAAGTCCATGCTGGAAAAAGGTTTGAAACAAAGCACCTCAGCAGATACAGAAGCAGAAATAGGAGACTAGCTTGTGGGCTCCACTACAACTCTCACAGTCATTATGTCATATATCATCATCTCGAAAGGTTGTTTAAAAAACCCACAGGAAGGGGAGACAACTGAAAATTAACTACTAAACACAGAACCTTCTCTTAATTGACAATAAGATGTTTCTCTCCCCAAATATAAGTTAAAAGGCACAAGCAATTTGCATGTTTTTCCTCTGGGCATGCTGAACACATACTGAATGAGTTAAGTTTGCTAATTATTAAACCAAAACAGGCAAAAGAAAAGTGAAATTACCTTGGTGCTATTTGTCCCATTAATTTTAGGCACTATTTTGCTTAGAATTCAAACCCAGCTAGTTTTAGAAAAAGACCTAGAAAAACCTAGAAAATTAACAGAGAGCCTCTGCTTACATTCATAATCTATCTTAGAACAAATAAGTTATTTAAAACACCAGTAAATAATTTCATTAAGCCTCATGCTTTGTCACATATAGTAACAGACATTACCATTCTTTAGGTTTGCCTTTAATCTTTCAACATTTTGAATTTAACAGGCTCTTTCTGATCTGGTCATTGGTATAGAATTTCTCTCTTGCATCCTAACATAAGTGAACTCGCTATAGGACTAGGCTACATTTTTCTCTATTCAGCCATTCAATCATGTCTCAATTCAATGTTGCCATCCCAACATTCACATTTTAGTCTGTTTATTTTAAAAGAGCATTCAGCAGTTGGCTATTAAACAAGCATTTCATGAAAGTGGCGGGATGTTCATTACAGTAAACTTCCATCCACTGCCAGGAAATCTAATTTACCTATTCTTTTGATTATCAGACTGGCATATGGGCAGATTAAAAATAGGAAGACAGCCAGAAATAACTGCGTCTAATCTTGAAACATGTACATTTCCTGCAGCATAGGTGACTTAAACCCGCTCTCTCATCAAGTGAAATGAGACATTACGATATTTCTATAGTTCAACTGCATTACATTTTTGTATTAGCCATCTTTATCAGAAGAATGCAACTTCTCCCACTGCTACTTCAAACCCTTTTAATTCTGATGATAACTTAATTGATAAGCTTCATCCTCAGCAGAAAGATTATTCAACAGTTATTTTAAACTTGTCTACTCAGCACAGTCAAATTGGCATCCCAAAGGATGCATTCCATCGATATTTCCAGTGAAAGAACAAGGCAACATCCACCACACTGTGTCTAACAACCACCAGCGTCCTTTCACCAGTGTCAAAGTACTGCCACTGTGTCTATCTGTGGGAAAGGAGAGTAGCCAAGGCCATACTTTCTCCTGAATATGTTGGCAAATCTCAGTAGAACTCTTGAGTTCCTGCCATCACATGAACGTGGTGACCAAGTCTGGCTGGGTATTCAAAAGCAGGGCTCAGTTGCTACACAAGTTTCAACGAAAACATTATGCACATTCCCAGTCTGTAGAATGGTGATAATGAGGTTTCATCATCTTCACTATTAATTCTTAAACTTCCTACTTTTTCTCCCTGGAATTCTCTTCATAAGAGCAACCCTCCAATAATTAAAAAAGTTCAGATTGTATCTTTCATGATTCTGAACACTTAATCTCTTCTTGTACCTATCCTTGCATTCATTGTGTTATAAAAGAGTATATTGTCACAGGCCCCTGAAACAAGAACTCTGTGACAGGAATTGGTGGACAGGGGCAGAGCAACTTGGACTTAAGTAGTATTTGATGCTCTGCTGCATTGACATGCTTGCCTCCCAAATTGAAGAGGCATGGATTTGATGGATGGACCACACTATGCATAAAGAACTGGCTGGATGGCTATATGCAAAGAGTTGTGGTCAATGATTCACTGTCCACATGGAGACCAGTGGTGCCCCTCAGGGGTGAGTACTGGAGCTGATTTAGTATCTTTGCTGGTGACATGGAAAGTGGGACCAAGTGCACCCTCAGAAAATTTTCTGATGACACTAAGCTGTGTGGTGAAGTCAACATGCTGGAGTGAAGGGATGCCACCCACAGGGACCCTGACTGAACGGAGATGGGGACTGTGCAAACCTGTTGGAGTTCAACAAAGAGGTGCAAGGTTCTACACCTGGGTCAAGGCAATCCCAGACACACTGACAGGCTGGACAGAAAAGTGACTGGAAGCAGCCCTGCAGAGAAAGACTTGGAGGTGATGGTTGAAGAAAAGACAACATGAGCCAGCAGTGTGCGCTCACAGCCCAGAAAGCCAGATGGAATGCTGGGCTGCATCAAAAGAAGCACTGCTAGCAGATCAAAGGAGGTGATTCTTCCCCCATTTTATTCTGCTCTTGTGGGACTCCATCCACAGTACTGCATCCAGTTCTGGGTTCCCAGCAGAAGACATGGAATTATTAGAGCGAGTTCAGAGCAGGGCCATGAAGTTGGCAAGACTGCAGCACCTTCCCTACGAACATAAGCTGAGACAGTTGGGACTGTCCAGCCTGAAGAAGAGAAGGTTGTGTAAAAACACCATAGCAACCTTCCAGTATCTGAAGGGGCCTACAAGGAAGCCAGAGAGAGACTCATCATCAGAAACTAGTGATAGCACAAGGAGTAATGGGTACAAATTGAAATCAGGGAAGTTTAGGTTAAATATCAAGAAGAAATTCTTTACTGTGAGGGTAATGAGACACTGATCAGGCTGCCCAGTAAGGTTGTGGACACCCCAAGCCTGGCAGTGTTCAAAGCCACGTTGACTAAGGCCTTGAGCAGCCTGGCCTAGTAGGAGGTGTCCCTGCCCGTGGCAAAGGGGGTTAGGACTAGATGATCTTTCATTTTCATTCCAACCCCTTAACATTCTATGATTCTATGACTCACAAAACTGAGGAACTCCTTATTCATGATTTGATTTAATGCCTGGTTACTGAATGTATTTTATCAACTCACCAAAACAATATTTGGTCTGTTAGATAGACAAATACCAAACAGGATTTGCCTACTCGACCCATTCTCTCCATAATTCTGAAAAACAGAAGAAGAATCCTACCAAATTTTGGGTTTTTTTTCTATATACAGGACTCTGAGAATGCTACACCAACTCAAATGAAAACTGCTCTATTCATCCCAAAAGACAACAGAGAGTTACAAATAAAGACTTTATCCTAAAGGATTTTACTTCAGGGAGTTAAGGTTCTCAAAGGAGCAAATGCACCTGTCCAGCAGGTAGGAGAGAATGAACACTAGGAGTCAGTGTTCGAAGATGGATGGAGCTTTGATAGTTGCCTATGTTACATGAGCTCCTACAAGAAGAAAGAACTGCATGACCAGTTCAGAATGACCAATAATTAAGTGAAAGCTACATTAGTTAACAGAGAATTTTCCTATTCCTCTGATGAATCTTTTATTTACTTTACCTTCATACAGGAAATCATAAAGCTAGAAATATTGTATTCCACAAGACTGTACAACAGTTACAGAAGAGAAGATGGAAAAGACATTTGATCAAACTATTTTTACCAAAAACAGGCACACGTTTTTGTAAGTTTAGTCCAATTTCCTACTGGATCAGATCTATTTTCAGAGAATAGTTTTATAAAGCTCCACTGCCTTTCTGACATCACATACATCTTCTTTCTGAAAGTCTTTGTTCTGCCAAGTACTAGGTGTTATTAGATTAACCCTTCACAAATGAAAGTGGTGTACTCCATCCTTAGAGATGAAAGACCTGAGAAACAATACTATGGAGTTGTCTTTAACGCATATTTGGAAAGATAAACAGAAAAAAATATTTCATACCTCAAAAAAAACTTGCATACTTCCTAATGCAACCGATGCAAAAGCAGAGATGTATTAAAATGGGAAATGCTATCTCAAATGACAGTTTCAAGTCGTACTGTTTACCCATTATTTGAACTAAAATTTGCAAATTGTTGTACATCATTGTAAAGAAGTTGGTGGCCTAAGAACTTCACACTAGTTTCCCTCATGAAAACTAAAGCAATAAACACAGTGTATTATAATTGCACAAGGATATGCATGGAGGCCTTTAAAAACACCAGTTAAACACTTTTGACAGGTATAGATCAATGTCTGGAACACTAATTCCTGAAGATCTGCTCCCTAAATATGTGAATTTTAAATAGATTTTTGCCTTGTATGTCAGTTTAGGTAACATATCACACAGAAGAAACAGCATGCTGATGTCCTATAACTGTTGTAGTTTGATCCATAACTTGAAGAAGTCTTAAGTAGAAACAATGTACAACATATAGTACATCTCCAATAAGCCGAGAGTACAAGAAAATGATGACATTTAAATGGCAGAGTAAATGGAAAAGGTCATATGAAACTCCCTAATTCCTACTTATGACAGAAGCAAAGATCCCCCAGAAAAGGACTTTTTTTTTTTTGCTTCCTTCCCTTCAGACCCGTGGTTTATGAAGGATTCACTCTTTTAAGGGACTGAACATTTGAGACATACAACATAGATATTTTGATACAACGAGATACCCTACTGGACGATAGCATTAACATACATACACTCCTCGTACAACCCTGCACAATGCTTTCTATAGTCAATATTCTATGTTTTTAAACAGTGAATCTTCAATAATTGGTAGTTTTATAAAGTAACCTGGACTTTATTGATACACAGTGGTCAAAAGTGGGGAATAAAGTTTGGATTTCCAGGAAAAGGTAAAGGCAGGAAGGTATGCATCAGTACAGAAAGTTATGCCAGCATAGATGAGCAGCTGCTGCTTACAGCCAACTACTACAAGTAAAGTAGGATCTGCAGAGAGGTCTTCAGAGGTTTTTTCAAAGGGGTGAAGGACTATGCAAAGCCGACCACCTGAATGGGCAACAAGAATCAAGGATATTATGCAGAACTGTATCCACATATCACAGTAGTGTTTCTTAGAGAAATGGTGGTTTGTTGATAGAAGGGGCTTTCTTCATAACTTCAGTGAAGGCATCAAGTAACTTAATTCAGCAAAACACCTGCATCAGGGTAATTATGAAACTAAGTAACTATTTGTTAACCTTACAGGGAAAGATGACCTCTTGTCAACAACTTGCTAAAGTTTTAATAATTTTTATCCCTCCATCTATGTTTTTTCATCTTCTTAACTACCTTAAATTGTTACACTTCAGAGAACTATCACTCTTTTCTTGAATATTTGTACTTGGAAGGAGAAATGTTTTAACTTAAATCCTAAGTCTCAGATAGACTGTCACCTTCTTAGCAAATTCTTATAAGATTGCTACCTTCCCTGCAAGTAAGAACTTCAAAAATCCCATACATTCCAAGGATATAGCAACAAACAAGAAGGAAAGGGGAAAATAGAAAAAATTTAACATCAAGAACTGCAAAAACTGTTCTCAAAAGTTAAAGTAGAAAAGAACTGAAAATAGCATTGAAAATACAAGAGGAGCTTCCAACAGAAAGAATATGCTACTTTTCATTATCTAAATGGGATACAATAAATCACAACAGCCTTAAGCTGCAACAAGATATTAAGTTATACCGCAAGAGTTGGAAGAAGAAATTATTGAAGGCAAAGAACACTGAACTGAAATGTATTATGCAGGGAGTTTTTTTGAATCTTTTTTAATGGATGGTTTTGAGAACGGATAAAACAAGCATTTGTAGCTATGGCTTACCAATAATCACTGCTGCTTTGGAATCATGGTCTACATGGCTTACTTCAATACAGGAAAATATATTAATAAAACCTTATAGTACAGATCTCAGAAGTTCTAACTTCTAACTTCTAACAGCTCCAATCTAGTATGATGCTAGGGCTTGATGCCATTATTGAGGACAAGGATTACAACATTTATGTTCATTGATTAGATTTATGCTAAACAGTGAGGGTGCTTTCTTCTAAATATTTTTACACACTTTTTAACCAGATAGGTACACATATCATTTTACTTGAAAGTAGGACAACTTCCCTAATTCCATGTAGTTTAGCTTAAAAAAAATAATCAGGGGGTTTTGCTTCTATCCACCTCCCCAGTCAAAGAGATAATGTGACTGTTTGACATGGCAAGTCTCACAGTGATGAAGTAGCACAAAAATGCCTGAGGCAGCTGAAAGTGCATGGCTTGTCACAGTGGTGACAGGTGTTTCTCCTCGTGCATTTGGGAATCTGGGTAGTGTACTATATTTTAGCAGATTCCTTGCAATTTCTGGCAGCTGTACATCTCTCCCTGAACAGCACAACATTTGGACATCACAGGTATGAAAGTAAAATTAAAAGTATTAGAAGTTGCAATGGGAATCTTGCACTCATGATAATGTAGCTACCTACATTAACTGTGAGACCACAAGCAACACAGAATGGTAGAGGCAAACGTGTAAAGACAGACACGTCATAACAGAAACTGTTAAGTGTTACCTCAGTGTAAAAATCACTCACTGGACTCAACAAAAAAAAATTTTTTACTTAAAGAAGTGGAAATTATGGAATCCATGCTTACTCAAAAGAAGAGACACGGACTTAATTAGACAGGGCATAATTGAACTGAAAGTTCAAAAAATATCCACTTACCAACAATTACATTCCACCACTTTGTGCCTGTATTATGTAAACATCATTGCTGGCTGTTGAGCCAAACAAAATCTAAGGTGGGCATCTACCTATCCACTCAGTGAAGAGTTTGATGAAAGTTATCTGGAGTAAGAAATCAGGTGTGATATTAAAAAAAAGAGGAAATGTCTTCATACTTATATTAAAAAGGCACCTGATGTTTTGCTGGTAGTGTTTCTCACCAGCAGTGAACACTAATCTTATGGTCACATCACAACTGCAGGTGTTCAATGAAATAGCAAAAAACATCCTTCAAAGGATGTTGTGGTCTTTATACACAGAATTACTCTTGGCAAGGGATCACAGTCTAACTCCTCCAGGAAAAAATACAGCAGTCTACTGAAACACTTCCTTGTCATCAGGTTAAGACAGACTCTGGGTTTGGATAAATCCAGAATATGCAAGTAAAAGGTTAAAGAAAGGTTTTATTTCAAATTTTATGGATAGAACTGAAGATTATTTCTGTCATCTTGGGTCTGAAGACAAAGTTGAGAATACAGAAACTAAAATTGAGGAAGACAATGACAGTTGAAGAAGGTGACAGCACCAGAAAGTCGTCAAGTCTGTGAGGAATAAAAACTGAATGCCAATTATAGTAAGATTAATAGGAGAATTTGTAAGAAAAAACAATAGAAACAAATAATTAGCAAAAACTTGTAGTACACAGTGCTTACAAATATGTAATAGTAATAATAGATATGTAATCTTAGATTACATATCCCTGGATATTACCAAGATCTATTCCAGCATGACAGCACACTCAGAAAAATAGGGTAGGACCTTAAGGTCCTAATACTTCACTAGAACACCAACACACAGAGGAAACCAGCTTAGAACAGTAGGAACAAACTACAGCCAGAGTAGTTAAAAAAAATTTTCTTTAAAAAGTTTTGAGGTGTCTTTTGAAATGTCAAAAAAATTTCATTACCCAATTTTTCTATCATCACTACACCTTTTCTGCTACAAGTTTTAAGAAGATTCTAGGTTACTACTGGGTAAACTGCCAACACGAGAATTAATGCGTCTACTAACAGCTAAGCACACTTTTAACACATGATCTTTTTCATAACAGGCAGACATGGCAACCAAGAAATCAACCAAAAGTGCAGACAATTATTGAGGAAAGGTCACACAAACATGCAAATGGCATCTTATGCTTACAACATAGGCCACTTTATGCTGACAACTTGTACATTAGTAGAACAAACCTAACCACCTTACAGTTTTGGAGAATTTGTACCACAAAGTACAGCAGGAGAGGAAAAAAAAAGTCCTCAAAAGCAGATTCAGGAAAAAGTTGAAGTGTCAAAATAACAAAGGAGGGAAGACTCTAGATACATCAACTACAGAAAAACAGAAGAGGCAGAAGCACTACAAAGATGTCACAATCACCTAGTGACAACAGAAATTTTGTTACCAGTCTGCAATCTGTATTTTTTTATTTATATAATTTTTTAAAGGGTATACTGTGTAATGAGAACTGGAAGGGAACACAGCCCACAGTGAGGAGCTCTGATATACGCACCTGCAGCACATTCACCTAGCTCTCAAGCACAAAAACGCTAACACACATTTTGGTCTTCTCCAACTGAATATAAACAACTGGTCACCTTTAAGAGCCATGTCTGAAAATAATCTAATCAGCCACCACATGGTGACAAGAACAGCAATCTTCTTCGGACCATTCTGAATTCTTGCAATATTTACACTTGCAATTTTTAGTCACTACAGCTGAAGACACTTGTTTTGTCTGTCACATTCTGCACGCATATAGTTTGTGAAAACATAACCGTTTGTCAAGGATTTGCTCATTATCAAATTGCAACAGAAGAGCACAAATCACAATTTTAAAATCATTTAACATATACCCATATGGATGTGAATTCTGCCTGATAACAATAAAAATAATGCTCTCTACTGCATGCTGACAATGGAGAACAGAACTACAATCACACAGATCTGGTACAGGATTAACGTCCAGTCTATAATCCCCTTCAAATTTAAGAATAATTGCACCATTTCACAGAGCAATCAGCACAAACATATTTAATGAAATGCTGCATATAAAATACATCAAAGTAAACTTTATTCTTACAAAGAAGAAAACAGGTCTATAACATTTTCTGTCAAGGTACAAGGGTCTTGTTTTTCTGTGGTTTTAACAGTTGTTCTACACTGTTGGGTTGTAAACAATAAACATTTCAAACTGAGGTATTTCAAAACCAGATAAAGGATTTGGCTGTACAACTCCCACTTCATTTAAGAAGCACAGAATACTTAAATCCTCTATTTGCCTTTGAACCTAAGGATCTTTCCATGCTTTACTGCACATTCTTTAGCTTCCATCAGTTTGAAAATAAGCTCATTTCTTGAACACTGTTACCCACTTCATTAAAAAAAATAGCAAGGAAGTTGCTGGGCCCCAGAGTGAGTACCTGGCAAAATAAAACAAGGACACCAGACCTTCCAAGATCTGTGCAGCTATTATATGCCTAGAAACTAAGCATGAAGGAAAAAAAGAAAAAAAGCAAGTGAAATCATACTGAGAGAAATACTAAGCTTACTGAGCTTCTAGACCTAAGATATAAGTGATATATATTCAACTTAAATATATAATAAATAACAACTCTCAGTTTCATATAGTTGACCAAATCCTTCTTTCATGCATATATTTTCAGTCTTTATTCTAGAAAGCATGGCAGATACCTTTAAACTGTTATTTGAAAGGAGATTTCTGAGATGTTTTTTATATGTTTTTTTTACAACCTGTGTCATGCAGTGCAAACTAAGTAGAAAAGCCTACTCTGTGAATCATGAATACTATTTTGTGTTTGCCCAAATAAAGGATTAAAACTGCAGAAGAGGCAGGATAAGTATCCTGGCACCACAAGCACAGGTGAGCAGATTTAAAAAAACGCCTGCTGAACCAGTACAAAAATACTTGCCTAACAGCACTTTAATACATTAAGCATATGTTCAGACCTCCGTTCAAAATTTGAAAAGCAGGATCTTCCAACACTGAATGGCATGTCTCAACCCTCAGTGCTACACAACAGCCTTCAGCCTGCAAAATCAGACACAGCCGTAGTATAAATCTTGGTATGGAAGGAACAGTAACTCATTTCTAAACAGCATGATTTCTAAGTCAGCTTCTACACAACAGATTTGTTCAGTGAGACTTGTTTTCTAAAGGTGCATGGTTAAGAAATGTAGTAAACTTGGGCCTTGCAACAGTCATTAAAGTAATAAGAAGAATATTCATACTTGTTAAACTTTAAATCAATCAATCAATCAGCTCTTGAAGCCACCAAGAACACATAACCACAATTTCAGAGATAAATCTGCTTTAGACATCAGTAATCTACTCTGTACATGTCAAGGATGGTGTCTTCATCGCCACCTACCCAACACTACTTCAGTTCAATGAACAGCTCATTCACAAGTTGAGCCGCAGCCAGGAAAGGCAGATTTCCACCTCTCAGTGTATAAAGTTAAGAAAGTAGGCACAAAGATAAAATAGACCAAGAACACACTGATCTGAACCAACATAAACCAATCCCTCCATGCTTAAACCGATGTTTCTGTGCATCAGCACGGACACTCTAACAGGGCACAATAAGATACATTTTGACCAGAGATAAACAAACCTGACATATGAGTCCTGTATATACAAAATAAAATAAAACTTAAAATATTTAGTAGCAAATCTTACTGCTTAGTAGCAAGTAGAGCCCAGTTTAATCTAGAAGCGACAGATGTGAAATTAGCATGCTACAATGGTCACCAAGAACCAACTCTTTAAGAAATCGGATACAAAATCACAAATAAAACTAACCATGTGAATTCACCCTTATCCATTCCACCTTTTAACAATTTGCCTGACTGTCCATGAATGGGTGACAGTAACGTGTAAACAAACGCTATCACTTGTATCAGCCAGACTATTAAACAAAGTGCAGAGTAGTGGTTTCTGTGGCCTCAAATATTTGAGAATTTGTTTTATACATTGGGACGCATCTAATGCCGTCCAAGAAAGGGTATCTAAGAGAAATCAAGGCTATGTATAGACACAGACATGACTAAAATGGTCTGCTTTTTTAGCAGTCTATGGAGCTAGTACCAAAAACTTTGTTTAGGAACGAATACCCAGCAGGGTCACCAGCTCAGAAGGAACACCTGCAAACAAACCCTGCCTTAGGACCAGCCCAAGCTCCAGAAAGCGGGCCTTTCCCCGACGGCAATTAATTACACACAACGGTGCTTCAAACAGTGCCGGATCGGGAGCCCTCTCCCGAGGTGGGATTGCGCTCCCTTGACAGGGCGAGAAAACCAGGAGCAGCACCACAGACCTGCCACCACCACCAGCGACTTTGTATAGTCCACCGCCACCTTCACCTTCCCAGGATGGCAGAAACTCCGCTATCCCTCCAGGGTGCGAGATAGGGAAGGGAGCGCGGGGAGGAAGGGGGCACAGAGCAGGAGCCCCGCGCCTGGGATGCGGGACGGACTTCAGCTCCTGCCCGGCCCCTCGGAGGAGCGGCGGAGCCCCCACCTCCCGGACCGCCGCCTCCCTCCCTTCGCCCCCGGGGGAGGAGGGGTGTCGGACGGACGGGGATGGGGGGGCCCCTGGTCCGCCACCGCCAGGAACAAAGGGCCCTTCGATAAGCCGAGCCGCAGAGCACAACAAAGGGGCCTGGAGACCGCGAGAACCGGGGCGGGGGGAGGCGAAGCGGGGGATGGGGATTACGGGCCGGGCCGGAGCGGCAGCGGGCGCGGGGGCCACTCCGCCCCAGCCCGCAACGAGCGGCGGCGTCGATCGCCCGGCCCGGTGCCGAGCCCCGAGTGCCCGCTCCCCCCTCCCGGGCCGGCCGCCGCACCGGGCCGCCGGCTGCGGGTTCCCCGCGGCGGGGGCGGCGCTGGTCCCGCCCGGCCCCTGCGCTCCGGCCTGGCCAAGCTCACACACACACACACCCGCCGGGGAGGGGAGGGAGCGGGCGGGGGCAGGGCACGGAGGAAGGGAAGGGAAAAGGGAAGAGGCGGCCTGACCTGGCAGAGCTGCTTGCAGTACTCGGTGGCCGCCTGCACGGCCGGCTCGCGGCTCTCCCGCAGCCCCGTCTCCAGCTCCAGCAGCCGCTCCCGCAGGCGCCGCAGCTCCAGGAGGTCGCCGCCCGGGCCGCCGCTCTCCCGCTCGGCCTCCTCGTCCGCCATCTTCGCACCCCGCTCCGTCGCGTACGCAGCCCCCCCGCCCCCCTTTCCTCCCTCCCTGCCTCCCTCGGCTCCCCCCGCTCCGCTCCCGGGTCACGTGATTACACAATGCCACGTTCCAGGGACGGGGGGTCACGTGCGGAGGAGATGGAGACGCGCGGGAGCGCGCGGCGCGCGCGCGCGCGCACCGCCCGCCGTCCCCCCGCGGCGCAAAGGACTGGGGCCGGGGAGGGGGCGGGGCCTCCGCCCCTCACGTGACGCGACGCCACGCGCGCCGGGGTGCGCCCCCGCGCGGCCACGTGACGGGGCCCTCCCCCGCCCGCGCGGCGACGCGTTTTGGCGGCAAAACGGCCGCAAATGGCGGCGGCCTCGGGGGCGGTGAGGGCTGGCTGCGCCGGGGCCAGACTTTGCCGCTGTGCCTCGAGTTCAGAATCACGGAATCAGTTAGGCTGGAAAAGACCTCTCCGATCATCGAATCCAACGTACGACGGAACGCCATGACATCAACTAGACCGTGGCACTAAGGGTCACATCCAATCCTTCCTCCCACCTGAGAGCACCGTGTGGCACGAGCTACTGCTGGATGGGCCATGGCCGACACCACTGAGGTTTTGTGGCTTTGTTGTTTACCTCACCTTTCTTCCTCTGCGAGAAGTGTGTTAGCCTCAAGGATGCTACTGAGTTGTCTTCACACCTAGATCGTCCCACTTTTATAATTGGAAATGGTAAATGCAGCTTGGCTCTTCAAATAAAGTAGTTAAGATCTGGAGGTTCTGTAGGTTTTTGTTGCCCGTGCATGCTGGACCCAACAGCATCTCACGCATTTGTGGTGTACTCACAACAGTGCAAAGCTCCACTGATGGACATTGTGCTTCCCTGCATCTACTAAATTAGCTGAGGAGACTCCTTCATCTGTCACAGGTACTGGAAGTATTGGAGATAGGCCTGGGCATTGATTCTGGTGAGAAGCCAAACATGGATCTGATGGATGCTGAATTGGCATGGATACACGTTTTGCAGTCTTCTGGGTTGCACAGGTTGACACATGTTGGTGGCTTCACACTCTTCACGTTGCCAGCCCTCATTGAGGAATTGAGGAGGAAATGTGTTATAGCAGCGAGAGCCCTGCATGAACTGAATCATTTCTTATAGCCAGCCAGCACTGTCTTAAGGAGGACATTTCACATCATCTGAAAAATGATGAACATTGGTACTTTACACAAACTTAAATTGGGTGTAAGTGTTTTGACTGGAACTAAATGTGCTTTTCAGTCTTGCACTGACCCATGTGTAACTCAATATCCCATACCCGCTACTTTACTTGGATGTTCTGTTTTTTTGGTCACAAAAGAGAAATCACTCTACTTCTTGCATACAGTTGAAAGCTGAGGCATGTGGTGAAATGAACACTAAATCAGAGATGGGAAGAAAAGAGGTTCCTCCAGGACTGCAGCAATGTTAGTCTGCAAGTGTAGACATTCACAGTGATAGCACTGAATATGCAATGTTTTGGAGACAGGCCTGGGGATCTGGTCCAAAAATCACCACATTTTGGGTCATAGCAGTGAACTCAAAGTGGTATGTTTCTCATTTTTCATACGAGCATCCAAGTAGATGTCTTATTTGCAACTTGTAAGCCTGAAGCATTTTAAGGTTCTTGACTTTTATTGCACAGGAAATCCATTCTGTTACAAGTAGAAGGAGAGAAAACTTTTGGCTTTTTCATTTAAGGCTTAATATAGTACCAGGAAAATCTGGTTTGCATGTATCCCTCACTACCAAATCACCTATAACACCAGTACTAGTCAGTCATGCAAATACTAGAAACAATGGCATGAAGACCTATTAATTCTTTCTCAATCACTTAATATATGTACAGGATCTAAAATACCTTCTCTGGATAATTCTGTCCTGTACTGTGCTGTTTGCAATTATTTTCACTTAAGGGTGAACCACGCTAGCCCAACTGATAGTTTGTCCTTGCTTTAACTTGCTGTATTGTTTCTGCCTTGACTGGGGGTGATCTGAATTGAGCCCAGGGCAGGAAGGAAGGAGAAAGGGAGTGGGGTTTCTTGCTCATGCCAAAAGTTAGCACTTGGAGAGGGTAGAGTAAGTGTTTGTTTTGTTCTCCTCAAGGTCAAGCGGAAAGTAGGCTGTCCTTCGTTTGTGCTACACTGAAGAGGACTTGCACTTAAGCTTCCAGGGGCCTTGTGCAAGGGGGGACTCCTGTCTTTAACCATGACTCACAGGCAGTTAATTGCTAAGCTAATATCTAAGAGACCCAGAAAAGAATTATTAAGTAGAAGGAATAACCACAAACAGTGGTGAATAACAAATGAGTTATTTTTTTCATGACAACAGTGAGAATGTGATGATAGCAACTGAGTCAAGCATGGCAATGGCCTGAGAAAGAGGAAAAGAATAAAGAGCAACTATGAGGCTGTGTTATTCATCCTGTATTTGACTCCTGACAGAAGCTACACTGTGGTGGATAGAACTCTTGGAAGAGAAGAGCTGGTGTTTGATGGTGACAGGAGAAAGATTGTGCAGAGAAGAGCTTCTTTTCAGATACCTCTTTTCTTCGTGGACGGGGGCAGACTATGTGACAGTGGAAGAATGTGAATATAAAAGAAAGGAGGCTTGCATTGAAGAAGAAGACACGTTGACTATAATTGTAAATATAGTCAAGTAACCCACTTGCTGTTAAAATGGAAAATACAGAGAAGAGAGAAGCAGGTGAGGAAGATGGGTGTATTAGGAAGGACAGTTAAAAGGAGGGGGTGAAAAAATGAACCCAACCAAAGCAGTCCAAGGAGCAAAGACAGTGAAGAGGGTGAGAAAGAACAAAAAATGGATGGAAGACTGGAAGGGAAAGGACCTGACTTTTACACCAGTTCGAAGACAGAATTTTTTGTTAAGAGGACCTGAAAGGCTTATTACTTGGGTGTGCTAGAAATAAAGATTTAAGATAAGGGCTTGTAGCAGTAAGTATTCCTCACCATCAGAAATTTTTTTGGGGTTTAATTACACTCTTCCCTGTTCTCTTATTCTTGCCACTTCCTTGACTGATTACAGTAAATTCATGAATACAAGCTGCACTGAGTATAAGCCGCATCTCTGGGTATTGGCAAATATTTCGTTCTTTGTCCATAAATAAGCCGCACCTGAATATAAGCCGCTCTGTGGTTCGCAGCGAGGACCCGCGTGCAACGAAGTTGCCAAATACTAACAGAACCGCGGCATGGCGGGGGGTTTACTGGCTCAACTAAGGCTGTGCAGGCTCGGCCCACTAGGGGCTGCTGACAGGGCCAGGTGGCCCAGGCGGCACTGCTACTCGGGGCTGGCTGCCGCCTCTGGGTTTGCTCGCCCCGGTCCCGCTCCCGCTCCCACCGCGGCGCCGGCCGGGCACGGAGAGAGTGCCCCGCACCCGCCGTGGCGCTGGCCGGGCACGGAGCACCCCCTGCTCCCGCCACGGTGGCAGAGGGCGGGGGCAGAGCCCCCCCCTCCTCCCCGAGCCACGGCAATGGCAGCGCGGGGCTCCCGTCGGCTCCCCGAGCTGCGGCAATGGAGACGTGGGCTCCCCCCGTCTCTCCCCCGGGCTGCGGCAGAGGAGGGAAGAGAGCTCTCCCGCTTCTCTCCCCGCCCCTCCGTGCTGGCTGCAGGGAGCCAGGGCAACAGAGTAACACTTTGTAACAATCGCAGAATGCCGGCTTTTACTGGCAGGTGCTTGGCTCAGCGCCCTGGCTGGCATGTCTGGGGTTGTAAATGTCAGAAAATTATTCACATATTAGCCGCCCCCGAGTATTAGCCACACTTCTGGGTTTCCACCAAAATTTTTGTCAAATTGCTGCGGCTTGTATTCGTGAAATTACTGTAATTATTTCCACAGTGTGGTGTTTTCCTAGTTCCATACATCTATTCTCGTGTCTCAAATAAAGGTGTCATGTAAAGAAGGCACATCAGATACTTTTTATGTTTTGGGGTGCAGGACCTGGTTAGAAATGCGTAAGAAATAAAGGAGTCTTCATGACCTAAACTCTCCTGTATGTGGGTTATTTACCTATTAGTTGTTTGAAGTAGCTTTAAATATAGAAAAGAAAAATTATTTTAGGTAGTGGAAGAGGGAAATCGAGTAAATAGCATAAGAAGCATCAGAGGTTAGGATATTGACAGCAAAGAGAGAGGGTTGGAATAGTGAATAGAATGAAATGGAATAGACTGGAATAGAATAGAATAGAATAGAATAGAATAGAATAGAATAGAATAGAATAGAATAGAATAGAATAGAATAGAATAGAATAGAATAGAATAGAATAGAATAGAATAGAATAGAATAGAATAGAAGAGAGCAGTGTAGCTTAGACTGTATGTAGCCAATAGTTGAGAGGAGGATTAACTCTTGCAGGAATAATGTTATGTTGGAAGAAACAATGGTGATACTTGTATGTTGCTGGAGCCCTGGCAACAAAACTAGATCTTTTAGGGGTAACAGAAGATATGACAATGAAGATTAGGATGGGATCATACGAATATTAAAACACTCATGGTGTTTGGGAAGCTAAGGGGATTAATGGAGGATTAGAATTTGCAGTGTGATAGATATTAAAGAAACAAGCAGTAACAGGACAAAGAAAGTAGAACTTGTTTGAGTTGGTATTGGGAAAACGTGTCAAAGAACTTCTGTTAGCGAACATGAAGATGTGCTGGAGATGTTTGGCTTCAAGTCTGGAGAGAAATAGTTTTTGGAAGACTAATTAGGAAAAATACTACTTGGAACAAAGGTAGGTTGATAACTAAGGTTCTTCATTTCAAAGGTCAGACTTTGAGAAATTAAGGAAATTAGCTGGTGATGACAAATTCATCTAGGTGGTTGAGGACTTGGATGTGGAAAAAGTTTGGTGGCTGACAAATCTCTCTGCAAAAACATATCTGTAATTCAAATCTCAAACAAGAGCGACAGTCAGTCCCAGCTTGATAAATAGCCACTTCAAAAGGGTTATTGGGAACAATCAAAAGCTTGAAAGGAATGGAACAAAATGATTACTTGAAAAATATTAAGAAGGGTGAGAATAAAGTGAGAATTTTGAGAAGCTCAGCTTCCTTTACAAAGGAAATTAAAGTAGGGGCTAAATGAGAAAGAAGATATGAAAACGAATGTTTCCACATTTGAGATGAAAGCAAAAAACCTATCACATACCCATCTGAAACATCAGAAGATCTTTATTCATCCAGAAATTTCCATTAATGATGTAGGGGGAAAAAATTAGGTATAATAATGAAATGTGCTGATGATACAAAATAGTGAGACAATTTCAATATGAGAAGGATCAAGACTAGATGACCTTCAGAACATTAATAACAGAATGGATTCATTTTAATAACACAACATGCAAGGAGACTGATAGCAATACTTTCTGCAGGGGAAGAACCTCATTAGTTAGAAGTAACATGGGTAGGAAGTGCTCGTTGTGTTAGTTGAACATGACCAACTCATCGATACAATCCAGCTGCAAAAAAAGTTACTAAAATGACATGACATGCCAGGTCAGCTATTTCCATTAGATACTGCAGATAAAAACATTGGTCTCGTCTCATCTGAAATGATTTATGCTATTCTGGTCACTGTTATTCAGAAAAGATGAGATGGCACCACAGGAGGTACAAAGAAGGACTCAAAGAAAGATCAGTACAATGGAGGATCTGTTTCATGAGAGGAGAATAAAAACAGTTCATTTAGCTAGTGAAACAAAAGGTGACAAGAAGTGTAATTTCAGTCTGGAGACAGTATAAGTAAGCATTAGTTAGGACAAAAGGTTTTCAAGCTGAAGGATGGTAGTGTGTGAAGAAAAATGGGTTAACTGATTATTGAATATGTTGAAACAGACATGGCTATCATGTTAGACAATAAACAGTGCTATTTCTGAGGCATGTAAGTGTTCCTTCACAAGGTCACAAAAGAAACTTCATGAAAATGTTAAAATGGTAGATTTGCGCAAGGGGATCTGATTGTGAAAATTAATTGCAAATAAAACATAAACTCCAAAAGGGACAAGAAAATAAATCTCGTGTAGTCACATCTTCCTCAATGATAATGCTGCCTTCTGTCAAGGCTGGGCCCACATTCCCCAATATTCAAAATCACTGATACAGGTCTATATATTACTCTGTAATCAACATAACCTATATGTCTGACAGCAAGAGAAAAAACAATTGAGCAGAGCCTGGTCTTAGGTTGTTTTTGCATAAGCTAGGGGAAGAAATGGAAGAAGTTTTTGCAATATCAATTTTCAGGTTGCAGAAAGGAGCAAATTAATGATGGGGGAGGACAGCACATTTGAAAATACAACCTCGGTTATGGATCAGCTGTTTTTTTCAGAAGGAAATCTTGAAAAATATTTTCAGAGCTATCTTAAAAGCAAGGGAGTGGATATGTTCTCATTTACGTAATTTACATAATTTAACACAAACTACAGTGCTAATACCTGTAATTAGTGGTGCCTTTCTACCTTTCCACTTGTGTTTTCTGTTTATCATTTCCCTTTGTTCGCTTCCCAGTGCACACTGCCTGAATTCTCAATATTTAAATTCTCATTAAGAGAAGCTAGCAGAGTTCTAGCTATACAGTAATTTCACGATTACAAACCTCACTTATTATAAGCCGCAGGTCCGGATGTCGGCAACATTTCGTTCTTTGTCCATAAATAAGCCGCACCGGATTATTAGCTGCACTTTTGTTCGCAGCGAGGATCTGCGTGCAACTTTCACAAAGTTGCCAATTAGTAACAGAATCACGGGATCACAGGGTTTACTGGCTCAGCGCCAGGTGGGCCTAGCTCACAGCCACCCCTCTGGGGCCAGGGCATGCCTGCCACTGCCCGGCGCCGTCCCTCTGGGGCGGCAGGCTCGTATTTCTGTGTTGGCAAATTTCTGAACTTTGTTCATATATTGGCTACGTCTGATTATATGCTGCACTTCCGGGTTGGGACCAAAATTTTAGTCAAAATGGTGCGGCTTATATTCGTGAATTACTTTTAAAAATTATTAAGGAAAAGAAGGAGTATCCTGGAGATGGGTGTGTGTTCCAATCTTTGCATTCTTTTGTTCCTTCTCTTCCCCATTTGGCAAGATTTGGCTTTTCAGTTAGGATTCCGCAGAGACACTTTTTTTTTTTGGTAGTTACTATAATTTTGTATCTAGAAACTGAATCGTATTCATGAGTATGGAAGAAAAGGATTGGGCACCAGGATAGGGAAGTTCTTATGAACAAACTGGGGAGGGAGAGAAGAGAGTATGTTTAAAATAAAAAATGGTTATCCTGCTAATAGATAAAGGAAGAATTTACTTGTAGGTGTGAGGTCATTTAAAAGAACATTTTGTTTTTCATTTTTATCTGCATTCTGCATTCCTGATTCTTCACGATTTAGCTGTTTTATAACCAGTTAATTACTTGGTAGTGACACCCAGCTCTTTGCTGTGATAAAGCATAATATTGCTTCTCAAGAGCATGTTTTACAGCAACAGATTTATTTTTTAAAAGACATTAAAAAATATAAAATATTTCATTGAATTTTTCAGCAAATATTGAAAACCCCTGATAAAATATAGATCCCTGTGTCAATAGAAGGAAAAAATGGTACAGCCTGCAAATGGCAGGAGGAGGTAGAGGGATGGACTTTAAGAAGGGTTAGTATATAAATGTTCTGTAATCCTTTTCCATTCTCTGACTGATGATGAACTACATATACTGTCTGTTACAGCAATATTGATTGCAATCAGATGATAAAATCATTGCACAGAAAAAGAAACTACTGCAGTGAAAATAAAAAGATGGAAATTTAATGAATTCTTGATTAAAAAATGATTTTTTAGAATTAAATCAAAGCCTCATTCTCATTGCTGAGAGTTAGTCATGGAAAAAACAAAATGCTGAAAAAAATATGACCAGTTAAAAATTTGTTTCAAACAATGCATTTATCTTCAACAGCCATCCCACACTTCTCATCTACATTCCTTACGCTACAAATTTTCTTCACTCAAAGCGTTAGATTTACTTACAATTAATCCACTGGTATAGAAATGGAGATTCTTGTTGGAATGCATTAACTTCCTCTGTTAAATCTTCCCTCAGGCAAACCTCTTGAAAAATATTTCCTTTGTCTAGTACACACAGTTTGGTAGCTCCTTTCTTATAGTGAGATAACAATTCTTTTGCAGTGATTTATGCATACTATTCAAATACAAAACCTGCATTAAATTATGGTACATTAAAAGATCTGAGACGTGCCTGCCATTACTTAGGCACCATTGTGCAAGGAAAAATGTGGTCTGATCCTGTTGCCGTTCAAGCCCGTGTTTACAGAAACAGCAAATCACTCTGATGTGGACTTGCAGTGATGTAGCAATGCTGGGTAACTTTTGGCTTGCAGAGGCCAAACAGGCTGTCAGACTCACTGATGACCAGGTACACCTTTAGTATTTTTATTAATCATGCAAACAAAGTTGTTGTGTGCCATTTCAAAAGAAGCAGCTCAGGACTTCTGGAGGGAAGATTTCACAGCCTCTGAAACAGCTTGTTTAAATGCTTCGCAGTCTGAACTGTTTGATTGGATTCATAGTATTCAACCTAAATCCCGGCTGGAAATTCATCTGATCTTTGTTCTTTTTCTAGTTGTCATGGTGGAACAATAGCTGCCAAATCTTTTATGGCAGCTTACTACATTTTTGAATGCCACTATAATACCTTTCCTTGAGCTCTTTATTTCACAATTTACTGCCCTATTTCTAAGCCACATAAACCTCATTCCTGCAGCTTTCCTCACCGCTGGTGTTTCCTACTTTCCTTGCTGTCATATGTGTCCCTCACCCTCAGTGATGGACTGCAATTTTTATTTCTTGGAGCACAGTGTCCAGTGTCCACCTCAGTTCTGCATTTGCTGGGACTTTGCCAGAGCTGAGTTAAGTGGAATGATTACTCTTTGTGTCATCTATTATATTGCTGGCTCTAGCTTGTTATCTCCCCCATTGTTTTCTGCCTACACAGTTGTTTCCTATTCTATATTTAACTTTCTGCCCTCATTAGATTTCTCTTTCCAAAGTGTTGTCTGGTTTGTATTTTGTCTGATTGATTTTAAGCTGATTCTTCAACACCCATTTTTAGTGCTATTTCCATCCTTCAGAGCACTTTGCCACTTTACCCAAGCTGATGTCACTGCCAAACTGTGTCAGTGCACTCACATGCCATCACCCAGGCTGTTAATGGATGTGGGGTATAAAACTGTTCCCAGGATGACGTACTGTGGGACTCCTCCTGAGAAAGCTTCCCAGAATGACAACAAACCATCAATTACTGCACTTTGAGAACAATTTTACAAATGTTGTGCACCTACGGGGTTGCTACTTACCTCTGGAATGCACTGACGTGGCTCACTTAGTAAAATTCTGTGTGGAACAATGTCAAAAGCTTGTCATTGTCATGATGCATCATATCTGCTATTTGCACTTATTTGTTAAAGCAATTATCCTGTCAGAGAATGAGATTAGCACCAATTGATACAATTTTTCTCATGACTAACCCATTTCAACCGTTTTTTAATAATTATTATAATATTCCAGGCATTTACATTTTTTAAAATTTAATAATTTGTTCCGTTTCAGGGGATAAAAGTCAGGTTGACAATGTAAAATGCTTTATGTTCTCTATTGCCTCTTTTACAAATAAGCATTACATTTCTATGGTTCGAACCTTCCTTGCTTGCTGTTATTTCTGGAAAATCATCATTGGTGATTCAAACACTACTTCAGTTAGTTCTGGTTAATTTTGTCACAGGCCATTTTTGCCCCCTAGCTGTCGTGGGATCGAGGGTTGGACTCTCTAAGCTTGTGTTTGACAATCCCAATACCATTCTGCAACATGTGCGCTTAGTGTGAAAAAATTGTTGCGAGCAGCAGATCGCGTGTGCTTGTGTACACCCCGCTCGGCCAGCGTGTGAGTGCATGAGTCAGTGCCTCTGAAATCACTGCGACTTGCGACATTGCCCAAGTTAATGAGACTTCACACCAGCGCCTGCTCTGCAAACAACTGCAGGCTGCTCGCTTGGAGAGCTGGAGTGATCCCCTGCCCTGAACTGCGTTTGAATGTCTGTATTACCTCTGTGCACACCGGGATGCTTGGGAAGGGCGTGTTGGCAGGGCAGGAGCGGGGGTGAGCGCAGTCACGGCTGGGTGTTGCAGTGTGGAACCCGGGGCGTGTGCCAGCCCTGCCCCGAGCGCCGAGTCCTGGCTTTGGCCGCGGGCACTTGGATCGTGTGAGCTCCACCCGAGCGCACAGTGCTGATCCTGAGGACAGCAGCAATCCAGCGGCACCGGGTGCTGCTGTGACTCCGATGACAAGCCTTGCTTCTCAGCTGAACGCAGAGATTCAGATGTGGCAGCACGCTGCTGTGTCTCTACTTTTGTGACTGGTTGATATGGGGCCATGTCACAGCAATCCTTGTTGCCTGCAGAATGCCTCTGGATCCTCTGCTGATACACTCCTTGGAGTTTTTAAACCTGTTTTCAGAATCTCGGTGTCTGTAGTGATGCTCGGAGAAAAACTGTAGTGGTTGAAATAGGGAGTAGATAGAGTAAATTTAGATGGGCTGCTAAAAGGTGAGGTTTTGGTATTGTGGGGCTTGTGAGCCAAATGTAAGAATCTGAAGTGCAGCTGTCCGTGCTTACATCTGAGATAGATGTCTAGGTTTCCCTTATAACCAAGGAGAGTGGCCAACTTATCTTGGCCTGAGGTAGTTGTCAAAAAAGATGTCTAAAAGTGCCTTTTCCCCTGCTTTTGATTCTGAGGGAATCTAGAAAGTCAGTTCAGCTGTCTGTCTGGCATTGCATCTGCCGCTGTCTGATGAGACAAATCTCAGACTCATTCAAGTAAACTTTGCAGATTATGTGTAGCCATACCTTCAAAGATACATTCCAAGTATGGTAAATAATGAAAGTATCAGTTCATATCCGTGCATACTTTCCCCCCCGCCCCCTAATTTCCTTCCCCACTCTTTCCTCTGCATGAAATTTTATTTTGTTAGACTTTGATTTGCTAGATTGATGAATCACTTACTCCATGGTTAGTGCTTGCTCATTCCTCATTTGTAGCTGGCACTGATTACAACTTTGTAGGATATGTAAGATTTGGTTGAGTGGGAGGGAAACCATGTGCATAGGATTCATATTTCTTCTTGGAAACATTTGCTAGACCACCACCCAGAAATTGGTTCACAGACAGCAGGATGTGTAGCTCCAACATAAACTGATGGACAGATCACAGAGGACCCTTTTGTACACCCCTGAACCCATCACTCACTACATTCCCTGTCCTGCATGTCTGCACTGAGCAATTCTCCAAGTTGTGTTCTGAGGAATACTAATCATATGTTTGTGAGTACTAATTCATGATTTGCTTTACATAGGTTTTTAAAACATGCTGCTATGAATGCCAGTCTGAAAAAGTTCCAAAAAATGTTTCTTCCTCTGTTTTCATTGCACATTAAAGCAGCATTGGTGGAAGACTTAGAGCAGTCAGGAAACTGTTAAAACACAAAGATATTGGCACTGAACTTTACTTTTCCCTGTCAGAGTGAGCTGATTTCACACACACGACCCTTTAAACCAATAAATCAATGGTAAACTTGTGACCTTATTTGCTGTAATGAATCACTTATATTGCCATGTTCTGCAGCGTATCAAACAGCAGCAAGTCTGTGCACCAGTGCACTCTGCCTGGTTCAGTGCTCCAGTGAAGCTCTGTTTAAATTAAAAATGTACATTTCAGCTTGAGAAGGCATACCAAATGTTAACATTTGTTCCCTAGTCATACTTTGCTTGGTAATATTTGGTCCTAGCCAGAAGAAGTGGCAAAGCTGTGCTATCTCAAAATTTCCCACCTAATACCTAGATGTGGCTTTTAAAATGTTTTTTAAAAATTACCTAAACAACTGTAAAGGATATTAGCAGGAAAAAAAAATACAATTAACAAGTGGTGATATTGAAATGTTTTTATTAGCTTGCTAGCCATAGGTCTGATTGCCTTCTTAGAGTAGCATGTAGTGCACTCTCAGGTATCAGCATTGTGAAGCTGGAGCTGAAGGTTTACTTTAAAGATTCTGTGTGGCACTTGCCACATGATTTTTTGCCAGTCTGGAAGTATCTGCCTCTACCAAAGAGTCTACGAGCTGACAATCCTCAATACATATTTCTATGAATTCAAACGTAATACTGTTGAATGCATTTTGTGTTAGTCTGTGGACTTCTCTATGCCTATCAGACTCTAGGTCCTGGTGAAGTTATTCCTACCTGTGAATAATTCTGGGAAGGTTATGTTCCTGCACTTGCAGCACTGTCCTTTCAAAGGATGCAGAGTATTCCCTTCTCAGTGTCAAGCAAGCAGAGTGTTGGTCTGTAGTTGTTATACTGTCTAGGACTATACATCATGAATAAAAATAATTTGAGTAAAAGGATAGCCTTTGCTTCAGAGAATTTTCAAGCTAAATACCCACTAAAACAAGAGATTACAAAGAGTACAGAAAAAGAGAAAGCATCTAGGAGGCAATTAGCAGATAAAATCAATCCTCACTTTCCTCCTCTTTCTAACCTCCTAGATATGTTGTAGGAAGTTAGAGAACTTCTACTTTTAACATGTCTCTTAGATTGTCTAACTGAATATTAGACAAATATTTCAGCATATTAGACAAAGTATTAATGGTGCTTTGCACTGGATTCATCTGGTTCATTGTGAATATCTTAAAAAATGGATATGACTGTCTAAACCAGCTTTCTGTCTATAACCAGTGGAGAGAAACAAGGAATTGTAGGGCATCACCCATTTTATTCTAAGGTGAGAGCTAAGACAGAGTAGTTGAATGGCACCCTGAAAATGCTTATGTCTTTCAACTGACTGCCAGAGCAACCAGCATGGACATTGGCCATATGTACTGCAGATATCCAGAGTTGAGGGGATTTGAATCCCACTGTGGTAGCTTTTTTCCTTCTGTGCACTTGTGCAAGGGTAAAATATCAATAATCTGTACTTCCTGACAGCTTACTACTGAAGTGCGCACAGAATGTTGCATGAACAAAGTAATTCCTGAGTGTTGAAGCAGGGAGTGATCCCCTGAAGCATTTCCTACTGTATTCTCATGTCTGAAAAGAGCACATACACACCATCTAGGCCATCTGAACAGAAGACTTTATTCAGTCATTTCTCAGCTCTTCCATTTCACGTTCTAAACTTACCTTAAGAAATTGTGTGGATCACAAAATAATATAAAATAGCAGCTTTAATTTTTTTCTGGTTTTCAGATTGCCACCTCCCTCCCCGAAAATTCACAGCTCAGACCTTTACAGTCTACTTAGATAGATATTTAGCCTAAATTTGAGATGTAAATGTAATGGATTGCTGGCCCCTGAGGACAGCCATGTAATATCGTTGGCAGCAAATGGTTACTGTTTTGCTGTGTGAGAATGGCTAAATTTCAACAACGTGGGAAATAAACCCTAAATATCCAGCTATCAAAGCACTGTAAGTTCTAGTTTGAAGTGTTATTATGTAAATGTAAGCCCTTTTTATTTCTGATAGACAACTGTACAGAGGTGGGCAACACTGGCCCACTTTGCTTTCCAACATGACATTAATTATAATGCTCTAGCCCATTTTCCATGTGCTGACTCACACCAATAGCCAAATATCATGTCTGATTTCCTTTAGCAGTCACTCTGGTAGTCTCTGGCAAATGTGAAACAAGTGCTGTGCACAGTTTCTCCAAAGGGCAGGTGGCTGTAGGAAGGGATTGCTTAGACATGATCAGAAGAGACCACTGTGAGTGAGGGAAATTACTTGCTACACTATGTAGACCTAAGGCCTCACCTGAAAATTTTGGTGAAGCCCACAACATCAGTTTGACATCTGATGTCTTAAGAAAAATGCCCAAGTTGAACAGAAGAAGTTTAGAGGAATGACTTTAGTCCCCCAAAGACGGTATGAGATAGTGAGCTCTCCAGGGCAGGGGACTGTTATCTGCTTGTTCTCTGTGTGGGTTTCTTAGGTGCTGTTGCAATATAGAACCTAAGAATGGTGAATTTTTTATTCAGCCAGATTACCTGGCAGCCAATTTTCTCTGTGCAGTGTCAGTAAGAGAGGGTAACAGCAACCTGGTAACGACCCTCTTGATAATGTGGTAGAAATAACCTATTTTCTTCAAAAACCTTTTTCCAGCTAAGTTTCTGTGTCAGTGCATTTTTTTTTTTATTATCAGCAATGTAGGCTACTTCTTGCTTGTTGCAATTTGATTGGAATTTGAGGAACTTGAGCATTTTTTCTGCTTTCGTTTGTAAAAATCAAGAAATACAATTCTATGAAATGTGAAAGCAATTAATAATATAAACCTCTACTAATAGAAGAAGTGTTACACTGAGCATATGAAAGCATTCAGATTTGGGGCAAGAAAAGGATAATAGCTAATTCTCTGAGCAATTATTACTGTATAAGATAATGAGAGTTGCTGAAATAGCTAGTTGTATAAATGAGACGTCCTGCATTATTGATCAGGCTTCTTTGTTTTAGCTGCACTAGAGGTATACATTTCACTTTAACATGGCTATTTATCAAGTCTAAACCTCACACACAATGATGCATTCATTTGGTTTGGGGGGGTGGTGTGTGTTTTGTGGGGGTTTTTTTTCAAGAAAAGGGATAAATGTTGAAATATGTTTAAAGTAAGATGGCAACATCCATCTCTCATGGGCTACCTCGTGGGCCACCATTGTGGTGCAGGAACATATTCATTGACATAATTGGTTTGATCAGTAGTCTATGTATCCAGTGGTTTACCTCTGTCTGATAATAAATAATTTAATAAAAACCTGGTTACTTCAACTCAGCAGCATTATAAATCACAGGAATGGACCTTCCTGAGCTTGTAATCTCATTTAGTCATCATATGAGGTGTAGTTACTTTATTAATTAAAAATAGGGAATAAGAATATTGAAATGCCATCTCTAAAGCCCTTGAAGTTAAACTTACATGTTAATGACATTTTGTTTGCTGTCCCACAATGCTGTGAGAATTGTAATAGTAGCTATTCTAAATTTGCTCAAAGGAATTGGATTTCAAATAAACCTATTCATAAAAGAAGCATGAAAACAGGAGTCATGATCCTATTAGTACTGTAAGTTGCCTAATAACAAGCAATGATTAAACATTTTGACCTTGAAAATCACAGTAAGACAGGGAAAAATATATCTATTCCTTATATTTTTCCTGATTTTCTTCAGCTGCACAGTTTTTACTTATCTTGCATGAAGTAATGTTTATTGCACATATTTCTGAAGTGCCATAGTCTGTAATACTAATTCCATTAAAAACGAAAAAAAAAAGTATTAGTGAACCTGCTTTACACTATGGTTTTAGAATAGGAGAGGCTTTTCAGTCAATTATTTATGTGCAATAAGTGCTGAAAGACTTATTATCTCAGAATAATCAATGTTTGGCTGAAGCTTGAGAACACTAATAGCTAATCTTAAAAGTCTTGATCCAGTGTCATTTGAAATAATGGCAGAACTCCTGTCAATTTTAAACAAAGGAGGCTGAGGCCAGGAAGTATTGCTTTGAGAGATAATTTTAGATATTCAGTTGAAAGCATCTGTAAAAGAACAAAAAATTTGACTCTCTGCATAATACAGCACGAGGTATTTCAGCAGAGGGGAGCTCCTAATGGTGTGTATTTTCTGTTGCCTTGGGGGGCATTTTATACATATATAAATGTGTTTTTATATATATCTATATATATTGCACTCACACACACACGTATATATATGCACTGAGCTGGTGTTTCTGTCTCTGGGAATAAACAGATGGCAGCTGAAAAAATTAGGATCAAACTGAGAGGGAGTAGGGAGATTCAGTGAAATACGGAAATGCTTGCATATCTTTTTATTTAACATTCAAGTTACTTCTTTTTTTCCTTGAATCGCTACAATTTTTTTCTCTCCAGGATATACTGTTGCTCATTCTGGTTGTTCTCGCTCTTCAGCTGATAATTTGCTTAGGTCAGTATGGAGTGACTTGAGATTTGTGGGATCCTCTCTCCTCCTCGGAAGATCTGGAAGATGGCATAAGAAATTGAAGGAAGTGACACCCAAAACGCAAAAGATAGTACCAGTGCTTCAGGATGCCGTCTGCACCAGGGTCTCACTTGTGGGTGCTGTGTCAGCCTGTAGGGCAGGGCTGGACAAAGATATCAAGGAGGTATTTAAAGATTGCAAGGGAGAAGGAAAAAGGAGTTTCTGGCATTTGGTGAGCATTCCATACTCTCAGATGGAGGACTGCTCTTGCTCTTTTCTGATTTTGCATGAAAGTGAAGGGTGGATTTTGGCTGCATTTGGAGGAAGTTCTGAAATGTAATTTAATTATTATTGAAAAAAATCATCCAAAGCTCAAACTGTTCATCCATCCTAGCCAAAAATGCTATCAAAACTTCATTTTAAAGTTTTTTCCCTCTCATTTGCTTGTCTGCAGGAATTAGAAAGACCAATAAAGAAGGCGGGGATGAACACAGCAGTAATTAAAAAACAAAAGTTAGATGTGCTCTCTACAGTCTTTTCTGCTGGGGTATAGTATAGTAAATCTTGTATTGTCGTTATTAAAATCGGCAGATTCTGATAATAATGCTAATTTGTAGCCACACTTGGAGGGTGTGTTTCTGTTTATTGGTAGAGTGGACTTATTTTTGAATAGAAGCATTTGTTTTCTGAAACAAGAGAGCCCTTCCCCAGACTTTTACGGACAGTGCTGAGTGGCAAAATAGAAAAGCTTTCCTCTAGCAAGGAAGAGGCAGCATCAGGAAGCAGCCTGCAGATAAGCAGATATCTCTAAGTAGGGAAGTAGGACAGATACCCTGAGACAGCATCTGACAGAGCAAGGGAAGAGACGTGAGCTCTCCTTTCCAGAGAAAGCCAGAGAAGGAGCTGCAGGGACCCAGCTCCTAGAAAAGAGCCAAAAGTTGTGAAACTCCATAATGTTTAGGTTCTGAGCTCACACTGATTTCAGCTTTAACAAGCGCTGTAGTGTCACATATGTTCCTTAACAGAGAACCAGTCCAATTTAAGATCACACTGGCCTTGAAGAAACTTGAAAATTTTATCAATTCATTGCAGTTTTCCAATGCAGTTAGGCAAAATACTAACCTTGGTTAAGTGTACTCGATGGTCCAGTTTGGGGTACATATTTACCTTTATTTTCATCCATATGCTTGTACAGACCATAAAACCATGATATCAGTGCGGCAAAAAGACTTGTGAGAGTATTGCCGAGTGATTTAATAAACTAGAGAGTGCCCTCTCCCCCTCCAAAACAGTGAGCCACGTTGTCTCATTTCTCATTCAGTCACACATTAAGACAGATTTGACCAAGTATTTTTAGTTAGAGATTTGGAGTGACTAAAGTAAGAAATTCTCTTAATAAATATAGGAGCTTTTTTTTAACTATCTTTTATACCAGTGTAATTCCATTGACTTCACAAGATTTTTTCCTAATACATTCTGATAGGGAAAGAGTAGCAGGCTGTGGGCACTTTTATTTTTCTTTTTTGCTGTGGGGATAACATTGTCACTGTGCTTGAATCCTTCTAATGAAATAAACGTTTTGCATAGCTTTTGCTTTTTACTAGTAGATGATTTGTTACAATACATAGTGAGTATCAAATATACAATACAAAATTTACTTATTTTCGTTGTTACGAAGACAGTTTCCCAGCTTTTGTGAGGCATTACAAGCCATCCTGGCTTTCCCAAAGGGCTGCAAGCTGAGGTGAGTATGAAATGGGCAAGACAGAGGCACTCTATAAACTTCAGCAATTTTCATCAATTTGCTTTGAATGACAAGAAATATTAAGCTCCTGTCTTCCAGGGAAGCGCTTCTCAATAAACTATGTTTACCAATAGCTCTCAAATTCCAATGGTTTGATTTTGTTATTAAATGAAGAAAAAATTGTGGAGAGAGAGACTTTTTTTTTTTTTTTAATTTATCTTTTATTAGACCGGCACGCATTTTTGAAAAAAAAAAGACAGGCTTACAAGTGCAGAAATCCGTCTTCAGTTGTGAAACAGGAGCCAATTTCAAGCCAAATATAGGCTGAGGACAATTGTTTTGAGTTTAACTTTGTTACAGTGATGAGCTGGACAAATGGAAGGGAAAGAGGTGTCTGACACCTTGAAGCAGATGAGGTTGTTAGCGAAGGCAGAGGTAATAAAGGTTGCGATAAATGTGTCTGAAATAGCACTTGGAGTCTGGGGGTGTTGCTGTTATTAAAAAGAGAGTCAGGGCAAGAGATAAGAAAACGAAGGAGCAGAAATCTACAGAGGTGCAATTCACCAAATCCAACTATACAATAAACATTTTGTAAGAGACGGATTGTTTTGCGAATAAAAGCCTCATTTTCATAGGAACACAAGAAGCTGCAGGGAGTCTCTTTCAGTATCCCATCTCCATTAGTGTGTGACACAAAGCAGGCTCTTAAAAGGTCATTAAAAGCCTTTGGATGTTTAAGAATTTTTTTGAAGCTATTAAACATTTGTAAATCTCTCTGGGTAGGACAGTGAGCAGTCCATGGTAGCTACCCTGGGCTCTCAATGATGAAAAATAAGACACACGGTGAAAGTGGCATAATCTTGTACTGAAACAGATGTTTAGGGCTATTTGTCTGTAAGGGCAAACCACAGTGAGAAACAAGGATTTAGGCACTTAACTTCTGCAGTGAACTTTTTACATCTGAAGTGAACCTCCCTCCCGGGCACGGACCCAAGGCTGTCTGCATTGCCAGGGGCTGTTCCCAAAAGGAGTTTGAGTGTTGGCCTCTCCTTGGAGAAGAGGAAGGGAAACATCCAATGGATGCGGGCCCTGCTGGACGGCTTGGGCTCGGGGCCACAAGGTAGGACCTGTCCTATTTAGCCGGCATGGACACAGACTCTGTCATTTGAAATTGAGACTTACAGGTCTCTAAGCTGCACTCTGATGCAGTTTTCAGAAGTGCCTCCATTGCATTAGCTTTGTTCTAAAAACAAGATAAGATCCTGCCAGAAATCTTACCTTAATAAAGGTGATCCTTCTACATCCTTCTAAAGCTGATCTTCTTCCTTATGTGTTTATCCATGCATTCATTTTCTGGGCATTACATTCAAATGGAGAATTTACAAGCTAACATGTCTTCCAAATGTTTGTATCGATCACTGTTGCTCTATTTTTTATTCTCTGCTTAAGCAATACCATTTCACCATAGTGTTTTATGATTTTTTAAAAATAATATTCTCCGGTTAAAAAAGAATAATTTGTTCTTTCTACAAAAGTAATTTGTTCTTTTTTGAAAATAAGTTTCTGTTCACAGAAAACTGCAGCAAAAAAAAAAAAGAATGCTCAGTGTTTGAGTTCCCCAGGAAACTCATACAGCACTGACTTTGTGTTCTCAATCTGACCTTTTTTTCATTATATAAGAAAAAAAAATAATCCTTATGAAAGTCAGGTTGAAGATAAGATCAGCATGGTGGGCTGGTAATTACATAAAGTGATGTGCAGTCATTAGGGAAAATGTACAGTTGATCCAATGGCTTAGATGTGGGCGAGGAATATGATCTAGCTTTTACTGGTATAAAAAAGAGATGCAACTTTTTCCTACATCAGTTTTGGGAACTTACCTCCAAGCGTTAAGGACAGCTCCTTATCTTCAAGCACCATCCTGCAGTTTCTCTGATTTACTCTTGTCGAACAAGGGAGGTAATATCTTTTTATTGTTTCATTACTGTTACAGAGGAATGATTGTATATGCTTTGACATTCTCTTTCCCTTCTTTTCCAAAAATTTCCTTCTCCTTCCATTCTGTCAAAGTTTTTGCTTTGAAAATTAACTTAAAAGTTGCTTTGGGATTAAAACATCAATACTTAGGGTTAAGCTTACTTTGTAAGTAAGAGAAAATGAGGCTCTAGAATTAGATTGCAGCTAAACATTGATAATTTTTGATTTTGGTTTGGGTCCCAAACTTCTTCATTAGTAACTTTGTGTTTTTCTCCTGCTCAATGGTGGCAATTGCTATCAAATATCAAACAGTACACAACCTGTGGTATTAGCACATATTTTAGAGTCTTTAACAGAAAAAGACAAGATACTGTAAATAACGAGGTGAGAATTGACCTGCTGGGACAGATTTAAAATTACCATCTTTCCAAATAACTCCTGAAATTTAGGCATTATATATTGTTCCAGTAGCTTGAGAAAGATAATATTCAATAGAACAAAGTAGAAACTTCCTTGGATTTGATGGTGAGATGAAATGAGCGATGAGAACATTAACTGGGTGAACAGCATGGGCACAGTCAGAAAATTCAAGACCATCAGACACAACAGATATTGCTCTGGAAAAGTAGAGAGGATCACACCTGCGGTTTATTGACAGGTCTCTTTGGTGGTTTTGGTATGAGCCTGACAATCTGACTCAATAGAGGAAGTTCAAAACTGCAATTTCAATTCCCCTTTTGGTTAATATAATGTCAAAACCATCCCTCTGGGATTCCCTCAAGCCATTACAATGTACCAAATTATAGCATTATGTCTTCTGGGAAAAAATAGGGTGAAGGATGCCACAGTGCTTTCAGCAAAAAACATGAAACAGGATAATCTGTCTTGGGTTGTGGAGTTATTCCTGTGGCTGGCTCCTCTTATTGGAGCCATTGAAGTCTGTCTGTCTTCTGCTGGTGCATGAGACCTTCCAGCTGACTTCTTGCACTCTGGGGAATGTTCCCTTGGATGGAGCAGGGCTTTACATCGAACTGTGGAACTGTGTTCCTGTGAAGGCAAGTCTGTCAGCAGTCACACCCCCTCTAAGGGATTGGAAAGAGAATATACAGAAAACAACCTTTTAAAAAGTGCTTTATTTTCCGGAGGGAGGGATCCAGCCAATCCACTCTGTGTGGTTCTGTAGACGCTGTTGAGCTCGGTTCAGCTCCCAAATTGTTTGGCAGGACCATAAGAGGTGGTGGATCTAAACAGTGTGAAGGACCACCTTTCTCCTGCAGATACAGCTCACTCACTCGTGTTGAAGGAACAGGTCACAGAGGGCTGACAGCTGCTTCTCAGGAGCCTGACAACCATGGTCAATGCTTCCAAAGCTTTCAGGAAAAGTCCAAGCAGAGACGGAAAACCACAGGTTGGATGGAGCCCGAATGCATACCTACATGCATAAACGGAACTGGCTTTTGGATACCTCTTCTAAATGCTTATTTTTAGCACTTCCAAATTTGTTGGCAATGTTTTTTTTCTTCCTCATCGTTATTGGCTGCTTTTAATTCCTTTCTCCTCTGTTTTTCTGCCAGCACGAACTGACTCACTGGGCAGGTGGGAGGGAGGTGGTGAAGTTAGTTGTAGCCAGCAGCCAGTCTTGCCACCTGGCAACTACCACATTATCTCAGCCTCTTAGCTGTTCTGCTTAGCTGGGCTTCAGATCATTCTCTTTCCTCTGTTTTTTTTCTGTCCTAATTAGGAAGATGCTTGTTTCCACTGCCTTCATTCATTGCACTGGAAAGCACTGAATATCAGTTTTGCTCATAAACTTTGTTTCTTTCCACTTTAGCATCTCTTGTCGGGCAGGGGCCATGTTCTTTTCATTCTGCCTTTGGGCTCAGCCTTCAAAAATGTGTGTATTTGTATTTGTAGACAGATCATGGATTGCTATGGGAAGTATGCAGCTGCCACGTTGACCATTTTGTCTGTATTTCTACATCTTCTTCATACTTTCCCAGATGGAGAATTTCTCATGCAGGGTAAGCTGCTTTCAGCGTTCAGAAATAGAACAATTATAGAGAATATTAATTAAATTTTTACGTTTTATAAATGTGGTTGCAAATTTTATCATTCAGTTGCATTTATTGATGATGAGGGTATAGTAAATCAAGATAATTTCACTATGAGCATGCTTTCTATTTCTTCCCTAAATTTAATTTCTCCAGGTCAACAGTGTCCCACATGACCATGTCCTCAAGTTGATGTGGGTAACCTTAATCCTTGAAACACTATTGAATAGAAATGTTTGGTTTCTTGTACTCCTGCAATCTAAATGACAATGTAACATTAGGAACTGCAGAACCACAGCTTCTCCTCATAATATGCAGAATATTTTTCCTATGTAGATCCCAGAATATGGAATGCTGCTGGTGTAGCATTCTATGAAATACACAAATTAGATTTTAAGGGTACTTTGGAAGTTGCAGGGGTTTTTATTTAGCCTCAAATAAAATATAAAAAAATGCAATGTACAAAAATCTTGGTACCACCAAACATTAAAAAAGCTCTTGATAACAGAATCTTACCTGAAAACAGGCAGTGTTTAAGAAGCATTACAAATCCTTCAGGTGCTTTTAAGTATCTACAGCTAGTAGGAAGTTTTCTAGGGATAGCTGATGCTGTAGACAGAAACAAACCTTCACAATTATCAACAAAATTGAAAAGAAAACCAGAAAAGATCCAGTAGTTCTTGTGGTTTACCTAGAAAGCCACAGCCTAGCTTTACAGCTGCTGCATGTTGCAGAGTTGAAAAAACCTAAAGAGGAGAACTTTGGTGGCTGTGCTTTTCTGTTCTGCAGACATCAAGCAGCAGAATGTGGCTTGTGCTTCCTCTTACGGCCTGCACTTTCCCTCTCTTTCTGAAAATGAAAATACAGCTGGAAACCAAGTAAAATTTTCTTCCTCATATTTTTATGGCAGGTTGTCCTGAGTGCAAACTAGGGGAGAACAGATTCTTTTCCAAACCAGGAGCACCCATTTACCAGTGCACTGGGTGCTGTTTCTCCCGTGCCTATCCCACTCCAATGAGGTCCAAGAAGACCATGCTTGTTCCAAAGAACATTACATCAGAAGCAACATGCTGCGTAGCAAAGGCTTTTACCAAGGTGAGGGTGAGAATGAGGTCTGCTTAAGCTTCTTTTAGAATGCAATATTAAGCTGAAGAGGTGAATAGTAAAGAATATGGTTTTGCTGGAAAACATTGGAGAACAGTTTGAGGGAAGAATCCTTGGCATTTATGTCCTTTGTGCCTTGGTTCTTTTTTTATTCCTTAAGAAGAAATTAAAGCACCAACCAGTAGGAAGTCTGATACTCAGCTAGGATGAGGAAATTGGTGCAGTGCCACTGAATTCTATGAAACTGCTTTGTCTCATGACACCTGCAGCTCTGGTGATGGACTTGTCCCAGTATTTTCAACTCTCCTGGATGTGCACCCTCCCCTAAAATGCTATGCGGTGTGTATTTGATTTCAATAATTTGATTGCCTTGTGTCTTTCCTGCATAGCAGGAGTTCTCTGGGAAGATGTCTGATCAATACTATCAATTACATATGTGGGAATGATGGACCAAAAAAACCATCTGTGCTCGTTAGATTAATTGAGATGGTGATAACCAAGATGAAACTGTAAATGTGTGCCAGTGCTGTGGGCATTTAACACTCATTTGGAAGGTTCTTTTAAAGATTCTTTTAAATCTGATTATTTTGGGAATGATTCTGGTCCAAGTGAAGAAACCTTACATCTCATGTAATAAATGGTGAGCTAGTTGAAGCAAGCTAAGGTATCTATCCTATGATGACTTAAATCAGGCTCGTTGAATGTGTCAGCTAGAGGTTCAGCTGAGTTACCCACTCACAGATTTGGTGCATTTGAAATACCTTAGGGTGCTGAAGCCATATGGGTATGGCTGGCAGACACAGAACTCATGCAAGTGTTTCTAGAGTGACAGCTGGAAGCTTGGTGAGATCCCCTCTGACCCCTCAAATGGCAATTGTCAGCTCAGTGGGTGCAGCAGAAGAGAGCAGTGGGTCTCCAACGGCTGTGATGAGAGCCAGATACCTGACTTGATGCTGAACCAATCCTGGCTCTTCATCTGAAGAGAACATAGATCTTGTTCTACACTGACAATGCTACACTTGCCCTGAGGCAGCAGCTAGAATTTCTTTGAGATTAAGTATAAAGGTGACATTTGTGTTTGTTGCCTTTGTTTTTATAATTCCCATGCGATGTATTTTAAGGACATTTTCTGATTTTCCATAGAATGGTTACTTGACACTTTTGGAAAATTAGACACTTTAAGGAGTGTCCAAGTTAAAGAGCAGCAAACTATGTCACTATGCATGTCACCACTGAAACCCTTCTCATTACAACTCCAAAAACAGCGATGATGCAGCTTCATGGGTTGGCGTTGAGGTCATTCTAATACATGTATCCCAAAGGGCTGTGTACTCAGTAGTTAAGAAGTTTTCAGACATATTTTACTTGACAATGCTGGTTTTTTACTGCGCAGCTAATCCTAATTATTTGTTATATGTGTGTGTTTTCTTTTTTTAAGATTACCCTTAAGGACAATGTGAAGATAGAGAACCACACAGATTGTCACTGCAGTACCTGCTACTATCATAAATCCTAAATCCTGTCCCTTTGTTAATGGTGAAGGACAACGGTGAATGGAACATTTGTTTTTCAGCTTTTATAGCACCACAGTGTAAAATCTTATGTTTTCTGGTAAAGACTCTGGGTAGACCTCTGGATAAGATAATGGCTGTTTTATTCCCTCCTTGCTTCTTCATGCATTTAAGTAAGTGTAATTATTTCCATTAGGGATAAAATACTGCACTTGCATGACCAAATGCTTGATCTATTTTTAAAATAAACTGTCAGTTAAATCATCAATGTTTATTGAGGAAAAATGGTGATTTATTAGCTTAACGGACAAAAATAGATTCTGGTGCAATTAAAATTTCTAGACTTTTTTATGGGGAGAGAGGGGAAAAGGAAGAGAAGGATGGGAAACTGAACAGAAGAAGAATTATTTTCCCCTTATTTACTTAGCGATTAGATTTTTTGAAGATGCAATGTATTGTTTCTCCTGCTTTCCCCCCATTTTTATTTTACTTAATGAGAAGAAAGTATAACAGTTTATCATCTATGCACAGTACTCTGTCCTTCTGTGCCATCTTTTATGTTTCTCTGAATTTAATCTCCTTGCATATAGATAGACAAATGATGCAAAACCAAACATTATAATGAATTTTTGTACATTTTCATGTAGCAATGGTGGAATACAGTAGTCATACAAAAGTATTAGCTGTTTAAGCTGCTTACTTTTTGCTTGTCTTCATCAAGGCATAGGGCTTTTATAATTCCCAAATGCCTTGTGGTAGACCCGGTATACAAATGGAAAAGGGAGGGAATGTATTAGGTGGGAAGAGGACCACAGAATATGTACTCATAACACCCGACATTAGTATCAAGATCTTGTTTAATTGTAGTGGGATGCATCGGGGGCTCTCGAGGAACTGCTCACAGGTGTGAAGCCTGCCCATGGGAACTGAAGTGATGTATTTCCGTGCTCTTCATCCTAATTTCTGGGATGAGAACATCATCCTTGCATCGGTCACTGGCTGCAAAAGTTTAAATGAGCTGACTCAAAAAGCCTCAGATCTATTTGTGGGGGATTTCCCTGCAGCTGGAGCTGTGAGGACAGCAGTAAGAGATTCCAGTGGGAATAGGGAAGATGTCCTGGAGTGAGGCTGCGAGGGTGGCTGGTCTGTCCCGGGTCACGACTGAAACCTGCTCGGATTCCAAATGTGAAGTAGTTCAGACGGACCCCCAGGGCTAAGCTGTGATGGGGAACTTGAGGAGCTGAAGATAGGCTCCTAATGATCATTTAAATCCACCAATCACCCACCCTTCTGCCTATTGGAGTGCAAATTCAGTGCTATTTGCTAAGAATACAATCATGGGGCTTTGTGGAGAAGAAAAGGCTTTTCGTATGTAGAGGAGATGAGGTTCTTAGAGAAGCATTTTTCAGTGTATGTTCAATAAACCTTACTAACCTGATCTCCACGTCTTAACCTCTTAAACCCTCTTACGTCCTATCTTCACCGTCCCATTCCTAGGAGATGTTTTGCCGGACTTGGTCTTGAAAAAAACCGATTTTGTGAAGGAGACCGATCTTGTTGCTTCACTATTCTTATTATTCTGGAAAAATCCAAGCTTTTCCCTTAGTGTTTTATCTAAGTCTCATTTGCTTCCATGTTACTTTTGGTAAGAGGAGAGACAGTTCAGGAGGATGCTCTTTAGGATTAGATTAGTAACACCAGCAGCACAGGGTTTCAGGATGAGAAGTCTAATTTCTCATTCCGGATCATCACTCAAACATTATGGGAATACATGTCAAGCAGCTGCTGTAGCTGACTCACAATTCCAAACTGCCGTACAATTTTATTAAACGTGATTGATGTGGCTACTTTTGCAGGAAAGCCAGGTCCTACCTGGGATTCCTGGGCAACGAGAGAGAGGAGTGATTTGAAGCTGCAGCATGATTACCTTCGGGAATGGTATCGCGTTTTCTCATAACTTTGACAGGACTGAAAAGGAGAGCAGGGAAACACGTTCCCTGAAGTTCACTTGCAGGAGCAATGTGCCTTTTTGGATGACATCTTACTCAAATCATCTCCTCTGGCAGCGTTGAGCACTTGCTTGCCTACTTATGCCTGTGCTGCCCACAACTGCAGCACAATAAACTTTCGTTTGGAATTTCTGAATCAACCTCCATATTTCGCTTTGCAAAACGTGAGAAACACCAATTAGAGTGAAACCCATGCTTAAAAAAAAAAAAGAAAAAAAAAAAGATTAAAAAAAGAGAGATAGTCTAGCTCTGTGTCCTGCTAGGATGCCTGGCATTTTTTTCAGCGGCTTTTCTCCTCTTGCTTGTACCAAGCCTTTTAGTCGTGAACTCCTCAACACATGAATCCCTCTCCCCGCTCAGGCGACCTCAGGCACCAAGAGCTTGCAAAGTGTGTATTGTGAGGCTGTGTGGAATGGGAGAGCATTGGCCTCTCTAAGTTATCTGGCTCTAACTTTGCAGTTTAGAAGCAGCAACACATAACAAAGAAAGGGATGGAATAAGCACGCAGATACACAAACTTAACAGCTGGTGGTAAGGGAAACAAGAAGACAGACCTGACCCCTTCTGCCACTTGGTTGATGGCCCATTAGGGATGGTCCTTAGGCAAGGCAGTGGTGGGGGGATCCTGGGCTCCCTAAGCAGTGGGAAGGGGAAATGAGCCTGCTGTAGGTGCCGTGGGTGCTTAGGGACCGGGCAGAACTTTGTGTACCAGGTGTGAATGCTGCAATGCCTAAGTGCTAGCAGCTGGAGAAATAACCCATAGATCTTGGTGACAGCAACTGAAAGACTAGTATGCCAGAGACCAGCATGATAAGGTCAGGGCAGACCTTATCAGCCTCTACTACTGCCTAGGTGGAGATTGTAGCCAGGTGAGGTCTCTTTCCCCAAGTAACAGGTGATAGGGCACGTAGAAGTGGCCTTAAATTGCAGCAGGGGAGGTTTAGATTGAATACTAGGAAATATTTCTTCACAGAGAGGCTTGTTAAGCTCTGGAACAGGCTGCTGAGGGAGTGGTGGAGTCACCCTCTTTGTATTTAAAAGACGTGTAAATGTGGCACTTAGGGACATGATTAAGTAGAGGACTTGGCAGGGCTGGGTTAATGGTTAGACTAGATGATCTTAAAGGTCTATTCCATCTGAAATGATTCTATCACTCTACAAGAGAACACTCATTATCTGGGAGAAATTATTTTCTTCTAGGCACCAGGACTGTCCCAATTGGAGGGACAGTGGGTGGGTCAATTTGTCAGCAGCTAGAGGGACCAGGGTGTATATTTATATGGAGACGTTTAAATATTAGCACATGTAAATAACAAAATATGCTTATCTTTCCCTTGGTTAATTTAATCTTATATGCATGTGTACCTGTAATTGTATGACAAATTTTAAGCTGGACTAATTGATGAGGAGGAAGCCAGAGTGTGGAAGGACCAAGGTCTGAAGTGATGCTGAATAAGTGGACACAGGGTCTGGGCATGGATGGAGAGAGAAGCTGTGCTAGATTCAAGGAATCCATGACTGTGGAGAGGCTTGTGAGACAAGTGTGAGGTCCACACATTTTCTTGCTAGCAAACTTCAAACTGGACTGTCTGGGGACTTGGAGGAGACCCACTTACTGGATAAGGGAGTCCAGGCATGGGTTTTAGAGGGTTTTTCAAGCTGGGCTGATATTCAGGGAACTGTGAATGTAACTGCACTTGTGAATCTCACAAATGAGGACACCTACAGAGGATTTTCATGGAGGATTTTAATCCTTATTATTTGGAGAGGAGGAGGGTGGGGATTGTTGGTGTTTATGTGAGTGTGGCTGAAGGCAGAGGTCTGTTAGGAAATCTCTCTGTGCGGTTCCTTGGTGCTCTCTGTGTGCCTCTCTGGAGTAAATGCTCAGCTTTGCTGCTGGACAAACCTGCTCACAAAGACAGGAGTTCTGTCCAACAGACTGGGAGGGAGAGTCCCTGTGTGCCCACAGCTGGGCTGCACCAGTCAGCCCAGAGAGATCCCTGCGTCCTGGAGTCCACAGGATTCAACAGTCAACCTATATATCTTTAAAATATATTATCCAAATATATTTGTTGGTCATTGTTACTGTCAGAATGAGGTCAGAATGTGTTTGTTTATATTTGTAAGTAAGTGTGAAAACCCAGGGCATGTTTGAAAGAGTAGTAATGGTAGATCAGGGGGCCCACTTACAGTCAGGACTAGGAAAAACAGTGCTACATGTTATTAGGAAACTGATACAGTCGACCATAATAGAGAGTAAATGGGAATACTGGAAGACTATCTACATTCATATTTGTAGGGATTAAATACCATATTTGCAGTAAAAAAGAAAAACAGAAAAAAAACAGTTTCCTGCATTATAAAATGACTGAAATAGAGGAGGCTCAGATGGTCATATGTATTCAAGAGGACGCGGACAGACAATGCCATAAAATCAGAAGAAAAACTAATCCCTCGTTTGCATAGATAGCCAATGTACATCTTCTATATTTTGGGAAGAGGGTATTTGTGCATGGAGATAAAATTAAGTCTTTGTCAGTGTGGTTTATAAGTAACAATGAATCAGTCAGACTGATCCTGTGGTTTAAAAATGCTGAAGATCAAGCAGACTGAAGATAAAAATGATATATTTTTGCTGTCACAGTGACCTATATAAACTTACATCACCACAGGCCTAATAACAAATTCATTCTGTGAGCAGAGGGACTAGTGAAGCTGGATTTCCTGACTATCTGTGCCACGTCTCATTGAAAATCTATCTTGCCACATCCTCAGCAAGCCCCTCTTCCTCCTGCCTGGTGATCCCATCAGGTGCCCTCCTAAGCTGCTGCAGAACCATTAGCCAAAGCTAGGGCTGCTGTTTGTCCATCCAGCATGTTTTCTTAGGGGTGCTACCAACTTCTTTTTGGTCAGATCCCAATTTTTATGTTTTGCCATTAGTTAGTGTTGATTTTTACAGAGCTGCTAAGACCTTCCAAGGGCTGAGGTCATTACCCTTTATCCAAAAATATTCAAAACTGACCAGAGGGTTAAAGAGTTGCTGAGGAGCAGCTGTCAGACACCTGTGCGGATGGACAGACAGACAGTGTGAGTGCCTCACTGCTTCCAGGTGCCAGGCTGGAAAACCTACCAATGACTCTTAGGTGCTGTGATTTCCAGCCCACAGCTGGTGAGAGCAGGAAGGGTGTCTTCTTGGCAGAAAGATAAAGCTCTTGAGCTGGAGGGATTTTAATAAATTGACATTTCAGACCAGACCTCTTACTCCCAGCAAGACTGAGTGAGCAGGAGTCCTTTTCCTTCCCTTTCACCCTGCCTAAACAGTGCTTTTTAATAGTGGAGAGGAGGAAAGATGCTATCCCAGGGCTTGTTTTGGAAAATCAGAGGCTATGTGTCTCCCTTTTACAGCTGGGTAAAAGTTCCTTACTAACTTGGAATTCACTTAAATATATTCATATCTAGAAGGAGTCTCTTGCAGTGGAGGGAAGGGCATCAATGAAGATTGCCATGAAAAAAAGATTGATTTGAAGATGATGCCAGAAAACTTGTAAACTCGGTGATGAAATAAAACTAACAGTCAATCAGGTGTCTGTTATAACAGGTGTCTGGAGGATTTCACCATTTAAGGGATTTCCCTGTTGCTCTGCAGTTTCCCGTGTCTCTGACATATGTTAACCCAGCACTTGGCTTGCTGTCAGGTTGGAGTAAGATGCCATCTCATTATCTGCACATGCATAAGCAGTAAATCTAACAGTTGCTGCTCTGCCAAACCATTCTGGGTCTGGGGTATGAGAGAAATCACTTTTCTTTTGGTTGAGGGAAACGAAAGGCCAGGAAATTTGCTTTGGAGAGGACTTCAGCTCAGTGTTAATTCCTTGAAAATTTGGTGTTTATTGATTTTCTAATTTGTTTTAAAAATAATGTGTCTTTCTCCATAATTCTGATGGTCTCAAAGCATAAGAAACGTCTTTCAGGTCAAATCAATCATCCTTCTAGCCCAAGCACTCAGTTTCTGACTCTGGCAGTATCAGATGTTGTTCATGGGATTACAAGACTCTGACCATTTCTTGCAGTTGGTTTCCATTGTGCCACTCCCACAGTGTCACAGAATCACTGCCACATGTGCCAGTATCCACACTGATCTACTGGGGGCTACTAGGGATTACATGCCTGCCTTGTTCTTTTCATATCTCCCCATGCACTTCTTTTGTATTAGTTTATCCACTCTGGTTTGAACCTCTGATACTATGTGCTTTCACATAACTTCCTGTCACAATAAGTTAGAGAAGTATAAAAATTACTTACTATATTTTAAACTTATTTCCTAGATTCTTCCTTAATTATTTTGTAATACTCAACTGTTTCTGCTCTTAGCATTGTCATCTCAAAGACCCCAGAACTTTTAGGGTTTTCTTTGTAAGGCAGCTGCTTGATCATTTTGGTTGGTTTTCTCCATACCTGCTTTAACTCTACTTCACCCTTCCTGAGATGCAGAGAGCAGACCCTGACCTGTACTCCAATGTGGTAATACCAAAGTTACATGTAGCAACAAAATGATGCCCTCTGTCTTGTTCTGGTACCCTTTTTCATTATACTGTTTTAGCTTGTGTTACTGCCCAGGGACTTGTAAGACCAGAGACTTGTACATAATGACTCTTAAGATCTTTTTTCCTGACATGCTGCTTCCAGTTCTGCATTCAGCATCATCTGTGGTTTGGCTAATTTTTCTCTAAATGCATTAACTTATATGCTCTGAAGTTTATCTGACACCTGTTGGACCATTTTGGTTTGTCTGGTCTTTCTGGGGTTCTTCACCATCAGCATGTGTTGGCTACCTGAACAAGGGTTTAGTACAGTCTATGAATTTGGAAATGTCACAGAGGATTTCCTTCTCTAGTTTTCTGACTAATATGTTAAGTAAAACTGATTCTTGAAAGTAAAAGGTCCAAGTTAGCCTTACCCTTTGTTTCCTATCCTTTAGCTAGCTTTTACTTCGTAAAAGAAACTTTTTCTCCAATCTTGTGGCAACTTAAGCTTTTCTAAAAACACTCTTTCTGCATTATTTTGACATGTCTCCATTTTCTGCAGTATTTTAATTGTAAAATTAAAGACCCCAAGTCTTAGTACCCAGTTCAAGCTGTCTCAAGCTGATGCTTGACAGAGATTGAACAATCCCCTGGTGATTGCAAAGACTGCCTTTACCTTGCTGCAGGGTTTGGAGTCAGGCCTCCTAATTTCTTGAAAATTTTGTTAGGGTATTTTGTTTTGGAGCAAGCCTAGCTATAATTTGGCTCAGAGACAGCAAGGTTTGAACTTGCTACACCTCTGCATGGAGACAGCCTGGAGAAAGAGTCAGTCCAGAAGCAAAACCACCACTCCAGTCACAGCTCATATCCCTATTCCTTCTACTTCCAGAAATGACTGTAGTGAGTCACTGCTAGCCTGTATGAACATGATAACTTCTACCACATAGTCACAGCTAAGGGAATCAGTGTTCAGAGAGGAAAAGCCAACATGCTCTATTTCTCTGTTTGTTTGTTGTTGGTTTTTTTAATTTCCATTTCATCCCCCATCATTATTTTCTGCCCATCTTCTTCATAGTGCTACTCTAGTGAGTGCAAAGGCCCATCAGGTATCATCCTTAGCAGACAGGGAAAGAGAATGTTTTTCCTTATTCTCACCCCTTAATACAAGTGTACTCTTATTAATTTAAGACAAGGCCAGATGAAGGAAGACATGAAGGGAGAATGATTTTTCTTTCCACTGCAGGAGTTTGAGTTAGTGTGATTTGGAATAACTATGTTTTCACATGTGTTTGTAATTTAACTTCTTTTAAGTCTTTATACTAAGTGGTTCATAATGTTCCTTTCATGTAAATATACTCCCAGAGGATGATACAACAGCAAAGCGATTCGGAAAAGTCCCAAAATAAATAAAAGGACAAAACACTGAGACGTGTTATTGGAAGACATAAGGGTGCACAGTTGCCCAAGAGCCCAGGGGAAACAGCTCCAGCTGATGGGGTCTCCAAGCACAGAGCTGGAGGTAGAAGTCTGAAAGAGCTCTAAGTTAACGTTTAAAAGAGATGGGTAATTGCATAGCCATTAGTAACATTTACAGCCATAAATGCAAAGATAATGGGAAGCATAAACAAATCCATTACTCAAGAAGTTGGCCCTGTAGGCATTAGAAAGAATGGGGTTTTTTATTGATTTTTGGTCAGATCAAATATTTGTTTGTGATAGGTTTTATTAAATTTATTTTTCTTTTCTTGAGCATGAGGTATTAATCATTGCTGGGGCAATGATACAGAATTTCATAGTGCAACAGTATTCCTAATAAAGATCTCTTCTCGTTTCTTAGCATTACTGAATGCATTCTATCCCAAACAGAAGAGAAAACATAATTTTGCTCTAGACATGTGGTCTAGCAGTGGGGAGACTGAAAATCAGGAGAGTGTTCAGAATAATAAACACGGAGACAGCATGACGCTATTTACTGCAACAACTCGCCTTTCTGTGCTCTTCATTTTCTCGGTCTTTGGGCAGCATCAGCCCAGGGGCTGTTTGCTGGTGCCATGATGCAATAGATTTCTGTGACTTGCTTCGGATGAGAAAGTGGTGACAACACGAATGAGTCCAGTGGTTATGTTCTGGATCAATCCAGCGTTTGTGTTGGAGAACAAGAACAGATTAAGTTCCTGGCTGTTGGTCTGGGTCTAAGGGCTCTGCAGGCATGAGGTGATGACCACAGAACAACAGATCTCAGTGGCTGATGCGATTCTGGGTGTCCATATGGCTGTGAGTGGGAGCGTAGGTAACGAGGAAGATTTGTTCCTTTTCAGCTGCTTGATTAGAGAATGGGGCAAAGATAATGTGTTAGATAGAAAACACAGTGCCTTTGTTGTATACATAAATTCTGTTGAGAAATTATTATGTATTTGAACTGTGCTTTGTAGTTTCCAAAACGCAATTCACAGTCAGTGTTTTGATACTTAGAGTTAAAACTCCGCCCTTGATGTTTCCTATTTCTTCTGTTTTACATTACACTGTACTACTAAGTGTCAAAAACATTCTTACTGTTTTCTTCCGCACCAAGAAAAAAAAATTCTTCTGCTTCTGTTATTTTAAAAACTCGTTTCAATGGGATGGGTAGAAAATCTTGTGAATGGTTGATAGCAGTTTAAGACTGACAACCACTCCACCCCTTCCCCCTCTTCAGTTAAGATAAAATAGGCCTGACAGGAAGAGGGTTTGGACAAGGTCTGTACCCGATATGAGTCTTCTGAGCAGACTGCTATGAAAGAAGACCAGAAGATTGCTCCCTGGGAGCCTCTCCCTACCCTCAAGCCCTGGTTTGAACAACAGTGCTCAGGCTGGGAGAACAAGGTTGTACAGGCAGATCTGTTGCAACTCCTCTATTTTCTTTTTAGGCCTCATATGCTACATTAGAGAGATAATTACACGTTATCATATCAGATCCAGGGACCCACATGAGCCTCTCCAGACAACCTGCAATCAAGCACCCCTGAAAGCTGTCTTTAGCTGGGTGCTAAGATTCCACCAGGCTGTTGTGAGGACTGTACCCCACATGCTGCTGGGGATCTTCTCTGAACCAAGGACACATCCCTAGGGACATGAATATTTATATAAATGAATATATATCATCATATGTATTTATATGCTTATTAGATACTATATAACATATTTATTAGAGAGTACATGTATTTTTAATGAGAATACTACAGACTCATTCACTGAAACAGGAAGATTAAGCCACATCAACTTCTTTTTGCTGTGAAGCATCCCGTATAATAGCTGGAGAAGATCACATTTTAATTTAGGTATACTCAGACCTCCCCACTTTTTACCTGCAGGCACCTGCCCCCTGAGTTAAATCCTCACCAGAAGCAAACATATCCTGTTGCCATCGTACCCCAAATGGAGCTGAACTGCAGCAAAGAGCACATCAGCACAAACACCGTGACCAGCACTCCAGGCAGCACAGCCTGAGAAACACAAACACCTTTGGAAAAGCGAGACCAGAACACCACCAGCAGCTACACTCTCAGCAAGCAGCAGCAACACCGGTTTCCCAAGGCAGACTTGAAAAATTAAATAAAATTCACAGCTAGACTTCCTAGCGAAAGCTACAGACTTGGCAGCAACACAGGCTGCCCAGAATATCACAGCTTTTCCTGATGAGATTTTTGTTGCTTGTACTCCGTCTTCACACAGCAGAGGCCATGGCTCTGCCATCTCTCCTTCCCCAAACTTTCCTTCGCACCACACAGGTGCGAACTCTCTGCTCCTTTCGAGGTGCTGAGGGGTCAAACTCAGCAAACACTGCGTGCCCGGAGCGGGCCGCGTCCCCTCCTCCCGAGCTGCCGGGATTCCCGTGCGCTCCAGCGCTCGCCCCTCTCTCCCGGGCACACAGCCGGGCTGTAAGAGCAGCAAACCCCACCCTGCTGCCAGACCCTCACGGCTACACCCCCACAAACGCTGCTGCCGCTGCGGGGGGCTCCTGTTATCCCTGAGAAATGGCGATCTCTGCTCCTAATGAGGGGCTGAGAGCGCAGCGCGGCGCGGCTCAGGTGGGGAGCGGCCCCCGGGAGGCTCCTCCGCTCAGCTGGGAGATGGGCTGGATTTAATCATCCTGCCTGCGAGGATGCGACTGCGCTTTAAAGAGGGAATACAAAGGCAGGAATGCTTTAAAGAGCTTTGTGTGTGTGTGTGTGTGCAGGTGTTGCGCGACCACGGCGTTGTGTTTGTGTAGACCCGAGGTCAAATTAATACATTTCCCTTTTTCTCTCCCTGTTGGGTCCATATTGGGTAGGAAAAACACAAGACACAGCGAATTGTTTCCTGCCAACGTGTATTAATGTTGATGCGGACTGAGATACCGAGATATGACTGTTGGAGTCTCCTAATTGGAATGCTGCTTTCAGATCTCCTGTCCCACATCCTACATGCATATTCAGCTTCGTCTCAGAGGAAAGCTCCTTTCTCCTCCGAAACTGATGTTTTATCTTTCCAGATTTATTTCCTAGGAACCTTGAAAGCTTGAATACATTACAGAAGCATTACCAAGAATCCAAAGGCTTTGGACGCTTTGTGTTTTAATTTTCTTTTGCTGCGGTTCCCAGAGCGAGTATTTCTGGCCCTTGAATGCCATCCAGTGGTGGAAAAGCAGGGCATCTCCCAGCCTGCTGAGAAGCTGCCTCCAGACACGGCAAGTTCACACGGAAAATTATTTTTACATTAACAGCTTATCATTCTCATACCCTATTTGTAGTGAGATCAAAAACCATAAAAATATATTTTTGTATGGCAGGGCACAGCGACAGAAAAGCCATCTGGCGTTTCACAGCTCTTTAAAATGTGAGACAGAAATAGACATTATTTATCATTTGTATTATAATTGGCTTTAAAGCTCAAGCTTCAAACAACTGCAAGGGCTGACTTTTTCATCTTCATCGTGATTTTTTAAGGCAGAATTTTCTCTTGGGATTTGCTTGCTCAAGAGAGCTAAAATGTGAGCTGCCGTGGAGGGAGACAGCTTTGTTAACTATTTCCATTCAGGGCTTTGGAACAGCTGGGCGTTTTGGAAACTTAACGTGCAGAGATTGCAAGATATGCCTTGTTGAGAGTACATTGTTAATTAAGTGACAGCATTTTCTGCCTTTTCTATGGTGTGGATTCAGTAAGTATTTGATTCTATGCAATTACAAAAACACAGACTGCAGATGACAACAAAGACAGTTCAGCCTGTCAAATAAACGCCAGGTTTTCTTGGAAGCCAGAAATTTGTTTTGAAGGGTTTTTTTAATTTAAAAAAAAAACAAAAAAACCCAAAAAAACCCAAACATATAGAATAAGTGCAGTCCTTCAGATAGTTATATGACTCAGTTCTTAAACCACACTTTAAAGTCACATTTTCACTGTTTTCTCTCCTCACACAGTTTCTGCTTTGTCCCACCACTGCCATTTAATGATGGCGATATAGAATGAACAAAGAAGAAATAGCTGGAAAAACAGAAGAAAAAAGTTTCAAAAAGCTATGCTAAAACAACAAGAAAACCCCACAAAATTATCATTTTCTTATTTCTTCTAACATGGAAGAACATATTTTTTTTTTCTATCTATGCAAAACTGAATTTACATTCCTTTAAAATTCATTACATTTGGGGACTTTATTTTATTTAAAACGCTCTCTGCCCAGTCAGTTCTGATTTTCAGTGAGATTATTGCCCAGATTTCTTGCCCTCCAGTGGGATCCCCCACTTGTACCCTGAGATGTGACCAGTTATGGTGCCTGGTGCTGAACCACCAATTGAACAATGAAGGTCAGCCCTCGTTCTGAAGCCTCAGACTTCTATGTGTACCTTCCTCAGGGATTGCCTTGCAAGGATTTGGGGTGCAGAGATGAATGGATATTCATGGTCTTCCACCTAACAATTCCCTTCTCCCTGGCTAATATCATACAGTACCAGAGCAGATTCCAGCTACTTGGACATTCATACTGGTGGCCTGTTGGCACACCCAATACACTGTGCCAGTTTATGTCATACAGCACAAATCCCAGATGTGGTTCAACAGAGAACACTTGGGACAGTTCCAGTATGGGTCCTGTTTTGGAGGGAAAGTTTGGAGAGGGACAGAGAACTCCTGAGCTCACCTTAGGAGCTGGAAGCAAGGACTAGTGGTGCTAATTGGCTGAGTGTCTGTACTTTTTGTGTACAGGTCCTGATCTTCTAGAGGACAGTACTCAAATATCTCCTGAACCCCAGACACTGTTTATAATTGTGTTTAGCATTGGCCTTAGTGGCTACTCAGTCCTTAGCTGTTGTAGTGAGGCACGTTTCATCCTGAATGTTTAAAACAATTTGCCCATTTGTAAAGATTGCTATGTGTTGGGGACTACAGGACCAGAAATGTCACTGAATTCCCTAGGTAAGAATTTCAGGGATACTATTGCAGTGACAGTGGCATACATTTTGGGATTCACACTCTAAGTATGCCTGTCACTGAACACTAATCCTAGGAAAGAGATATCACTCAGCTCTGTTGGTGCTACTTTTCTTTACTCTCTGCTTTGACAGACATATTCCCAATGCCTTTTCCATTAGGATCTTGCATACACTTCTCTTGATGAGGCAAATTGCATCTCTCTTTTATCTGCCACATCTCTCAAGGAACAAAGTGTTCTTAGAAACCAGGATTCATAGCAGGTCTCCAAGTGCTGAAAAATAAGCACAGATTAAGCCTCAGAATTTAGGAATGTAGTGTAAAAGTAATTAAATTCTTCACAGCAATAGTTTGTAAGATTATTTGCTTGCTAGTTTTACAGCTCTTAGTGGTACCATACTTATAAGCTTCCCTGCCTTCCTTGTACCCAAGTGCAGAGGGACAAGCAGAGACTGGCAGGGCTGCCTGTGGTCCCTCCATCATCTCCCTTGGCTCCTCACTTCAGGCTGTCCAGAGGGTTCAGTATCTCACTCCAATTTTGGGGTTAGCCACTAATTCCAAACAGAAAGGTAAAGGGAGGTGATTCAGGAAGCAGGGAGGGAATGTAACTGCTACACTGAGTTAATCCTGACCCAGGTACTGTGTATGGTGTTTGTGCCTGCCTGGACAGTGCCTGCAGCCATTGCCTCATGTCCTGCTGGTGCTCAGGATGGTGGCAATACCAGCAGGCAGCACAGGTCTCCAGTTCTAGCATGACAAACATGGCATTTTTCTGTCAGTCCTGCACAGAGGCCGTGGTTCTCATGTCTGAAGAAGCTGACAGACACATTGTGCAGCTGTATCAAGACCCATGCTATTCTACTGCCGCACAGGTGTGTTTTCTGCCTTTCAGCTGGGCTTCAGCCTGGAGCCATTTGTCAGATTTCTCTGAGTAGTGTTGTGCTGCTTGAAGGGTTCCTCTCTATTTGCATGTAGTACAGTGGAAATCTTATTCTAGCAGCACAGAAACAAGTTTGGGTGCTGGGTGGAGATAATTTCCTCACGAGACATCATGATTTTCACCAGGGCCTATCCTTTCAGTTCTGTCTCTCTTTGGCTTCTGTCATGGGGGTGCAAATATTCCTGTTGACAGTCTGTGTCTGTCTGCTGGCTCCTCTCTGCTTTGCAGTGGCATATCCTGTGTCTGCCAGCAGGTGCCATCAAAACTAATCAAATGTCAGAAGCTACACAGAATCATAGAATATCCTCATTTGGAAGGGACCCACAAGAATCATCAAAAGCTGACTCCTGTCCCAGCGCAGGACCATCTCACAGAGTCACACCATGCACCTGAGAACATTCTCCAAACATTTCTCGAACTCTGCCAGGCTTGGTGCTGTGACCACTTCCCTGGGGAGCCTGTTCCAGTGCCCAACCACGCTCTGGATGAAGAATGGAGGACAGTTCTGATTTTTTTTCACTTTCTCTGCTTTTCTCCACATCAAGGTCAGAAAGGAGAAGAAGTGATCAAGGATAGAATAAAAATATTTGAAAGAATGGCAAAAGAACATGTAAGTTTGATGTCAGGCTGAACACATCTGATTGAACAAGTATGGGAAGAACTAGTCAAGGCTACCTCTGTGTAACTAACAACCATCTCAAATGAGAAGGGCTGTCACTATTGTACAATTAGTCCTAGACCTGCTGGCCCCCTGGATTGCCAGCCATCTGCTAGCTGGGCAGGGAGTCACTTGTGCTCTCCTTTCCTAGTCAGTGCCTGCTAGGGATATTTGAGAATGCCGCCTGAGATAAGTGGTGCACGGCTTATGTACTCCACCAAAAAGAAACTTTTTCATGCATATATGTGAAGCATATGAAAAACAATCGGCTGTTAAGCCTGGAGCTCAGATGTATGCATCAGAGACTTCTCTTGCCGCTAAAGGTAATTTTTTTTCCTGGTAAACACATCCTTTCTTAAGCTGTGTGCTTCCCATAATACTTATCTCCAGAAATAAGAGCTGTTGAAGAGTGCTCTGATAGTTAAATGTAGGCTATGTGGGGCATTTCAAACTTGTAAGTACTTCTTGTAATAGGCACCCAGCTGCAGAGGAATAATAAGAAAGCGAGTCATTTTGAACTGTTTACTGAATGGAGGCTGGTTTCTTGTCTTCTATTCCCGTTGACCTGAGGTGAAGTTGATGATCTTTTTCACTTGCAATTCATGGGCCTCAGGCTCCCTGTCTACTGAGATCCACAGAAAAACAGGCTGAAGAAAAAGTAATTGTGTATGCAGCAAGGCTTTGATGCTGACCTTGCCCTTTCCATTGTTGGGTGTGAGATAGTAGTATTTTCTTCAAACACTGCTCCTTGTTTGAATTTTGCTAGAAACTGTGTGAAGTCCAATGACTTTGGCACTGATGAAGGAAACTATTTCTCTTCACTAGGAGGGGAATTTTTAAAATTGCCTCTATAAGCAGTACAGAGAGACATGTCCGTGTACAGGGGGTCATTTATGCCCTTGTCTTGTGAAGAAGATCACATGAGTAGCTCAGGTGTGTCTTTTCTGGGTGGCCAAAATAAATCCCACCTGACTGTTGGCTAAGTGGTGAGATGAACCTGGAGGTGCAGTATTATGTATCATGATGGTAGAGCAGCACCTGCCCTGTTGAGCAGTGCCAAACTTGCTAGTTTGGCTTGTGCAGTGGCACTGCCTGGGGCCTGAGGCAGAGAAAAGGACACTGAAGAAGATAAGGTTGTTGGTGGTGCCTCGAGGAGAAAGAAGGCTGATGGGTCAGGGGATTACTGAGAATCTCAGGAGGCAGACCCTGGATGAGGGTGCAGGTAGGAAGTGACTTTGAAGACTGCTGTTAAATACCTTCTTTTACAGTGCATGGTTTCCTCCAGTGAATAGCAAATAACTGTCTACAGCAAACTTTTCTGGCTCACTTTCCATATACTCCAGTGCAGCCAAAGTTTACTCAGCAATTATTGATATTAAGCAAATTTTAAGTTTGCTGTCAGCAAACACTCTCAGCAGAGACTGGAGTATTAGTGCCTCCTTCCATGGCTGAGCTGAGAAGAAGAGGTCTCAGGAGGTCTGTGAAGCAAATGCAGCAGAGCAGCAGTTTGCACAGTGGAAGCTTTTAAAATGCATGGCATTTTGAGGGAAATTTTTCAGATTGTAATGTCCAAATAGCTGCAATCTGCTTATGGGCAAGACATAGCCAAATACGAAGGAAGATTTTTCAGATGGTAATGGTTCAGAGGCTGTTGAAAGAATAGAGCATTTTTTTTCTCTCTTTTGGTGGTAGATGGGATGCCAGTTGTAGCAAATGAGGAGATTCAGGTTAGATAGTGAATAAAGCTTTCTGTTGCTGAAGGAAATGAAGCAGGGAAATTGGCTGTCTGAGGAAGATGAGGTATCTCTAGCACTGGAGAACTCTGAGAACAGATTGAACAAATATTTGTCAGAAGTGGCATAGCAATAGGTGACCTTGCCTTGAACGGATGAGGCCCTTCCAGCCTTATGATCTGCTCCTTCTGAGACGAATTATCTAATTCAGACAAGTCTGTTGGAATAAACACACAACCATGTATTTGTCAGACTGTTGGACCACTGTGAGTACAAATAATCAGCCCAACAGACATGAGTTTAGTGCTTCACATTTAACTGAAGGTAATTTCCTAAAATGAAGCAAGGGATAGAGGAATCTATTTAGGAAGCCTATTCTAAAAAGTCTGAGTGTAATACTTGCTGCTTCTAATATTGCAGACTGGCTTATACAGCACTAGAGTTTTTAAAGAACTGAGCAGGAGAGAGGAGATTTGGTTATTTTTCAACTATGAGTTACTCTTGATTCAGGACCTGGGGGGTATACAACAGACCTGTGAGAATTACAGCATCTTCCTGATACTGCTGGTGCATGATGCCTCTTCCCTGCATGCTCCCTGTGCTTCCATTGCTGTCTGTCCTTCTCTCACTAGATTTTTGAACAGATCCTGAGGTGTCATGGTTTATAATTTTTACAGAAGCCACCTGGACCAAAGCTGTGTCCACGGGTGGTCAGCTGGCTGGGCAAGTACCATTCCCAGTATCCAGTCAGCTTCCACCCACTCAGCATCTGCTCCCCCCAGTTTCCCATGGTGTATGTACTGCAGTTTGGTCACAGTGATCTAGGCAGCCTCCTCAGCTCTCTGTGGTTTTGTAGTTAGTGCCAGATGGCCTTTGGCCACCAAAATCTGTGCTTGACAGCATCAGCTGGGAAATGACAACAAGGCTGGTCTCCCAGGGAACACGAGGATTGCTGGGATGACAGAAGTGGTGGTAAAATCAGCAAGTGTCATCATCACTACACCCTAGGTGTCACTATAGGTACATGTGCTGGAGGAGGAACAAGGTTCCAGCGTATGCCAGCAACATATCTGAAAGATTTTGAGTGAATTTGGCAGTGACTGGTGAGGCCTCAGTCTAAGAAGAAACTGTGATTGTGATAACCACTGCCTCACTGGGAGGGATGTCCAGTCCCAGCAGATCCAAAACAGTCAGACATACTGCTTACCTGTGAGGGGGTGGTGGGACCTGGGCTGGGACAGGCGGAGAGAGCTGCAGAGGCAGCAGATGACAGCATGACTTGTAGCTTCTGTGGTAAGGATGCTGATGGTTAGCACCTGCATGGGGCAGTGGGGATAGGTTATTGATGTGAGCTTTCAGAAGAAAGCAGTTACCTGTGTCTGTATGGGGATTGAGGCTGGGCATCGGTGAACTGCCACTACGAAGTTGCTGGCTACTCTGCTCTGAGCCCAGTTCCATGAAGATCCACATCCTCAGCTGAGCAGCCTGTGCTCTCCTGAATCAGGAGTACAGGATAGTCCCAACAGGATGCTTGTGGTCAGGACATAGTAGTTTTACAATTGATGGCAACAGTTCTCATCAATGGGCCATACTCCTGGTGCATGAAAGACTGGCTGGTGCTGGGGCTCCAGCTCCTAAAATAGCCCTGAGATATCTGCAGTGTAGATGACAGAATTGTGACATGCCCCTGTGCCTGAGGTATGCAAGGGTCACCTGCTGCTTTTCTCTCCTTTGTTGAGAAGGTGGGGAGGCCAACACAGCAAGATCAGCAGTCTGTGGGTAGGCATAAGCCTCTGGCTGAAGATGAGACAAAGATGGGAACGAACTGGAATGTTAAAAACATCAGTGGGGTTGCTTCTGTGACTGATATTACCCTGTCTGTGAAAGTGCATGATCACATCATGTATTCATGACCGCATCAGTGTCGATAAGGTCCTGAAGACCTGACAGAACCAGGTGAAGCCATGGACCTGCGGAGACAAATCCCCAAACCATGCTGCTCCCCAAAGCACTGCTGCTTATCTCTTGTGCAACTATGGAAACTAGGCTGCCTTGGAGGGCAGCAGGCTGGAGCTCACACGTGGATTCTCGGCTATGTCAAGACAAGGAGCTTCCACCATGTTTGCATTTGCTGCCTCTGACTATGAACCAAAAGATCATTAACAAATATTTCAACAACACAGGCACACTATCAGATTAAAAAAACTGCCCTTAATAAGAACTGTGTTAACACAGCCGCATATGTATCACATGAGCTTGTGAGCAGAGAAGCTGTACAGTCCTACCTTTCCACAATTATTGTAAAACCTCTCTTCTTGTGTGTGTGTGTGCAGAAACTTATTCTTATCTCCAGATTTTGGAATTAGGTGACCTGAAAGACTGGCCTTGTTTGCATCCCTTTTCTCTAGTATATTCATGTATTCATTACAAAAAAGTGGCTATTTCATCTGAACATATTTTTTCACCTTTATTTCCTTGGATAGCCTTGTTGTTTCTAGCACCCTGTTGATCTACACATGACAAACTTAAAAATGTGCCATATAAAATTCTATTATGTGATTCAAAGGCAGACCAAAGCAAGTGCTTAGCTGGAAAAAGAAGAGAACTATCTTTCCCTAAGAAATGGGCTTTTCACAGGGACTGTGGGGTATTTTTAAAAGACTTTATTTTTAAAAAGTCAAAGTAGAAAACTTATCTTTCATGACTGTGTTTCAGTGTTCAAGTGAACACTGAATGTGAACACTCTTGGATGTAAAGGCAGCACTCATACAGGTGTTTCAACGCATCTAAATTTGGTGTTTTCATACGCAACCATATCCTGTCCTATCTGTTTCCATTCCAGACAGTCTCTGATATCCATCCCTCTTGTGGTCCCAATCTCAGCCTCGTTAAGCTAGGGAGCCTTGACAATTTGAAATTTCAATACATTTTGTATCACTGGCAAAAAGCAAGTGAGCTTTATTCTTTACAGGCAGAAAGGTAAGTGAAATGATCATAGCTTTCTTTTTTGCTTTTAGAAAACAAAGCATTCATTAATTGGACAGCAAAAAGCTTTGAATCCCAAGAAAGCCAAATACTACATTTCCTGTGCTAGCAAGAAAATTAGCTAATTGTAAGGAAAAATGTAGCAGTTACATTGGCAGGAATTTGAAAGATAAGTGGAAAAGCTACTTTAGAGCCAAAGAGAGGTCTTACATCCATGTAAGTATTTGATTTTTGCTGTAAATTAACATAGCTTCTCAAGATGCTTACCTGTCAACCACCTTACATATAATGATAGATAGGTTAAAAAGATCATGAAATGGTGGGTTACCAGGAAGAATGGAAAGATTTATGTGAAGAACTGTGTGACTGGAAGACCTGATGGGCAGTAGAAACAATTTGTGTTTTAAGTTGGTTGAAAGCCAGAAAACTACCATTGGAAAGTATTCAGTGTAAAGTAGCAAGGAACAATAGAGCATGGAGGCAGTTCAGCAACCTAAGAGAAAGCCTGTGGGAAAGATTCATCTCTAGAGCACCCCTGGCTGCTTCCTTCTACTTATCTCAAAATTCCCTTTAAAAATAATGATTTTTGGGATCTACTTGGTTTTTAGGCATGTGCATGTTAATTTTTGATAATGTTTTGGCAAGTTACATGTCTTACAAATGATGTTTGAAACTTGTTTGTGAAATACACCCTTCTAATAAACAGAACTTACCAGTTAACTTAATACACTAGAAATTTAGCAGCATTTCTGAAGATGACTGGCTCATGGCCACCCTGAGAAATGGAATTTCAGGTGTGAATGTAAGGCATGAAGCTACTACCTTTCCACTGCCTGCCCCAGCTCAGAGAGGTGACATCCATGACATAGATGTGCACCAGGGGCTGACAGCTGTTCTTTTGAACCCAGGGATTGTGCCTGGTGGGGTTGGTCACCAGCTGCCTCTTCAAATCAAACTCTTCAGTGATGCTGTTAAAAATATGTGATGTCAGTTGCAATGGTGCAAAGTCAAACCCAGTACAGGTTCTTTTTCTCTAGCTTATAGCACAAGACACCAGGATGCATAGACTTTATCCAACTTCCTTGGGATCCACAGCCCCATGGCAAAGTCCATTGCAGCTGGATGAATGTGGAACAGTCTTTGGCAGGAGGTTCACTTCCATACCTTTGTTTTCCCTGCAATGTGTTATCTCCACCCTCCATTCCCTCTGCCTCCAGCTGCTGGCCTGCCAAGGCGGGAAAACTTTTTATTAGGAAAGCACTCCTTTTAGCTTGGATGACAGCAGCCTGTGGGTTTCATGCTGGTGATGGCAGTTCTGTCCCTCATGGTGTATATGTATATATATGTGAAATCATAATACATTTTACTTGTCACTTCTTCAGTTTGCTTGGTGTTTTCCCCTGTCATTATGATGACAGAAGGGTTGATCTCAGAGTGCCACCAAGTGCAGAGTGCCTTGCAGAGATACAAAATTGCTGAGAAATAGAGTGTAGACATGTAAGAAGCATATTAGAGGGCCCCTATCCAAGGTATGCTCTATCTCTGCTGCTGTTTAACATCCTGCTTCTCAGGTTCCTTGTGGCTTTTGGTTAAAGTTTGAGGAATGCACATTCTAGTCTTTGTGCTGCTGCCAAAGTCAAACTGACCCACTGGATTGAAGATAATGGTTCCCAGTAAAATATTAATCCAACAGTATAATGGAGGAATGTGTGGAAGATGGAGAAAATAGAGAGGACCAAGAAAAAGCCACTTATCTAGGTAATCAGCATCCAGACATTACTGGTTATTGTAACTCCAAAATGCAGATTATAAGGTAAGTTTTCAAACAGCCTTCAAAAATAGCTTCAAATTTTGCACACCAAGAGACTCATTCAAAGGCAGTTTAGGACAATACTAGGTCTAACACTGACTTTTTTCACTTTGGATCCAGTTTGCAAAATTTTTTGGGCGTACGATATATAAAGCATAAACATGATGAAGAGATCACATTCCAGAACTTCTCAGTTCTTTGTCCTCTCAAAAGAATTCTCCTTTAGAAAATACCTTACAAGCTGTTTCTTCAGTATGGAAATAACTGTAATCTCCAAAGGGAGTGCAGCTGGCCCAGAGGAGTTCCACACTTCATGTAAGTAATTTCCATTGACTTGGGGTGTCAGTGTCAGTGTTGTCCTAAACGTAGGCTGCACCAATTCATACACCAAGGTGAGGTATTTCCATTTTTCATTCTAGTTTGTGCAAAGTAGAGAGCTAGGTGTAACTCTCAAAAGGTTGGCTCACTGGGCATCAAAACTTTACACTATTACGTTTTAGTAACAAAGGCATCAGCATTAATTGGTTAGAGATTACATAATTTTTTTTTTTAATTAGTGCTCAATCCCTATATGCTAGTTCAATCTCTTGCTTCACATGCTAATTAGCCTGTGTGTGTGCAGTTTTCCCCCTCATTTGAGCCTGAGGTCTGTTTTTAGTAGTGGTCAATGAGTCAGGGATTGCAATCTTCCACTGCCAGAATTACCTTTCCCCCAGTTAATGCTCAGTTCTGCTGACTTCATTCCTGGTGGCTCCCAGACAGACAGCCCATTCATCTTGGGATTGTCTTACATCTTCCTTAAAACAGAATATTAGCCAAGCATACAATGTTCACAATGCAGTTGCTTAATCACAACTCTCCCGCTATAGCTATCTAAAAAAACTGCAAAACTTGATTCAAACCTTGAGGGGCTTGATATTAAGACTGTCAGACTTATGTGTCAATGCCAGACTGTGCTGACTCTATCAGGATCTATCGATAATGACTGATTTTCAAAAGAGGGAGAGGAAAAGGAGCAAACTTCGATGTGCAAGGAGGCGAGAGGTTCTCAATTAGCCAGGAGAGTCAGTGAGAGCTGCTCAGTGCTCTCTGTGTCCCACGAGCTTTTTCATGCCTGACTGATGCAGAGTGCCAAGGCTGCCCTTGGCTGCCACATAGGACATGTAAAGGCAAACTAGGCTATCAGTTTTGGGGACCAAAACTGCATTATTCCATACTTGTGCCCATCCTGAGGGCAGGGAGCAGCAAAGCCACAAGTTTGTGGCTGCTCTGGGGCTGTAGTGGCAGCAGCTTGTTGTTCCCCAACCTGGGCAAAAACCAGGGCATTTGGTGTCTTCCACTGAGTTTCCTCAGCTGTTCAAGCTGGGCACTGAACTGAGAAGTTGCTGTCACCTCGACAGGCTCTTAAAGACTGGTAAAGCCTCAGCAGTGGCTGCTGTTGGGAACATTGGTGACTGCTGTGTGAGCTTGGGGGTTAATGCTGTCACTGGATGGTGGGTTTTATCAGCCCTTCCCTTGGTTTTGCCCACACAACCTTTCAGTTGTCTCAGTGTCTCTGTGTGCCTTGGCTGTCTTTGTGTGTGAGCTAGGTTTGGTCCCAGTAACCCCATTGGCAGCTGTCAGCCAGAGCAGTCACTGCAGTGTCTGTAGGAATGACAGGGCTTGCTTCCAGCCAGGACCTCTGGATGTGGGGGACAGCAATGCTTCCTTTTACAGGACGGTTAAATCTCCTGCTTGGGACTGTTTTGATCTGTAGACTGTCAGAACTGTTAGTCTGCTTTAGGGAATGGGGAGGTTTAGAAGCTGTCCCTTGTGTGACTGTTTTACCCCATGAGTTGCTCTGTTGTTGCCCTAGGGGTGCCTCCCTGCATACAAAGAAGGGTTTGTGGAAAGCAGCCTAGCTGAGCGAGATGAAGGCATCCCTGTAAGGCGTGATATGTCCTTTCTGCATTAACTGGGGTACTGTTGGTCAGGATGCTGCAGCCCAAGCTTTTGCAAGGCTTACACACAAGCACAACCTCACTGAGGGACAATGCTCAGCCCAGGCTGCTGTGTGCTTGTTGTAATCTGCTAGAAGGACTTGATGAATGTGACAGCATGTGCTTGCTCCAGGCAGGTCTGCTCTCCTGGGAGTCCCTGCTGCAGGTCTGAATGGAGCTGCTGGTGTGGAGCACATTTGGTGTGCTGGACCATGCTGCAGGGAGAGAGACAACCACAGCTTTGGGGACAGTGCCTTGCTGAGAGGTGCCCAGGGTGTGGTGGTTGTGCAGGTGGCTTGTTTGCAGTCTGTCACGGTCCAGATGCCTGTCCTGCTCTGTCATGTGCCTGCTGGTTTGATGATATTGGGGGACACAGTTCCGGCCAAGTGCTTAGTGCACAGCCCAGGAGGAAATGTGGGTCAGTCCTCACTTTTATTTGGTCAGAGGTGTCCTGAGTCCTCTGGGTGAAGGTGGAAGCCATGGTTTCTGTGGGGGAAGACTGGACTCTGAGGAAGGCAGGGAGCAGCAGTGACACCCTGTCCCAGTGCTCAGTCTCTGCCAGCCATAGAGCCCCAGGTCTCAGTCCCCTTCCTGCTCATGGGCTCCGCATGCATGGTGGGAAAGGGTACAGCCTCCTACCCATCCTAATTAAAAACACAGATAACCTGCTCTTCAGCAAGTAGCCAAACTGCTCTACTGAAAAAAACAAAGAATTTTTATCTGTGACTCAAGTGTATATGCAAACAGCAGACCAAGACAACCATGCTTAATTTTGCTTAACTTCTGTGAATCTAATTGGATTAATTTTTTTCTTTCTGCCAGCTTCAAAATGACTGTCCAGTCATAATACAGAAATGTCCTGCAATCAGAAAAATTAGAGAGTATTTCCTTATTATTCTGAATTTAAAAAGTGATTATTTTAATTTTTCATATGCAGGCTTGGCAATAAAAAAAGTGAGGAATTGCACTGAAATATGTATGAACAAAAGGAAAACTCTAGCTGATAGACTTTATTTTAGTGGTCAATTCAATTTAAAACTCTCAAGCTGGAGGTGTTAACCTCATTTTTATTTATTGAAGAAATAAGCTTGTTGAGGCTTAACCCAGCAGTCTAGCAGCTTGGCAGGCTGTTCCTCCTGTGAAGGACTGAGATAATATTTCTAGTGGCATTACAAAGGTGATAGTAATTTGTGTGGAACTTTCTATTCCCTTGGAAAGATCGCTGTAGAAAACTTTAGAGAGAAACAATTTTTTATTGTAAAAATCCACTGGAGGGTCACTCTGCTTGTTGCAAGTTGTTTGGGCATGCACATGTGATTTTAAGTTTTGTTTCTTAGTACTCTTTTAAAATTAATACCTGGAAGTCATTTCAAATTGTGCACAAATCAATTGACAAAGGAATAGGAATTCTGTCCCCACTCTTCCCAAAAGTTATGTTTTGTTTCTTGACTGACAAAACATTCATCTTTTATAAAGTGTAGTTGCAAGGAGGCAGTGCTTTGTGCCTCACAGAAACGTGTGCCCTTTGCAGTCATGCAGTGTACAAAATGAATATGGGAGATGCAGTACATTAAAAGGTTTGAGTACCCCAGTGACAAGGCACCATGAACCAGGAAGAAATGAGGCTCAGAACTTGTCATGCAGGAAATTAACTTGCAAAAACTTCAGAAAGCTGCTCTATATGCTAATGTGTCTTAAGTATGCAGTGAAACCAACTGGAAGACCGTGAAATATGAGGGGCAGTGGGAGGAGTGGAGTGGGCATTTCCAGCACCACTTATTGCATCTGGAAACCATGCTAGCTCTGGCTTTAGTTTTTATTGATAGAAGCCCCACAGGTGAGGAGAAGAGAGGGGGAATTCTTAAAAAGGTATCTTCAAAAATTGTGACACATGGGAAGAAACCATGGTTTGATACAAACATCTTTCACCTGGAAGAATCTCAATGCACATTAGAAATATGATTGGTAGTAAAACTGCAGTAAAGCTGAAGTAGCGGCTGTGCACAACAATGCCATGGAACAGAGCCTGCAACCTGATTTCCTAAAACCAAGAGCAGATGCTTGGGTTATGTGCTCAACATAGCACAAGGTGGCTTTGCTTCGTGCTACAGGTTACTAGGTGCCGCTGTGGTGCTGAGGAAGGCTGCCAAGGAAAAGAAGGAGAGAAAGATAAACAGGGGGAAAAATTAATGAACAGGATTCACAGACCAGGAAATAGTGAAATGAGCAGGAAAGAAAAGCGATTAAGAAGGCAAAAAGTCAAAATTAGTCTCTCTCCCTTAGGTCTTTGAGATGTTCATATACTTTTCTAATCGTGGTTTTTTTTCCCACACAGCTCATTTGTGGTTACATCTTCTACTCACAGCAGAAACATAAAAAATTTATATTTAAGCACTGATTCATAGAAGCATAGAAATTAGCTGAGTAGGAAGGAGTAATTTAATCATATAACTTCATCTATAGGTAATCACCTGCATGGGATTAATGGAAAACTAAAGATCCCTTGGCAGTGTAAGAGAGGAAGGGAGCAATGTCTGCAAATGTACATAGAGTAAAAGAGAGACTGCTGAAGGATAATTTTACGGCTGATAAACCTGGAATTTATCCAAAGTCAGAAAATTAAAAAAAAAAAAAAATAGCCCCGAGTGAAAAACAGGTAACAATTAGAAAGGGTGTCTATATATTGCAAAGGATGCTTATGAAATACTACTTGAACAGTAAAAGATATCACAAGATTTACTGTGTCTACTTAAGCAATAAAGCAATTTCAGATAATTCTTCATAGAAATCATTTGGGTGTTTAAAGCATGAACGTCAACCAGCTTGTCTCTTATTGATATTTGCAATGGTTAAACAATACCCAGGCACAAGGACCATCTCTGCACTTAAGATGGAAGTTTGTATTTCACCTCAACACTCTAATGCTCTTTACTTTTTGATAACTGGAGTTCAAAACAGAGGAGTGAAAATAAAGTCCTTAGAAAAGATTCCTTTATTCTTTTAATATCTTGTCTTGGGTAAACCAAATTTTTAAAGGTGGTTTTTCATTTGTTTGGGTGGTTTTTTTTTGGTTTTGTTTTTGTGTTTTTTTGAGTTTTTTTTTGTTCCTCACACATGCAAAGGACAAAGAAATAAGGAGTGATAACTCTGGGAAACTGGGCAGCTCAGGTGCACAGCAATGAAGTCTGAATAGTGACAGCCTTTTGTGTAAAGTTAGTGAGGGCTTTGTTTTAAACCTTTTGGGAAGTTCAATCCTATCATCTTTCTCCATACAGGAAGATCAACAAAATTAATCTTGTGTTGTGAACAACTCAGTACATCATTGTGGTGAGGAACCCACAACTTTAAAGTTTTGTGTATGAGCCAAATCCAAGTGGCTCAGGGCATAGGCAGCTCTTAATATATTTTTGCTGTGTCTGTGTATGCTGTGCACTAGAGAGAGACAGCTCACCTCAGAAGAGGATGTGATCTGTATGGGAAAGGTGGAGAAAAAAGACAGACAGCACACACACACAAATTCTTCCACTGCCCATGGTGACTGCTTTTCTTTCAGGAGTTTTACCACATCAGAAGTGGTTTTGAGAAGGAAAAATCCCATCAGTTGCAAGGAACAGGAGAGATGAGGAAAGATCATGGAGGTGGTGAGGACAAAGGTTGCAGAGAAGAGAGATGTGGCTGGGTGCAGGCAGAAGAGCAGGACCTGAGTGAAACCTGAGTAACCTGTGCAGGGACAGGCCCCTAAAAGCAAAGATACAGGTCTGTAAAATAATAATATGAGGGTCAGTTTTAATGTGGAAGAAAGGGAACAAAAGGAGAGGGTACAGCAGAAAGACAAGAAAATTAAAAAAATAGGTAAAAAAGCATTTGAAAAGTCTGTCTTTTGGGGAGGACAACTTGTTGATTGGTGCAATCTTCAGGAATATATGGACTCACTCCAAAGCACTAGCTGCTTACAGAGAGCAAAAACATTCTGGATATGGCCTGGATACATGTAAGACAGAGTAAAATCTTGCAGACTTGAACAGCCACAATAATGGCTGAGAGAGCGGAAGAGAACAGGGGCTTGCTCTAATAGGACCACAATAAGAAACCCAAAGGCAGGACAGGCAGGGAGTTAGGGTTGTAAAACAAGGCAACTTTGCAAAGGCATCACTGGAGAAAATGAGGCTTTGAGGTTGCAGGATGGTTTAGAGAGGTTAAGAAAGATGGAGATAGTCTGTAGGTCTTTTATACATCACTAAGAGTCTGTTGGGGAGACCTTGTATTGCAGAACATGGTATGGGTGGGCCTGATTCAGAATAGGTGTCAATGGGGAGTTGCCATGGACAGGTCAAGAAATGTCTCCAAACCCATTGTAAAATGCAACAAAAACTTTACGTATAAAAAACCCCAATGTTGTCAAATAGTGGTGTCAGATTAGCAAAAGTTTTTATTTTCATGAGAAGACCAGTACTTTCTGATCAAGTTGAGTTATTTTAAGTAGCCAATCCTTTATGTTGTTCCTGACTTTGAGCATGGGGAAAACATACATCTTCATCAGCCTAGTGGCATTTGTTGGAAAACATTCTCTGTGTTTAGCTAATGACTTAATTAGAAAATCAGTAGTCAGCTGGCAGTGAATGGTGAGTCTTTATTTAACAGGAAAGCACGGAAATTAACCATCCATCTGTTTTTTCCTGTTAATTACCTCTAAATATTAAAATTGAATACAGCCTTCAACCTGATTGGTAGTTTGAGTGGTAATAGCAGTGTTCACATACTAACAAGAAGCCATTAGCAGAAATAAAGATGATGCAGCTCCTGAATTTTACAGCTTTCATCCATGTTTCTGAAGCACTGCTACCTGCCTATGACAGCTGCTGTGGAGGTCACACTCAGCATTTCCAGCCCTTCAGCCACACTTAAGGCTTTAAATGAGCATCAGTCTTGGCAACAGAGTTAACTGTGCTGTCTTTTTTCCATGAGAGACATGACAGTACACAGCATGTCAGAGCAGTGTTGAGCTGTGAGGCTGGTCCCACTCTAAGGTTTGTTGTTTGTAGGAGGCTTGGACTAGTTGGCCTCCAGAGATCCCATCCTACCTACTCTGTGTGCCATGTGCCCTTAGGAGCAACAGTCAATGCTGAAGGTATCTCTCATTTTGTTGGTTTTCCCCTCTGAAACACTTTTCACCAGCACTGTCACTCCCACTCCTTCCCTTCTCCTAGCAAAGACCCCTGAGCAGCCAGAGTCCTAGAGACAGCCCCAGGGAACCTGGCTGGGGTGCAGCTTCTGCCTCAGCTGAGTTCCTTGCCTGCTGGGACAGTCTTGCACATTTACTCTTCCCTTTCTGGTCATCACAGCAGCTGTTCACCCTTGTGCACCCAAGGGACACCAAAATCTATTCTCTTCTAGCCATAACTGCTTGTGTGTCCTGTTTTCTCCGTCACAGTTGACTTGTTTCAGATATTGTGCTGAATCCTAGTTCTTTAATAATTAATTCTGTTGCATATTCTGAAAGCAAAAAAAAAATATTCTGCAGCACTTCTTGCAAATACCACATGTTAATTTTAATTTCCAGGGTTTTTTTTGTTTTTGTTTTCCTTAATAGTGTATATGCTCTGGGGAGCTGCTTTGGAAGCCTTATTGATAGTCAGGGTCAGGACACACTTCCCTAATTTCAACCACAAAATTTCCACCTCCAACAGGCTGCAAAAAGGAAAAACCATAATGGATATCTGTGCTTCCTCACTAAAAGAAATTTTCCGTGGCTGAGATAACTTTCCTTTCTTTTTGGATATTAATGTTTGCTAGTAGGAAACCCAAAGGCAGCTGGAGGAGGCAATTGCGAGAGCAGCTTCAGAAGGACAGCTGGAGATGAACCAAATTCAGGCAGGGAGTCCTGGAAGAAGAATCCCACTGCATGTGGGTAAGCCCCAGGTCATGCTTTTGTCACCTTCGGACTGGGTTTACGCTCAGCTTGTGGCTCTGCATCTTTCCAGCCAAATGCTTTCTCTCACCAATGAAAATGTCATTTCTCAGTTCCATTTGCAGTTTATTACTCACATATTATTTACACTTCCTTGACTCTTGATAAGAAAAATGATTGTCAACTTGTAAATTTTAAAAACATTTTTAAGAGATGGCTTCAAGTGCTGTTACCACACTTTAGCTACCTCTAGTATTTGTTTTGATGGATTTGGAGCTGCCATACTATAGTTTTCACTGTTATTGCACGTCAGGTTGACATATGTGGCATTTCCTCTGTTGTGTATCGGTGTAATTCAAAAAGAATTTCTTCAGAAAATTGGACAGGGAAGAAAATTAGGGTGCAAGGTGAGTAATAAATATTTAAATGGTGCTTAGGAGTTGCTAATGGACAATACCAAATTCTCAGCTTTGATTTTGCCCCTTCCCAGACTGATTTCCACAATATTTGAATCAGAGGATTTTAACTTCCAGAAACACAAAAGACAGGATACAAAGGACTCTTTCTCTCTCAGGACAGGGGAAGTTGGTCTGTCAAGGACTCCCAGAGCAAGAAATCCTACCAGAGCACCTGACCATAGGTTAAGTGGGCAAGATTGTGAGATGGCAACAAAGCATACGTGCAGACTGCTATTTAAAATAAATTATTTTTCTTTTTTTTTAATTTCCTGATATTCAGAAATAATTAGGATTTAGTTGATGTTTTTGAATTTCTATATATTGTTGGCCTGCTGAGAAGATATCCAGCTGTCTAAGTTGGTGAGGGTAAGATCCATAGATCCTTGGGGCTGTGCACCACAAGATTCAGGTGAGGTGTGGCAAAAGTGAGTACTACTACCCCAGAACTGACTAAAGCACAAGGCCTGGAGAAATAGGGTTAGTGGTATTGAAAATGTGACCCCTCAGATGTGCAGTTGGTTTCACAAGTATGACACTTGCTAACTGCATCCTCTCAATTGCCAAACGATCTGCCCAACACCTTGAATGTAAATTTGGAATATTGCACAAAGAGAGACACTTAAATAATTCCTCTGTGTTATGAAATGGGATAATTTCTAGATGTAATGAACTGAACTTGGCTTTCTGTTTTGGGAGTGTATTCCTGAAGAAGGGAGTGGTTTATTCTGCCTCAACCCAAGGTGGAAATGGTGGTAATTTGCCTCCTAAATGGCTGTTACAGCTTACTCAGAATGCCACAGTAAAGAGGTGCTGTTTAACTGTCATGACCATGAAGTGTTTATTAATTTTTGAATATGTATTTATGGGGTTCAGTTTATACAGTACATAAATTAGATGTTTGATTCTTAAATGGAAAAAGTATAAAAGTGAATATTGTTGTTTGCTTCTTGAATCATTGATTACACAAAATGTCTTAGACATGAGTACCTAATACTAATAATATTTTTTTTGTTGTTTCATTTCTAAAAAATCTTTTCCTTTGTAGAATAAATTTATTTCAAACCCTTTACCATGAATAACACTAGAGATTAAAAAATGGCATAATGAATTGCAGGCTGAAGAACAGTCAAGCAAATAGGCAAACACAAAAATCCCCTTTATCAAGGGAAACGGTGGCAGAGTCAAATAATTTTGCTCATTTTTAAGGCCAGGAGTCATGCCAGCATCATCATCTTTTAGTACTTTTAAGTATGTTCTCGACACCGGATGAGCTTTCTAAAGGCCAGCTTGAAATCCTCGTTAAAGCTCGTGTACAGCAGAGGGTTGATGAGCGAGTTGACATACCCAAGCCAGGTCAAGAAGTCTGCTACTTCTGGAGAGACAGTGCAAACGTGGAGGCCCACAAGCAGTTCCTTGATGAAAAAGGGCAGCCAGGACAAAATGAAAGCACCTAAAATCAGCCCCAAAATGCGAGCAGCCTTTCGTTCTCGTGTTGTGGAGATCTGCTGCCGGTCGCCAGCCGCGTCCAAGTCATTCTCGAAAGGAGGGATCCTCACGGATGCGTTGATTTTATCAAACTCTGTGGTTGGGTCAGACGTGGAGAAGTCCGAGACGCAGAATGTTTGTGTGAGCTTGCAGCTGGCAAAGGAGTTCTGGCTGTCAGTGCTCCTGTTGCTGAGGTGGCGGCTTGAGCCCCGCTTTTGGTAAAGGCTCTTTGCGGCGTGGTAAATTCTGTAGTACAGGATCAGGATCAAAGTCAAGGGGATGTAAAATGCCCCGAATGTGGAATAAATAGTGTAGATGACGTGGTCATGCTGAATGCGACACTCGCTGGGAATACTGATGCTGTGGTGATTTCTCCAAAACAAGGGGGGCATCGATATGAAAACGGAGATGGTCCACACGGTGGCTATCATCAGCCCAGCCCTTTTTGCCGTTCTTTTCCTGGCGTATTCGATAGCGTCTGTGATGGCCCAGTACCTGTCCAGGGCAATGACACACAGGTGAAGGATTGAACACGTGCAGCACGTCATGTCGACGCTGAGCCAGATCTCACAGATGAAGTACCCCAAAGTCCATTTATCTATCATTATGTAAGTGATGCTCAAGGGCATGACGAGAACAGCAACAAGGAGATCTGTCACAGCCAGTGAACATATGAGATAATTTGCTGGCTGGTGGAGCTTCTTGGTTGTGGAGATTGCTGCAATTACAGCAGAATTCAGCAGCATAGTCAAGGTTGTGATTGTGGCCAAGGTCAGTGTAACGAGCATCTTTTCAGTTACTGTTTTTGGCTTGGCAGCCGCACTGGCTTCAGTGGTGCAATTTGTGAAATTCATTTTCCCCTCCAGGATTCAAGAAGTTGGTAATGAAGAGTTCCAGGTTCACAAGTTATCCATTTGAAAGAGATGATCTATGTGCAATTTGAAAAAGCTTTTTATAATCCCATATTCAACAGAGCAGCAAAAAAGCATCCAGATTTCTTCCTGTTCATTGTTTTCCTAGAAGATAAAAACACATCTATTAATCAATCTAGGATAATCCCACCTTTTGGTAAAAAAGTTTTGCATTTCAAATATTATCATCTCAAATAAAATGTTGGTCTGTTTTCCCTTCTCTTCTCTTGCCTTTTCTCTCCCCTTTTCTCTGCTTTCATAATTCATTTTTTCTTCTCTAAAGGGCGTTTTGGGCCAGATTTCCTGCTGATGTGAAATGGTTATTCCTTCTTTGGTTTTGGAGATTTTACTTATACTAGGAGGCTGGACTAAGGGACTTCCAGAGGTCCCTTTTCACAAACATGTCTATGATCTATGTGATGCTGATACCAGGAGCTAGTTCTTTTCCTGCTTGTTAAAATACACTCCAGCTGATGAAGAGCTGAGGGAATTTGCCTTTTCATTTTAATTGCTATATGAGAGGCATCAATTACTTTTATATACCACCTTTGGAAAAAAAGCAGCAGAGCAGCCCATCTCAGCAAAGGCCTGCCAGTATTTCATAGCTTTCTATTCTGCTTTTTCACATCTGTGTCTATATTAATATATTAGAAACTGTACTTAAAAATTTCTCAGGTTACTTTTATCATGCAGGTTTTCAACAATGTTTAAAGCTTTATGGCAAATGGTTTTTACACAGCACATCAGTGTTGCTAGGAGCTCATATAGTTTTGTCTAATTATTCCTGACATTTCACATATCCCACTGTGAGTGTCTCTAGAGGAGACAGACAAAAAGCTTCCGCCACTGCTTTGAGATTTCCATCTAATCGTGCTCCTTGTCAGGGAGTCTAGTGTGATGCAAGGAACAATAATTTTTAAAAAAATTTAATTTTGTTTCAGAAGTTCACATGTCTTTCCTATACATCTCAAATGCTATCTGAAGCCAGAGTAAACAGTCCATGAGATGCAGCTTGGGATAACCTCTGGGACCTTGCTTACTCATTTGTAATTTATCTTGGCATAAAGGATATGGAAAACTGGAAGTCTGAATCCTTTTCTATTGAAATAAACTGAAAGATTCCTTCCCCTGGCTTCATTTATCAGACTAAGGAGGCTTCTGGGTTAGTTGTACAGGCTTCCTTCACAAGCAGGGGAAAAAGATAGTGGCTGCTGGAAATACACTTGTCCCCTCTCAAGACAAGCCTTTAAGGAAGATGCTATGAATCACATCCTGGAAATGCTGATCTTTCTCTATTTTCACTACAAGTGGCTCCTCCACAGTTGCATTTAGAATACATGCCTGATTTTCAGATGGCTAAATCTGAGAAGTAAAACCCATTCTCACTGACACCAGTGGGACTTGGATTAGGCTCTGGGTTTGCACATGCAAGCTAATGAGGAATTAAGAAATTGGATGAGGAATTATACATTTATAGCTAGTTGGGTGCTTAGCTCTATGTACATATGCTCTTCTTCAGAAATTTGAGTGCCATCTTCAGAATGAGCTGAATGCGAAAAAATTAAAAATAGAAACTTTAGATAAAAACATCTATTTGTGGATTGGCTCTAGGAAAGCAGATCCATACTGCCTTAGTCTCTGGGTTAGCAAAATGTGAGTTTTAATTCTGCACAAGGAACAGCAGAACTGCCTTCCCCCAAAACATACTCTACTCTTAAGAAGCTACTTTAAACAGCTTTAAACTATGAATAGCCTTGGAAGAAATATTAGGCCTGCTTATTGAAAATTGACTGGAGAAGTCAGATGGAAATCCATTCATCAAGTCTTCATGTGGTTATGCCACATGGAAATGTCAATTTGGTTGTTTAGGCCTAAAGCCAAAATATCAGCTAGAACCTTCTTCATAAAAATTGTTCATGGGAGTCTTTTCTGTCAAGCCAGATTCTGATTTCCTTAGTTTGCACCCTTATTATATCTGATGTTTTGATCAGAGGATAAAGCAAAGAGGCTTTCTCTCCCTCTCTCCCCTCTCTTGCACTCCTGGAGCACAGACCAAGTGTAATCCATATCCTTTCTTCAGCACTATCACTTAGTGAGTGTACCCCGGTCCACAAGCACAGCCAAAGACACTGGAAAACACCATGAATTCATGTTTCCTCCACATCCACTTATTGATCTAGTGCACACACAGGAGATCTTGTGATGCTTCTCGATGTAAGCAGCACTTCTTTCTGCTCATCCTTCACTCCTCTGGAGCCCTGAAGTTTCATAGCCCTGGGACATCTCCCCATCCTGTGTGGTCCCCACCATTTTCTCTGCTGAGCACTGCCTATATACATGGTTAGTCCAGTAAGACCTGAGTTGCTGCAGTTCTCCCCCCAGAAGGCCTACACTGATGTATCCTAAGCAAAATCCTTTCTGAGCTCTACCTGTTCCCTGTACCACAAGGATATTATGAAAAATAAATTATTGCTTTCCTTAATTAACTTGTATTTAAACAAATCCAAACATCAGGTTTCCTTTAGGACAAAGGATACTGCTGATAACACAGGGGAGTTTGGCTTTACAAGACTGCTGCTGCTCAGGAGGGCCAACATTTTTTTTTGCCTGGAAAACACTGCAATAATTGAAGACAGGGGAAAATATAAGCAAAGCATCATCCCTGCCTGCAGGTAACTCAGACCCCAAAAGCCCAGAGTTTCATGTCCAAATCCATTGTTGGAGAATTAATTCAGTCTTAATTCCCATGTTCCTTATAGGAAGTGAGCCTTAGCAATTCAGACAACATAAATACCACATAAGAAAATGGCACTAAACCAGTATTATTAAGGAAGTATATTTAAATGCTGAAAAGCCATTTCAGCATTTGGGAGCTGAAGGCTGGAGCTTGTGCCTCTTGTCCTCCCTTCACCACATAATGGGGAAACACACTGGCATTATAACTATTATTAGTAGTAGTACTAGAATTAGTATTATTATTATTAGCCCTGGCTGTTCACCTCCCAGGTCACCTCCTGTGCCAGAGCAGCCTGACACTCTCCTGAGCTGCTGCTGCCATCTCAGCACAGCTTTGGGGGTCTCTGCCAGGGCTCATGTCCACCCTCCTGCAATGCCTCCTCCCCAGCCACTCTCACATTGTCCTTGCTTGTCCAGCTGTCCTCTCTCTACTTCTGAATTAGAAGACACAGATAGAGAGTACTTTGGCCCAGGAAAGAAATGATGTTTTAAACTGGGAAATGATTTACAGGAGATGCCAGCAATTGACCTTGCTTGTTAATAAAGGGATTTTAATGCTACTTATCATCAATCTTTTAAAAGTGCAGGTGTGTTTGAGGTCATTAACATGGAGAATTTTACTATGTCTAAGCAATAATAGCTGGTTTTCAGGATCTCTATCACTTGCATACAATTGCTATATATAGTATTGTTATCACTACAGTAATTGATTTTGGTTTTCTAAGTGACATCTTGGAAGGGACATTAATAACAGTTATTTAAAGAGCCCTCACTAAAAGCACTGCTGTGTTTATGCTTTGCAGCTGTATCGTTTTAGGCTGTCAGTCATTTCCTACAGAGAGAATTTTACACACACTGTCTAATTTCCCACATTTGGTGCAAGAAACTCATCTGGCTTCCTCCAAATGGGAATCAATCATGTTTCATATTAGCTGATTATTGGTAATGGCTTTGAGTGCTGTTTAGGAGGAGGAAAGGGGAAAGAGTTTGATTCATTGTTCCTTAAAAGGAACTGGATGACTTTAGGCTGTGAGATGGCAATGTCCATGTCTGCTCCTGCCAAAGAAATATCTCCCTCTTCTCAGCAGAGGACCACAGTGTAGCAGAATACTCTGAATTTCTGCTGGACAGATTGACTCCCACTCCTTGGTCACTGAACTTTCATAACCACCACCACCACCATTTCATAACAAATGGAATAATATCATTTGGAACAAACAAGTGGAACTGGCATTGCACATGTGTATATACAAGGCAGGTTAGTTCCTTTACATCCATGGTTTTACATTTCCTCTAAGCAATTATTGCACTGTACAGCTGCTACATCTTTGTGCCCTTGACAGCAATAAATCAGTTTGACTCTGTTAAACTCTGAATTGGTCTGAGTGCTTTTCACTTTTAATATTTCCATGATTGGAATTCTGAAGGGCAAGGAATCTGTGCCATGATTTGTGAGACAGTTTATGGAAAATATGACTTAGCACATTTATGATAATGCTACTATTTCAAACTAAACTTTCAGTGCTCTTCCTCTTCCTTTAAAGAGGTTTTATCTTCCAAGTTTATGTACAAAGCCCTGAAATTCAGGCCTTTCACTTGCAACTTTCTAGTGTTGCTTTTGTAAAGTCAACAAATCTTGGACTTCATGGCTCCTTGGTAATCAAACGATACAACTGAGTTTAACTGAAAATTATAGGTTTCCAAATAAGTATTCTACTCTGGCATGGTGGTGTTGCTTTGGGTTTCCAAGGATGTCAGTGCTACAGAGGCCACGTTATGGATTTTTATAGGCATTGATGCTCTTTGTAACACGTCATATCTGGAAAAGCAGCATGCAAAAGCAGAGAAAGTGGAGATGGTCAGAATCACATCAAGGTGTGGCAAGATTGTCAGCAAAACAAAATCTTCTTGTCACCAGCCAGCTCATATTCACAGCCACAGCATGAGATTTTGATGCCAGTTGTAGTCAAAATGAAGGCAAACTATTAGAAGGTGCATTGGGGTTGCCTTACAGAAGCGTAAACTTGGGCAGGACAATAAAAGAAAATCACTATTTTTGTGTGGAAACCAAAATTTTACAGTAACATGTCTGAGGAATTCCTAGCTGCATTATGGGACCATAGATTAAAGTATGCAACCTTTTCCTACCGAGACTGAATTAAATTACCATGAAATTTGTATGAATTGACCTATAAAATTGACCTCCAAGTTAAGATTTACTTTGTGCACACCACTGAAACAGGCAGCATGATGGACAGATGGGCTGGAAGGACTCAGCAGTAAGCAAGGTGTGTGGAGGCATAGCTGTGTGTTTGCATCTGTGGGCACCCTACTAACACTCATACATGTAGTGACCCTGTCATAAATAACCAAAAGCACAGATATTGTAATCAAGGATATAATGGCCTGCAGCCTGTCTTTGTGTAACACAGATCTCTAGGGATACAGGGATATCTGTGCTTCAGCTCCTGGCCAGAGGATGGGCTGAGTGAGCAGAGCAGCACTGGGGACACTGCTGGGCACAGCAGAGAACATGCTGGATGTGGCAGGTGCCAGCACAGACCCCTGACACAAGTCACAGATGATGCCCCAAGGGATGGCTGGGATTTGCAGGTGGAGTTACATGAGAAGTGGTTGAAATTCACAGAAGAGTGGTGGGGAGCACTGAAGCTTTTTGGGAGCACAGCCCTGCCAAACCCACAACACCTCAGTTGCTCCAACAGCAATCACATATAAAGCTGGGCGTGCCTATATCAACCTATCAGAAACCAGATTTCACAGGTTGGTGCAAAACTGGGACCAAAGAGGAGGACGTAACTTAGCCAGAGTTGTTATTTTGGGAGGAGGCTGAGATGGAGAAAGGGAGTGTCAAGTCTGGTGAAAAGGACAAGAAGTGGAAGAAGAGATAACAAGGGAAAAAGTGAGTATGTCTTGCTCATCCACAGCCAAAATAGGAGCAATAACTTGTTGTTCAGATCAGAACACATGAGTCAAACCTGACACCATTGTTGGGAGGCTGAGAGGACTGGATTATTCCCAGCCAGTACAGGACTCAGGGACAGAGGGATGCAGCACTCTGATGCTGCTGTGTCAATGCCTGCACCAGGCCTGATGGCTTTGGAAGCTACCCATCACCTCCTTGGGGTAAAGAGCTGAGTCTGTGTCCTCTTGTCCTCTTGCAAGACCAAAACCAAGTGTTCATGCAGGCCAGCTATGTGCACAGGAACCCTCACAGCTCTGCTTATTTTCCATTGAAAACCAAATTCTGTGTAGGAGGTGGCTAAAATGTCAAGCTGCAAAGCGGTGCTTAGGCACTGGTACTTGTGTCTTGTCACTGTATACTGTGGTGTTGCTCTCTGACTCTTTTGCTGAAGAGTCCAGGATAAATGCCAGGGTGGCCATGATGTCTTAACTCTCTCAGCATCAGAAAGGGGGATTGCATATCTGGAAGACTTTACCTTCCTTCCTTCCTTGCCAGCCTGAAGGATTTCCTTCCCAACTTAGAAGCCTGGGAAAAAACTGATGGGAGAGGGAAGGTGCTGCTTCCAAAAACCCTTGGTGGAGTTCTGCACGTTTTAAAAAAAATAATTCCACCAGCATTACACTACAGAGGTAAGCTTTTGTGGTGTGGATCTCGGCACATGCAAATGAGAAACAATAATTAGTGATGATCTTCAAACCATGCTCCCTCCCACAAGCAGTGGTATAATTATCATTCACAGATGATTACTCATTTTTATCTACTTTCAATATGAAAGTTAGTAAATCTTAGGCAGTGAAAGCTCGCAATATTCTGCTGGGCTGCAATCTGATACAAACTAGGACTCAATGTGGATTTAATCCTGGTTTTCATCAGACATAAATAAAATTCTCTGGGGTAGTAAAACACACAGATTTCTCAAAAACCCCTAGAGTAGCACCCTGCTCTAGTTGCAATGTTTTGTAATAAATAACAATCTAAATTTATAATAATTTGTTTCCAAGAGACTATCAAATGAAAAAATAACCTTAAAACTCATCATTTAGACCCTATAGACCCTTTAGACCCTTAGCACTGTATATATAAAAAGTCTCTTTTCTTTCACAGTTCATAAAATACTCTTCAGCTCATTTCTGGTAGTTCATTTCACTATACCCTTTTCATGCCCTACCTTATATCCTGAGATGTTTGACTTGTGGACACCAGAGGCTCTAATTTCCCATGGCAAGAGACATGGGTGGCTAGACCTTGCAAAATCTTTTGGGGTGGAATTTATAGCAATCAGTTATATAACCCTACACTGTCAAAACTTGTAAGTGGTGCCTTTTCCACCACATTGTGGCTGAAAGAATTTCTCCCTGTACTTATTCTTCCTTCAGAGGTGATTTATGGAGATAGAAACCTTTCACGATAAATCTGTGCCTGGAAGAAAATAAAAAGTTATTTTGATTTGTGTCCGTTGGTTTTGCAGACTGCATTTGTGTAAGTGCTGAAATGAGCTAGCTTGGATACAAACATCATGTTACATTAGCAAGTAGTGCTGAATGGGTAAATTTACCCAGCCAAGGAACTGTAAATTCTCAGTCATGGAGTTCCTGATTCCCACAGCTAGACAGCCTTGTTACATGAGTTAACTTGATTAAAGTTATCTGACATGCTCTCCCCTGGTACCTGCATGACATCTCTATCAACAGAGGCAGCAAGCTTGCTTGATTGCCCCAGAACAGCATTTAACTACTCCAGAGCTGTGCTTCTCACCTGACCTTGTCTCAGTGCAAAGGTGCTCTTGATCCCTAGTGATACCCTAATTTAGTAAATAGCCAGACCTGGAAGACACATAACCTACACACTTAACCTCTCCTCTGCAAAGAAAAAGGCAATCTGTACCTGTTACCAGCCCTTGCAACCTTCATGCTTAGCAGTCACTCTCACAGAGATGTTATTCTCTGATTAATTTTTTGTTTTAGAAAGCTTGTGGTTAAGACAGTCTTTAACTTTGTATTTTAAAATGTTTTTCACTACTAAAGAAGACTTTTCCTCTTGTTTGTGCATGCACTTTACAACATGCACTTTCCTTCACTTTGTGCATGCATCTTTACAACATGCTGCGTCACTAAAATTTCCTCTTCTCTCTTTTGAGTAAGTTTTTAAAGCTTTTAATTTTTTTTATCCTACATTGTTTTACAAAGCTGACCATGTCACTGATCCCCGCTGTGGATGTTCTCATGCTTCAGGAAAACATCAAAGACCGGTGACAGACCCAAATCACTTGCTATGGAACAGGGGGTTATTGCAAAGGAAGATTTTACCCCGGGTTTTGCAATGCTGCCAGTGACCAAAATCAGTGAGCTGATTTTGGCTTGGCTGTTTTGCTCTGCACCTCCTTTTGTTCTACTGAATGGTTCAGCAAGGTGAACTCAGCACAAAAGAGAAGAGCATCAACGCAGGGTATTGGTGGGTCCTGGGCCCCTTCATAATCCTTCCTCCTACTGCTCAACCTTCCATTCAGACTATTTATTCATTGACTGTATGACTAAAACCTGCCATCAGATAAAATACAGGTGGGAGGACAGCTTGGATAATGAGATACCCCATGAGACATTGGCAACTAAACTGTGAGAGATTGCTCCCTGTAATTCGTAAGGGGAGAGGGCAGACAAGTGTGCCATGACCAGCATGTGCAGCCCTCCTTAGAAAAACAACACTTTGGGATGGTGCTTCACTGGTGAGTGGCCCAGGGACAGATATTCATGAAGTTGGTCAGTAAGGTTTAACTGTAAAGTGAAGGCACACAACGTCTGAATGGTCCTGAGCAGGTGAGTCCCTCCTCCAAACCTCCAGTTCTTCCTGCAGCCATAAATCAGTCTGCAAGGAAGCAACTAAGATGAAGATCCATCCACAACAACTCCCAGAAACATTTTGCCAAAGCAAAATAAACTACAGTCACATTTGCCTTAAAAAACCCCAAACAAAACAACAGTAATTCCAGCTGGAGAGACCACGCTGTCATGGCACTGGAAGACTGGTGCTGAAGTGATCCTCTGTTTCTTAGCTTCATGCATCTTGGTGCTTGAAGGAAATACAGAATCACATAAAAGGTGCTGGAGGACTCAGAAAGAGGGGAGTTCACCCTATTTCTTCTGAAAAAAAGATTTTAAAAACTGGAACTAGGGAAAAATTGTTTCAGTGTTCCCTTGGTCACTAGCAGTGTAATCTCCATGATTTAAAAAATCTTTGTTTCTCCTTTTGAATTGAAACTAATTTTGAATAATGTCTGCTCTTAAAAAAAAATTCTTGACTTCCCCAGTTTGCTTTTACGTGGAGAAAGGAAGAACCGTCCATAGACCTCCAGACCTCCAGGTGACTCCAAGTCCATAGACCATAGGAAACGTTTAAAATAATATGAGTTATTTTGAAGTTTAGTAACCTTTGAATTAATTTTGTTTTGTCTAGTTTGTTTTGTAACTAGAAACAAAACTGCCTTTGACTCTCCTCCCATGGTCCTTTGGAACAGAAATCATGCAGAGCTTGTAAAATTGTAAACCATGACTATTTTGCTGGAGTAAAATCTGCAGTGGGAAAACTATTTTTAAAAAAGAATCCTTCATTAGAAAGAAGTCTGTTTCATTTGCAAACTATTAAAGCACCTCACTGGAACATCTTACAAATTCCTCTGGAGAATAAGAGGAGTATGTCCAATATAACTTGGAAGAGTTGCTGTGGAAACAGTTGGGGTTTTTTTACATGCTGATAATCCTTATTTTTACTTCTTTGAGTTGAAGATCTCAACACAGTTTACAAGTCTAATACTTCACATACTGTACACAGGCCTGCTGGGAGGCACAGTCCAGTGCCTCATTTACTAGCACCTCCAGGGAGGGAAATGCAGTTTGTGAGTGGGAGACCATGTAAAGACAGTGGGATTGACTTTTTTGCAGCTGCTGCTGCCTGAATGCTGAGTTGGTTCTAGAAATTCAGCAGCACTGTAAGGTGCCCATGAAATGGGCTTATCATCTCCAGGCACATGCCTGAAATCCTATTTAATATTCATTGTTTTATGGTTTGAAGCAAACCTAAATACGATTCTAAGAGTGCAACTTCATAGGGAAAACTCGTTCCCTTGCTACCTAGATACCTTTCCTGTGTCACCTGTGGCTTTAAAGACCACTATTGTAATTATTTGGGCCCTCAGTCTTCTCTCTCCTAACTGAAGAGCCTGAAGAGTACTCATTCTTCATATTGATGAACTGTGCTGTTGTTCCTCATACAGAGGAAAAAGCATCTGCATCTTCTTTATACAGGTGTTACATTATTTAAGATGCTTAGGTCACACTGAAAACCTGGTCCATAAAATCCCTAATTCTCATATAAAGATAGTTAAACATTAGCTTCCTGGTGCATAAATCCCTTCTGAGTATCAATATGAGGCTCCTAAATTAATTAGCTGCTTTAGGGTTTCTTTCTGAGGAGTGTTCTGAAGCTTGGAGCCCTGCCATGTAGCACAGCATGAGTGGCAGGGTCAGGAAACTACCAACAGGAACTGAGTGTGCTATGGGCTGTTGTAGTTCTGATGCTTTGCATTTAAGTCACTAAGTAGAAAGGGAAGCATCTGCTTTTCAAGGTCTCCAAATGCATCAAGAGAAAAACTTTCAGAAAAATCTGCACTGAATTCTCACCTGTGAATGTATTCTCCATCTCTATTTCTCATCTTGCTGCTTAGAGACATGTCAAAGACACACAAATATTTACTGATGAATATCATTTATTCAGCTCTGGGGAAATGGTGCTATTTGCATTTATATGGAGACTATCACTTTGTACAAGCTAAATGTCACTGTACATGCATTATTTTTCCAGTCAATATTTGTTTCTTGCTGCTATTCTGTGTCAGGAGACTGATGTCAATGGAGTTTATTTAATCTCCACATGACTTGGTTCTGTACACAACTGCTCTGCAATTCATAAAGGCCTCAAATGAACAAATCTGACAGACTAAAACTTAGTAGTTCTTGAAGCTTGATCTGAGATTCTTTGAAATCAATGGAAATGTCTCCACTGTGAGCAAAAAGATTTCAGATTAAGCCTTCGTGAATACACTCTATTTCTTGCTGATAAAATAAAGGAGATGACTCAAACAATGGCTCTAGCCCTGCTTTGAAAGGAAAATTTTGTGTGATTGAACAAATAGTTTTATTGTAGCAGAAGGTGCTGTGTGTCCTTAGTCATGTAGAAAAATGTCTCATGTTGGTGAGGAGCACTGGGCTGATGGCAAGAGCCTGCTGCCTGGGACTGTGAGCGTGGGATTTCCATCTGGGCAGTGTGCTTGCTGTGAGCACAGGAGAAATGAATTACTGACATGTGGTGTACAGCAACACAAAGGTCAATGACATATTCCTGTTTAGCATGAGAAAACACTTCTTGTACAAGCCTTAGGTGCAAATCCTGCTGAGGCAGAAGTATTCAGATATTTGACTGGAGGAGCTCTGACTTCCATGGTGGCCTGATGTACCCTCAGTTTGCCAGTTGAAGAGGGTCCAAAATTGCTGCATTACCTTTATGGTAGTATGAATTTATGTTTGAACTGAACTGATGCTACCATTGCATTCGTAGGGCAAATGCTCCAGGGCTTGGGTCCTAAGCCGTGATTAGAACAAAAATCTCCAGCTAAATGTGGTCAATGGGTCCTGAAAAATCCCATGAAAAAGAGTCCCTGCTTTTATTTCCAGAACTTTGCTGTTGGTAGTGGAAGACATGAGCTGAGCTGACAGCACATACAAATAATTTTTTGGTTACCCAAATAAAATAGCCACTGTCTCATAACCCAGTTACATTATTCATGGCCTTAGCAATAACTATGTCTAGCTGTGGCTTTTATATGAAGACACACTTTTTCCCTGAATCCCTTACAATACACACAACCAAGCTAAAATATTTACTTTTGTCCATTGCCTGGAATAACTAAACTATGTGCTTTTGGAGACTTTTAGTTGTGACTAAGCTCATATAACTGGCACTTTAATTACTTGTCTGGAGCATCATGTAAATACAGAATAAGCAAAAAAAAATTGAAAACAATTCAATATCAGCTGTTTCAGACATGTCATTATATGAATTAGTGATAATTTGCTGTCAAAAACCGTAAGCACACTAACATTAACCCACAGATACAACGCACATATGGAGTAACTACAAAATTTCACTCTCTACACAGATTGAGTTGTCCTTTAGCAGGTGGAATAAAATGTGATGAATCAATGCCTGTTTAAAGTAGTATACATTAAAATAGAAGGAGTTGGTGTGTGTGAAGTGGAAAAAAAAATGGCAAGCCCCTGTTTTTCAGCTACAAACTCTATATACCAAATTTATACTTTCCCCTTCTGTAGTAATTTGCTTATACTGAATACAAAAGACTGTAGTTCATGCTAATAACATCCTATGGTGACTAGTACATCATAGCCTTTTTAACCTGAAAAATGCTCAGGTGACCATTTGTCCTGCCCTTGGTTGGAATCTGCAGCAGCAGCTCATACTCATAACAATTAAGAGATATTAATATCATGCTAACAAGGACAGGGTCATGGGAAAAAGAATTAACAAGAATTCCTCCTCAGTGCTCCCTCAGGGGCTTCTCTCAGTGGTAGAAGACCTTTTAGGGGCATAATATATTTCACACCTACTGTGTGCATTTCAAACATATTTTTTCTCACTAAGAAAAATATTAATTCCTGGATTAAACCAGAGTACTTTAATCAGCACCACAAGCAAAGCCTCGATTTACTCTGCCTCAGAAATGAACAGGAAGATGAGGGGATAGAAGATGTTTGTCTCTTTTGCTTTACCAGACATCTGCTCCAGGAAGCTTAGGTAGATACAGGCTTGGGTAGAACTTATTGTGGGATCAAAGAGATAGCAAAGTGGTATAAAATTCATCAGGTCTATAAAATTAAAGCAGCATACATTCTATAACTCATACAGGCACTAAAAATGTGTGCATTGTGTATGTTTTGTACATATGCAATTACTGTGAAATTGTACAAACTTTATTCCTTAAATACTTAATGGAAGGCCTTGAACCTGAAGATGCTCATCAGTTTGAGAACTTGAATTCTAATAATGAATGTCACATGTGCTGACTCATCTGCCCCCCAGGTAACAAAAGAAAAGGAGCTGACAGTGCATGATCTCTGCTCATCCCAAAAAGGGCTGGAACAACACTTGCACGGCATTTGAGGCTTCCTCATCCCACGTGGGCAGAGTCACTGTCTCACTTCCTAGATTCTGTCAGCTTTGCAGCTGGGACCCAGCCCAGCATTCCTTGCAGTGAGGGATGGTGGGCAGCATCCACACAGACAGCACTCATCCTTTTTGAATAGGCTGCCAGGCCTGACACCCCTTCTGCTTTGTTAAATGTGCACTTGGCTCACTAGGTAACATTTCTCTGTCTCTAAAGCAAACTTACACTGACCTGGGTGCCATTAACTGGACAGAGTTAGATTCTGAACAGGATGGTCCTGAAGACCCCACCAGATGGAAAAAAAATCTGCTCTGTCAAAACTTGTGCAAGATAAATATTCTTCCTTCACATAGCAGAGTCTCTAGGGCATTGTACCAATGAAATAGCAAGCTGGGTTAAGAAAAGGAGCTGCTGTGATTCTGTGTTACTTCCATCTGGGTTTATTTCTGGGCTTGTATAGTACCACTTATGATACGGAGTTAGAATTCAGAAGTCACCAAAACAGAATACATCCAAAGGAATGTGGAATCCTGACTGGCCTTTGTAGGAGTGCTCTACCTTGTGATGGAACATCCCATCAGCACACCTACCCTGGAGCTCAAACAGGACCTCTGGAGGTCCAACCTACATGACTCTATGATTACAGCCGCTGCTGCACTTATTACAAGAAAATACAAGAGGGAATCAGCCATCTCATCTTATCCTAGTTTAAATAAAAAATCCATGTCTACCTAGGAAAGTTTTTTTTAGATAAGAATGAATAATGTTACATTAATGACAGCAGCATCAGTACCACACCTCATCTGGGCAGCATCTAAAGTAACTGGCTTTTCTTAGGAATGCTTCAGCCACATACGTCTGTTCTCTACATCCCAACATGCCTGTTTTGCCACAGCCACCTGCTACCTGCTTTAAGCTCATCTGACCAAACTCTGAGAGACACAGGCTGCATCCTGTGATGCCCTAGCTCCTGTGAAAAGCTAGGTTCCATCATCCTGTGGGCTGGGGGACACCAGTGCTCTCTGGCTAAGCATTATTACAGGGCACAGGCAGCAGGACAGGCTGCTGGGGTAGTGCACCATACTCTCACAAACCATGAAACACAACAGGGAGATAACTCTGGCTAAATTCCTGGTGAGATGCACCAAACTTCTGCACAGCCTGAGCAGCCCCAAAGCTCATGTCCCAGAAGAGGTTGCATCTGTGGGTGACCAAAGGCTGGGTCTTCCCCTCTTGCACGCCCACTCTTTGTGGGGATGACCAGGCCATAGGCCCCTTGTGGCTCACCCAATAATGGTGAGGACACTGCTTCACTTGGGATCATAATGGAAAATGAGAAGCAGCCAAGTGCTCTGGAAGCATCGCACTGCCCATTGATGCAGAGGTGCTGGTGACACAGAGACTCCTCAGCTGGCACAGCATTTCTCAGAGCACCCAATGGTTGCAAAAGGGAGGCTGAAACCTGGATATCTCCAGGTTGTTGCAGCAAATTAAATATGATGAAGCATAGTAGACAGTTTTATATGCTCTATTAACTCTATTAGACCTTATTATTGGAATAATTTATTGCTGGATTCTACACAGCACAGATAAAGTTCCAAATATCCTCTGATTTTGTTGCTTTTGCAGAGGCCCTGGCATCAAAGATACATCCAGTAAGAGGCAGTAGGAGCTGAAATTTTTTCTGGAGGCAGTCCCAACAATGGCAAAGGAGCAGCTGTAGCCCTTAGGACTAGTTGTCTGTTGTCACACCGACACAGTTGCCACTCTTGGTAGAAAATGCCATTCCAGTAGAGTGTTGGAGTTCTGTGGAGGCTGTTCAGCAAGTTGTGCTCTTCTCAATGACCATGTGCAAAGTACCCCATGTTTCAAATCAGTCTGATTTGCTTCTCACGCACCAATCTGCTGGAGCAGCACTGTTGTAGAGCGGATGACCTCTTGCATACTCATGCTGGTGGAGTCACTGTCTGCTTCATCTGTTGCTGCAGGGTGACAAACACACCTCGGGCTGAGTGCTTGCAAGAGGAAAGTGAGTTCAGAAGTTATTTGTAGGTGTCTCTCTGCAGTGCTTGCAAACAGGAATACTTGTGTTTGTCCTCATGCTCCTCTGCACTGAGGAGGTGCAGGCACTCACATTTAATGGATGATTACTCTTGGATGGGTTTGCTAATGGCTTCAGTTGTGTCACTCATGAAACTCATCTTCATGATTTCTGAAAGACCCCATTAACACTGCATTAGAATCCTGATAGCTTTCATTCCCTGAATTATTTAGTTACCTACATTTTTTAAGCATATCAGAATACCTTTTAAGTCAAATGTGACCTTCTGATCTTCTTTGAGAGGGGCTGACCTTGAGCATGCTTCAGGGGGCTGTTGCAGCCTTGCCTCTGCCTTCACATGTGCTCTCACTGCAGCACTCAGCCTTGCACCTTCTCAAAAAGGTGTTATTGAGGGAAGCAGCATGCTAAGTGGTTTTCTTTTTTGTGATTTATCCAAGTGCCTGTTTGCTCCTACATGCTGTGAGTGGATAATAGCAGTTCTCAATCAAAGTTAAAATTACTAATGCTCTTGTCTGTGGAAAATGTAGCGCAGGAAAGAAAAAAAGGTTAATGATGCTGCCATACTACCAATCTTACTATGGTTTGTCTTATCTTCATCCCTGCATCTTTGTGAACATTATTATATTGACAGGTTATTCCAGTTGATCTCTCCGCTGAATCCAATGTAAGGCAACTGTATCTGACATTTTGCTAGGATGGTGAAACTAGTATTAAAAAAAGCCATGTAAACAGAAAAACAATAGGGTTTTTTTTCTAACACTATGTTCATCATCCACTAAACACTCACAACTCAACAGTGTGCTGACAGCACAGTGATTAGCACAGAGAATTACTCCATCCTCCTCTCGAATATATGCTTACAGCAGTAAATTTTGCTTATGAATTTCCTCATAGTTGGAAGCTGTTGAAATTATTTGGCACAGGATGTTGGAATAGCTTGAAAAAAAAATAGCAACACCAGCAGCCACTCTCACTTCAAGTTATTGACACTTCACTGTCCATCTGCAGTTCCTTCATATGGAGGCAATGTACTATCATTTCTCTTTTTCTAATTGTGTTCACCCAAGGTTCTTTTGTGGCACAAGTTATGACTACTTTTTAATTGTAGTCTGCTATAACCTTTTGCCAGTGTAAAAGGGCAGAGAATTGATCTTTTCACTTATATATTCTTAGTCTTCTACTGAACGCATTTAATTTATGAGAACTGGAAAATGGGACAGCATTAGGGTTTCATATATTCATGTACAAAAGTCATTTTTAGTTGAGATAGATGAACTCTGATGGATTGCAGAGTGTCAAATTATATGCTTCAAATTATATGGTGTAGTGATGGAGTGGTTTGACCAAGTCATGCTAGGCTCCTTATCTGAAAGGTCTTATATCAGGCATCTGAAACCACTCTTAGGTACTTAATCAAAAACAGTCTGGCTTGTAGGGGTCATCAGCATGCATAGACCACTGCCTAAATGACTGTCTGAGAGTATTTCAAATGACTGCTTGCTAGGTAGTTTGGGATCAAGCCACCCTTTCGTGTGCCTGGTCTCTGACATACTGAAGCCTCCAGAAGATGGATGAAGTTTCCTTTTGGATGCCTCATGCCCAGCCAGAATCCCACTGATTACTGCAGTTTCCCTGTGGTGCTACAAAGAATAATTAGCAAATTTCAAAGTTTACCCTTAAGATATAGCTGTGTTCAAAGATTGCCCTTCCCTGCATTTTGGATGTCTTCAGTGTGCCCTTGTATACTCTTGCTTGTGCTGCATGGAGGCTTTGCTGTTGTGTTGGTTCACATTCTCCAGATATGCAGATGCATGCCCTTGATATCGCTCCATACCTTTCTTTCATAAGACTAACACAAAGTTCTTGGCTGATAGTGGAAAAATTTCAATTTTCACACAAATTTTGGAACAATCACTTTCAAAACTTCCAATTTTCCCAAGACTCCATGTTTGCTGGTCTTGCTGCAACACAAACCTAAATTCAGAACCCCTTCAGCACAAGCCTAACACGAAACGTGGCAGTACTTCCAGAGGCAGTTCCTGGATCTGTTTCCATGCTGAAGATGAGACACATATTTGGTTCCCAATGAATCACTCTCCATGATTTCCTGCACAGATGTGGGCTCAGGGGCTAGCAGGTAAGGCACCGCCCTAAGCCCTGGGTCTCACCTTGCAGCTCTGGGTGTGTTTGCCTTAGGAGGCAAAAAAGAAGCTGACTTAATGCATGTGATCAGGCACCCCTCAGACACTTCTTGCCTTAATTATATTTACATAGGAGTAACAACAAATAGAAGCAAAACTGTTCTTATCAGCACAGCTTGACATCCCCAGTGCATTAGCACATGAAATGATCTGGTGACAGAGTAAATAAGACATGAATTACTTAAAAAAAGCTTTTACAACTAATTCTAAGATGTTTCCACATCAAAGGTGACCTGCAATTGTTAACAATTTGCAAAAAACAACCCCATCAACTAAAATGAGGGTTTCAATAGAATCATTATAAATGTTTCAAATTATCAAGTAAAAGTATTCAGCACAACTGGTTCCAAATATGCCTTTTCGTTTTCATCTAAGGCCCTGCAACAACTGGACTTCCTCCACACTACAGCAGCCGGGAGCAAACTTCTCTGCAGGAGCCCTCTGCCTTTCCAGAGGCAGAATAGCTTCCCCACTGAACCCAAAGGTTTTTGAGAGCCCTTAAAAAACACCCACCTTTGTAACCCTTCTGGAGGCCCCATGGGCTGAAGCTGGATGTTGTCCAGTTGTGGCAGTCCCAGAATCACAGAATGGTTTAGCCCTTGGAATATGGAAAAGTCCCTTAAGTTCATCCATTTCAACCATTAACCCAGCACTGCCAAGTCCAACACTCAACCATGTCCCTAAGTGCCACATCTACATGTCTTTTAAGCACTTCAAATGACAGCAATTCCACAATTTCCCTGGGCAGCCCATTCCGATGCTTGACAACCCTTTCACTGAAGAAATTGTTCCCAGAATCCAATCTAAACCTCTCCTGATCAAATGTGAGGCATTTTCCTCTTGTTCTCCAGCTTATGACTTGGGAGAAGGGATCAATATTCCCCTCTTTTTAGGTAGTTAGTTGTACAGAGTGATAAGATCTCCCCAGAGCCTCCTTTTTTCCAGGGTAAACACCCCCAGCTCCCTCAACTACTCCACATAAGACCTTTCATAAGGCTCTTTTGCTCCAGACCCTTCACTGGTTTCATCATGCCCTCACTACTCTTTGAGTCACAACAGTGATTTAATTTTGTCCCACCACCTCCCAAGGTAGCAAGGAGCTCATGTGGGCAAGGAGCTGGCAATCTCTCCTGGACATCTGAGCAGCAAATCCAGGTAGGCAGAAATGGGCCACCTCAGGGTACAGCACTCTGTGAGACAGCTACTGTGGCCAGGTGTGCTGGCAGCAGTGCACACCGCTCCCACTGTGTTCTGGATTAAGGCTTCAACATCTTGATGGGATATTATGTACTTTTTATTGCCAGCTTCATCTTATATACCACCAGAGCCAGTATTTAATTTAGAACAGCTTTATTCAGAGGTATTTAACCACAGAGTATCTCAATCTGGAGGTGTGGGAAAAGAGAGCATTTAAAATTTCTTAAATTTTTTTTTCTGGTTATTTTCAGCAATCCTTTATTCAAAATAACTTGGAGTTATGCATAAAGGCTGATTATAAAACCTATCTAGGGGATTGAGTCACACAGCTGTGCATTTAAATCTCCTTCAGCATGTTTCAACAGTCTCAAATACATGATGCTAAATTGGAGATGGGATTTTCGGATTAGAGATGGTGAAATGGTAGAGGGAGCACCAAGGTTAGAAACAAAGTGAAAGCGTGACTTCTGCATAGTGCTCTGAGGTTTCATGAGGAATGTTGGCTTGGAGGAAGGATGTCCTTGGCCTGAGAAAACCAAACAGCACAAACTGCACCAGGCTCTGTGAAACTCCCCAAGATGCATGCGCTAGGACAGCAGTGCTACTCTTTAAAAAGCACATTTTGCACCTGAGGAATTCAGAGTCTGATAATTTAATACCTTTGGAAGAAGCTGTGGATGGCATGCCCTTCTTGAAAGGACTGCTGTGACCTGCAGGAACAGAGGTGAGACCCAGAGCTTCATGATTAAGCTGAAACCAATAGAGTAGAGCTACCTTTTCTCCCTGAGACCCAGGCTCATAGCTTTGCCAGATTATTTTGACATATTTTCTCCACCCTGAGGATTTTAACTTCACTTTCGACAATACCTTTTAGCTTGGAAACATTGTTGATTTTCTCTGCAGACTCTTGCCAGAAAAAAAAGAGGGAGGAAAAAATGAGTTCATTTCCAGACACTTGAGAATATTGGAATTGTTCAGGTGCTGAAGTCAATGCAAGGCATCAGTTGATAAGTGGGAGGCTTAAATGCTAAAAATCTCAAGGTAGCAAGACAATGATTTGAAAAGGCCTTCTTTCTTCCGATTACTACTGAGAAAGGATGATATTACAGTGAACCTTGTTAAAATGGAATATTCCCAACAGAGAATAATTGATGTTAGTGCTACTGTCAAACTGAAGATCTGAAAGGGACTAATTGCATTTTCTACTAGGAATAACTTTCTATTTTGTCACTGCTTCGATACCTGAGCAATCCCATTAACCTCAAACATCTGAATCCCAGATCCTCTGCCTAATTTCTGCAGGGAAATAGCAAAACCAATGCTACCTAAGCAACAGTGGCCAAATTCGATGCCCTTAAATCAGAAGAACATGTAAAAACCTTCTACACAGTCTTCAATGGCTCATTCTAAGGAACATGCAAGTAGAAGAAAGAAAGCATCCATGAAGCAGAGTGTCTAATAGTGGCTGCTGATTTGGCTACTCACTTCTGGGGCAAGGAGCAAGGAATACTATCCCCACACTCCTGTGTGGGGCTTTGGGGAGATGCATTGGGCTAAAAATGAGAGCTCAGAGGCTCTGCTTGCTAGTGGAAAATTTCTCTCCCCGCCTGTCTCAGTCATTGACTCATGACAGGGGCAATGTGCTCTCCCTCCAGCTTCATATGGTATCTATCAGTGTTTCTGTTTGGTCCTGGCTCCTAGACTAAAGGAAAGCAGTTGACTGCCTCCCTTGAGTGCCTCAGCCTGTTAAGTCCAAGAGAGGTGCATATGCTGGTGTTGGAGAGAGCACATCAAGAGAAACATCACCTTGTGTTTCAAGAGAAAGCACTGGCTAGGAATGAAGGAAATCAGCACATCATCTACACAACTACAGCAGCTCCAAAGTGTTCCAGCAATATTTCCTCACTCCATATTGAGTGCTCCTGAGTGCTTGTTTGTGGTAGTGTGCAAAGAAGTGTGTGTCCCTGACTATGTTACACAGAATGGGAGAGCAACTGGATGAGCAGTTTTCAGACAGCATGCTAATCACATCTCCTCTCACCTGGCTGGGCTGCCAGGACCAGTTCCCTCCCCCTGGGCATGAGTGGTGTTGCTGCTTGCCTGCAAAGAGTGACAAGGCATCACAGGACTAGGGGAAATTGAAAAAAAAACCCCAATACCTAAGGAATACTGGGGTAGTTTAAATTCTCACCATTGCCAGAATTCTGGAAAAGCTGAAGAAAATCAAAACTGACCGAGCTCTCTGCTGTCTATCTGAACATTCTGGAAATCTCAAGAATAGAAGAACCAGAGGGTTGGTCCAACTGAAGTTTACCAGCAAGAGCTCTCCTTCAACCAAAGCCAGGCTCTTTCCTTCAGTAGTCCCAGAAGCAGTATATAAAATAGTAATACTTTCTAGTAATTGGAGCATCAGCCATTTAAAAAAAATGCTGATGTTAAATATATCTCACTTCTGAGCACATTAATGGAGTTTGCAGGTGCCATTAAGAGAGCAGAGATCACTTTTGATCTCCCATCAAACCATAAGTCACGTTTTTGTCCTTAGCTAGGTTATGTTTGGAACACAAAATATCAGACTAATGTGAGGTTTTTTTAATCATAAGGAAATATTTTTATTTGCTTGGATGACATTGATTTTAAAAAAGAGTCTACAGGTGAAGATGTAGAGATCATAGTCAGAGGCATTCTGATTCTTTCCAAAGGTGCTGGCTACATCCACATCCACGTGTGAATTAAGTGCAAAGGACAATGCAGCCAGGGATAAATGCTGGCACAAAAAGGTTAACACCAGAACGTAACTGGAAGTAGGTGATGCATCAACACATCTGCCCAAATTGAATATGAAGGATAGAAAGTGTACTGGAAATAGCTTCAAGGGAAATTTATGCCTAAATAAGTTCAAAAAAAAAGCAATTTGGGGCACTATTTTTTAGCACATCTGACAGGCTTGTAATAGAAATTGAATACAAATTTTGAGGGACTGACAATATTAGGTAAAGAGATGCCATTTTTGGGACCTATTAATAGTCAGCTGTCCAGGGACATTTCAGAAAGCAACACTGATTCCACAAGAAGCACCATCTAGATCTCTCCAATGACTACCTAGATCTCTGTGCATTGACTCTTCAGTGCAGGAATGCAAGAAACCATCAAGGAATTTCTGGTAGTTTAATTCCATAATTGTAGGCATGGCTAGATGGCCAGGATGTGGTAATTATCAGTAGACATAACCTGCTGATAATTTTATTACCATCATCTTGCTGGTAATCGCTGTCCAAAGTCTACTTTTACATGCACTGTGTACTCCAAGCTCCTTTCAACCCTATAACATCCTTTTATTTCTCTCCCTCCCCCCTCCATTGCCCTTTATCTGCCAAAAACCATTCTAGCATAAGTGAAAATTCAGACTGGTTGATTTTCAGAATGATTTTCACGATCACGCAGAATCGCTCAGCCTTGTACTGCACACGGTTTGAACCACACATGCAGGATTTCATGCCTCATGGAACAGCTCAAAAGTACACGATCTAAAATGGCCCAAAATTAGATCAGTATTGGTACTGCTGTACTGGATAGTGGAGTTGTTTAAAGGTTGTTACATTAAGAGTTCCATTAAGATATTTGTTGGGGTTTTTATGCCTAAAATACTAAAAATAAAATTACCATTCTTTCCTGCTGAAGACAACATTTAAAAACCATTATTTTATGAGCCAGTTCCAGAGAAAAAACATTATTCTGAAAATAAGCCATGGTATCATCAATATCATGAATTAAACACACAGAGAAGAAAGATATTACATGCATCCAAAATACAATTTCTGAAAGAAAGATATTTTTTCTTCCCTCCCTCTTGAATAATGCCCACTGTGTGCCTGGTTAGAAAGCAATAACTTGGTTATGAAATAATGGAAATTTTATCCATGTAAATGCCAACTGCACACTAAAATAATCACACAGATCACAGAGTGCTGTCTGCAAGATTCTGCCCTATAAATCTATCAGTAAATAAGGACTGTTTTACTGTGGCTCATAACACTAGGTGAATTTCCTATTAAATGGCTGACTAGAATTTGCTATACATGAAAAAGAGAAGATCAAATTAAGCTGTGCTGTAAAAATTAAACCACAAGATGAGACAAATGCTAGCCTTTGTATTTTTAACCTATATTACATTTTCTATTCCAAATTCAAGCTCCGAAGCCTGTGTAGTAACAGCTCTACTGCTTCTGGCCATGGTGCCTCTGGAGGTCCCAGGGCACAGCTGCACAGCAGGGAGAGCCACGAGCATTTTAAGGAACATACATGATTGTATTTAGAGGAACATTCCTGTATGGGGCTGATCAGTCACACAGGAGCTAGTCACACCTGGAGCACTGGTAAAGCAAAGAGATGGATGCAAACCAATGTCACTCCCTTGTGGGAAACTGCTTTAGTTAAGGTGGAAAATTCTCGGGATTCTGTCCTTCATTTGAGTCTGGCTGGTCTGGAAGCATCCTTTCAATTCGGTTTTTCCCAATCCTCCTCTGATGCCCAAGCAGAATCACTGGCAAGGGATGGCCAGGGTGGATACAGACAGGGATCAGTGAGAATACTTGTCCCCTGGTCACAAGCCTTACAGAATGGTGTTGAGTGTGGCCAGCAGAGCCAGCTCACTCTGTCCACAAGGAAAAGCTACAGGATCATTTTAAGTGTGACTGCCTGAATCTCATATACAGGGTATGCAAAAGCTCCTTCACATATGAATATCTTGGGGAAGAGCCCACTCTTGGATCTAGTCACACCTTCTGAACACCCCAAACTACACAGGAGCCAGGATAATAGAATTTTACCTTGGAAAACTTCCTCCACAACCAAAGAATAAATGAAATGAGCTTAAGAAAAGTTAAATGTTTTAATACAATATGGAAGACATATAAGTAACGTTTTCTTCCCCATCTGATTATATATTAAAAGTTCATTTACATGCTCAGCAGTTCTCAGACCTCTATTGGCTCCTGTGGACATCACAGTGCCTAAGGGATATGGACAAAACTCCAAAGCATGTGAAGTGAATTTGTAGAGATAGCAAGAACTCAAGAAAATTGGCAGGATATTCTTTTCTTCCAATATACTGCTGTGACTGGGCCAGGTCCCTACTTCTCCCCTGGCCCTAGTGTCTGGACTTGCTCATAGTCTAGATTTAAGCTTTCCTGGGAGTGCAAAGTGGTGCCTTAGCATGAGCCTCAAACTCATCTCCCTCATATCCCTCCCTGAGCTTGGATGTCCCTAAGGCTTGTCCAGGTTGTTCTCACTTGTTCTTCTGTCTGCTCTTCATCAGTGTTGGGCAGGGTTCTCTGCTAGCACTTATTAACAGGAACAGTTAGCAGAAACTGGAGGACTGGAAGTTTCCAAACATCCATGCTGTGCTTTTTGACAGCAAGTGAAAACAGCTACAAATACCTCCACCAGTAAATCCCAGTATATTTATCACCCACCCACATATCAAACTTGCATCAAAGCAAGCTGTGCTTAAGTCTCTAGTGTATCTAGTTTTCTTTATGTTTTTTCCTCGTCTATGAAATATGACAAGTATTCTTTTTTATTTTTGTGTGTATGTGCTTTTTTTTTGTTTTAGTGAAGTGTCTGCAAACACCACTTCTATTATCAAATACTTGGGAAACAAGCAAGCTTTGCTTTTGTATGATATGTATTTACTTTTAGCAGAGTAGTATGTATGTTTAATCCAAAGTCAGAGCCTAAAACCAACAGTGGCTGAAAACTGATATTTTGACACTAAATACTGTAGCCTTTTCTAAAAGACAATGGACTTCATTAAGAGGTTAGGAAGCGTCAATTTCAATTTAATATGAGAAGGTTTCGGAGCATATTTGACACAATTGCTGTTCATGGAAGATTTCTCCATTTCGTGTGTCTTTCACAGACACTTCTGCAGCTACCAGGGAGAAGAAGAAATCTGTGTTTGCTTCAAACTCATCAGGACAGAGATAACTAAGAGATTAAATGCGGGGCTCGTTTCACTTCTTTAGCAATAATAATGATAAAAATTCTGTGTAGAAACTCCCCTGCTTTCTTGTTCCAAACATCTCCACAAGTAGGAGCTACTAGGACTGCAGTCCTTATGCCCAAACAGCATTTTGGACCCTCAGATCCCAGAGGGGCTCAGTCAGGCAGCACAGTCCCATCACAGAAAGCCTTCTTCAAGCACAAATTTTAAGGATCTTAGATAACTACTATTTCTCTTAGTATAATAAGAGTTTATTACTATTTCTGACTAAAATTTTGTTTGTTTATTTTATTCTCCCCTGTAAGAGGGGAGCTTTTTCCTCTGTGTCCATACATTACCTGACAACTGGAAAATATCCTAAAATGGAGACCAGAGGCTCCCTAATAGCAAAAGTCTCAAATAGCTAATGAATCTCCCCCATCCCTTCCTTGTGTCCAATGGGTGAGTTTTTTGAGGATCCAGGGGAGGAATTCCAATATGGACAAGATGGTTGCTGGTTTTCAGAGCAAACAGCTGCTGTGTGAAATGCAGCCCAGAGAAAGGCTTGTATACACATACAGCAGGAAAGTGCACTTGTAACTCAGGTGAGTGTTCCTATTCATAATAACACCAAATGTATAATTTGTCTAATTACTCAGGAATTTCAGATCTTTCAGTCCAGTGAACAAAAGCAGTGATAATCTGGGCTCTTAATTCAAGAAGATAATGCACAGCATAATTTGATTTTTAGGTGTCTCCACACTGAGAAGTTCACACTCACACTGTGCAAAGCTGTTTTATCAAATATTTACCGCTCTGTAAGACCACTTGCCTGCTCTATGCTGGCCTACAAATCAAAACAGCTAGAAAGGCATTAGTCTCACCAGGAAGAGAAAGGTGGATATTGACTGTCACAACTCAGGGAAACATTAATTATGTGGATGACCACCTGAGCAGTGACAGCTAACACAGCAAGCTGTGTCAAACAGAGTTGGGTGCAGCTGGGCCACTTCACTCTGGTCAGACTGCTCTGATCCTAGCAAGTTTGGCAGAATCGTTTGGAAAATATCTAATAAACAAAACGTGTGTGCCTGCTTGTAACCCATTTCAGACCTCACTCACTTTCCAAACTGGATGCTAACTACTGACCTATTTCAGCAATTTAAAAACCATTTTGTTTTAATGTCCTTGAATGAAACGTCATTGTAAATAGATCAAAATTAAATTATTTGCTGTATAAACATGTGAATCGTGCCTGGGTATTATGATCACCCACACTCATGACAGAGTCTTGCTTGGCAGCCAACTTAGGTTTTGCAACTTTGGATATTTTTGGGATATGATACAACATGGATAGAGCTATGCTAAGTTTCAAGTATTTCGCCTCATGCAAAACTTCACACAAATGAGAAATGCTATTCCTCAAAAGCATTATTGCAAGAACAGAGTGTCCAGTTTAAAACTGAGATATTAATTTGACTGGCAGTCATTGTGTGTTTATAAGTCAGGACAAAATACTTACAGTTCAACAGTCTACAAAACTCTCTCTATGAGAAAATGGAAAGATTTTCATCAACAAAACACTTGAAGCAAGGCACAGAACATTCAATTCTGTGAAACATGGGATACTGGAATTATCCTGGCAATTTACATGTGAGCTCTGAGTCAGTGCTTTCAGGCAGGGAATAATTCCACACATGCATCCCTAATGAAACAGGATCATAAATCTTTCTGAATGGTGCTTTTCAGTTTATATGCTTGGCTTCAAATTTGTCTCCTACAGGAAAGACACTGGAAGACAGAAGCAGCACAGGGTCCAGCCCAAGGGGCACAGTTCAAGAGAGCATTTTGCTATGTGGGACCCCATTTGTATGCTCTTATCTGAAATAGGTATTTATATGAGTATTTGTAATGGATATTAAAGAAAAGGAAAGAAAAATGGACAAAAGAGCAGAACAGCAGGCCAGGTAGCAATCACTGGGGTAGCAGATAGCCTGGTCTGCTTGAATATAAAAAAAGAAACAAAACAAGTAAATTAGAACCACTGAAACCTTAATAGGAATACCTGTCTAATTTAGCTTGTGGGGAGGAATTTGTTAATCTCAAATTAAATAAATAAATGGGTCTATAATAGCTAAGCCTTTTTGTGCTGCTTATGCTGTAAGCATAAGATGTAAATCTTTCCAGATTAAAAAAAGAGGTGGATCTGGGGCTAGTCAGTGTATTTGGTCCCTGGACTGACAAGTCAAAAATTGTGAGACACTGCCACAGCACAGGCAGCTGCAAAAACACCCAAAGGCAAAAAGAGGGTGTGTGGAGGGACAGGAAACAGTCAAGGGCTCAGGTAGCCATGCTGGGACTGGGGGTTGTCCATCCTGGAGAACTGGATGTGTGTTACTCCCCTCCTCTGAAAGGCTCTGCATGAGGGATGCCACTTCATCTGAAATGTGGGCTCAGGAAAGGGATCTTCCCTGGCCTTCACTGACTTCTAGCTCTTAAAAGAGCATAAACTGGTAATCCAACCAGTAGCATAATTAGAAGCTGTCAGCATGATATCCCTCCAGTATATCTAAACTTGGAAAGTCTTGCAGGGAAAATGGGACAATTCTGCAAGTGTGGTGCTAGAGGTTTCAGAGCCTCCTGTTCCCTGCCAGGCTGAAGCCATGGCATTTGGCCAGAAGTGTAAAGGAACAGGATTTCCAGCGGTAGTAACCAAGTAACAATGCTGGGGACTAACAATATGCTGCCCTCCAAACATTTTAAATTGCATTTGATGAGCTTCTGATATGGTACCACCGCATATATTTTGACAGTACTGGATGATGGTTTGGGTGCTACCAAAAACTCCTTCACTTTTAGAATCCCAGACAGACGCCTGGGAGAACATGGGTGACTCTTAAAGGCAGTTTTGTTATGGGCTTCTGCAACAGATGAATACTTGATTTGCCTGCTCCCAAAAGAGACGTCCCTTTGTGTCTTTCTGCAAGAATGGATCTGAGCAGAAAAAAGCTGTACCCCATGTCCCACAGACCCTTTGGGAAGGGAAGTGCCCAGCAATGGGTGCTTATAGGTGATGGAGAAGGAAACTGTGGCAGTAGGGATACTGTCCAGAGCAGAGGCAGGAGTGGACATATCCCCTGCCCCCAGCAGTCAGGGGGTGGGGTCTGTCCCTGCAGGTCCAGGGAGAGCAGGCAGACTGTGTGCCAGAAGATGTCAGCTGGGCAAAAGGATTGAGCCAGCAAAGACAACAGAGGGAAATCTAGCATTTGGAAAGCCCCGTGCTGCAACCACAGCCTTAGCAACTGCCAATTGTAAGATTAAGCCTTGTCTTCAATAGGGGGGCCTTACAGCATTTTGGCTTCTTAATCCAATTCTGGATTTGAGGAAATAGTAAAGAAATGGGTAGGTCTGTGTGAGCAGAGGAGTTAGATGTTGGGGCTGATGAGTTTTCTTATTGCATTTCTAAATAATGTAGAGGTTCGAACTGTTTTGCCCAAGATGACTTTGCTGTCCAAGGGACTAAAGAAAAGTATCCCTTTGTAGGAGTAGCTCCCTGTTACAAAAGCACCCTTGCCAAGTCCTACCTAAGCCCAGGATATCTAAGGATATACCCTATATATAAGGATATAGGTATTTCCTTGCCTGGATAGGAGTACAACTGCTGCTTCCCTATGGGAAGTTTATCAGCAGTCCAACACCGTGGTTACAGCAGGGCTTGGGTCCATATTGGCTGCACAGGGAGCAGACAGCTCCCTTCCTCTTGAAGCAAACTTATAAATCTGGAGACTACAAATATGTCCTGCTTCATTCACTCTTGAGGTTAAAGAGCCTGATTAATCTGCCTCAGATCATGTTTTTAATCCTTTCCCTGCACCCTCCCAAGGTAATTCACAGCTGTGTCCCGGGTGGTAGACTCCTTCAGCCAAGACTCCACCAACGTTGAGCTGTGGGACCAAATCTCACCACATACTTTGTAGGGTGCAATTCTCCTTGCGCAGCACTGTGAAATGTCTGACTTTCTCTCAGCACTGCGTTTTGTACTGGTAGAAGTGTTACCAGAAAAGCTGTTTCCCATACTACATGTGTGCAGCAGGTAATTCCCAGCTCCCTACCTGGCCCTCCTGAACTCACTTCTGCAGATCACATCTCCACTTCAGCTACATTCAAATTCTGATCTCATCTGCACCTGCTGAACTTCCACCACAGTGACCTCCACAGACCCCACATTTGTTACTGCCAGGACTGTCAAGAGCACAAAATTATCAGTGTAAAAAGGTTTAGAAGGGCTAATCCACCAGCTGTTTGCAGAAGTAAAATCTTGGGAAGGTGTTTCATTTTACACAGGCCAAATGCTATTGAGAGGGCTGTTCATAAACAGACAAATTTACATGAGCATGTGGCGAAATGGGTGCTTGCCTTTTTAATACAGTAGTCACTTTATAAAGGAGACCCAGAGAAGCATTTTCAGTCAAGGGATTAGTTTGACAGACTTAATATAATTAGATGGAGATGAGTTTGGCCTGGTGACCTTTTTCTTTCTCCTGGTATACTCCATGTGCTTGACCAATGATTCTCCAAATCAGCTTTCAACTGATTTAAGGCTTTTCTTGCTGTTTTGCATTGAGATTTTTTTCCTCCTTTTTTAATATATGACACTGCTTCCTTTGTGACCTGGAAGAGATCCTTATGTCTTAAACATATCATTCTTACAGGGAGGTTATGCTAAATCCAACCCCTCAGTCAGAAAAGGGGCTGCTGCCAGTTTCCTCTTTACTTACTAAAGAAATTGCCAGCAAGGGGCACCAGGAATTCAGCAGAAATACCAGGACCAGGAAAACAAGAATTTTAAAGCTGACATCCACTGTCTTTAGGTGGCCACTTGGTGAAGCTGGTGGGTTTTTCAGAAAAAAAAAAGAACTCCACAAACTGCCCCCAACAACAACAATACATTATCAACAGCAACAGGCAGAAGCTCAGAACAGCAAAACCAACACTATCTCTGTACACTCCTGAAGTTGTTAAATAATAATACAAGCAAACATGCATCTAAACTTTAATAAAGTTCCTATGACAGACAAGTTTATCTGCATCCTGAAGATTATTTCAGCATGCACAAGACTTTATCAATAGAGGAAAAACAGGGAAGAATTAAACACAATTTTCTCTAGTTTCATAGGAATCCAAGAGCACCTTGCAGAAGAACTAAGCTGTTTAGAAATAAATGCTACTCTTTGGCCATCTTAATTATATAATGTTGTCCTTTTTTCATGCTGGCAAGTGCTTTTGTTCCTGAAAATTATCTGTGTATCTAGCACCTGACAAACTATGCATTTGGTGCTTGTAAATGAATTGGAGATCATAGTTTTAACAAATAAGAGATTTTTTGTGTGCTTGTATTTTTTAAATTGGGCAGATCAATGAAAGGTGCCCTCCCAAGTCCCAAAGTTTGAGATATCTGAAATGCTAAGGTAGGCTGAAGCCAATCCATGATCATGGAAGGCTACTGGCTGTTAGGACATTGCAGTCTGCATTTCAAGACAGTCAAGAGCAGCTCAGAGATCTCCTAAAAAAAACCTGGGAAAAATCCACAGGGCTAGTGATTACCTAGCTCCTGTGCAGAGAGGCTGCAATGCTGTTCAGTCCATGTTTTCCCTGATTTGGTCTGCCTTGAACTTTTGAATGACTGTGATTCATGCAACTGAATACTTCAATGAACAGTACTTCAGCCCTGGTTTGGGGAATCACAGAAGCACATTTGCCTTCAGCCTCACCTTTAGCTTCTGAGTAATTCCACTGAAGCTCATGGTATGTAAGCCCTCACTTGAATTTAACAAGCACTTTACTGGGTTGATGCTATTTTTGCATGTCTCTCTATGGGAAAGTAGTGCATCATTAGAGGTGCAGATTTGGTGGATTTTCCTTTTTATTTTTTTTTTTTTTAACGTAGACCCCACGTTTTTGAATGTATGATCTCATGACAATTCCAATCCTTTAAAACTGAACATTTCAGAATGTTTTTCTGCAAGACTCCCAGCCACCAGGAAATAACTAAACACAGATCAAATGCCTTATGCATGTTATTTAGTTGCCGTGGACTCAGACTTGAAGTGTAAGGCTGGTCACAAACAACAAAATGAACTATCTCTCTTCTCTGCTCGCCATCTCTCTAGACACTGAGAGACCATCAGCCTGTAGCCACCTGCTGCTCGTTTTGAGTCACAAGGACAATCAAGTAGATGCACAGTTCAACACCTGCATTTCATGCCCCCGGAGATCCATTCCTAAAGCAAGGAATACAGCCTACCTCGTACAATACTGAGAACAGCTATTTTCACATCCTGTGCATCATTCAGCCCCCACTCAGGTGTGAGAAAGCAAGGGGAGAGCACTGACCTTTTTACCTTTTGAGAGGCACTTTAGAGAGCAGCTCACGGCATCACGAGCAGAGACTGGGGATGCCCGGACAGCCCCGGGGAGCACGCTGCTTACCGGGAGCGCAGGGAAGCGCTGGGTGGGTACAGCCGCCGCTCGCCCCCTCTCCGAGCCTCCCGCGGTACCACAGCCCTCGGCACAGCCCCGCAGCCCCCCACGAGCCCTCCGGGACCCCGCCTCAAAGCTCACCAAGGAAAACTTCACGGTTCACCGAAACCGCAGGGCAGCATCCTGCGGCGGGTAGCGGGGCTCCCCCTCGCAGCCGGTCCCCTCGAGGCAGCAGCGGGGGATGCCGGGCGAGGCACCCCGCACACTCCCGAGCTCGCTACGACCCCCGCTCCTCCTCCCGCCCCCAGCCCCGGGCTCTCACCTGAGCTCCGGCTCCTGCTGGGGGTCTCGGCCGCGGGGAGGGGGCCGAGCTCCGCCGCCTCCCCGCAGCGCAGCAGCGCCGAGTGCCGCGCTGCCCCCGGCACCGGGATTTATCGGCGGCAGCGGCGGGGAGGGGGAAGCGCCGAGCGGAGCCACTTCGGGGCGCGCCGCGACCGCGGGCAGCGCCCGCCGCCTTCCCGCCCCCCGGGCGGGGGGAGCGCGGGGTCGCGCCGAGGGGAGGGGAGGGGAAAGGAGGGGGAGGATGAGGATGAGGAGGATGCAGGTGCAGTGGCTCCGCTTCGCGGCGGCGGCAGCAGCACGGCACCACCCCCGCCCCGCCGCGCCCGCCGGGGAGCACCTCTGCCAGCCCCGCACCGCTGGGCACCGCTGGGCACGGCGGCTGGTGCCACTGCCTGGGCCCGTGCCGGAGGCGCTGTCGCTGCCCTGTCGGGGCGGGGGGCGGCTGCAGCTGCCGCCCTGCCCGGAGCCCAGCTGCGGCGCTGGATCAGCCCGCTCCCGGCTGGAGCGCAGCTGCGTGCCTCCGAGGGCTGGTACCTGGTGCGGGGACTGTCTGGGAACCGGGAAAGCTGCTCGGGGCTTGCCCGCTCTTCGCAGTCCGTCCCTGATCACCCGGTGCTGGCCGATGCCGGAGATACGCTCCTGGAGCAGGCGGGGCTGGAGTGAGAACCATGTGGGTTTGCGAGACTGTTTTGGGTGTAACGTTGCGTCCATGCTGTCTGAGCACACGGGAGTGGAGTCGCTCAGTTTTGCGATGTATACACTGCATAGAGCGATGGATAACCTGTGGAAGTACCATGGAGAGAGTTTAGAAGCCACCAATGACTAAAAATTAAGTAGTTGTTCCCTCTGGGAATTACATAATTTCTACTAGTGATGTTAACTTTGTCAAATGCAACTTTGATGCTATATTTTCTACCAAAATAGGTAGGATAGAAGTTTCCCCACACACCCAGTAATTTGGATAAAAATCCCACAGGAGAGTCTTAAAAGGCTTTTGCTTATCTAAGGAAGGAAGAATGCATGGGAGGCAAGGAAAGCAGGAAGTGAAGAATGGAAGTGAAAGAACCTCTGCTTTGTTCTAATGAGGTTGTCACTAATCAGAAATGCCATTATTATGCACAGCTTTAGAAACCTGTGTTTCAATGTGGAGTATTGGTTTAAGAATCTGTTCATTAACTCTAATTCTGTCTCTCCCACTTTACCAAAGGGACAAAAAAATTAAAGAGCTCTGTCTGATGAAGTGTGTTCAAGACTGCTGGAGAACTCCATGATCTAAAATGAGAGTGGAAGACAGCATACACAAAGAGCAATCTCTGGATCTCATTGATGATGTGCTAATAATGCTTCTCAAATTTTGAGCAACAAAGGAATGAGATTCCCAAGCATTTTCTATGGTCATCAGTGCTGAATAAAATTTCTGTCTCAGACTTTACATAGTTTCTGACATCTCTTAACTTCTGTTTTGGGCATTAGAGGAGGATGGTCAGGCTGATATGTCTTCATACATCAGCCATAACAGGGCCATAATCTTCAGCAGGGCCATCATCATGATTAGTATTTATTTAGATGTGTGCATGGTTATGTAAAATAACTTGCTGTCTGGCTCCATTCTGATGTGTGTCCCAGGCAGCAACTCTACATCTCACCCATCTTCCCCCAACATACTGCAGCTACAGGTAAAACAAACTTCCAGGAGCAGGAGGTATCAATCCCACATGGAGAGCCCTTCATCCGAGGTACCAGACAATGAAAACACAGACTGAAAAATAAAAGCCATATTATGCAAAAATTAAGCATGGAAGGAAGGGTTTTAACTGAGACAAAGTGTTCTCAGTGGAAGGCACAAATATCAGTCACCCACAGCTGAATGATTTCAAGTTGATCGGAAGCTGGGTGGAGTGACAGCCCAGAAAGTTTCACATTAAGTCAATTAAATCCCATTATTCTTTAGATTTTAAAAGCTAATTAAATTAATTTCATGTGACTGTGAAAGGAGCTGAAATGACTGCCAAAAACTGTTCTTGTGACAGGGTACAGAGGCAGCATTAGTCAGTAATTATGGCACCAGGCTGGTACTCAAGAGAGTTTTGTGTCTTATCTGCCCAGCTCTGAGTGGTGATAAGAGGACTCTTCAGTTTCCACAAAGTGGTACTGGGGACAAGTACTCAGCTTGCATGGCAGGGAGGAATCACTACAACTGGATCATCTCTTATTGCATCCCAGCAATACTCCTCCAACCTGATCAGTGATTTCCTGGGCTTATTTGTAGGTAGAGGATGTAGAGCTTGCTGAGTTACTTCCTTTCAGATATCAGAAATGTCTTGCCATGGAAATAAACATGCCTTTGAGACAAGACTTCATATTCATTCAGGTATGTGTGCGTGCACCTGTTCAGTCTACCAAATTTCCATCATGGCAGAACTGTGGATGCACGGGGAAAAGTAGTGTGAGACCATCTTGTGGGCTATAACCACAGTCTGCCTTACTTCAGCTCTGGATCATTCAGATATAACTGGTCATGCTGAGCCATGATGTTTTGGGCAGGAAACACCCTGCAGGGAATTGTGAGCTGGTTGCTATCTGCACACATTTCTTTTTTGTCTTTCTTTTATGTATTGCCCTTTTCCTTTCCCAATCCACTTTTTGCATTTAGGTTGCTATTTCTTTCCTAGGTGGTCATTGGACATGTCCCCAGGTATGTCTCTGCAGCGCTAGAAGGATCCACCAGAGTGGCTATCAACAGTGTGCTCTGTAACCTCATCCCTTCTGTCTGCAGGGCTGGCTGCTCAAATGCTGATGCAGTGCACGTGGGATTCATCTGCCTTTAGCTTCTGACATTGTGAGTTAATCATCAGAGTGCAAGCACATCACCTCAGGCTCTCTGTATAGCTAATGGAGAGAAATAGACACCTCCAGAAGGCAACTCATCTCATCCATCTTAGGCATCCTCTACGGGAAGATGAAATGAGCTGCCTTTTGGAAGGGCCCATTTCTCTCCACCGAGTCAGAAGGGAGCCCAGGGTGATTTGCTTAGATAAAGATGATTAATGTTTAGATACGTACAGTGAAGTGAAATGAATCTCACTTCTTTTGAGTAATTCTGGTAGCCATGACCTAGTGGAGAATGAGAACCTCTTGAGACTTTTCTGCGTAGCCTATAAAATCCTAGCTGGGGGCAAACCTGTTTTTCATGTTCCTAACAAATAAAAGCTGATCAAAGTGCTGATCAGTCAGGTTAATCCCAGGGCAGGAGGATGATGCTAATCTAGGAGGGAATAGAGAAATGCTGTTCAAGCAGGTTCCAGAGGTGACATTTTGTGCTGGCAGGTGGCTGCTCCCACCCACTTGTCCATCTTTATGTGGTGGCTGGCTGCTCAGAAACAGGTGTGTACAGAAACACTCTTGCTTGTGCTAAAACAGGTTCTTGGTCAGCACTAGAGTGATTCAAACCCCATTTTAAGGGCTCTTGCAGCTCTCTCTGAAGCACCTTGTGCTGGCTACAATGGGATGCTGTAAGAGACTCACCAGACTCACCACAGTCCTTTTTAGAGCTTTTCTCAAAGCGGCCTCTTTCTGAGCTCTGCATGACACCTTGTTACCTTCCTAAGGAGGTAATTCTCTCTGAAAAGATGATCTGTTGTGCTATCAGGAACCAGAAATCCACTGCACTGCAATTACTTCTCATAAGCAAATTAACAAAACAGCATCCTCATTTTATTTGGATTAACTTCTGCAGTTAACAGTTGACAGATGATACCACAAATACTAGTGTAAACAATGTGTAATTTTATGTTTGAGCTTCTCAGAAATATTCTCAGGCTTATGTTTTTCATGGGTGGTCCCTGGCTACTAGCAGGACCCTGAGGTATAAACAAATGCTATTTCTGCAGGGAAAAGCAGAGCTGCCCTTTTAAAAAATGCTGTCCTAATAAATCTACTGCAATGTAGAACTTGGCAGAATCATACTCCTCAGCAAGAAGGAGTCATTTGATCATTAGTTTGTTGTTGTTCTCTAGTCCTTCCTTGTCTACATGTCAGTACTGCAGCCTCAGACACCCTGGAGCTGTGATGTGCTGCTTGGTGCTGTCAGTGGTGTCTTGCTCCAAGCAGAACAACTACAGTGTCAGCTCAGCAGCAAAGGCCAGTCTGGGTGCATGGCCCAGAGGACAGAGCACCAACCCACTCACATCCAGCAGACAAAGTGTTAATGTCTGTGGCATGCTACAGGCACAGCATCTTCTGGCTCTGCTGTGCTGGGGCAAAGTCTGTTTGTGACTTGTTCATTTGTACAGTGCCCAAAATAATCATTTATTATCTTATGTGTGTGCCTTACTCGGGGTGTGTTCTCTCCATCTCTCTCAGTAGCACTGGTAAGTGTTCAGCAAATGTCCCCTTTCTCCATCATTCTCCCTTGGTTATTTTGCAGGCATATTCAGTAGCTTGTTCTTGCACAGTTCATTTACTGCTCACAGCTTGTATGGAACCTGCTTTGGTTAATGCTTTAACCGTGTCTTAATACGATATGTCCCAACCAATGTTCCACCAAGGCTGACGTTTGTCACAGGTTTTTGACAGGATTACAGCCAGTCTGGTTGGCATTGTGCTCTACAGCATACAAGCTTCCACTCCCCTGAATCTCACCTTGTGAGATGTAGTTTCTGCAAGGAGTCTGCCAGACCCTGCCTCAGCCCAGCTTCCCTGGGGCAATGGTGCTGCAGTGCCTTTTTGCCAGGCACTGTGCACTGCCTGAGGACCCCTTTTCTTCCACAGGGCAGAGGGCTCAGATCACCAAAGATGCTGTGTGAAGATGCTTCATGTTGACTGAAGAAGTTAATTTCACTTCTGCTGGCAGTTATAGACAATTTCCTAGAAGAGATGGGAAGTTGGTGAACCATTTATGTAAGTTTTCCTGGCATATATATTTGGAAAAAAAATGTTAAAAAAGGTAAATGGGGTTACAGGGCTTCAAAACTTCATAAAATGTACCTCTAGTTTTGATTTTAAATTATATACTCACTATTGGTGCAGGAGTTGTTGTGGGCTCCTGTTTGGACTGGATAAAAGACCCCAGTGCTGATTAAAGTGTGATCAAATACAAAACACAGACTATTCTTGACAGGGAGCTAAGTACTTCTTATTTAGATGCCACCTAACATTAATTATGGGATCTTTTTCTCACTCATAATAAAGTGAACAGAACAGGATGTCTCTTACCAACTCTTTGCTTATGATTATCCAGTCAATATTTAAACTCCAAGTTTGTTAAGACTTCATTCAAATTTCTTATCAAAGTTATTTTGTGATTTTTTATGCATGGGGAGAGTCCAGTACAGCAGTAAGTATATCTGAATACACTCAGAATTTCTCATCTAAAACAGGAGTGCATTGAAGTATGCAATTTAGTCTCTTATTGTACAGTGACTGGATGATTTCCCCTGCTTTTATTTTTTTGTAATTTAGTGTTATTCTGACAAACCACAATGAAATGCACATAAATCATTTTCATATTTCTAGATAAGAAATAACTGAAACAGTATCTTAAAACCTTGGAAGGCTGTATCTTCTCAGCTTAATAAAAGGCATTTGTGGAGACATCAGGCAAATAATAGTGCTCTGTTATGATTTGAAATACGAACACATAGAAATTACATAGAAGAGAAAAAACGTGGCTGAAGCAGTGAAAAGCAAAATCAGTTTCAGCTCATGTTTAAAGTTGTCTGTAGGCAATAACTACTGTTGATAAAATCCTTATGAATAAAGTAATTGTGTTACTCTTTTCCCAAAGAACTTCCCCAAACTTTGAGTTATTGTTGCTATTATACCCCACAGCAGTTCTTTAATGATATCTATCCTGCTTCCTGGGGGTGTGCCTCGGATGACTGTAAATTTTATGACAGTGAGTTTTTGTGTTGCTGCTGTAATTTCAGCTTAGGTTGCTGTTAGCTGGGGATGTCGTGTGGTTCTTAGCCTGACTCTAATGGGGATGGACCATGGATTTGGGATGCTGTTGGAAAACACTACCATTGCTGATATCAAAGGATTCACTGGCGGTGTTGAGGGGTGATATATAGAGGAAGGGATAATATGATCCTTCAATAGTGATGTATCTCACTATGTGTTTAAAAGATGAAATGAAGGTGACACTCAATGGCTATAATTCTGTTTCAGTCTGACATTTGATATAGTTGCCTGTGTTGGATAAATTTAAAGTCTTTTCAGATACTTTCATGGCAAGTTTTAGTTGCACCCAAAGCCTGCTGAAATTGATAAGAAACTTAGTTTGAGGGGTCATAGATCACACACTTGGAAAAAGTAATGCAGAGACCATTTCCTTTCAGACATCTTACGTTCTCTTCCCATCCTTTCTGCAATCAATGCTTACATAACCTTTCACATTGCCTAAAACACAGCAAAGGTGGCAACGCCCAGTTAGAGGGTCACTAAATTTCAGGGTTTTATCACCAAAAATTGAAGATATATTAGGATCTAACAGTGCATAAAATTTTATGGGTCAAGTAGGAATACAGAGTTTTTGAGAACATGTATGTTCTAATGTTTTTGAACAGTGGCTGCAAGTAATCAAGCAATTAAATCCTTTCCATGTTTCCAGCTGGGGTTGGTCAAATAAGTATTCTCACCACCATCAGATAATGCAAGAATTACTTACCTGTTGTCGTTCTGCTGTTCTTTATGATAGCGCTGCCCCCCTTATCTGAGCTGACTCTTGTCTATAACTTTCTGACATGACAGAGCCCAACTTAGACATGTCAGTGTTAGGAATGGGGCTTTTTATGGATCATGTGTTTCTCGATCGCATGTGGAATGTTTGTTTTGCCCTGTGTTTGCTGCTGATGGTTGCCTGATTATCTGCATGGGCTACCAGGTGTGTCCCAGCTGCTGAGGGTTGTTGCTCAGTCAAAATCCCTGACAAGTTGACAGCTCTGCTTCCTTCTTATGGCCCTCATGTGATCAATCTGTTTTACTCATGGCTGTGGCTGGGGAATTCAGAGAGTGTGTATGCAGGGCAATGCAGCTCTGATGTTTTGCTTCTACACACACAGAAGTAGTGAATGGGCAGAGGGTCAGCTCTATTCAGTAAGGGAGTCATGGTCCTCGAACTACAAAAGCATCTGAAGATTATTCCATCTGGAATCCCAGATTGCTCAGAAACAACTTTATGTCCCGCTGTCTCTGCCATTTATATCTTTTATATGCCCCTGCTATAGGGTCCTATTGTCCACCTGTGTGTGTGAGTGTACTTGTTAGTATCCAATACAACACACAGGTAAGTGACACAGCCGAGGCATCCTTGTCACAAGAGATGCTGTGGGATCACAGAGGGAGAACCAGGTTTGTTTTCTATGTAACACCAGCACAGGCTCAAATCAAATGGGATGGTGTACTAGTTTGGAGGACAGGTGTCTGCTAAGGAAGGCAGGAGCCTCTCTTTGAAATGGAGAATGTAAACCTCCTCCCTCCAAATTATTATAATTTTGAAATCAAGGGGCTCTCAGGCAAAGATATGAGAATTAGGAATAAATTCTTTTACTAAGAAAATTAAAATAGAAATACAGTACTACAAAGAAACAAACTCCAAACCCTGACAAAGTCAGAATACAACCTGACACCCCGTGAGGGAGGGTGTTGGTAGCAGTCCCATTAAATGGTGGTTGCATCCTCCTGCAGTGACAGATGTGATTCAGTTGAAGCAGTGCTCCTGCAGAAGGTGCAGTGTTGTAACCCAATACCCTACTGCTTTAAGAATGGTGTGTCCCTTTAACCCTGTAACCCCTGCAAGACCAATGGACTGACCCCTGCGATGGGATTGGCCTGAAGCCAAGGCTGACCCCGCCCCTTTCCTGACCCTTAAAAACCTGAGCCCTCCATTGGAACTTCGTCTTTATCCTCATCTCCTGCTCTGCCCACATGGAAGCCTAAGAATAAAACAGAATATCAACCCTGGGATAAGAGCCTCTAATATCTGTTCTACATGAAATAGCATCCCAGGCCAGCTCTGCAGGATATTTGAGGTACAGGGCCAGGCCCCCAGAGTGCTGTTTCAGTGCAGTTTACCTCCGGAGGTCCAGAGGTGATGTGGAAAGGTCCGGTTTTCCTCTGAAATCCAGTGGAAAAAAAGGGCTCCCTTAGTATCCCAAAATCTCAGTTTTTATCTTGGTAAGAAATGCTGGGCTCTTCCCCCTGGCTGGAGCAACTTCCAATGGGATGCAGTAATTTTATCAGTCCCACGGTGGGACTCAATGGGCCATTAGCAGAAAATGACTCGCTGGAGGAAGGATGGGTTGTGAAAAGATAAAGAACAATGCCCCACCTGGTTTCAATGGATGGCCCATTAGCAGAATATCTCCCACAGAGATAAGGATCACTGCCCCACCTGGTCTCAGCAGATGGTGATAGAATAGATACCTTTTATCACATCCTGTATTGCACCCCAAGACAGATGGGTAGAATATTTCTGCTTGTAATTCTGGAGATACTTAACACCCCATCATTACCAAGCAGTGTTTTCTTTGCCTAGTCTGCATTCCTTTAAGTTCATCTCATTTAACCTGTGATTATTTAGAGGAAGCAGGTGGAGAATTTCCAGTGAGAGGCATAATACAGATTGAAATGAACTTGTCTGTGCAATCAGGCTAGCCTGTTTTAAGAAAATTCAAGCACATATCTTGCATGGAAGTTACCTGACTCTTCATGGTCCTTGCATCTTCTGCATAATTTAGTTGCTCCTTTCCCAACACTCCATCTGTCTGCAGTGGAAGTCAGTAATGACAGAATATTTATTGATCTGTCTGGCAGTTCAGTGAACAGTATTTAAAACTGAGTGTCCATTACATTTTAATTTCCTACATTATTAGTTCTGCTTATCCCAATCTTCTGAAATCTTATGCCAGTCTGCTCCTTCTAGAGCCTACAACCTCCTCTCTTTTTGTTTTAATTCATGCACTTCTGATGGACAAAAATAGCCGAGGTTCTATCTACCAACTGAAGGACTGTAAGAAAAGCAAGATTTGTTTGGCGCCTGTTTCACTAAAATGTTGCCCTGTACATCTTTTGGGAGAAGCACGGCCCAGGCTAAGGTGAGCCATGGACAGGAACCTAGATGTCTTTCTCTGAATTTTTCCCTCTGAAAGCTGAATGGAGGATTGACTCAGGCTGCTGTCATCCTGCAGCACATTTCCATAATGGATCTAGATGCACACTAGCACAACCTGACATTTCATTATTTTTAATAGTGCTATTGCTGGAAGGAGCTGCTGATGTGAGTGCACATTCCAGCAGCAGACTGAGGTATTAATGTGGAATCACAGCAGCAAGTGCTGAAAGATGTGGCTGGGAGAAAAGGCAGTGCCACTGACAGCATACAGTGCACAGAGTAAGATTCAATTACACAATATTTATAAGCCCATACTTTCTTTTTCAGTGGTGTGTAGCTGCAAAGAAGGGAGAACAAGCCTCCTCTACAAACAGTAGCATGTCTTTGACCAAGAAGAGAAAGGACTGGCCCTGGGCATTTGGTCATGTGCTGCAGCCTGGAGCTGTTCCTGCTGTGCAAACTGCTGTTGTCAGCTTTTGCAAGTGAAGGGAACATGTCATTCATTTTGTGGAGCAACAATGTTTTTCTTATATGAATTTATATTTATATGCTTTTTTCCTTCCCATCCTTTGCTGCCCTGCCCCAGCTGGAAGGAGGAGCAGCTCTGCCCCTCTCCCTGCAGTGCTGCAGGGAGCCATGGGGTTCTAGCTCGGTCCTGGCCAGAGGATGAGCTGAGTGAGCAGCACTGGGAACCCTGCTCGGAACAGCAGAGAACATGTTGGACATGGCAGGTACCAGTGCAGGCACCTGGCACAAGCCACAGATGATGCCCCAGGGGATGGCTGGGATTTGCAGGTGGTTGAGATGAGAGCTACCTGGGAAGTGGTTGAAATTCACAGGTAAGTGAAAGGGGAACTCTGGGGACTTTTTAGGAGCACAGCCTTGTAAGCCCTACAGCACCTCAGTCACACCATCAGTAAGTGTAAGTCAAACTGAACCTGCCTTCATCAACTATATCAGAAATACTAGATTTGGGTATGGATGTTGCAATACAGGGACTGATGGGGAGGGGGAAATTCAGGCAGGTTGTCCATCTGGGAGGAGATGGAAGGCTTTCCCAGTCCTGCAAAACAGAACTCATGCAGACATCCCCCAGAGAGAGAGCTGTACCTGGAAGAGAGCCAGGAAGCCCCTAGCAATAGGAGCCTGTGATGACCTTATGGTTAGCATATCTGTGTCCCAATATTAGACAGCATATCTGTGTCCCAGTATTTGACATCTTGGGTCAGGGAGGAAATACTGAGACTGAAGGAGGATTTTTTTCTATCAAACACAAAGGAGAGGATTTGCAGATCCCAGAAACAGCACTGTAGAACTACCCCCACTTCTTTTCTCTGGGGGTCCAAAAATTCTAGCTTACCTTGTTTACCCATGCTGGTGTCAAGGAAAGGCATCTGTATGACCACCAGCATGGCTTACCTGTGTTCTCTGGGATACACGGGGCAGTGGGGAGCACCAGAAAACACAGAAGATAGAATATGTCCTCCCTTCCAAAAAACATATATTTCTACCTCAAAGCTTTGTCATTGTTTGGTGAACAACAAAAATGTTGTTACTGACAAAGTGGCTTGAGCAGATCAAATTTTGGTATAGGTATATTTTCAGTGGTGACTGACTGTAACAGGGAAAAATCAGCCATAAAAATCCTGATGCCTCATCTCTGAAATATATTTTAAATATTTGCAATATATTTTCAATACTTTGCATTTTCCTTTACTGTGCTCTTTGGATGCAGTCAGGTAATCCTTCAGCAAACTCATAACTTGACCTTCTGCTAACACCACATACTGATTCCAATATTGAGTTTTTATAGAAACATGAGAAGCAATTGATTAAACTTGGATAAATATTTAGGAGGACATTTTCAAACCCAACTCTTACTAGTGCCTTTCTCATATTTAGGTGCCACCTGAGATAGACAAGGAGAAATGTCAAAACCTCTGGACTGGATTACATTACAGAAAGTTCAGAACCCTGCGAGGAAATTAGGAATATTTAATGACAATAAATTCCTCTGAGAAAGGACAAGATGGGTTGTATGAACAACCCAGTCTATTTGTCACAGGTAAGCAAATCATGAATTACAAATGGACTCTAATTTTGGAATGTAAATAGGGAGATGCCTGATTTGAGGCACCCAGGTTTAAATATTTTAGGCATCATTATATGAAAAAAGCAGGCAATTTTGTGCAGTTGTCTGGGCTCATAATGGGCCCTGGCTAAATCTAGTTTCCAATAGCAAGGCTTCAGGGGAGATTTAATGATGCTGCAAATAGCAGTGCACAAAGCACTGTAACCATTTACTTTCTCTTAAGTTACAGCAGCGTTTTAACAACACCCCCCTCCCTCCCCTCTCCACACACTTCTGCTCTTTGTTCAGATTTTTGTAATAGAAACGTCAATTTAAGTCATCTGACTGCTCAGCTCACACTTGCCATGTTCTCAGTGTTTGTGTGGAGCTGAATGACCCTCACCATGTCCTCTGGATGCCATCTCCTGCAGGGAGAGCAGCAAGAGTGCCTTGCTGGGGTGCTGCCCCATGGTGTCAAGGCCCAGGGGGCATGGATGGCAGCATAGAAGCCCACAAACGATTTCTAAAATAAAATATGTCTCTCCTCATCTTCTCTGTTGCTGACAAAGATATTGTAAAACCAAGTTTATCTTCTCTCCCTGCTCAATCAGATAGGAACAATAGGGAGTCTTGCTTTAGACTTCTTTCTAGAAAAGTGGTGAACAAATTAGTCCTTATGTTGTGGGTAAAGGTGTTTGTCACTGTGGTGTGGTGCATCTTAAAGGCAAAGTTTGAAATGGAGGAAGTCCTTGGGTAAGAGCAAAGCAGAACATTTCAGGGACTGTAGCACAACAGAAGAGAGTGTGACTCTGCTGTTGTCTTTGGCCACTCTGACACTAATGCAGATGTGCTCAATCTTCAGATCCACCCACAGATGTTTCACATTGCTTGCCTAAAAAGGAGCTGTTGTCAGAGAAAAGAGACTCTCGAGAACAAATAACAGAGGCTGAACAGTGCTCTTGGGTGATGTTTTCCAAATGAAAATATCTAAAGGAGGTCTGTACATCCATACCTATCACAGTCATCAAAAAAGTAGAAATAATCCCCTCACACAATGACTTCTTCTTAGATACTTGGAGTTCAGGCTTCATTTTCTTACCTGAATGTATTTTTTATTATTCCCAGAATTTGTTCCTTTCATTCGTGGTGTAAACAAGCACAGTTGATGAATAAACAAGTTGGAGAGTTAGTGTGGATAATTTTCTCTAGCATCACTGATGAAGTTCTGAATCTCACTTGCATGTGAAAACATGGATGTAAATTATTTTCATCACATACATTTCAGCTCTGTTGCTGCAGCACAAAACATCTCTCGAGGAAACAAGTGAAAAACCCACACAGCCAAATCAGCTTTTCCTTCTCCTTGCTTTTAACATGATGGTTTAGTTGGGAAGATTGGAAGAAGGTGATTCAGAAGTAACTAAATTGCAGAGCAGTTTGGTGATCACAAGATACATGCAGAACAGTAGTTAATTTGAAACTGTATTTAATATGGATCAAAATGTAGAGATCATAGAAGAGATCCTATATTGCAAAGGAAAAAAAACGGAATTTAGAAGCAGGTCATCATATCCATGGCAACATAGGAGGGAACTCCTCAACAAAGAGAGGAACTGCTTGTCTAGCTGTTACTGCCTCATGAACAGCAGGTACAGCACTTCTGGGGGCCTGCTGAGCAGTGGGTGAAGATGCTATTTTGGGAGGATCTTGGTCCCTCTGGTATGCTGACTCAGTCCTCAGGAAGCAGAATGGAAGGGGAGCATCAAAAATTGTGAGCAGCACCCAAGTCTGCCTTGCCTGGCTCCCCTCTGCATGCTGGTTGACATTCTCAGCAAATGGTAGCTCCCCAAAATTCTGCTGACTCAGCTGCCACCACAAGAACACACTGGTGTCCAGGGCTGATAAGTCTGGGAGCGTGGTCAGGCAAAAAGTAGCTGAAGTACCTGAAGCTGGTGATAGAAGAGCAGTTGTCCCACAATAATCTATTGGGCACTTCCTGGAGTGCAACACTGCTTAGGAAACAAAAAATATATCACAATCATCCTCCAGCAGCTAGTGCTGGGACGTGTAAGCATAGTGTGGATGTGGATAATAAGTAAGGCTTGTCTCTATGGCACTCAGTATGGATAAGAGAACGCTGCTTTGCATTGGCAGTGTCACAGCTGTATCTCTGGAGTGAGACAAATAACTCACAGGGTTCAGAAGTACAGCATCAGCCTTCAGCTCTATTCCTTCTGCCTGAAAGGGATGCACACAGCTCAGTAGTAAAATTTTATTTGCCTTTGGGGTTCTGTGCATGCAGAACCTGTACTTAATCACCTTTTGTCTCATCTACAAGAAAAGGGGGAGGACCTGGATAAGACCTGAGTGGAATCCCAGGAACTGATTCAGATCTTACAGCATCCCTTTTGAATCTGTAGGAGTTATTTCACTGCTACCTGCAAAGAAAAGAAACTAGGAGAGCTGAGCAAAATGTTTTTATTCACTCTATGGTGTCTGATGAAAGGAGAGCTTTTGCCATAATTTCAAAGTTTTTTCTTTTACTAATAAATATAATAGAAAAAATCTCAAACAAGGAGTTCTTTAAATGCAAACTCAGAAGACACTGATTGCCAAGATATGGGAAAGGAAGAAGAAATATTTTTTCTGATTGACCTGCCCTTCCTCAACCTGTCTCTGCTGCTTCTCCTTGAATGTCACCTTCCTCAATTCAGAAATGTTTCTACACTGGGACAGTTAATCTGCAAGCTCTCTTCCTATCCTTCTGCACAAAGCTCAGCAAAGACATGGCACATGTAGTTCTACTCCATGGAGACCATTTCTGCTCTCCACCTGCAGCTGACAACACCCGTGCAGCCACTACCTTTGTGCAGCAGAAAGGGAGCTGCCCATCATCATGCTCACACAAAAATTTGGTCTTTAGTTCATAGGTGAACCTATACAGCCTCTGCTGGCAAGCACACTGAATCCTGGGACTCTTCCAAGCAATCTGGCATAACAGTGCTCAGAAACAGTTACAGCCCCTCGTTAGTGCTTGTAAAAACCAAAAGAGATGCCCAAACAGCATGCGTGAGTGGACAAAAAGGAGCAGAATGACAGTGCCATAGGAATTTTTTTATCTCTTTGGAAGGTCACTTGGAGAGAGGTGTTTCCCCAAAACGTGTATGTCAACACCTCCAGGGGTGTGCAGAGGGCTGTGATGAGGGAGAGCTCCTTGGTGAAGAGACTGGACTACAGCTGCTGTGACTGGACTGTAGCTGGTGGCAAATGCACACGGACCAGGAAAATGTCTCAGTTCACAGGCAAAATTTGTGTGCAAATCTAGAGAAGAGACCCTGGGAGGATTGGTGTGGAAGTCATCAAGGGACACACACCAGTGCAAGAAGTTCTGAGGACTGACCCCATGGATGCAGAGGATCAGAGACATGGTTTTTGGCCACCATCAAAAGAGAGAAAGAGATGCTGGCATTTCCACCTAGTTTAAAGCAATGCTAATTTTTGTGCTGGTGTTTGTTGTTTTCAATAACTTTGGGACAATCTTGACCTCATTATAATATAGAAAATAGGAAAAACCCTGAAAACTCAGAAAATATTTTTCAGGGCGGGGAACAGCGGGGAAATTGGTTAATGCTAAAAAAATTCTCTAATACAGCATGGCTCTAGAGGAGGGACATTTAATTCCTCACAAAGCTGGGTTTAAATTTCTACTTACACTGAACATGTATTAAATTAACATTAAAAAAAAAATTAAAACCAAGCTAATACACCCTGTCAAGTTTTATCTCACCACTGCAAATGTATATTGAGATGTTATGATAAATGTCAGTCTACTTATGCCAGAAATATCAGTAAACCTTTAAATAGAACAATGCAAATGATGCCACTTTAATTAAAATTGGAAAATGGTTACATTCAGTTTTTAATGAAAATATTCTTCCATGCATTTTCAATCTTTAGCACCATTTCATTTTGTCTATGGTGGTCAAGGAAATAATTACTTCAACTGGAGTCTAAATCTCCATGACTATGCTGGTAATCAAAGATGACTTCTATTAGCACTTAGATGAGCTATTCCGCTAGAAATGAGCTGGTAGTGATCTGTGCTAACTGCGAAGTTGCTTTCACTTTGGGAATTAGATGGGATAAATGTTAGGTAGTTATGAACATTGGCCAGCTGGCTGGAGCTGTTTGTGCTGTGCAGGGAATTCGCTACAACAGTGAGACATCTCCAATGCAGGCAATTCAGCAAAGTGACAAGGTCCATTTAGAAGTGTGATTAAGCAGTGTACATTTTCTTGTCTTTGCAGCCTAGAAATGACAGGTTACCTCAGGTCTAACTGAAGAGCAAATAAGAGGCCAGGTGAAGGAAAATGGGGGAAAAATATCAAATAAAAGAACTGCAGTCAACCTGAGGTGAAGTCTTTCTCATTACTTCCCTGTCTGCTGCCACTGCTGGGGTTGTGCTAGCCACCCTGATCCCTTTTCCTGTCAGTAGAGGGAAGGTATGGACTTGCCATGGTTACCACTGTCATTTGGTGGTTTTTGTGATATTTCTGGATAAGCCCAGCAGAATAGAAAAAAATATGTCAGTCTTCACAGTCCTTTCTCTTACTATGTTTAATAAACTGGTGATTTTTTTAGAATTCCCATTCCAGCAAAGTGCCATCCTTTCTCCACTGCCAATACTGACAAAGTGCAAATGTTGATCATCACTTGCCACCCAGGACATACAGCAGCTGGTGTTTCTGAGTGCTCCAAGAGATAACCCGTCCCTCTGCATTACTGTTTGTTAAAGGGGGTGAAAGAATACAGCATTTAAAGTTAATCAGTTAATAAATCCTTAAGATTTTAATGGTGGACTACAGAAGATGGCATGTGCTTCTTGTGCAAGCAAATCACAGCAGCACCTCGATGCCAGTGGCTGGGAGCCTTTGGTGCAGCTGGGCACTAGTCTGGATCAAAGCAATGACTGATTTGCACAGACTCACAGGCACTGCAGTCCTCCACCACCCCAGTCCTGCATACTGCCAGGATGGTACCTGCCATCATCTGTGGGGAGATTACCCTGTGTGGGGCTGGGTGGCTGAATAAAAGCAAGGCTCAGGCAGCCCCAGCTCCTGGAGATCACTCTTGGACATCCTCCAATGGCACATGGCCCAGCTGGCCTCCTGAAGCCCCATTTCCAGTAATCATCCCCTTGAATTTTCCTGGAGCCATGACCAATGGGAGACAAAATTTTGTGGGTTTTGTCAGGAGCTGCAGTACCTCCATCCCATTTGGGAAAAGTGAAGTTAGACTTTCAAAGGCTTAATACAAAATGGACAAGGTTTGGCATCCCCTGTGACCAAGAAGTTCTTAATCTCTGCAACAAAATGTTTTCCTTTGCCTACCTTGAAAAGTCTTGAGGAAAGATATTTTGTCATTCCTTCTATCAAACAAGACCTCTCAGGAAATCAGCACCCAGAAAATAGGAGGTTTTCCCTTCACAACCTCATAAGAAAATCTCCATATTCCAGACTTGGGCTCAGGTTTCATTGTACTTTCCACTGCTTCCGTTTTTGACAGCACTCAGGCATCACAATGGTGTCCATGGTCCAGGCACTTGTGCTCTTCATGGTCTTGCTTGAAGTGTTTCTCCCAGTCTCTGTATTTTTCTCCACAAATGGTGCTTGCACAGGATCCAACCTTGCTGCATAAAGTCCCTTTCTCATACCACTCAGGACAAGAGAAAACTGGAGTAAAATAAACCGGCAGTCCAAAGAACCTGAAATAATTGAGTTATAATTTTCTTTCTCATAATATAATTTACCCCCCAAGAATCACCATTTTCCACTTGTTCTGCTCCTGCATTTAGTAAAGACAAAACTGCACGTTTTGGTCACACTCTGCTGACTTCATGCGCACACTTTGTTGCCATAGGAGAACTGGTGCTCTCTCGGAATATTTTCCTCAGTTTGAGGTGGTTTTCTTCCGTGACTTATTATCTATTCTTTTAAACAATATATTAAACAACTTTATTTAAGCCACAGTAATATCCTTTTTCTTTCTGGAAGGAAACATATCGTAGCAAGTATTACTGATTCCAAAGTCTTAAAATATTAGTGATATTTCATCCAGTTTTTCCTCTGACATTCAGAAAGTTTGTTCTCATGAGTTTTTCAAAGTCTCTATCTGTCTGTTTACAGCTGCATCTTTAGCTGAAAAGTTTTAACAAGTAACACAGCTAGAAGAGCTATGTTATTTTTCCCTGACATGATGGTTTTGGATTAGAGTTCTGGTCTTGTTAGAAAGTACAAGGATAAATGCCACCTCCTGCTTTCAGCCTTAATAGGGACATGCTGATGTATTTTCACAACATGCCCATTGCAGTTAGTAGTAGATGAAGGCTGAGAGTCACTCACAGGTGCACAGAAATACAAGAACTGCAGAAAAGAAGTGTTTGGTGAAACACAGAGAAAGATTTCAGGGTTATAACAAACTCCTCTCATGGCAAGAAGGAGCTTCTTGCAAAAGAATTACATCAGGAGGTTTTATAACTGCCTTTTTTGGAATAACACCATCAACAATATCGATTGTTTCTTCAATTCAGTAGAAATTCAGTAATTCAGAAATTCAATTCAGTAAAAATATGAAGATGAAAATAAACAATACCGTGAAATCCAGCGACTTCACTGAAAGTAAATTGTCTGAGCCATGATCCAGGAGCAAATATGCTACAGCCTGAAGCTTTAAGAACTTACTTGAAGGGAATCTTCTTAAGAAATTAGTCAGAATTAAGTTATATAAAGAGGCCCATTCAGAGCCAGCACTGAGCATTTACAGAAGAATGTTAACTGACTGAGTGAAGTCTAGGATCTGTTGGAAATCAAACTGTGAGGGCCATGCAGAGATGCCACCTGAGTAGGATGAGAATATGCAGAATGACTGCAGAGGCAAAGGAGCAGCGTGGGGTTTGGGTTGGGTGTTTTAGAAGAGTAATAGAGGGGGCAAGGGAAAACCAAGATGCTTAGAGATCTGAGTAGAGAAAGGACACTCTGGAACAAGGATAGAAGGGGCAATGGGATTTGAGTTTGATATCTGTGCAGCAGAAAATTAAAAAATCCACGGAGGGCAGGAATAGGGACAGAAATACAGCTCTAGCTGCAGCACAATGGTCAGGCCATGGAACAGTAGGTGCAAGAACCTGGGATAGAGGGATTGTAGAAACTGCAGTAGGATTGGCCATTGCCAGGCAGATCCCTGCAGTTTAAAGTCACCAATATATCTTTTATAAGGATGGTGTGGTATCTGCTTGAACCAACCCAGACAGAGTGCAGGAAGAAATATCCGCTTGTGAAGATTTATGGATTTGCAAGAATTGTCTGTCAAAGGAGGGTATAAAACAAGAAGCAAATCTCAATATATCACAGTGACCTTCCTGCCTGCTAAAGGGAACCTTTCTCCACCTTTCTCCTTCTCTCCATGTTGTTCAGTTCCCATTCCCTTCCTGGAAGAAAGAGAGAAGAAAGGTATTCTCCTCAGGGCCAACTGCAAAACACTCATTCAAGGGAGAATCAAGTAAAGAGAAATAAGAAAAGAAAGCAATGGAATTTGTAGGGTTACTGGAAATGTGAAAGAAGAGTTGAATAGTGCCTGAGAGATAAAGAGATCCAATAATTTATCAGTGAAAATAAATAAAAGTAAGCATGCAACGTGTGTTCTGCAATATACCAAAGATGCCATTTCACCTTTCACTGATGGAGAAATTGAATGTATACTAAAACACTGCAGCTTTGTAGAGCAAAAAAATCTAAAAATTGTGTTTGACAAACTCCCAAAAGATAGAGATGCATAAGTTTACTGTTAACCTGACTGTTGTGAGGTTGTCATGTGAAAATTGTCCTGTCCACACTGAGAGGCAGGCAGCACGCTGCTTTTTGGCATAAAGGCGTAGATGTGGATCATCTTTTCCTGCCAATGGAGCTCTGCCTGTGTGAGCAGTTTTATTGCCACAGGGACAGCCTGGCTGCTGGGACTGGACCACAGCAGGATGCTAATAAATCCTCCAACACATTGAAATTGATGTTTGTGCATAGTCCCTTCTCTCAGACATGCCCACAGGGCTGGGTATTGCTGTTTCTGTGAGACATTGCACAGTGCATTAGGTGGCTCACTGGAGCTGTTACAGACCTTGACACCTACTGAAACTTGCCAGAGGTGCCATGCTTCAGGAATAGGATCACTGCTTGTGGTGCAGGGGCCTCCTGGCAGTGATACACAGCCTTGTTGTCAATTGTCTTCAATTCAAAGCCACAATATTTGTCAAAATTAAGTTAAAGGAAGGCCAAGTGTGTATTTAGCTGCAGGGCAAAATCTCCCAGATCTTCCTCACTGATGCTGCAGCCTGATGCTGCAGTTTCAGAAGCATGTACATGGCTGGATATAGCATGACTGACTGATATTATGGGCAAGCAAAACAGAGCTACCTGAAGGTGAAGGGTGGATGGTTGCACTGAGAGAATGACACCAGCAGTGTCATGTGTGGTGCGTGTGTATTTATGATTAAACATCCAGTTATTTGTAGGTGACAAAGAAACAGAATTTTTCACAGCATTCCAATTCCTGTGCATCTCTCCAACCAACTCAATGGAAAACACTCAATGTATATGTCACAGGATATGACAGAAGATCAATGCAGGATGTAAAAGAAGTGTGAATACCTTCTTAGCTCCATGAAGTTTCCAGCCTGCATATTTCTAGATATTTTTCCACCAGCATCCCTTCAGGTCACTGGTTATGGCAAAAATTAATTAAGCAAAGAGAGTACTTGACCTATTGAACAGTGTTCTAAAGTTATAATCATATATAGAGCAATAAAACCATAAATCAATAACATTGGGTATTTAGTGCTCATTCCAAGATTTGCTTAGGATCAGCTGAATAGTTTCAAGTGCTTCTGAGTGAAAGGAGTAGGTCAAATACATTATGCAGCATAGAATTAACCTATCCTGACATTTTCACAGTGGGTGAACTTGCAAGAGTGGAGTGGATGATGACAATTGCTTGTGCTCCTTGTGACTAATATATTTTCTATAAAGATAGAACAGAGCACCTCTGTTTCCTAATATCCCTGTTTAGCATACAGTATGAAACACTCAACAAGTCAGGGGAAACACAGCAAAGAGTGTGAATGTTCTGATAAAGAATAAATCCTGACTTATCTCTCAGCCTGATTGCTTTTTGCCATCCATTCATCAGGCTGTTCACACGATGCTTGTGCAAAGCATCGGCAGTGAATTGCAGTGTGGCTTCAGCCTGCTAGGATCCCAAATGCCAGTCTGGCTCCAGTGGTGCCTGAGAGCAGCCTCACTGCTCCACTGGAGGAAGAATTTGAGCAACATGTTTCAGTCCATGGCTCTTGTGCCTTTTCCCCTGTGGGGGCCTTCAGGCTGTTCCTCAGCCCCAGGAATTCCGAGGCAGATTGTTTCTGATTCAGATCCTACCCACTGAAAAGCAGTCACATCTTGCACACCATGTAAAGACACATCCACCATATGCAATCCTGTGCCAGGCAGCCTCAGAATACACTTCTATTAGGCACATGAAGTCGGGTATAAACCTAAAAGGATTGCAGTGATCACCTCTCATATGATGCTGCTCTGCACAGGCTGGAGACAATGCTCGACGAATCATTGTTTGAAACATTCCACAGCACCTGGAAAGGCACTCAATTTCTTCTTAAAAATTCTGGTCCTGGAGCAGCTACCATTAACACTAGGAAAATGTTATAGTGCTTAGCTTCTCTTTGCTTGTAAATATTTATTTCCTATTTGACTGCGATTAGGCTAAAAATAGCTGCTTATTTTGAGTGTCTCTTCTCTGCGTAGGTAAGATTAGCTTGTGACATAGTGCTTAACTTCTGTTTAATAACCTGGGAACTCCCAGGATACCTCAATGTCTTCCAAACTGCTCATAATTCATTTTGGACCTAGTCCAATTTTTCATCCTTCTCTTCCATTTGTAGATCCAAAGGTTGCATATTTGGTTTTGCCTAGTCCTGAGACTTCACATGCACTTCACACCACCATCCACACATCTTTGTCAAAGTCATGCTCATAGGAAGTTTTCTCTGTGTGTACAGCTTCTGCCATGCACACCATAACAGCCCTGGAGGCTACAGGATTGGTGGGAGAATGAGTTGAAATCCCACAAGAAGCCAAGTTGCTGCAGTGGACCCACCAGAGCATGGCATTTTTCACTGAAAGACTGAAAGACCTTACTAAAGCAGACTGATTTCTGCCCTCACTCGAGTGGGAAGGTGACTTTGAGAATGCTTCTTGTCCTAGCCTGTGAAGAATGAAATCTTTGGGGGATACATGGGGTCACTGCACCACTTGGTTTCTGTCCAGCACAACTTTCATCTAAAATAGACATGCAATGAAAGAGCTTTCCCCCTTTTTTTCCTGGTGAAAATGCCAGAATATCAGCTGTTCGCATTCTATTCTTAATTATGTTTCAAAGGAACATCCTGTTCCTACAATATTTTATGTAAAGGCCAGCCACCAGGATAAATTTATGCAGGAACAGACAGGGAACAAAGCTGGGCCAAAAAAGAGAAGAACTGATGAAACAAAGAAAATCCATGCTGTGTACAACAGAAAAAATGGCAAATGAGAAAGGTGCCAGAAAACAGTGAGTAGAAATACTTCATACCACTGAGAGAGCAGAATCATGTAGTGGAAAGGAAGAAGGACTCCAGCATGTGGAGGTGGAAAACAAAGGGAAGAACCCAGCTGACTCCATCATCACATCCATTCTGTATCCTCTCCCTACAGGAGTCAGTTCCTGGCCTTCCTGAGAGTTGCGCATTGTCTTTGTGTTTATGTCCTGGTGCACTCAGTGGTTCCATCATCTTTCCCCTCCCACCTTCTCAACTGGCTATGCAGCCCATAACTATATCCTATATGCCCGAACATCTCAGGTATAAGTCTCTATAAGTGCTAAGATTTTAAAAATGAATGGATTGGATCTTTTGCTGAAGCCCTTGCAATACATGGAGAAACTGTACTCAGACACATGCTCACTAGTGTTCAGGTTTTTTGTTTAACTTTCAGGTGATGGCTTCCAAACTCTGATTTGTGTTGCACTAGTGAGGACAGGTAATAATCCTCAGGACCATTTTGACTGTTTTTTTCTCTCACAGATTAAATAGTGTCAGTGCAGAGAGCTCTGTGGGAAACTGTCCAGCTTGACATCTGTGTGTGGGCCAGTGTCTGGAAACTGCTGTCATTGACTCCTCCGGCTCTATATTCAGAGGGTCCTCATCCCATAGGGAATATGTGGAACTTGTATGTTTGTTTTTCTCTCCTCTGGGTAATAAGGGAGCAGAGAGGGCAGAAAAAAACCACCCAACTTCTTTAGCAATGAAACAATGTTGAGAAAATCACAACAGTGCTTCTGCATTCTCGTTAGCAGGAGATTTATCTAAAAGCATAGAAACAGAGATATTGGTTTATTTGCCTCTGCCAAGCTGAACATTTTTCTCTGAAACTTCTTAACTTTTGATGATGAATAGAGCTCTCAGAGTAAAATAACAGTTGTGATAGCTGCAGTGAGTTCAGCATGGTATCGGTTTCAGGGCGATGACAGAAGAAGAGATGCGACAGCAGAAACAGTGGGATGCAGGAAGAACAGAAATACTCTTGGGTCTGTGCTCTACAGACCAAAGAAAGGAGTACATACAAATGATTCCTCCACAAGGGAGATTAGGGGCAGGGTAGGACTGTGTGTTTTGGATGCACATGCCAGAGTCTTTCATTGTCTCCACTGCAGTATGCTATTCTTCCCCTTAGTTTGGATTATGAGATTTTTTCCCCTGCTGTCTCTGGACCACATTTAAATGCACCTTCACAGGTTTCTGAAGCAAATGAGCTTCCAACCACCACTGCTTTCAGCATCACTGTAGTGCCTGTTCATTTAGAGGATCCTTTGCATATTATAAAGTACCTGGTGTCTCACACAACTCTGCAGAGGAAAGGAGCTGAGAGCAGACCTGCAGGGCAAGGAGCCCCATGGGTGCAGGGGAGACAGCGAGCAGCAGTGACCAAAACAGAGGCATGGAATTGTTTTGCCAGTTTGTGTTGAATGGATCTCCTTGGATAAGGGCTGATTATTTGGCTGGGCTGGTCTTCTTCAGGCACTGCATTATGCTGTGCTTGGAAAGCTAGGAAGGACTTTGTGTCATCAGGATCAAGTTTTTTCCAACATTGACTGTGAGTTTGGATTGAGATTAGATAAAGCTTAATTGTTGCTTTTGCTGGGTATGACTAACTATTGTTGAGAGCTTGTTCACTAAGAGCGAGGCTGGGTTTTGAATGCTTTTTTTTTCTGAATTAAAAACAAACTCTTTTGAAGCTAAATCTTGCAAATGGTTTCTTATCCTCTTTGCGTTCATCACCTTCTTGGCTTGGAAGAGGAAAATGGCCAGCCAACATTGCAGATGTTAACCTTGAGCAACTTTCAGATTTCCTCCACAAACCATTTAATTTACATTTTTATTTACATATATTTCCCAGCGCATTGAATTATTCTATTGGCTAATTCTCCTATTTCATTGACCCAATTTCTATTTTGTAACAATGTCCAGATCACAAATAGAGTAACTGAAGGAAAACAATTTCCCTGATCCTGTCTCTAAGGAGCAATGGTATGACACACTTGTTTTAACACCAGATTTTCTGTTCTGCATATCCATTTATCCCTGAGAGACCAGAGATGACAGAAGAAAGCGCTGAGCAGCAACACAAAGATGAGAAAATGGGAACAGCCATTCTGTGTCCTTCTAAATATGTGCCTCTGCCTTGAAGGCAGAGGTTGAATGTTCTGCTTGCCTGTACCAGCTGGATTGTTGCTGCTTGGGGCTGCTGGTTTCCAAAACCTTTTGACTCCCGATGTCAAATGCAGTTTTCAGTTTTTAGGCAAAATTTTTGATGACTATACTGAAGTTAGCGAGTTATTAAAAATGAGATCTAATAACTCATGGCTTAAAATGCTGGTTTCTTCTCAGGGCAAACCCAGCAAAACAGATTTTTTTTTGTTCTGTTCTGTTTTACACTGATATAAAGGCATTTCAGAAAAAGCTGAAAAATGTGTAAACAGTTGAATACTTAGTTAGTTTTCTAAGTACCCTGTCACATTATTAAAATTGAATAAAGCAATTAAATTCACAGATGATAATATTCCTTTCCAGACCTTTTTGCACTCAAAAACGAGGGAAGTGTTAATTAATTGATTCTGTTTCCACTGTTAAAGTGTTAATTAAATTTATCCCACTTCCACTGTTGCATATCAATATTAGTGCTCACACAGGAAAACTGAGTGACAGAAATTAAAGGATTCAGATTAGAGCTCTCAGTAGTTTTCTATATTTTCAATTGCCAACATTCATGCTTGTTCTTGACATCAGACTAAAAAGCAGAAAGAAAGAGTCAACTACCTGAAAGAAGTTGAGCTAGAACCTCAGTGTCATATGATACTCTGAATCACACAGATCATTGCTAGTAAAAGGTAAATATGAAAGAATTCTTACAATGTATTTATATGACTTCTCACTCCTAGTTAGAACAAAAAACAGGTAAGTACCTTAGATAAAAAAAAAAAAAAGGTAGCAATTCCCCACTGTGCTTTATTTGATCCTTAATAAAAATATTTAACTCACTGTCCTGACATTCCCCTGGTTTCTAACCCATATCACTGCCCATGGAAAGCTGCAAAGGAAATTGTTACCATGAGTGATGCAATAAAAGTCTGCCTGTTTTGAGTAGTACTCTTTGTCCAGTGACAATGTCTTGGAAGTTGTGATGAGCCATACAGCACAATCACTCTGTCTAAAAGGCTTCATGTTGTTGTCAAGGAGACCAGCTTTTTTGTCAGACACAGCTTTGAAAGTGAAGCAGTCATATCAAGGAAAGCTGTGTGAATTTGTGATATTTAAAAAGACCAATTTCTCAGACTCTAATTTAAATTATTTTCCTTGCTTATACCAAAGGAGCAGTAATGGGTTTTTAGTAATGTCTTAGTGCCTTTGTATTGTGTTCTCAGTTTCAATAGAATCAAGTGGCAAATCCAGAGTACCAGGCCCCAGGTGGACAACACTGACTTTTCTGCACTGAGACTATGGGTGGTATAACCAGCTATGGTTCTGCTTTGGTCTTTGGAAAGCACCACTGTCTCATGCCCTTGTCCCTCTCCCTCAGGGCTAGCCTGCTCACAGGTCTGGATAAGGTTTGGTCTGGCCTTTTGGCCAACAGATGTGTGAACAAGCAGATGTTCTGCCCATTGTGGTGCTCCACTTTTGGGGGATCTTCAGGGCTTCTTGGTCCTTACTCTTACCTCCACCCTGGCTCACCTACATACCACCAATCTTTAGCAATGCTTATTTACCCTCCTCTTGAGTTTTTATTGGTATCTGAACTGTGTTTGGTACCACAATTCCCATCTTTCTTCAATTCATTTTTCTAAATCTTTACAAAGAGTGTTTCTGGCCCTTGTGGCATACTCACTGGTATCTTCTTGGCTTTTTCCAAGTCACTCATGCCTTTGCTGAGCACAGGGTCCCATACCAGGTCTGAGACATCAAATGGGACCATACCAGTGCCAAGCAGAGCTTAAGACTATCTCGTGCTGAACTGGGCTCTGTGCATTCAGTGATGTACAACCTTTTATGGCAACAAGAAGTGACAGAGGGCTTGTGATTGATTATCTGTCTGTTCCTTGTGTCCTGACTGCCTCCCACCAGCTCAGGAAATTCAGCAGTGGTAGAGGCAGAACAGTATATCCCAAACCCTTCATTTTGATGGTAAATTTTTGGATTGTATGCCCCCTAGATCAGGATCTGCACCTATTTTTGCATCCATCCCTTAACAGTCTTAAACATACTTTCCTTAGATTCTTTGTGAGAAAGCAATTGAAGCTACACAAGAAACTTTAATAAAATCAAACCATGACACCTTCTCCTTCACCCCCATTCACAAGGACTGCTACTGAGATACAGGAGGTTTTCTAGTTGATTCAAAACAGTTTGTTTTAACATATAAAACTTTGCCATGTGTATGAGTCAGAGGAAGTTGTTTGATGCTCTTCTATGGACTTAGTTATTCTAATATCCCATGTTAAAAAGAAAAATTCTTAAAAACCCCCAAACCTCCAAAAATTCAAGTTTCTAAAGTACATTGTGTTTTATGACACTTTATATTCTGATATTGTTTAGTACTCGTTTAATTTCATCAATATTCAGGATTCATAAAAATGAAAATGTGTTTTATTAGAGTACTGAATATGTCTTTGTACTGCGTGAATTTACCGTCTGAACTGACACTGATGAACGTTCTGGGATTTCTGAAAGTGTTTCCCTGCTGTGCTGAGCATTAGCAATTTTCCCACAATAGATTTTATCTATTGACACTCTTCAGTCATTTCAAGCTCATTAGGCTATCACAGCTATGACATCTCCTAGTGAGGCTGCAACTGCACTTTACTGTATCATTATTTCATTTTATGAGGCATGGGAAGGACAGGAACCAGAATGGCAATTCACACAACTCTATTCTCCTTTGACCTTTCCCCCATGGCTTTTTACAGCTGGCTACAAAATCACAAGCTGATCGAAAGAAAAACATCACCACTTCTTAGAAGTGCATCTCTCTATTATCTGTCCCATGTTTTCAGCATTGCCACAGAAATAATAACCTGTAGGCATCAAGTGCAAGCATTTTTTTGGTGTTGTGCAAAGGTGACAGTTATGATGTGTGTTATTTACCTCCCACGTTGTGAGTTCATGGTGGGGAGGCTGAGCTCTAACCTGAGCTCCTCCAGCCACAGGGCAGGAGTGGTCCCTGTCCACAGGATCTCTGGGGCAAGGCAAACAGCTGGCAGAGCAAGCAGGAAGAGTGTAGGAGAGAGAAGAACGTCAACAGCAATGGAAAACTGTGCCTATGGAGTGTAGAGAATATGCAGAGCTCAGATCTTCCTTTTGGGGCTGCAAGCCAGAGAGTGCTATTTAATGATGCTGCTATTCCCAGCGGTCCTGCTGCCTGCCCATTAGCAATTGACAGTTTTCCTGGCAGCTCCTAAGGAGTGATGGGCTCTGGGAAAACTGCTGGGCTGTGGACCAGTCTGAGGAATCAGTCCCAGCCCTGAAAAATGCAGGAAAGGGAGCTTTACAGCTCCTTACACTGGCAGCTGGACACTGAGGGTGAAGGCTGGTGGTGATGCTGCAACAGGGCAGGCCGGCCAGGAGGATGCAGGAGGAGGTCAGAGGTGAGGCTACATGACTCACTCACTGAATCAAACTTCAGACAGCTCACTGGGAGTTTGCTTTCCTCTGACTTCCATGGTGTATTTTAGCATCTGCCTGCACTGGGATAAGCAAAATGTACATCATTCTTCCAGCTGTGATATGGCCCTGATGCTTCCAGCTATGTAAAATGCCTCCATCTTCTCTGGCTTCTCTCATTTTTGCTGCAGGGCTTTCCATTCCTCAGCAGAGGGAACTTCCTGGAGGGTAAATGGAAGATCCTTGTGACAAGGGGGACAGGAATTACAGCTTATTAAGGTGAGATAGCATTTGGAAACTGCAAAGAAAATGCCTCACAGAAAAAGTAGTTTCACATTAGTTATTTGTGGCAGGAAAAAAAATCCCCAAATCACTGAACTTTTCAGCATCCCCAGCAAACTTTGCGCTGCTCTCTCCTGGGGTTTTAGAAGATCTCACACAGTGGAACGCGAACATAATTTGGATTTTAGAAAACTTGCAGGGGTACAAATGATTACTTTTCATAATACAAGGGGAAAAAACGCCCTACACTTGGAAGCTAAAATTGCCTGAGGATGAAAAACAGCTTAAATGTCACTATTGCTGGAAGGAAGATCATGGTGCAACTCTTACAGGTGTTTCTGCTGCCAGTCTCGAAAATGGAGCTGCCTGTCAGATGCACTCCTCAGAAATGCCTGTTTCCCAGAGGGCAAATGTTTGACAAGATTAGACAGCTCTGATTACCTGCAAAGTGTTAATAAAACTCTGAATTTATGTAAAGTTCTCTTCGAGGCAGCAGAGATGTTTATTGTTTTCAAGACATCAGTTTTACTTTTTGCACCAGGATGCACTGAATCAGCTCTTTCCTTCTGTTGTGGTGAGAGGCCCAAACTGGGTCCCTTTCTGAGTGCTGTATGTGGGCTTCATGGAAAAAAACCTAAGTGTGATTTTAGTCTTCTATTTGCTCTCTCCTCCCATCCCTTAATCTCTCTGAAGATTAGTCACTCTTTCCTCCAGGAAGTTTGCTTGAGGTGAATAATACCTTTAAAATACTCCCAAGTAGCTAATTTCAGGAAGGTGCTCCTCACCCATCAAAAAGCACAATCAACCTCATCAGTCAGAGGAATAAATGCTATGAATAAAACTGCGTTCTCAAGGAAGGATCATATTTTCCTGGAATGAAAGAAAAATGCACAAAGAATAAAAACGAATTAGTGTAGAGTCTTTATACTAAAAATATCTAGCTTAAAATATAATTCTAGTTAAAACAAAGGTAATACATATTCCAGAAAGAAATATATAATGCTCAGAGTACTCTAGAGGAATGAGTTGTAACTCAGGGTAACATTCAGGGGACTTCAGCAGAAGCAGAGGCATTATTGATGTTCTTTTTAAATCTCTTCCCTTTTGTAAATGACTCTACAATTATTTAATAGAGCATAATTTTTAGAACCTGGAGTTGCCTTTCTACAAATGATGTTATGAAGTGCCAGCTTATCCTGGAGGAGGAAGTATAGAGAAGTACAGATTGTAGTTTTTTCATCATTGTTGAATTTGAGCAGCTTCTCCTTTCTGTGTTGCTGAGTGTATCTCCACCACAAGATAGTGGCTAGGCATCCAGTGACCATGGCAGTCCCATCAGCAGTCCTTTATTGTCTTCTTCACCTCCTGCTGTAAAACCCAATCCTGCAGTAAAGGTGCAATGATGGTGAGGAAGGTTGGAGTTATCATGTGGAAATAGCAGAGGAAGGTAGCGGTGGGGAGCTGTGTAGGCCTTGTTTCTTCTTTCTCAGCTGCTATGTTATTGTCATAGGTGAAATTTTATTTTTTTCCGTTTGTCTCTTCTAATTTCTAGCAATAATGCCAAGAAATAACAAGTCAGAATGGGTTTTGATTCCTCTTACCTACTTTCAATGGTACCAGGCAATCTCTCTGTTTGAGCACAGATCAGTCCCTGTTTTTTGACTATCTCAGGGTGCATCAAGCTCTGCATAGCCAACTGGATAAAGTGCTTGTCCTACTATTCTCAGCATTGGTGCAGCCTCACCTCAAGCACTGTGCACAGTTTGGGGCTTCACAGTGTAAGAAGGATGTTTTGACATTAGAATGTGTCCGAGGAGGGAGAAAAACACAGTGAAAGGACTAGAGGGCAAGACTTGTGATGAATGGCTGAGTATATTTGGTCTGTTCAACTTAGAGATGAGTAAACAGAGAGATGACTTCAGGGCTGTCTACAGCTTCCTCAAAAGGGGAGTGTAGAGGGGTGTGCTGATCTCTTCTTTCTGGTGTCTGATACGATGTTAGGGAAAGGCTTACAGCTGCTCCAGAGGAAGTTCAGATTGGACATTAGGAGAAAGGTCTTCACTGAGGGGTGGTCAAGCACTACAACAACATCCCTGGGGAAAAGGTCAGCCCTGTTAGTGCCCAACAGGTATTTGCACAATGCTCTTAGATACATGGTTTAACTTTTATGTTGTCTTCTGTGGAGTCAGGAGTTGGATCCAGTGATCCTCCTGGATCCAGGAAATTCCATGATTCTAGATCATCATGTTAGGGGAACTGCATGTCTGTGAGATGGTTAGAAGTTAGTGCTGTGATAGGTGTCTGGAATGAGCTATGAAAATCAGACAATGGGTGTATTTTCTTACTTCAGTGGGGATAGTGCTCAGCTCTACAAGACTCAGTGGAGGAAAGAAACAGCAGTGGGGACCCTCCAAACCTTACTTGCGGCTTCTCTGCCTCACAGAGAACCACAACATTTTGTCTGAGGTTTAAAGACGTTTCAGCCTTGCAAAAGCTGTGTTTGAAGAAACTCATGGTGTAAACAGATACACATTACTGTATCTCTCTGTATACATACTACACATTGTTTGATTCAACTAGCTTGCAGGGGTGACAGTGCTAATGGTGATTGTTAACGGGCTCAGAATAACGTGTGGCATGCACATGAAGTGCCCTTGGTCTCTACCATTACTATTACTGTACCCACAGAGAATGTTGAAGCCCTGGTGCTGCAGAGCAGGAACTCTGGGGACCTGTGTCTGTTCTGCCAGTCAAGGAAGCAGCAGGGTCATCTGTAGGATCCTCAATTAGGAAGAGAAAATTATTCCTTGTAAAGGTTTAAAACCTAATTTTATAAAATTGTCTAAATCTATTGCATTTAAAGTCACATCCTGAGAAGAAGGCTCAAGGCTGCTGGGTCTGCTGCACTGACAAAGCTCCAGACTAGTATTTGCATATAATTACATCTTCATAAGGGTATCTAGATATCATCTGCTGCTTGTTTCTGAAAAAAGGATAAAGACTTGTCTTCCTTGGTCATTGCCAGCCTGCATTGATTGTTAGTCCAGCAAACTGAACTTGAATATATTTGAATATACATACATATATGTATATATATATATATATATATATATATATATATAATCAGTCATTAAAATCTTGTATAGTCAGAAATATTAACTCATTACTTAGAATTCCTGAACCTTTTATCATTTTTTATTTAGTTTTGAGCAAGTGCTCAGTCATGCAAACAACCATGAATGGAGCTCCTTGTGCTGCAGCAGTGGGGCACGTTAACCCCAGAATGGTGGTTCAGTGTTTGACAGAGTCAAACTGACTTTAGCACTAGGTGAATTTTTTGAAAACTCAGTTTATGATACTGTATGCATTCAGTTAGTTCTGTTTGTCTTTGTACACTGCCAGCACTCTTTGAATCTGCTTTGATAACAGATGTGAGATAGATATGGCTGTAAAGTTTAAACCAATTACTGGTAATGCGCTATTCAAAAAATGATAATGGAACTATATAATAGCAGTTATATAAGCACTGATTTTTAAATGCTTTAATGATAACAGAAGTCCCATTCTTTCCCTACATGTGTTTCTGTTTAAGGAAAAAAAAAAACACAACAGAACAATTAAGGCACTCAACCTTCAATCTAGGGAAAACATACATCAAATATATATGTTGAAGGCAAGATCTACAGTTCCTTTTGAAACAGAGATGTAAATGAACAATGCCAAAAACTGCAGTGAAACACAGTAATTGCCCAAGAATACATTCATTCCCAAAAGCAGAGAAGTTATTGCAGCCTAATATTTATTATTTGTTTATATGTTATTTTGCAGCGTGCACATGACTTGCCAGCCATGGCCCAGACTGTTATAAAGGGTTTTTCTAGCTCCAAGGTAGACTATAATTGAAAGACAGGGATTATGTTTTCTCTGCACCATAATTTACAGCCTTCAGTGAAAAACTTACAAAGATACATAACAATACCATCTAAAATAAATGTTCTGAGTAACAGTTTAGGGCAATTTCTTATTTCGACTTCCCTACAAAACACCGATGGCTGTTCCTGCAGATGAAGGGACTCTTATGGGAGCATACATGACAGAAAGTACACGGAGCTCAGAAGAGCATTTCAGCAATTCTTCATTAAAGCTCCAAATAGGGGTCATTCAGGGGGATTCAGGCAATTACAGCAAATCTTACCACTTGGAAAACAAATTAATGCAATGTATTAAACCTAGATGTTTTGCACTGGGGAAGAACTGGCACGTCCTCAGTGCAAAACACAATTATAAGGAAAACAATTACCTTTAAACCTAAGTAAGCTCTGAAAGGTGAATCCACAATTGGACAGGTAGGATGAAAATAAAGGAACTGGATGCCATAGGAGGAAAGAAAGGAGTGTGGTGAAGTGTGTTGATTCCTATGAGCATCTCCAAGGTGCAAGCCAGCAGGTAGGACTCAAAAGGGAGCCAGAAAGGGCTTTGTGCCGCTCTCCACGGCAATGCCTGAAAGTCAGGGATCCAGCTGTGTGAGCAATATCCATGCTCAGAGCCAAGCTGCCAGGCTCCAGGGAGAAGTAAATGGTACGAGTGTAGGATGGCTGGAAATGGAGACATTGCCCCAGGGAGGGACAATGAGCAACTCTCTGTTGGTAATTCATCTCTCATTAATGCCCATGCAGTGATGAGTTGAGGATTGGGGTGCATACAACCCAATGAAAATCACTATCTGAAATGAAAAGCTAGCCCAAGGCAGGTTGTGTTGGGCCCAGGTTTGACTTAAATATAGCAGATCATCCAAGACTGTCAATATCCAGGTAAAAACCTAGCATTTAAATCAGAATTTTGTGCTAAAACACCACTTTCATAGCACTCTTGAACATTATTTAAACTGAAACCCCCAGAAGATTATAAAAACGTCATAATAATGGTAGAAAATTTCATATTATTCACACATTTCTGTGTCTGGCTGGGTCACTCTTCTGATGACTTGGTTTCAGAACACCCATGGGGAGACCCAGGTGGGCAAGAATCACTGAGAGAAGAATGTGTTGGTAAAAGGAACCATCAGTTCTAGAAAAGTGTCAGTTGCATTTGGAGGGCCAGCATCTAAAATGTGGAAACTCCAACCCCTTCTGCAAGCAGGTGGCTCAGCCTTGGTGGAGGCACTGCAGCCACCAGGTCACTGTGCTTGGCTGGGCCAGGGAAAATGTCCACAGGCACTTCTGACTCATGACAAATGCAGAGTGGGAAAGGAGCACGGGCACAGGCTGTGACCGTGACTTGGGTGACATCCAGTAGCTCATTATGCCTTGGTAATTTGGTTACATGTCTCGCCTGAAGATGCATCTGTTACCACTCAATGCCTTGTATTTAAGATGAGCTGATTGACATGTCCCCTCAGGCAGACAATTGCCTGAAAGAGTAATGAATAATCATCTGTTGTCCCCCCTGATGGTGTAAGCAGTCCCATGGGTGGGTTTTATGCAGGGAACAAACACTCAGCATGAACTCGGATGTCAGAGGCATGACCACCAGTTCTCATCCAAGCACATCTTGGATTGAGAATTTCCTGACTCTTCCTTGCTTGAATGCTGAAATTTTCCAATGAGCTGGAGGATTCTACATCATTTGTTGTTATTATTCAAGTACCAAAAAGGCAGGGTAACCTTCAATCTTTTCAGAGCCTGATGTCAGACCATGAGGACACTGGAACCAACATTTAGAACATGGTTTCTGCCTGCCTCACAGGACTAAGTCATTCCTGCTCTGGAGAGCAGGGCAAGTGAGCTGGAGGTTTGAGAGAACCTCACCTCGGACTCTTCCATGCAGATTGCTGTCTTAAATATTAGCTTTATTTGGACTTGTTGGTTTGGTATTTGCCAATACATATAAGGGTGCAAACACAGGAGCTAACACCCTACCCACAGCAGGCAAGAGGAATGAGAAGGCTGGCAGGTTTCAAATTAGCATTGATGTCTTAATAATCTCACTCAAGGGTACTGAAAGAGATGTTAAAGAGAATTAAAGGGAGAGACTCAGTAAATGGAAACATGAAAGGGGTCCCAGAGAGGTCCAGGGAGGACAGGATCTGGAGTGACAGTGGTGGCAGAGCACTGGGGCTCAGGCTGGAGCAAATCTCCCATCAATACTCATGGCACAAAGCAATGTGACCAGGCCCAAACCATTATCCCCACAAGCTGGCCCCAGTGTCAGGGGTCATGCAGGCTGGGCACATCCTGTCAAGTCTTTTGGTGTTCTGGTACCACACGTGGTGGAAAAGCACCATGGCAAGGTGGGGTGGGATGCTGACGCATCTCTTCAGCTGGGAAGCAGCAGTGGAAACCCATGCAAGGGATTATCAGTGGGACCAAATGTCCTCTCTGTACAAAAACTGTCCCCTTGTTTCTTTCACTTAATGTAGCAGAATTGTTCAGATCCAAAAAGTTTCTTTGGAAATGCAGGAGCACTTATTGGCTCAGCAAACTAAACACCAATAAAACTGGGATAATGAGCCATTATTTATGCAGTGGAGCCATTATGCTTTTATTTATTGCACTCACTGTAATTACAGTTTCACCAGACTTGACAGCAACACATCCTTTAATGATATACCCAAAGAAAGGATTTATTTGAATAAGAAAAATCCCACAAATGTTAGTTGTAAGTTAAATTTCTACTGGAGTTTTTTTAGGAAAGGAGACAGAAAATATAAATTATGGATTTAGTAAGAAAAGATGTTTATTTGTTTTTTTAATCTTTGTCTTCAGTGTTTCCAACCTCCACATCACTGTGAAAGGTCACACAGTGAAAGCTGCTCAGCCCTGACAGTGCTAGTTCTTGCTTTACAGCATGGGATCAAATAAGCTAGCACATGCAGAGATTCTTGTGGAAAAGTAATTGATGGTAAGCAGAGAAGTCCCATCAGATAACAAAACTTGCCTTGTGGCAGCTTCTCTAAGTCTCACATGTTCAGCATCACCAGATCTCTCACATCTCTGTTTTCAGATGACTTCTCTTTCGTGAGTTCTGCTCTGTCATCAAAGTGTCAGTCTCCTATTCTCCTATTCTGTTGTTGTCTAATCCACTCTGCCTTCAAGAAAAAAAAAATAAAGGCGAGACATCACTTGTTAATTTGCTGTAACCTGTTATTTGTTTGGCATGTTTCACCTATCAAGTACCTCTCTGTAGACTAGCCTCTTCATAAATATTAAAATAAAGGCAATACCTCACCTGACAGAAGAATGCATAAATGGCTAATGATGAGCTCTGCTCCAGCTAACTTCCAGGCATCCTGTCTGAATCAAAGCCTATCCTCAGCTTGAATAATTTTCATTCTCTTGCTCACAGCAGAAACAGCCTTTTGTACTACTAACTGCAAACAAACACAGAACCCTCAGTGCCTCTCTGCTGTGTCAGCCACACAACAAGGACTTAGAAAATCCAGTCACCTGTGAGATCTACTACAGCCATATTTGACTTTAGCTCCGTTTTTTTGCGAGTGTATAGATTGAAATGAAGACCCATGGACTGGTTAAACCATGTAGCTCAGTCCTGCCTGTAGATTTGTGCTGACTGACTCTGGACATCATTGTCCCAGGTAGGGGCATGTCTCAGAAGTGCCTCTCTTAGCTCTGACTGCATTTGCACTGAAATAATGTAGCACCAATCACAAATGATGGAGGGAAAAAACATAGCTTCAGTGTGGTGAAAAATGAAAGCCCTACCAAGAATGAGGAAATTATGCTAAGTTTCTGATTCTTAATAATTTTGTGTGCTTAAATTTTTGTTGTCTTTTGTGCTACTCCTGTTCCATGTGGGACTGTGTGCAAACAACATATTTGCTGTTCCTTCTGCCATCAGAGCAACAATTTCTCTGCTCCTGTTTCTGCTTTCTTCAAATGAAAGTCTGTCTCCATGGTAAGCTCTGAAGTCCCTTCATTACTGTCTTTGAGATCCATGTTGACTGTGTTAGTGAAGAAAAGTGCCAGTTGCTCATAGCCAGGGGACCATGCCTGCATTTATTTACATCTGCAAACAAGCAAGCAAAAATTTGAATGACTTGTGGCTTTATAAACTTTTTCTGAAACTATACAGCATTTATCACAGCCAACCCTGCAATTGTTACTCCTACGTGCTTTGCTGCCTTGACTTGTCAAGCCTTTATCTCAGATTAGGTTGCTGACTCTTCAGGACTAAGATGCTGACCTCTGTGATTCAATGTCATTCACTGGGTCACATATACCAGAACTACTTGCAAGAAGCTCCATGAGTCCCCTTTCTTGTGATGAAAGCAATTAGGGATTCAGAACTTACTTTTTGCTCCTGTTCAGCCAGAATTCCCAGCTGTGCTGAACATTCATGCCAGAAGGCATTAAATACATTAGCTTACTTGCAACAAATTGGAACAACAATGGGAACAACAACGAAGCAGGGGAAACCATATAAGCATCCATGAAAAAGCTGCTTATAAAATTCAATCAGCCCTATGAACACTTTACTATATGATTCCTTGGGTCGTAAAAAGAGGGAAAAGGAATATTTGGGCCTGTAGTTGTTCCAGCTGCAAAGGCAATAAGCAGCAGATTGATCTAAAACCTCAGTGTGGTAGAGTTTCTTCAGGAAGAGTATGTTAGGATTTTAGAGTTAACCCCTCAATCATGGAAAGACATCAAAGCTGAAGTTACTGTCATGGTGTGACCAAATTCAAGTGGCTGACAGAGAAGACCTTAGCACCATTAAAAAAAATCGTTTCTCAGCACATTGAATGAAAGAGGTGGATGCCAGCTCACATAACAGCAAAGCAGTAACTATTTCCCTCAAACGTAGGTTGGCTTCAGGACACCTCTGCACAAGATATCATAGATGCTGAAAGTTCCAGGGAGGAAGAGAGCTCAGTGGAAGAGTCTGAGGTCAGAAATAACATTGGGTCCAACCAGGATGGGAGACTTTGAATGTTAAGAAGTCAGAAACAAGGAAAGTATGTCAGGGAAATGTCATACATATCTGTTCTGGTCTTATTTATTTCCTTAGGCATTCATTTAGGACACATTAAGAGACCTAATGTCAGGCCAGACAGACCTTTTGTTTGATGCAATAAATTAGTCTTATGTTTTATGTACACTTCTCTATGCATGTGTATAGAAAAGTTAGCAGAAATATCAGGTGAGTTTTTTTGTTAGTTTTTTTTTTGTATATAGCATCTTTCTGCATGTATTGCTAAATATACTCCTGGTATATTGTCCCCAGATTTCAGCTGATATGTTAAAAGTCTGAGCCTTAGGAGGAGGGAACAAATCCATCCATTGAGGTCTTCAAATCTTGATGCTCCAGTGCCCCTAGTCAAGGTGTGCTTTAGCCAAGCACAATATAGAGACATCAGACTGAAATATTAGGGTCTAGGATTTGTAGATGTGGATCATCCAACAGATCCTTCCAGCCTCATCAGACCTAGAGAGTTTACAAGGCACAATCCTCTTCCTGTGAACTAGACATTTGAGACTCCTCCCATTCCTCTTGAGAGGAATTGGTTTGTTCAGGATATAATGCATGTGACCTATTCCAGGTACTTGCTTTATGATAGGTGAATCCTACTCCAGAGGTATCTATTCTCTTCTGTCACTATACAGGGAGCCTTAGAAACACATGTACATTTACAGAAGTTAGATCAGCTTCATCCTCTGAGTCATTTACAGATCTAAAAGCACTTGGAGATTCACAGCTCTACCAATATCTTCTGTTTTCAAATTACAACTTCCACAGGTGCTCTATTATCATTGAAGAAAAATAATGTGCCAAATTCGTTCATGCAATCAAAACTCTGTGAATTCAATGGAATTTCGCAGTGGATTAATTTAGTAACCTGGACAGATGTTTTGATGAGATTAATTTATTTTAAAGTTATATGTAAATGTATTTCCTATCTTGGTAAGCATACTGGCTTATACTGGCTATAAATTCATTGTAAAGTAGAACAGGAACACAGAATTCTTCAAAGATGCTCTGTGTGTTAATCTTGTTTGCCTGTTCAGTAGAACTTCATGGAAATGCATAAGAATTAGAATTGTTTTCAAATCAGTCACAAGATATATACTTGTACTTCTGTTTGCTCCTTATGCTTGGATTGAATTCAAGACCAGAAAAAAAAAACAAGAACTGATTTCTTTCTCAAAGCTGTATGGTTTTTGTACAGTGAGATAAAAAAATGTCACTCTCCTTCTCTCCTCAAGTATGACCCCTCAAGAGGAGCAAAATCAGACAGACGTAATAAAACAAATATACTGCTATTACCTTTTTTCTTCACAGAGGTCAATGTGATTTGTTTGGCTTCCCACATGGCATTTTGAACTAAGTATTTCCAAAGGGTCTCAATGAATGGAAATAAATCTTTGCCCTGTGGGTCACTCTAACTTGAACCAATGCAAATTTAATGCAGTGTCGTGCCTGTGGACCAAAGCTTAAGACAGACTGTTTTACTCAATCTCTTTTCAGTGCTGAAGACTCTAACAAAAGTGAAATGAAGGTGAAACAATTTGCTGTGCCAGTCATTTGTATTTAAGATGTTCTCAGCAGTATTTTCTGCTTTCACATTTAAGCACACCATTTAGACCAGTTTGATTTTACAGGTAGATCTCTTGGGACATTCTGCAGCTCATTTTGGGGTGACAATCTGCCCAACCATCCTATCTAGATCCTGTATCCAACATGCCATGTCAGTGGACTGAGGTGTGTGAAGGGGCGTGTGCTTGGAAGGGGGAGGAGGGAAGGTCAGTGCCGCTGTGTATTTCTGTCCCACCTACATTTGGTCTGTGCAGCTGTCAGAGGTTAAAGAGGTCTCTGAGTCCCAGGTTGAAGATATCCATGACAGGCTGCTGGAGGTCTCACTGCTGAATTTATCTCAGTCCCGTGGCAGCAGCAGTAACAGCAGCACACCAATGCAGAGAAGCTGTGGTTTAACCTGAACTTTCTAAATCCAGGTGTCAGGCACAGAGATATCTGAGAATGTTTAATACCTGGAACAGTCTCTTGCTCAATCATAGACTCTACTAGGTAATGGTAGAAATTTGGTAACTGCTTCTTGGGGTTTTTTGTTAGGCTTTTTTCTTTCCCCAAAGTAAAAACTCAGTTCCACACATTAAACTTCAGTGCTTGTGAGTGAACAAGGAGCAAAGGGAAGCGCTGAATTTCTCATGAGGAAGGCAGAAAGATGTGATGATTTCCGCTATTGGACAAAGATGCCAGCATAAATTTGGCGTTTTTTTTTTTTTTTTTTTTTTTTTTTTTAGCTGGATAGGAGACTGAAAGATTTTTCTCACTGTAAATAACAGTACTTAAGGCATAGAATTTTTAGTATCCAAAGTCATTAAAATTACTATGAAAATGGGAATGAAGGAATATATCTAAAGACTTTTAGGTACAAAATAGTTGATAAACCATCTTATAATTTGCTCCATTGCTCGGTGTGTGTGCTTCCTATAATGAAGGTATCTATTGTTCATGTGGAAACTCTGCATATTCCAAGAAAGGGGGAAAAATTACATAAGAAAAAAAATATTAAAAGTTTTTTTTTAAAAAGTCAGCTCTGGAGGAAACTGGCTTTGCCACCAGTGGATTGTTTTGGTCAGAAACATCTAAATCTCAAAAGCTGCTAGAGTAAAGATGGTTATCTTGTCTGTCTTCCCACAGATTAAGAAGCTGGTTGCAGAGCCTGTGTTAAAATTGCCAGAAATTTGCTTCTCACTTGTGAATATCCCTTAATCACTGTGCCTGAAATGTGATTTATGAAGATGAGAACTGATGAAGTTTCACGCTGAGTGTTTTTTTTCCTGTGAGATCATTCAGGGATTTCTCAGGAGATGTGTTCGGGAAGCTCTGGCCTTGTAATTAGGATGAAAGTAATTTGACAACAGAAATCAGAGAGATACTTTGTTAGAAGAAGAATGTATGAAAAGTACTCTACTGCTTTTGTTGCTTTTCCTTGCTATTGTTGAAACACTGAAATAAATGCCTCAGAAGTTAATTGTGTACCTGAAAGGAGCCCAACACATAAATATGAAGTCCTGTACATAGGCAGTATTATTTTTGAATAAGTCTTCCAAGAAAAGGCTCTCAGAGCACTTGACCTTGTGTTTGATGAGACTGTAGTAATTTTCCTGAATTACAAAACACAGTTTCATTTCTATTTGAGATAAATGCCTCTCCCAGCATCTGGTGAGGCCATAACTCTCTTTCTGTTGCCTGCCATTCTCTGCAGCCTGCATGTCTTCGAGTACATGTGCATGCCATCTACAGCTATCTATTTTATGATATTTATTTTCTCTACCTTCTACTCCTCCAAAAGAAAGAAAAGTGGGAGAAAGGAGTTACGGCTTTTTATGTGCTCTGTGTATTTCCACATATGTGGAGTGGAACTATACATCTAGAAGACCCAGAGAGAAAAACAGATGTCTCAGGCTGTGTGCTTATATTGTCTTTTTTAATTGTCTTAATATGTCAGCTTTAGTCAACAAGGCAAAAATTACTCTTAAAGTGAAAGCAAGAGAATACTCTCATTCTTTGGGCTCAGTCAAATGTCTTGAGGTGGCAGAAGAGTTTAATAAAGAATACACCCTGTGTAATGGCTTCCAGGAAACTCAGCTTCACTCTATCCATCAGGATTAAACCAGATTTAAAACCAGCCTGCAGAATACATCATGTCCCTAGAAAAGAAACCCCATTTAGATGCAGATTAACAGCAGCCAGCACTGGGAGATGAGTAATAAAAAGTCACTCTTCCTCTCTTTTTGGAAGGGATTTGTTTATCAGAGACTATCCCTACTCCCATGGAATTCTCCTTGAAGAGGAAGGAGCAGGAGATGATGCTTTGGACATCTATGGAATGACACATATGAGAAAGATTGTTGGGGGGTGCTGCCTGTATGGTAGCCAAGGAACACTACATTTTCATGAAAAAGCACAATACTGTGTAATACTCCTTGGACAGTTGCAGCTAGGTAGCAGCTGTTTGGTTTTCCTTTTAGAGATGCACATTTCTTAAGATCCACCACCTGCAGAGCAAGTAAATTTATTGCTCTAAAGGGCTGATTAAATAATTACAATCATTGTCTAAGGGCAACTTTTAATAATTATTTCATAAAGCAGTTTGAATTTTAGTTCACAAAATTTGACTAAATTATTAATATTTTCAGGTTATGTTTTGAAGTAAAGCTATCATTCAAGGATATTTTCACTAAGCTGATCACTCTCTTTTTAAAGGAATCCTGTGCAAGAGTTTGAGGCACCAATTTAGCTGTAGATATTTTAATTAGCCATTTAATGTCCATTGGCATTTTCTGGTGGCTATTAAGTGGTGGCTACAAATCAAATCTGTCACTTCTTCACCGTCCTTCCCCTCTTCAAATAACAAACCAATTTATCACCTCATTATACAAATTTTATGCCGGCATATTTTGTCTCAGTTCTCTGGAAATGCATAATGAAGGCAAAGACTTGCAATAACATATAAATGTCTCAAAGTTTTCAGAATTCACAGTTTTCCTAGCTCCTCTCAATACTGAAAGTGTTATTAATTCTAGGTGAATGGTATTCTCTACTTTGACCTTGATTTCCCATCACTCCTTAGCTCTTAAAATAGACAAAAATCAGAATATCCTCCTAGATCAGCCCAGAAATCTTCAGGCATTTTGCTTTCCTGGCTTCATACCAGATACACCTTTCCAAATACTTTTCCATAGTGGTTAGAGACCTTCTTGTCTCCTTTTCTCCTGTTAGAATGTCTCACAAGGAGCTTCTCTTTGCCTCTCTTCCCCCACATTCATTCCTCCTTCTAAGCCATTTCTGTAAGTCTTGAAGATATTTCTGAATGTCTTCAAGCAACTAAAACGTTGATATTTTTACCTTCCCAATACAGAATTCACCTAAGTTTCATAAACTTTTAATTTGGTTTTTTAGTCTTATACCTCACACCTTGCCAGAATCTTTACCTTGCATTTGCCCCAGGTGAGATGGGAGAGAGAGAGAGAGAGAGAGAGAGTGAGAGATAAAGCACTTGTGGCAAGTCTGACATAACTTCACTTCTTGTACTAACAAGATAATAAATATCTTTACAAACCAGTACTATTCATGTGATTCTACTTCCAAAGAACATTTTCTTATTCTCTTCTTAAGGACAGTATTCCCAGCCTGGATTTTGGTCCAAAGCCAGGGACAATATTTTTCCTCATATATTACAAATTTATGGAAGTTTCACCTTCAGAAAAGTTTGTAAGGGGACTGGAAAAAACCCCTGAACTTCTATAAGAAACATGAAATCAGATATAGAGCTCTATATGTACAAGGAAAATGAGAAAATGTCTGTTTTGTTGATATCTCCCATTTCTGCCTTTCAGAATTTGTTGTGATGGGCTTCAAGCAGAAAGAAGCCTAGGTTTCAATATCATGCATTGTAAAGTCTTAGACCCAAGCTTCATCTAAGTTGCTTAAACGCATCATGATTTTAGAAGATTCAGATGTCAATTTTCAGCAGAGAATCTGTGATAGTTTTGATAGGGAACTGCTATGGCATAAAGAAAAAGAACACCAGCAGCATCAGCTGCCTGAGGTTATTTGAGAAACATGTTATTCCAAGAGGAGTTAGCACATGCAGCCCTGTGGCTGCCACATCTCTAAATCTGATTTACAAATCTGTGAGAAGACACCATCTTCAATTGTTCACCACAGATCAAATCCAACAAGGGATCACCACATGGTTCTGAGGGCTACAAGAAAGTAATTTTAAAATACACCTCACAGCTGTGCAAGGTAAACAAATCTACTTCTACTCTAGCAACAATACTCATGGCAAAATATGAGTCAAGACAGGCCTGGGAAGTCACCATGACATGTAAATCCATTACAATAACAAGGCATATGTCAAGACTTGCAGAAGAGTCAGATCACTGAAACAATTGAAATGATTTTCCCACATCTTTAATAAATTAATTTTCATATCTGATGCATGGACCATGTCTTGGGCACGCCTTTAGGCACCAAAATAACTCCACTATTTTGTCACCTCTTCATGAACAGTGTGGAGGATGCTGAATGGATCAGGGCCTACTTTTGCTACACAGATGGATTGAAAACATGAACTTATGCAAAAAGAAGTTTGCAGAACACATGCTGAATAGTTGGCTGCTATAAATGTAAGCAAGACATAGAAAGGCAGATCAGGCAGAGTGCAATACTTGAGCCAGGTTCTGTTCCTCGCCCAAGGTCTCATTTCACTGAAGCATCATGGAAAGACAACTCACTGTGAGTACATCTTAACCTGGTGGTGTGAGGGGGCAGGAGAAACTCTATCCAGCTTCACCCTTATGAAGAGGTAAAAGTGACAGATCCACAGTCTATACTGTGTTCACAGGCAGATAAAAATAAAGTTTCAGCCTAAATTTTATGTGATTTTCCTCATTCTTTTCAAGGCAGCTTTCCTAGTTTATCTCTGTTATACAAGCATATTAAATAGTAAATCAAACATTTCCATCACTTAGGAACTGAAAAATTTGCAGTATATTTACTTTCAAGTAATAAAATCACAATGTAATATATTTATATCTCATATCAAAAAGATGAGGAAAACATGGAAGCCTTGCTTTTGTCTGTTGGTTAAAATATGAAAAACAAAACCCAAAAAAAGCAACGAAAGCTGACTGTTAGCTTGTTTTGTGTATGGGACTGGGATGTTTGGGCATAATGCAAAGAATTCTTCATTTTTTTTCTCAATCTATTAGTCCAAAAGCTAAACTTTTATTTGATAGTGAAAAAGATGATAGAGATGAATATAGATATATATTCATATTGGTACTGGTGTATTGCTATAGGCCATATAGATATGCTTAGATACAGATAATGGCAGAGATAGAGATGAGAGAGATACATTGTCCTTTCTAAAAACCTTCCAAATCTGTGGAAAAGATGATGCAGTAATGCCTGCTTAAAGCTTGCACACACCCTGATATCTTGTCACTTTTGAAGTTTAATAAGAGTGGAGGTACAAACATCTTTCATGATTTCACTCAGGGCAAGAGCAGCCACCAGGAGCGTGGGAAGCTGGGATGCAACTTGCACCAAAGCCCTCGATGCTCAGGTAGCGCTCACAGTTTGACAACACATCAGTCCCCTCTTTCTTTCTATTTGATTTCTGATTATTACTTCTTCTTCACTCAGCAGATGAAGGAAGATGGTTTCCCACGCTGTGTCAGTGAGCCTTAACAGATAGATATGTCAGTCCTGGTTTGTAATTCATACTTGCTTAACTTATAAAACTAACTTACTTTACAAAGCAGTTTTGATATTTGCATAAACTTTACATCTTTCATGTTGTCTTTTTTCTCTTTTCCCTGACCCTTAAAAGGAAAAAGCCTAAAAAGAGGAAATATCTCCAGACTTATAATGGTAAAAGAAAACCTTGCATCAGGAGGGTTTTTTTCTCTTTTCTGTGATTTGTTGACTGACTGTTTCAGCTGAAAGATGTTTCTCTCTCGCTCTGTTCTTCATCCTGCTTCACAACTAACAAGAACTGCCAGCACTAATTCAAAAATTGGAGGGGAGTTGGAATGTTTCCTTCCTGAGGAGTTCACAGATTTAGGGAAAGTTATTCTGAACAATACAAGATGGAAAGATATTCTGAATGTCTTATGACATAAAATTACCATAATAATTCTCAAAATATGGAAACTATTCAATGGTTGTTTAAATTTTAAAACTTTCCAGCTCAGATCTTATAACCAAGTAAACTAATTTTGAAATGAGACTGAAAATGTTCACATAAGGCAAAATCAATGAACAAGTCATTACCAAGAGCTTTGTATTTAATGTGTTTTCTGATGTATAATAAAAATGCATAATAAAATTAGCTTGTTTTCATAGGCTTTGTCAGAGAAAAAGTGTCAAATAGTATAAACTGTTTTCCACAGACAGAATCCTTAATTACTGCTAATGATGCTGAGTAACTTTTGATAACTTGTGAAGCAAAGAAGGTCACCAAAGGCTGGGCACCTCCTTGGTGGAGATCTAGCTTGTTGCCTTCTTTTTCCTAACAGTTGGAATCCACCAAACACTACAAGTATGCAAGGCTGTTGGAAACCCAATGCATGACAACCACAGCTGGACAGTCAGAGGAAGAAAAATGGCTTTTCTGTCTTCACTGTTCAATCCCACTGTTTTGGAGATGTAATCCTTAAATATAGCATACCCTTGTTAATTTTCAGTAGTGTTTAGGCATGGGATTGAATTATCTAGATGCAGAGTGTGGTTTAACAAATCCAGGAAGAGTAGAAATGATCAAAGTGATGGAACCCAATGAGACACACAGCCTAAACCTTCTCTTCTTGCACACTGAACATACTAGATAAAGCCACGTGCTATTTTTTTAATTGCATCTTCCTAAGATCATAAACAGCAAAGATGATTAGGCAATACAAGTGGCATTAAAACCAATGATGAGCATCTGTTATGACTTAGTTCCCCTGAGGATCCTGGGTGAGATTCTGCAGCATAAAAAAAAGCAGGGGAGCAGCCTCACAGGCAGGCAGCAGCCCCAGGATTAAATTACAGCCTTGATCGATGGCTGTGCCCTGCAGGGCCTTGTGAGGGTGTCACAAGCAGTTAGAGCCCGAGTTACTGCAACCCTTCTGGAAAAGGAGAGTTGCTAATTGCTCTGTGTACACTGTCAGAAGGCGCTTCCAGAAAATTTACAGTCATTTGCCAAATGGACTGTGGGATCCTTTTACCTCAAGCGCATTATGCAGAGGCCAGGCTGAAGGAGAATTGGAGTGCAGGGTTCATAATGCACACAGAGAGGGTTTTCTTGGTTTGAAAAATGAGAGATGTTTCTGACAGTAGGGCCAGCTAATGAACTCTGGAGCCTTTAACCTTCATGTCACAAACAGCAGTACAGAGCGCTGCCCCTCCCAGTTGTAGTATATCACATATGCAAAGGCAGATAGGACTCTTTAGGATGAAATATCCAGGAAAAACTTCAGACAGCTATTTTGCTGCTGTACTCCTAAGGAATTGTTTGTGCAGAGGAGAAAACATGGGCTAGAGCAGAAATGTCTGTCGCTGCCCACTCCCTCTCTTGGCGCTGGTACATCAGCTGGTTTAGAGCCGCTGCGTTTTGCTTTGACTGTGGGGGAAAATCTGAGCCTAGGAAGTCAGAGTTGTAATGTGAATAAGTTTGAAATGTTTTAAAACATTCAAAATACCCAGTACTTCACACATGAAGGCCCTGCCTCCTGATCTGATAATTTATTCAGTACAAAGGAAAACAAAACAAGATCAATAACTGAAAATACTTGTCTTTTTAAATATGCTGAGAGAGATGAAAGGAAATCGAATGATCTTCAGAGAGAGATATTGCATTTGAACCAAAGAAAAGGAGGCAAAAAGGAAAGAAAAATATTAAGAATTTGAATGCAGAATAGTATAGTATTCTAAAATTTATTTTGTTTCAATAATGAGGGTATTTTATCATAGGAAGCTGAACTAAAATGAGTTCTTACAGTACAGAGGAGAGGAATTGATAGTTTGAGTCCAGCTCCAAAGTGTTTTGGTGGCCTGAATCAGAACTGTAAGAGGAAATCCCTCAGGATCAGTCTCTGTGTTTAGGTAATGCTGCTACTTGGTTTAAATGTTAGAATAGAAAGATGACAACCATGTACTCTCCAATGTATTCTACTGAGGAGCAAGCACTGACAAACAGCGGTCAGTGATCTTATACAAGTACTTCCAAGGCAGGGAACTGTTTTGGATAACTGCCCACACAATTTTAGCAATTCAGGCCATTCCTAAGCCATCCACAGACCACACTTGCCCAGTTTGCTGAGAAGAGATAGCCTGAAACGGGTCAAGGCACAGGTTTTTGAGCGCAGCAGTGGAAGGACAGTGTGGGGTAGTGCTAACAAAACACTATTATCACACTGTACACCTCCCACAAAACCTTCCCAGCAGCAGCCTGAGGACAGCAAAGTCTGGTTTGAAGCACAAATGCTTACGCAGGTCAATAGTGAGCACAGAAATGAGAGGGATGGAGGAAGGGTGAGGACAGCTCAAAACCAGGAACAGATGAGGTGGGACAGATGCAGCCAGGGCTGTGGTAGGTATTTGGGGTACAGTAGTCAAAGGGAGGGACAAGGGCACTAAGGCATATCCGTATTCATTCCTATATTCAGCATGTACTTTGGGGAATGTCCAGCTACTCTTGGATCTGTGTATGGCAGGGCTTAATAAGGGCCCCTAAGGAGAACCCAAATTGCTCTGCCCTCTTTCTGGGAGGCTGAAGGGTTTGATGGTCTAATACCACACAGAACTCCACTTCCAAGCACTCATTTCATATGTTTAGGCTGCAGCAAACCATGTGATAGTCTTGCTACCATACTAGGAGACAGCTAACAGAGCTGGTTGAATAAACAGATAGAACACAAGTGTTTTATGAGAACATTGAATTCAATTTTATAAAATGATAAATCAGTGTAACAGTACCACACAAGATGCCTTCTTTTGTGGTAGAAAACCCAAGAATCATGAGCATCTGCCTCGTTATTAGTTGAAGACGCTTTGTTTTGGCAGGTGAGTGCAAATAACACTTTGAAATCTTTTATTCATTGACCCAACATGCATGTGAAAGGAAAAATGCTTTGAACTGAGAATAGCAGAATATCTTCCACTGTAACTAATGAAGTGGAATAATAGTGACAAAAAAAAAAAAGAGTGGGAATGAGAAAGATAAAAAATTGAGGCTGAGGGACAACCTCATTGCTCTCTACAGCTTCCTGAGGATAGAAGGTAGAGAGGGAGGTGCTAATATCTTCTGCGTAGTGTCCAGGGGTTTGACACCTGTGACTGGCTCAAAGCTGTTCCAGGAGAGGTTAAGGCTCCACATCAGGAAGCATTTCTTTACAAAGAAGTTGGTCAAACACTGGAATAGGCTTCCTACAGTGGTGGTCAATATCCCAAGCCTGTCAGTGTTTAGGAGAAGTTTAGACAATGCCCTGAATACCATGCTTTTAATTTTGGTCAACCCATAAGTGCTCAGATGGTTGGAGTAAATTATTTTTGTCAGTCCCTTTCAACTGATAATATTTCTATTCTATTCTATTCTATTCTATTCTATTCTATTCTATTCTATTCTATTCTATTCTATTCCATTCCATTCACGATCCCACTATGCTTCTGTCAGAGCACTGCTTCTGGTTCAGAAATATTTCAGTGTGACTACTCGATCTGGTTTCAGCTGGCACACAGCTGTGGCCCATTTTTTGCTGGGGTCCTTGTCATTGTGTCAAAGCAAGAGCAACAGGATAGACAGGAAAAGATAAAGGTCACACAGCTGTTGTCACCTGCAGCCGTCATCCCTGCCTGTTCAATACCTGTCTCTTCCTTCAGAATCCACTAACTTAGAGAAATTGAACAGAACAAATGCGCAAGGTGAAAGGAACGTGTCAGCTCACTCAAGAAGCTTCTGAAGCAGATGTAAGAGCAGACGGAATGCTGAGGTTTTCGTGCTTCCAGGTGTGATAGAGGGGACACCCACAACTTATTGGAGGAGAAATGTAAGCACCTCCACTATCAGCCAGGTAACCATTTTGCTCATAGTTGCAGAGGTTATGAATTACAAATTTTGAAACATTCTGAATTAAGAAACCAATAATGAATTTACATGTTTAGCCAACGTTTGATGGTTTTGTTTTCTTTACTAATAAACTCATAAAAGTTTAATTAAGGGAGTATATTTTCCTGTAAAATTGAGAAATCCAAATGAACTATGACATTAGGCCATGCATGTTAAGCCAAAGATGCAACGTGAAGTGCAACTTTTTTCCACTTAGGTTGATTAATATCATTAAGATCCGTGGAAACATTAAAGGGAGAATACGGTGTTAGTATGACAGCTTCATATCATATCTTAAATAGAACACCTCTGCTTAAATCATATGCCACCAATGCTTAAAAGTTCACTTCCACAGAATTCTCCATGGCAAATGGGGAAGGCATTGTTAGAGACAAGAGAGAAAGACAGGTGGGCTGAATACCTAAGCTCCAAAGAAGTATTTTGCCAACAGCAAAACCTGTTACTAGACAGAACAGCCTTTGGAAAATCATGCTCCTTTAATGCTGCTGTAATGTTTATCTGGAGTTTCCAATATCTGTTTTTCAAAAACAAATTTTCATGTTGTGCTTCTTTTTTGTTGGTGTCATTATAGACAACTGCTGTAATTCCTTCATCTTCAGTTTTGGAGAAAAACAAAGCAAAGATGAATGGAAAGGAATACAGAGCAACAAGGTTAGAGTAGAAAAACAGGGAATAAGAGGGACCAGAACTTAAAATGAATAGAGAGAATATAATGGTAAGGAAAATAACAGATGAATGTTAATTCATAATACAGACCAGTTAGATAAATACACAGATAAAAAGTCAATTAAAAAGTGCATTGAACTTCTTGGAAGATTTGCCTCCAACTGTACCAATAACAGCTCTTTTTTTGCTTCTTCAGAAATTCTTGCTCCAAGAGAGAGCAAAAGTATGCTTTCTCCTGTACATTACTGGACTTTGGGGTGTCCTTTCCTGCACTTGCATAGAGGAAGACACTGCCCAGGCTTGAGATAACCACAGTTGGAAAAGCAGCATGCTTTCATATGTGCAGAAGTTGCATGGATTTTTGTCTTAATATTCTCTACTGAAGTGAAAGCTATTAAAACCGAGAAGATGAGTTTTTAACTAAAATTGCACAACTACATTGAAACACAGCGTGGTACTCATCACATCCTTGCTGAACTCAAAAGTCTGCTCATGATTAATAAAGAAAGGCAAAGTTGATGAAAAATCAGTGACTGGCATACTCATATTTTTGCATATAAGCAGAATTAAAGTAAAAATACATAAATCCTCCACATAATGAACGTGTAACCCTCCAGCATATACTGCTGGGAAAGCTAAGTCTTGAAAGGTAAAAGGATAACTCCATAGGAAGATTCATCTGGAGGAAGAAGGTATGGCTAGCAGAAATGCGATTCATCTAAGAGATGCAATTACACTCTCCCAGAAGGGATTCTTGCAGCTCAAAACAGTTGATGATTCAGGCAAACTTCCCTCATCAGGAGTGGGGAAATTCTCCCAGCACCTGGACGGCGTCCTCTGCTCGCTCAGGCTGCCTGGCCATTCAGCTCTTGCTCGCTGTGTCACTTCTCTCCAGTGGAAGCTGCTCATCCACACTCCCCTCTCAACAAGGAATTTGTTTCAGGTATGTGAATCCCTTTGATGCCACTGACACAAACTCCCAGAACCAAAGCAATGTTTGCAGAAACATGTCCCCAGGCTGGAGTGCCACATTTCTCTGAACATATCAGGAGCAAACAAGAAAATCCCTCTTTAATCTAACTCATGTATTGCAATTTTCTCTCTTGGGGAAAAATGTGTATTCATGGTCCTACCAAAAATATTTGCATGCTACCTACTTATTCACTCATGACAACTTTAAATGTGTGTAACATTCTAGACAAAAGAAATTTTGGCTATAAACAAACCAAAACAAAATCCTAAACAAAAACAGAACTTGCATCTTTCTTCAGTCTTAGCATCATAAAATCTCCTATATCCAATTGTCCTCAAAATTGATATAACTGGAAGAGAACTGTTCTGATAGGCAACCTTTGCTGTAAGTTCATGCTTGAATGGAGGCAGGTGGAGTCAAGGGGCAGTAGAGTCAAGGGACCTTCTCACAAGGAAGCCCAGATGAGGGCTAGAGCAGAAGCGCTGGAGCTGCTGGAGCAGCTGGAACGTTCTGCAGTAGCTTTGTTCAGGTGAAGCCCCAAGTAATGAGCTTTGATACACGGAATAGGACCACAAACCTTGCTTGGCCACAGCCCTCATCATTAGCACCAATTGCAGCTCTAAAGAGGAAAAAGAGTCACCAGTCATTCTAGTTTGGGGAACCACTTCAAATATTTATTTTCAGTTTATGATTGTTTTTGTTTAATTCTTCAGTGCAGAATTGCACCTGAAAGATTAGAACTTCAAAAGTGAAGGAAGACTAATTATCTGTGACACACTGTAATGTATTGTAAAAATATAATATCCATGGAGAAATCAAATTAATGAAAGATTAATGTTGTTACAGGCAGCTCAATTATATATCTACTTGCTTTTATTGAAGGTCTACAAATATCTGAAATAAAAGTCTAATGAATCATCCATTAATTCTTTTAAAGAGGTGAGACTATAACTTGTGTTGAGGAGTCTAGGTTCTTTTTTTCAGATATTTCCTCTTTACAAATTTTAATGGTCAGGGTGACTATGAAGGACAGAATCTGTTTCTCCCACTTATTTTTTTTTTTGCCAGTGAGATATAGGCAGTTCAATAGGACAAAAAAAGTGGCGGAAATAATAAAAATTATGATAAAAGAATACACAAAACAGATAATGAACATTGCAATTGCTCCCCACCTGCTGACTTATGCACAGTCAGTCCCCAGGCAGTGGACTGGTACCCCCCAGCCAGCTCCCTCTACTTTTATTGATCATCATGATGTTATATGGCATGGAATATCTCTTTGGCCAGTTTGGTTCAGCTGTCTCCTGGCTGTGTCCCTTCTCAGTTTCTTGATCCCCCTGTCCTCAGCCTCATCTCTAGGATTAGGAGCAGCTGAAAATATCCTTGATTTAGTGTCAGCACTGCTCAGCAACAACTCAAAGAGTGTGATATCAACTTCATTCTCATCCACTACACAAGATACAAGGGAAAAGAAAAATTATCCCAACCAGAAACAGAACATTGAGATTTGCAGTTTTTAGAATATTGGATGTGTTACTGAAGGAGATAGAACTGAAAGAGCTACACCTAAAAAGGGATCTTGCAGGAAGAGGATATGGAAGTAGAGGACGGACAAGGAGAAAATTCAAAGTAATCAAAGTACATGACTGAGAGTCATGTGTACAGTGTATTTCAGCATGAAATGCATCCATGAGTACCTTTTCCCCACATTTCAGCTACAAGTTATGTTTCTTACTTCATTTACACAACAGGAAGTAAAAAAAGCAATTTCCTAATTGCCTGGAATGCGCTCACTAAAAACCTATAAATTATTTGCAGACAAAACAAGGCACGGTGTTTATATTCAGATCCAGATTTCCTTTAGAGGCTTACAGTGCCAGCTCCTGATGTGTTTTCATGTCCACACCGGGCCATAAGCAGAGATCATTATCAACATGCAGCAAACCCCAAGATACAAGGAATGGGATTCATAAAAATTTCATGCAATACATTTTCTTAAACCTCTGGGCAAAATGCAGTGCACTGTAAACAGACAAAGCTAGTGAAGTGCACCTCCTCCTGTGGCAGGGACTCTCAGTCAGCCTGCAGAGTGGCATGGCACAGCAGCAGGGGATGATGTTTTGCTGCTTAGCCAAGGACACAGAAATAACCTCTGCTGTTTTAGAAATCTCACTCCATTTTAAACATCTTTGTGGGCGAGATTAAAAGATTCAGCTGAGAAACTCACAGTGCAGTAAACAGCATGAAAAGCCTTTGAATTCAGAGAAGAAACTCGTGAGCCAATGTGCAGTGAATTGCACCCGGTGTTCCCAGGAGGGAGCGCAGGTTTTCAAGGAAAGACGGAACGGCAGAACCTGTTATCCTCATTTGTTCTGGTCTTGCTTGTTGAAATTGAGGCAGGTTAACATGGTATTTTAGCAACTATCATCAGTGTCTTCTGAACCACTTGTAAGGTTTGGAATCAGGCCTTTTTTTGTTTGTGGTTTTATTTTCCCTTTTTCTGTTTATTTTAATTTTCCTTTTTTTGTTGTTTTCTTTTGTTTTATTTTATTTGCATGTTTGTTTTTTTGTTTTGTTTTTGTTTGAGTATTTTTTTTCTTGTTTTTTTTTTGTTTTTGGTTTCTTTAATTATTGTTTCCACTCATAACTGAGTTTTGGATAAGTATTGTATTCAAGAAAGATAAAATTTGTCATGAAATGCCAGGATTTGGGCCCTATTACACTGGGGAAAGGCAGAAAAATAGCGTCTGGATTTTATTCTTCTCCAAGAGCAGTTTTTGTCCAGTGTGATTGATACAAACGTGTCCGGGACCAGCATTGCTTCATCCAAGCATGAGACAGAAAGGGTGCAAGAGGGAAGAAAGCCAAACCCACAGAAGCTCTGGAGACCAGTGCTCACTACCCCAAAAGAGGTCTAATTTGTATCAAATTCACCCAGCGCTTAGCCTTGGGTTTTCTTTAGTAGCAAAAGTATTGGGGCTTTTTCTCCGCATTATGCCCCCAAAAATGAGCACTTGCTCCTTGCTCTGTTTGCCCTTTTGGGACGAATAAGCAGGAGGGCAATCTGAAGCTATCACTCTCCTTTTCCAAATATGTGAATGGAACTTCAGCTGAATTACATTCTCACAAAGCAGGAAGAAGTGTGTTCAGAACCAGGTGGGGCACATTCCATCACAAAATGTTACAGGGAGCTCACTGGATGAAGGTCAGGCCCAAGCCTAATCATTCTGTTATGTTCTCCAAGATGTCATATAAATTCATCAGTCCTTTTATTGCAACTCATTAATTCAATCACAGAAAATTATGAACTGCATTTATTTAGGACATTTTTGGAGTAGACACTGATGTTTGTCACCTGCACTATTAACTTCTTTCTGTTTATTGAAATATACTTGAATTGAGATACTTGAATTGAGATTGATCATCTGAGTGAAACTTCATTTTTCAAAAAAATGATTTTTTTCCTAGAAACATATTGTTTGCCGTAAAATTTGCCTTCCATTAATACATAATGAAAATTCATGGTCTCTCCTTCTATTTCTGTGAAAATGAAGGCATTAGAAAATTTGTAACTGGCTGGAAATTGACTGGAAAAAATTTTATGGGATGTTCCAGAAGAGATTAGATTACAGATTAGTTAATGAATGCCTTGCAATTTTATATGTAGAGAGAAATATAAACTTGGTGATCTTTAATCAGGAAAGAACTTGAGTTTATCAGAAGTAGTGGCTGTTTAACATTCCTTATACATTATATAAATATAGACTGGGGCTGCATGTGTCTATTTCTCTGTCTGTCAACTTGTCTTCAGAGGACAAAATGAATGTAGCAGAGGACACCCACACTTACACTGCACACAAATGTCTGGTATCCCACTCAAACAGGGAAGGAATTCTACTTTATGGGATAGATCCTGCCAGCCAATCATACAGTTATAAACAGATAAGGAACTGATGCAGCTTCACACCTTTCAGGGCACAGGCAGCACACCCAGCTGCACCTCCTCACAGTTTTTGGTACCTGTTTGTCTTCCGGCAAAAGAGGCTGTAGAGGACTTCAACATGGACTTTTTGACTCAAGCAGGTCCCCTCTGGGGGTCCCTGAAGCTTTGGATCTTCCCCAAGGAGCAGAGGGGCTGAGGCTCCTCACCTGCTTTGTGTTTTCTCCAGTCTCATAAAACTGAGCACCCTTAGGGGTTCCTCAGATGACCAAAACCGACCTTTGTCAGTCTCGGGGAGCTCCAGAAGCTGCTGAGCATGGACCCATGCCCTGTATTTTCCTCTGCCAACAGGGACACCAAGCTCTGAGTGCTAGCACAGAACCCATGGAGAGGAAAACCTGTTGAGCTTTCAGGAGTGACAGCTGTGTGGTAAATAGCAACCAGGTAGCTGGCTCTGGACAGCAGGTCTCTTATTTCTCTTGAGACAGAAATACAAGCTACCAAGGGGACATGCAGACACTTTCTATTACTTTGGCTGCAGTGGAAAAAACCTGGCTTTGTTATGTACTGCAGAGAACATGTCAGAGGGGAAGCTGACTTTAGAGGAGTTGATCAAAATTATGAGGGAGAAAATTGGCATGCTCATTAATCATTTATAATTGTAAACATTTTCTTCCCTTGATGCAACATTTCCCTGCTGCCTATAAAACTCCTCTGTCAGTCATTGTTATTCTGGATATATTTCTCCCCCACTGCGAACTGCCCTGAGTACTTTATTTGATATGTCTTTTATGCTTCTTTTTAGTAGACAGCTTTCCATCTGGTTTCTCAAGGGACCATGGCATGTGTTTTGGCCTTGTGAAATGGATGGAAATGGCAGGCACCAAAGAGAAAATATCTTATAAACTGACCTAAGCAAAAGCAAGCGAGTATCTGTTCCAAATACCCATTGCAGAAATCAAACAAGACTTATTTTTGTTTGAAGAACGCAAATCAAGCTAGATATGATTATCTGTTCCCAAAAAGGTGGTAGCTCTGACATCCCCTGTGGTTTCAGAGACAGTGGAATAAGGTGCTGACCCCTTGCCCATCCGACAGAGGCCGCTGGATATCCTGTCAGTTTGTCCTGGATTTAGCTCTTAGTGGCTATGCACATCCTGCAGTAACTTTATCCTTCCCTTCCTGGAAGCAACACTACAGCAGGAAGAGCCCCAAGGCTGTCCAATGCCTCTCCTGCTCTGGTGGGAAGCCATGTGCTACAGACACATCACTGTGATCTCTTGCAACTAGAAGAGCTCTGTGACCTGATGCTAGTGCTCCCGACAGAGACAAACTACTTGCTCTATAAAAGAAAATTTGTATCCTCTTGGGTTACCCAGTGCCAGAATATTTGAGCATTTCTGCTGTTCAAAATTTGTAAAACTTTCTCTTGGTGCTAAGACAGAAAACATCGCTGCAGTGCAAGGTATTATTTTTCTCTCCATGGTTCTTGCCAGAAAGCATAAAACTGTCAATAAAGAGCCCACACAGATTCATTAGCTTGTTCTTTTCATTTTAATACCATTTTTGGCCTCCCTCTAACAAATCTGTCTTAACTTCACAATTTGAAATAATTGCTGTGTACACAAATTCAGGTAAATGTTCTTGCAGACTTTAACTCCTGCAGGAACGACAGCATATGAAAGGCCAAATCTGTTAGCATATTGTTAAGAAATGTGCTTGGGGAAAGTAAATAGAAAAGCTGACTAAAGCAATATTCTGAAGTTTATGTATTATTAGTCTCCAAAAGGAGGTAAAGAACCCCAAGGTCTCTCTGGAAATTCAACTGACACCATTTCAGCAAGAGGTGTTAAAGAGTGGGTCTGCTTTCATCTGAAAAATTGGAAGCTGAGGAAAAACTGGCAACCATTTTTTTGCAGGTTTCTTACGTGAAACCATTATGTCTTTTGTTCTCTGTCTGAAATATGAATGAGCTCCACACCTTTGCTCTTACCCAGGGACAGGAGAGTGAAGACACTCCACAGAGTTTAGAGGCTAAAACCCACAATTTCTTGTGCAGAAAAATTTGGAACATAATCTGATACCCATCAGCAACAGGGTTGGTTTTGCCTGACAAACAGTAATGGAAATGTAGAGAAGAAAACCTCCTTAGATGAGATTTTCTTGAAGTACCAGCAGAAAGGTAAAATTAAATGTGAAGACCTTAAAGTTTTTTCTTCAGTAAAAAACAAAAACAAAAACAAACAAACAAACAAAAAAACCAAAAACAAAACCAAAAAAAACCCCAAAACAATCCATATTTTTTTTATTTAGGAATAAGGGACAAAATATATCCTGACAGTAGAACTATTTTTGCCAGTGAGCTTCTATTTAATTGAATTTAACTAGCCCTATGCTGTTCAGCTTTCACATCGGCAAGTCCTAGGAAGAATTATTGAAGAAAGTTCAGCTGTTAAAAAATTTAAAAGAACAGGAAATATCAAAAGACATGACATAGAATTGCAAGAAAAACTCACTTTCACTTACCAACCAAAGTTATATCTTTGCTATCCCATTCATTTAGAAAACAGCCCCATCTGTGGCTATTTCAAAAGAAATACCTGATAACTGAATTCCACTTTTTGTATTTCCAAAATATTAGTTTCATCTTGATTTAATAAAAATCAGCGTCTTTGTATATATTTTCCTATTTTCTTCTCAGAAGAAAACTGCATTACCATTCCTAAGTCTAGGAGATGCAGAGAGGCATGAAGATAGAAGTAACAACCTGGTAATAACTTACACATCTCTTATAGATTCATACACACCTAAATTTTGGAACAGAAAGTGCTGCTTTCTACAGATGGTGGATTATGCAGGAATCATGTTAAATTCAGTACTTAAGCAGAAAATTAGTCAGAGTTAGACTGCTTTTTTTGTATAACTAGCATGTTTTGTTCAGTTGTTTTTTCTCTGTCCCTGTAAAATGATGCAGTACCAGAATGTCATAGATCTTAACTTTCTATTAAAGTCAGAGGGTCTGAATAGACAAAGTGTTCTCACCATCACTCAAAGCAACTTTTGTATCTGATTAAATGTGTGATTCAAATTGCTAACTCTTCAGATCCTAGGTTTCCCATCTAGTCAGTACAGAAGGGTAAATGCTTCCAAGGAACATAAACAGTGTGGTGGTTACTCAATGTCAACACCTCAGTTAATGAAGAAAAATTGCTTTTGTAGAAAGAAGTTTCTGGACTGATTTATGAACTCGACATTAAATGCTACCACTTGGTAGTTATTTGTGATGTTAAGTATTTGCACATTGGCATGTGCTGGAGGTAAGGTAAGAGAGTGAAAACAAGTTGATATACAGAAAAGCACTCGGGGAGGAAATATTGCCTGAAACTATTTAAAAGCACAGTATTAGGACTGTGACCTTATTCTGTTCCTGATGAATCTAAGATTGCTTTATTACCTGCAAATCAGTAGTTGTGGCTATTTCAGAGAAGAAAAATTTGCAGTACTGTTTTAAACTGAAAATACTGAATAACTTCATTAAGGAGTGCTTGGTAACTTTCTCCTGGTTCATTAATTAGGGAAAAGAACCTCTCTCAAATGGGTCTGTATAAAGTCTTAAAGAAATGTACAGTAATTTCACGATTATATGCCGTACTGATTATAAGCCACATCTCTGGGTGTTGGCAACTTTTCATTCTTTGTCCCTACATAAGTTGCACCTGATTATAAGCCGCACGTTACAATACAGAGTGCGATAAAAGGTATCTATTCTATCACCATCTATTGAGGGTGGGGCAGTGATCCTTATCTCAATGGCAGATATTCTGCTAATGAGCCATCCATTGAAACCAGGTGGGGCATTGTTCTTTATCTTTTCACAACCCATCCTTCCTCCAGCGAGTCATTTTCTGCTAATGACCCATTGAGTCCCACTGTGGGACTGATAAAATTACTGCATCCCATTGGAAGTTGCTCCAGCCAGGGGGAAGAGCCCAACATTTCTTACCAAGATAAAAACAGAGGTTTTGGGACACTAAGGGAGCCCCTTTCTCCACTGGACTCCAGAGGAAAACCGGATTTCTCCACATCACCGCTGGACCTTTAGAGGGAAACTGCACCTTCTACAGGAGCACTGCTCCAACTGAGCCACATCTGTCACTGCAGGAGGATGCAGCCACCATTTAATGGGACTGCTACCAACACCCTGCCTGACAGGGTGTCAGGTTGTACTCTGACTTTGTCAGGGTTTGGAGTTTGTTTCTTTGTAGTACTGTATTTCTATTTTAATTTCCCTAGAAAAGAACTGTTATTCCTAATTCCCATATCTTTGCCTGAAAGCCCCTTGATTTCAAAATTATAATAATTTGGAGGGAAGGAATTTACATTCTCCATTTCAAAGAGAAGTTCCTGCCTTTCTCAGCAGACACCTGTCCTCCAAACTAAAACAGCAACTTTTCGTTCTTTGTCCATATATAAGCCACACTTGATTACAAGCCGCACTTCGAGTTCGGACCAAAATTTTAGTCAAAATTGTGTGGCTTATAATTGTGAAATTATTGTAATCCCCTATGACATGCACTGGGAGGTGCAGGGGTAAAAGCTCAACAAAGCAGAGGCAGAGCATCTGATGGAGCACAGCCTGGTTAAAAACTATTGGGCAGAATGTAACCTTTTGGATAATAGTCAGACCAGTTAAATTTTTGGGTTGCAGTTAAAGTTTGAAATCAGTCAGGAGTGGGAGCTTGTAACAACAACCAAAGATAACACAGAGAGCAAAGGAAATAAAAATACTGGGTGATGTTGCCGATATACCAGAGGGTTGCACTGCAAAGTCCTGTACCATGTGGAGGATAATCCCATGAAGCAGCACAGTCAGAGGGCTGTCTGACCAGAAGTCAGCTCTGCAGGAAGAACCTGGATGTTCTGGGGCTCACCAAGCTGACTGTGAGGCAGAAATGCATCCTCATGCCAAAAATGATCATCAGTATCCTGGGGTACAGCAGGCAGAACATTCCCAGCAGGTTGAGGGAGGTGATCCTTCCTTTCTTCTCAGCCCTGCTGAGACACATCTGAAGTACTGGGTCCAGGTCAGGGCTCCCCAGCACCTGGGAGACAGGAACATACCAGACCAAATGCAGGAAAAGTGAAAACAGTGCTAGTGGTCTGGAGGACCTTTCATGGCTGTGGAGCTGGAAATGTTCAGCCTGAGAAGAGATGGAATGAAGAGTGATTTCTTGGTGGTGCCCGCTGGCATTTAAACCAATGAAATTTCAGCTTAACCTAAGGAAAAGGGTTATTACCTGTTACCAAACACTGGTACAGGTTGCTCAGAGAGGTTTTGGAGTGTCCATCCCTGGAGTTATTCAGACCCTGACAGGACCCAGGTCCTGTCTAGCTGACCCTGCATTAGCACTGAGGTTGGACTACATGATATTCAGAGACGTCCCTTACAACCTCAGCTATTCTGGGCTCCATTTGTCCTCCTGTGTGATGAGGTGATTTCAGGAAAATGACAGACTCTCTTCTGAATGCAGAGCATTTTGTCTTGTTTAAAGTGACAGATGTGCTGGACACTGTGTACCAGTCTGTGTGAGATACCAACTTCCATGAACCAGGTTTAAAAACAATATTGCAGATTATGAATGTACTAGATGATCTAATAGAAGAAATTACTGCTACCCACAAACATGGTCTAGCTCAGCTCTGCACAGTCACTATTCAAAATTAAATGATAGTTCTGCAGCAGGAGATTTTTATTTGGGGGTAAAGCTTTTTAATTGTTCCCTACCTGTTATTGTTTTTGTATGGTTGCTAATGTCTTTATGGAATGGCAAGGAGATGAAAGATGTTCTTTTTTATTAATAACAAAATGTATTATAAGAGATGTACATCTGCAAAGAGCTGTGCTGGGAACTGGGTGTGCATCAGCTGTAAAGTAAGAATTCCTCAAACTACAGACTTTGGGGCATTGCAGAAATTACAGTAGTTCTCCTGGGTATAATTTACATAAATTATAAAATCAAAATGGAAGGCTGAAATAAAAAGGGTAACTCATATGAAGAAGAGAGATAGCACTGTTTTGGTTGTCAGTAACTTTTTATTTCTCAAACCAACTTGTGACTTGGTATTTTCTGAAATTATTTGCAAACCATTAGCAAGATATGCAGCTAAGAGAGCAAACCATTGCATTTATGATTGTAAGACAACCAGCACTATTATAGCAGAAGGGTTTTTTCTTTTTGCACCTCAACCCTTTGCACCACCTCCAGGAGCTGCAGGCACTGAATAATTTCAGCACGGGGGAGAACTGTGTGTGTTTAGCCTCGAAAAGAGAAGGCTCAGGGGCAACCAACTGCTGTCATCAGCTACCAACACTGAGATTTCGAAGAAAACAGAATCAGGCTTTTCTCAGAATGCACAGCAGGAAGGCAAGAGTCAATGGTCTCAGGTTGAAGCAAAGGAAATTGCAAATAAATGTAAGAAAAACACGTCCCCTGTGAGGGCAGTGAAACACAAGTCTGGGATGCCCAGAAGGCTGCAAAATCTCCATCGTCAGAAATTCAAAACACAAGCAAAGGTTCCAAACAGTCTGATGTAACTTTGAAATTAGCTCTGCTTCATGCAGAGAGTTGGACTAAATGATCCCCAAATGTCTCTTCCAATCTGAACTATTGGTTCTGCTATGTGATTTCAACTGATTTCAACTCAAATATTTATTATAGACCCCAATCCAATATATCTCTTAAAATAAATCTACTAGAGACATTACAGGAATATAATTTATTTCCTTGCTCAATCTAGTCATGAAAGAGATAAATAAGAATTATTGACTCAAGAAAAAAAGAAGAGAATAGCTGTAGTTCTAACTCTGTTCTCTGGGAGATATTTTTAATATTTTTTCTTTGCCTTTTTCAAATGCAAGCCCCTGGTATTTAGACTCTGTTATTTAAAACGACAATTTAGTGGGTTTTTTTATTCAGTTGTCTTATATCAAGGCAAGACTATCAAGTCAAAAACTATTATTTATACAAAATACATGCCAAGAGGAAGTGGCATACTCTATGTTCCTCACTTAGGTATTTTTATCCCTTTCTTCAAAATGTTATTGAAACTATAAGATAAACATGTCGGACAATGATAAAATATATAAATGGAAACAAGGCATTGGATTTGAAATTTTATGGGGAAAAAATCCTTTATAATCCAGAGGCTCCTGGATAGATCAAGGCTGGAGAAGTCACCTGGGAAGCAATGTTTCAAAAAACACATCCCAGGTAGTAACTTGCTCACTTGAAATCAGAGAAAAATGGCTTTTACAGACAAAACAGTCCTTTTTCTGAGAAGATGGATGATTGAAAGTACCTCTGCTATGGCTGAGGAAAAAATTAATGCAGAAAAATATAGTTACAGAACATATTAGAAGATGACATCAATAATATTAACTGTAGTCCAGAGTCAGTCTGGTAAATGAGAGAAATACACTGAGAGGAAAAACATAATAAGCTCCCAAAAGTCATGAACTTCACTTGACTCTGGTGACTATTTCTGTCAGTCTTTTAAGGCCTGTGGTAACTCTTGTGGAACCAAATGGAAAATTAAGCAGCGACTATTTGTTCCTTGCATTATTCAAAAACTAATAGTAATCTCCTCTGGTGTTTTATTATTGCCGTAGATTAGGTTCTCTGTAGTACTAATTGAGCAGAGTCCTGCTGACTACAGAAAAAATCAAAACAGCTTAACTGAATATCTGATTAATAAAAAAAAATAAATCTTTTATGTGAAAGCTTTGCCTAACTTATAAAATTGAAATTAAAAATTTGAATTTCATGCCTTGGAGTTGTTCATATCGAGAGTTATTACTGCTTAGAGATGCACCAAGGGCAAACTGGAACAACATGAGGGAGAACTCATCTGGTGCTATTATTTTCTTCTGTCAGTGATTTAAGCCTTGTGTGAAGACATTCTTTCTAGTCCTTCTCCAAAGTGTTTCAGTTTTCAAGGGAGTATGTGTCTGACATATTCCTTAAAAATGGGTGAAATTCTCGACCCTAGATCTGTAGTCCCTCCAGCACCCAGCCACAGACCTGTCCTACTCACTGGCTTGTCTGGCTTGAAGCTTGCTGGCAGATTGCACACAGGGTAGAGGGCACACTCACAGCAGATAGCTATGGACAAAATTTGATAAGGAAATGGAAGAGACTGCCGTGCTCAGGCGCAAAGCCTGTCCAGGTGAGCATACTGACCAGCATCTAATAAACATGATTTTCCTTTGGTTATTCCCCTAACCCATTTTTTCCCCAACTTGTCCCTTCCGTATTCACGTTGATGCATCCTTTTGGTTCTTCCCCTAAAACTTATGTAATAAGTTTAAAACTTAACTTATAATAAGATGGCTCTTTCCCCGCAAGACACTTTGTAATTTGTTCACTTTCTTCTTGCCTTTACATAGTTGAGTCTGAACATCTGACTCTTCAAGGTTGTACTTGAGTGGTCCATTAAGTGGCCCACCAATCAGCCTTTTCAGGTTTCTGTATATTTGTGTGTTTGATTTATTTATTTTCCTTTTTCGTGTCCTTGTCTTTCATGCTGAATAGCCATTAACCAGTTATCCTTACAAATAAACACTAAGACTACCAAGTGCTTGAGAAAAACGAGCTACAGACTGCCTAGTAGGGAATAGACTGCCAGATTTCTCTCAGCTAACCCAGAACCGTGGTTTTGGAGATCTTTTTTTGAAGAAGCTCACCTCCAGCATCTCCTTCTGGCTCGAATCCCAGATAGGGATGTGGAACACAGAAGGAGTCAGGATCTTTGTCTTCAAAAATTGCTGCACACCAAATTTTCTGAATTTTTTGAAGACAGTTGTTGCAGGGCCCCATCTCCTCCAGTAACGACCTGGTTTGCCACAGGTGCTCTGAGTGGGACTTGTCTCATGCAATTCACGAGGCTGGACCTTGTGATAACTCATCACTTAGCTTCCTCCATAGTGAATAAAGACAGAGGTGCAAACCGAGAAGATGAGTCATTCCTCCTTTCATATCCACCCACCTCAGGATGAAACAAAACCCATTCTGGCCCATATTTTTCTCTCTATTGACTACAGAGGAGTCAAGGCAATCAACCTTGTCTAATCACCTCACTTGCCACTAGCATGGTTGGGTAACTTTCACTTCTTTGTAGGGAGGTGTAACTTATCTACATGATCCAACACTTCTTTTGTGACTGTAATCAAACCTTCCACCTGTCTGTGCCTAATGGCCTCTCTGCAGCCCTCTTTTTCTCAAAGGACTGCCACACGCAGTGAGGGACACCAGCAAGAAAACCTACACTCTTTCTTCTCCTTTCAAGATGTCACACAGCTGGTCAGCAACAGGTAAGGCAACCAACTGTTCAATGTGCTCAGAGCTACAGGAACATTTCTGATTTCTACACAAATACTGCTGTTATAGTTGGCATTATTATGCAAATAGTTGGTCTATTAGCAATATATTTTCATCGTGGAAAATGCACACATTCAAATGTCTTTAAAAGCACCAAGTGAAAGAGCAAGGCTAACGAAACGGAGAAAACAACATTCTGCAACATGTGGTGCACTTGCATCCCAGCAAATGGCACGTTACTCCTGGGAACCTCCCACACTCTCACGTGTCAGTGCTTCAAGCTCCCTCTTCAGTGGGTGGAATTCCACCAAGCTCTTCCGTGAGAGGTGAGCACAAGCCAAAATATCCTGAAAGGTGCCGTGGTTGGGAAGTTCTCTCACTATGTGAAGTTGAATATTGTTGGACATCCAGGGAGAAAGCTCCGCTTAAATTGTTTTTCCTCTTCTCACAGAAAAGGGAAAAAAAGTATTAATTTTGTTGTTTTCCTCACAAAATTTTGTTCACTTGATTATTGCTTAAAGCATTGAAGAACATTGCTAAAATAAAAACTCAGTTTAGTTATGAGTTGAGAGACCACAAGCACACACTTAGACACTTGAAGAACACTTAGGAGAAAAAGGAAATAAGTGCAAAAGGTCAGCATCAGACCCTGTCATGGAATGGAAGTGTAGGATCACCTATGCTGGGGAAGCTGATAGAAAATGTCAACGAGGGAAATTTGAGGAGGATGTAGAAATGAAGGTGGAGGCACTGGTGGAAACTCCCTTTGTTAAGGGAAATGCTGAAACTCTATTTAGACTTATTGGGTTGAAAAGGACAGGAATCAGTTGAGTAAGAAAAGTAGTACCAAAAGGACAGTAGGGCAAGACTTCTACAGCATGAAAGAGAAATGTGTCTCTTCATGTAGCTAACATCTGGGAGGAGTGAAAATGTAGAGATCAAAAACCTGAACCACAGTAAGAGGCACAGAGGAATAGAGGGCATGAGGGGCTGGAAGGCCAGAGTGTCCACTGGCGGTTCAGAGATGGCTGGAGTGGACAGGACTGCAACAGTTATGTCTTTACACAGTGCAAGTGCTGCCACGTTATGAAAACCCAGTGGCTAATCACCATTGATCGTTGATTCTTATTTTTGCTTTATTTTCCAATACTCGAATTAAAAAAAAAAAATCGCCTCTCCCCAAAAAAAGAAAAAACATATAGAATGGGTTCCATGAATTTGGCATAAATTTGTTGTTGCTGAGATAAGAACATTTTCTTTTTCTTCTGGGATAATAAAAGCATTCTCTGCATGTAATTCACAAGATAAATCTTGCTGCAGTTTCCTCCTGCTAGACCAAGTAAAGCCTAACTTTGGTAGAAGGCAGGGTTTGAGCAGACCCTCTAGTTTTGTAACTCTCAAGTAAAGCTTGAGAGCTTTGGTGTTTTCTACAACACTTGAAGTTTTTCTTTTGTGGATCTTATTTCTAAATGCTCATGCTCTTTTTTTTTTTAGGTATTGTTCCAAGAGAAAGAAGCTTCCATTTATAGAAGTGGAGGCAAATGGGATTTTGGAGATCACTGTAAAATCAGTTTTTGCATGAGCATTCCTCATGGCTAAAGCTGTTTGTTACACCCTTGCTGGGACCCTGAGAGACCTCTTAGTACCAGCTTTTGAAAAAGATCCATTCTCTATTCACCGTGCTCAGTATTATCTTATATTGTACAAAATCCACTGGAAAACTGGATATTCAGCTCCCATTTTTGTCAGAGCTGGAGACACCAACACAAACCAATTATGCTTGCAGGCATGCTCCTTGCAAAAGGTGCACATGCCTTATCATGGTAAAGGAGCCTTGGCTGAGGATTTTGGGAATTCAGACTTTCTGCTGTCAAATACTATCCCATCTCACATCAAATGCACCACTTCTGGCAGGGCAGCTTATGTGCCTGAGCTTAAAACTAGCTTTACAAATATTTCAGCAAGTTAAATTTGACAGCATAAATGTCCATATACAATGAGCACTCTGGAAACAGAGGTTCAGAGAAGAGGAATGCAATTTATCCAGTACTCCTCTCTCTTTGGAGAAAACACCTGTGCTCCTTGAGACTTCTGCCAAAATGTACGGTGGAAGTCCCACATTTCATAGGTGCCACGAGTTGGTCTGCTACCATTTCTCCGAACTCCAGGAAAGAAGGACTTTATTGTAAGTCATCAATAGAACGGGTATTTTCTGAGGTCTGGTTCCCACATGAACTTTTCCTTCATAGGAGACAAGCTCCATCCCTCTGACCAGCTCCTCCAGACTCAGTCCAGCAGGGGTGTATCCTTCTGCTGGGTACCCCAGGGCTGGATGCACTGCTTTAGGTGAGGTTTCATGAGGGCAGAGTAAAAAGGCAGAATCCCCTCCCTTGCCTGCTGGCCTCACGCTTTGGATGCAGCCCAGGACACATTTGGCTTTCTGGGCTGTGAGTGCACATGGCTGGGTCGTGTCCAGCCTCTCATCCTCCAGCACCCTCAAGTTCCTCTTGGCAGGGCTGCTCTCACTCTGCTCATCCCCCAGCCTGTGCTGATACTGGGGATTCCTGGCCCAGGTGCAGAGTATGTTTCACATGCTCTTATTAAACCTCATGAGATTCACATGGAGCGATTTCTCCAGCTTGTCCAGATCCCTCTTAATGGTGTCCCATCCTTCAGGTGTGTCAGCTGTGTCACTCAGCTTCCTGTCATCAACTAATCTGATATCTGTCTGCAGGTAAAACCTATAATCAAAGCCAGTTGCAGACAAGCCCCACACATTATTGAGAAATAAAGCAAAATGGCTTAGCCGTGCCACTGAAGTGCTGCAGTGCACCACAGTGTGTGGACCCTGGAAGAATTCATTTTGGGTCTACGCTACTTAATTTCCGCCATTTCAGAGGCAATTATTTTTTTTTAATAAATCCTTTCTGAGTTAGTCAGAGAGATAAGTCTTTTCCTTCCAGAATACTGAGCTCAGCAACACTCAGAATATTGGAAAACCAAGAAATATAGCACTGCAGTGCACAGCCACACTGCCTTTACTTTGCTTCCTTCCTGTTCCATTAAGGCCAGCTATATCCAGTGACAACATTTTGAAAGCACTTTACGGGTTTGCAGATGGGAAATATAGTTATGATGTAATACACACAAGATGGTTTAGCATGTGGTTTAGCACAGGCAGACTTTTTTGGAAGACTAAATGATTGAACATAAGGCAAACAGAGGTAGATCCTGCTCAACACCATGCAAGGGAAAGCACAAATATGTCTCCAATGGATATACTGAGTATACTGGCTGAGTTAGGCTTACAGCAGTGGTTAAAGCTGTAATTTTGTTTCTGAGACAGTGGATGTTTGAAATGTTCTTAAAAAAAACACCATGAAAAGACATATATAATCACAGCACAGCCATATCACTGCATTAAAACATTTTGTTACGGAATTTCTTAGAACTATTCTTTTCAACACAAAAGAAATATTTTCCTGAAGGGATGAATGTGCACAGATATCCTAGTGCAAAGATCTGAGATACTACACTAAAGGGATAATTGTAAAAAATACTTATGGGCTGCCTTCCCCTAAATTTTGTTACTGTGAGATAAATAGCAGAAGGAAATAAAGTAATGATATTAAAACCACATTAAACTGTGTTGTCAGCTAGTCCTTAGAGCATCCAAGGGTATAAGCTTTTGCAGTTATTCATTTAATCTAAGAAAAAACCCAGCTCACTGACTGCAGAAAAAGTTACTTCAAGTTACCTGTCACTTGAAACTTTTGTACTGGGGCCATAATTTTAGCACAGGTTTCAGGCTTCTCCACTTTATCTAGCTGTGCTGCCTTTTGTTCTGTCAGAGAGCATCCTGCCTGCAGGTGCAGGAGGCTCTGAGCAGCCTCAGGGATGGTGAATGGCAATGCCTGGCACCCCCTCTCCTCCTGCCACCTGCACCATTAATGAACCTTCCAGTATCTTTGAAGAAACAAAGATGAGCTATTGAATGTACATAAATATTCATGTATTTTTATCAATTTAGCTGTTACATGAAGGGATCCTGCACCCTTTGGAGGCCTGGGAGTGGTGCGGATAACTGCATACGTCTAAAGATGTCCAAGAACAGGGGTGCCAGTGTGCACCTCCTCCTTTTTCTGATTGACAGGCACCAATTTCTTCCTTGGTGTCCTGGAGCAATGGGAGGCAATGAAATGGGAAGCCTGGGGAAGATAGTAAAGGTAGAGACACATTGCTATAGAGATAGTTTGCTTGGAGGGGGAACCTGATGAAAGCATCAGAAAGGGAGGTCAACAATAGAAAAATAATTCAGCAGAAGACTCCTGGGTTCACTGCAGTCGCTTTGAGGCAGGATTGAATTTACATTTGCCAACCCCGAGCACATATTTTAACTTAACTTACACATTCTTTAAAAACTATAGAGCAGAACTTTCTGTAGCTTCTCTAGTTAACTTATGCCCAACTCCTCACCATCCTGCTTGAACATTTTTCCCAATCTTATCCTAAATCATCTTTCTGAACAGTGAGCAGATTTCTTCTGTGCTGAAAAGGAGAACACTGACCATAACTTTACCTTTTCAGTGGCTTATAAATCAATGTGTCCTGTTTTCTTGATTATCAGTCTGCTCATATTCCCATTTTCCAGAAAAAATATTACTTTTCTCTTTCACACATAAATTACTTGTGTCAACCGCTTCACAATTTTGGAGCTCACTTCTGAACTCCCTCATTTCCCTATCATTCCACTAAATAACATCCTTCAGATGTCATGTACTATGTATGACTTCAAGAAGTCAGTGACCTCCACTTTAGAATTCTACATTTATAAATATGATCCCATCTTACTAATGCTTTAAAATATATTCCTGAATAAAATGTCTTTATTTTTTTCATCATTTTATTCTATAACTCCTGTGGGTCTTTCCTGCAGCGCTGACACTCAGCTAGATACGTCCCATTATGCATGGGAGCCTTCTGCCTAAATTTAGCATTTTGTACTTGGCTTTACTGCATTTTATCTCACTGAAAACCACTTTACATTCCTGTTCTTCCTTGTGATTTCTTTTCACTCAGGTTGGTGTCATTCTCACATCTGACGTTCACGTGCTCCATTCCATCATCTCAGCTACTAAACACAATTTTGAGACTGCCAATGACTCTGACCCCTGTACAGCTACACTTCAATGCCCTTGAAGAGTGACTGAGAATCTTTGATTAATTCTTGTGAAGAGGACTCCATCACATTGTCATACACCCACTTTTAATGATTGTATCTGCGGGGTATTTGTCTACTGCAGTTACAAGAACCTCACTAAAACCAGAATGAATCATATCAACCCTCTAAAGTCACAAGGCTGGCTATTCTGCCAAAGAAAAGAAGTAGGCTGGTTCAGTGGGATGCATTATTTACAGGTCTGTGTTGGCTGTTTTTATTCCCTCTTACCGTCTAGATCTATGTTTTCTGTGGATCGAAGTTGAACTGATGGGTATGTGATTTTGTGGGTTCCATTTTTTCTGCTTTTTAAAAGCAAGTTTGTTATTTTCCCTCTTGTAGTCCTCTTCATCAGAGGGCTTGAATATATCTCTTGTAGGAACTCTTCTTTCCAATTCCTCTATCACCACCTTGGATGAAAGTTAGTAATTCAATGATTGCAGTTAACTCTTTTTATGACAAGAAATCACACTGTATCTCTGCATTTTTGCATAAATTAATTTGCTTTTTCTCTTTTGAAGTGGTGGGTCTAGACTTGTCCTTGATAGAGTTAGCACATCCCTTCATTTCGCTGTAGTTTTCACCTCACTTTTAGCCTTATCCTCTGATTTAAACACTGCTCTTTTCCCCCATATTTTTCAGAATATCTGTTTGATTTTCAATTCCCTAAACAGCTCCTGGGATATTTTTATTGGTCTAATTCTCTATTTTTTTTTTCCCTTTGCAGTGGTCCAGCTTGCCTCTTTGCTTTTCACATAATCTCCTTTAATAGTTGTCAGTCTTTGGCACATCTCTGTTTTTAAATCAGTTGACTAGTTGAATTTGTCTAGAAATTCTTCCCACCAATTTCCTACTTTCTTAGCTTGCATTTTTCACTCCATAACTAATTCTGCTGCATTTTTCTGCCAATTCCTTAGACTAATGAATTTTGTTATGCAAAGTCACTTTCGTGGAACTCATCTTCTACTCTTAAGAAATTCTCATCTATTCTCAATTCCTCCCACTCAAAACTAAACTGAACCAACAAAAAACCTGAGATCCTCCCCTGGCAGCGTGACTCTGCCTTACAGCAGAGTTAGGTGTCTGGTTAGGTGTCTGGTCGGACTAGGTGGCCTTTGAAGGTCCCTTCCAGCCCAACTACCCTGTGATTCTGACAAGACTGAATAGGCCAAGCAGTGGACCCTGTGTCTGAAAAAAGATGTCCATCAGCCTTATTCCTTCTCTTTTAATTTTTTTTTTTTTTTTACATCTAACATTGACAGAGGTCAGATATAGTGTTAAATACAAATGTTACAATTCACAATTTTTTCATATCTGTTTCAAAGGTGAATACCTAGAAAACATTAATCAGGACTGGAAAGAGCACTCTGGGATAGTCACATGGAAATCAGGTGTTTAGAACCTAACATAAAAAGAATAGTCTCCACCTAAAAAAATTAATTAATAAATTGCTCCAAAACATAATTTTTCATTTCCACATTACCCTAAACTGCAATTTTAAAGTACTTAATATTTGTTTGCCTTTCAGAAGAAAGTGTTCTAGGTAGGATAAAGACACTAATTGATAGACTTTTGCCCTCACATGTTCATTATTTCAGCTCATTGCACAGCGTTTAAAGATGCTGTTATGGTCTGATTGCAGTGTATTTCCTTTCAAAAACAGTGAGATTTTGGTTTTGTTAAAAACATACACACAGAGATAGAAATTGTGCTCACACCTGCAACATCAATACCTTTGAAAAATAATAGTCTTTAAATTTCTCTTGTTTAGAAAGAAAATAGCGCAATGATTTATAAAAAAAACCTGGCACACAACATTTTAGTAACTGCTTCTACAGGTAAGTACAACATTCTATCCTTTCACCATTTATTTCTGCTGTGATACCAACTTCTTTTGCTTTCAGCTTTTATTGAGACACAGTGGTCTCTACAAAGCCTTTGTGATGGCTGTGATTGAGCTGCTGCTTATGCACTTCCTTCGGCTCTCAGGTATCACACATCTGCCAGCTGCAGGAATTGATACCAGAATCTCTGAAAATGCAATGGAAAACAGTTATGCAGCTTTGCAAGGAGCACAAGTTTTCAGTGCTCCCTTTCCCAGTCCCAGATTTCTCAGTGTTCTCAAAGTTTCAAGAAGCATGTGGACTTAAGTCCAAAACTTTTTAGCCACTAGCAACTTTAAATGCCCCCTGCCTATAAAACAGGCTTTGTTGGAAAATGTATTTCTATAGAAATGCCATTTTTGAATGTCATTTGTGTTGGTCTTAACAGCACGAAATCTGTTCTTCTAAGAACACAATATTTTTCAAATTACAATAATTTCATGATTATAAGCCGCAGCATTTTGACTAACATTTTGCTCCCAACCCAGAAATGCAACTTACACTCAGGAGTGGCTAATATATGAAAAAAGTTCTGAAATTTCCAAACCCGGAAGTGCAAGCCGAGGTGCCGAGCCGAGCACCTGCCAGTAAAACCCGGGATTGCGCGATTGTTACAAATTGGTTACTCTGTTGCATAGCAGGTGGAGGCGGGCTTCGTGCCGGCAGTTCTGGGGAGGGGGAGGCGGGGGACTCCCTCCTGCCGGACCCAGGGCTCGGAGGGGAGGCGGAGACTCTGTGCTGCCAACCCCGCAGCAGGGGGGGAAGCGGGGGCTCTGTGCCTCCCCCTCTCGCTGCAGGTGCAAGCGGGCTCCGTGCCCCCCTCCCGCTGCTGCCGCAGGTGAAGGCGGGCTCTGTGCCTCCCTCCCACCAGCACCGCGGGGCAGCGCTGGGCCAGGGCGAGCGATCCCGCGATCGTTACTAATTCGTTACTTTGTTGCACGTGGATCCTCGCTGCAAATGAAAATGCGGCTTATAGTCCGGTGCAGCTTATACATGGACAAAGACCTAAACATTGCCAACATCCGGACATGCAGCTTATAATCAGGTGTGGTTTATAATTGTGAAATTACTGTACTACAAATTTTGAAAATTCTGGCTTCTCCAATTAGTTGTAGGCTGTCGCACAAATCAGACCCTGGGCTATTCAGAAATAGAGGTCTCTTTTTGTTCTGGTGCATCCCTGCATCCTCACCTTGCCTTCAGGGAGGGATCACATTTTCCCTTGAACCTCCCAAGTGACCTGCTCCCTCTCTGGAGACTCCTAGAAGCTTTTATGTTCCTATTCCTTTTGTTACTTTCTTTTTTGTTTTACACCTTTCCATACTACAGTTTTTGATGTTTTATATATAAAGTAATAGAATATTGTTTCGTTTCTAAGAATGAAGTGTTCCCTGGGAGCCAGAAGCCAGGGTTCAGCCCTGGTGTTAATAACAAGCCTTTTTAGTTGCTATCTTATTCTCTCTTACATTAAAAGCTACTAGAAGAAAAAGCATATAAAGGAAGGAGAGGGTCACATATCTAATTCTGCCAGAAGGCTGAGAGTGTAAAATAAGCATTGTCCTAGAGAGAAACTTTGGTTTCAACGCTGGCCCACAGAAAGCAGCTTGCCTTTGCTCAGCTCATCCTGTACACACCTCCCTGTGTCATCTGCCCACGTCCCTGACAGCTTCCCGTTGTTACCCACCTTGAAGCATCCTCTCCCACATCTTCTGACCCAAACTGCCAATCCACCAGATCTCTCCCGGTCAGCCTCAGTGTGACTCCTTTGCTCCCCACTCCTTCCTTGTGAAGCCACTCCTTTGCAGATGCACACATTTTTTATGCAATACACATCCTCATCCCAACTCCACAGATCTCTTTCCCTCTCAGTGTTTTTCACTCTCTGATGCCAAGTCTCCAAGCCTAGTGCTGCTGCTTCTACACAGCTGTTTTTTACAGAACTATCACTTATACTTCTATACCTGTATTTAATTTTATACATTGTCTTTTTCACTGTAAAGTGTTTCCTCGGGGAGAAAAAGCAGAATATAAGTTCTTGGTTAGTCTATACACCAGATTAGTCCATTAGCAATGCAACAGTAATGCTGCTTCTCATGTCAGAGATTGAGTCTCGGCTGTCCCCTTGAACTCTTCCTTACTTCATTTGGAGTCTTCAGGGAAACTGAAGATGTATACAGCTTTTGAAGCTTTGCAATTTAACAATTTCTCATTCTTAATTCCAGTGTTCTTGGAGACAGCTAAGAAGAGAAAGAAACACACAACCACCAAGAACACATTAATCACATCCACCTCTCCATGTCCAGAGAAGGAGCCAAAGTTTTAAATATGCTAATAAACATCCCAGTGGGTGAATTATCTTTTTCCAAAATAAACTGGCAAACGGTACATTCTTTCAAGACTCATGATTATGGTATTAAGGGATAATAATCCCCCATTTCCCAGGCTCTCTTTTGCCAAGGCTCTCATTGTCGGTCCAGCAAGTGGGTCTGATGGAGGATGCCTTCTCTAGGAACAATGAAGACCCCCTGTCTGTAGCTCCCTCTGGCTGCAGAAGGGTCATTTTGAAGTGATTGGGGGATAAGCTGAAAGAAATGGGGAATCTCCCACTCTTAACATGGCTGTGGTAAGCTGTCACTTTGAAAGAAAGCTGAGCTGTTTTTCTGGTTACAGATAACTGTGAGGGTAGCTCCACGTGTCTTAGGAATATCAAATTTATTATCAGGAGTAACAAGTAACTCACATTAATTCTTATAAAGGGTTGCCAGTGCTCAGGCATGGTTGAAAAGACAGCCTGATGTTAGGGGACCATTTCTCTCAGGAGAAAGAGCATCAGCCTCAGAGCACTGATTTCAGTCACCTTCAATGTCCCCTCAGTGGCACTGGCATGGCCAAAATCTTCAGTGCCACAGATAGCAGAAGCATTTGCAACCCAGTGCAATGCTGTTCTGAGGCTATGGGAAGAGACCCTGCTCCAGCCATCATATGCAGAGCAGGAAATTCATTGCCAGCATGGAAAAGGAGTGGAGGACATCTGCAGGAATGCTGGAAGCTGGGGCAGGGTGGCATGAGGTGTCCTTTGGAATATGAGTGTGAAGAGAGCAACAAATGGGAAAGTCAAACAGCATCACAAAAGCTGGGCTGTAATTTCATCTTCACCACCTTTGAAAATCCCAGCCAACAAGAAGATGCTGAAGATAGACCAGTATCTTGCCATTAGAGACAGATGGTTAGGAGAACCTGTATCCTGCTAACAACATCATCATCTTCTGTGTAAGGCAGGCAGTCCAGCTGGAACTGTTGCCTCCAATTAAAGTGGGATAGAAGAGCAGCATCTCACAATTAGCAAATGCCTCATTTAACCAGGCTAAGACAGGAGGTTGCTAATGTGATGAAAATATACATGTTTATGTTTAGCCATTTGACAATGACCTACACCTTCTCAATCTACAGTAAGGAAATCAGTACAAAAATCCCTGAAGAAAAAGAAAAAAAGAAAAAGAACTGTTTTTTTACTGCATATAACACAAAATAACAATTATCTAAGCATTGATTTTGTTTAATTGCATACAGCCTGATTTGAAATATTAAATCCTTACAGGCTTGATTTGAAAATGCAATAGATACATGTGATAACATGGTAAAAATGGACTGCACTAACCTTAGCAAATAATTAACTGTAAATTCTGTTATGAATAAATTTGCAAGGATAACTGGATTAGAAAACTTTGCACTAGAAGTTAAAGCACATATGCTGGAGTATAACTGAGACACCTGCATATTGCACTAATGTAGCTTTTCTGCTTTCAGATAAGTAATTTGTACTAAGTGTTGTGCTATAATATTGCTGGTTTGCAAAGTCAAGTTCTAAGCTTAAATGGACCTTGGGCAGAATGTCAACAGAAATGACAACTGGGGAGCTTGATTGCTGTCCTTAGAATGCAATATTTTACAACTCTGACAAAGGAACTGCCACACCACACAAAGTCAAGTATTACACTGCCTTAGTGTGACAGATTTTATTCTGTGGGGGAGAATAATTGGGTTTCCATAAACCTTAAAGAAGGAAGAGATGCTGGATTTGTATAAATCCCTTGAGATTGTTAAAGACAAACAGAGTTTCTGTCCATGAAATACACATTACAAAACTGTCAAGGAGAAAAGAAGGAAGAGCTGTTTCATAGATTGCTCTAGGAATGAGTTGTGCCAAAACTCTTCTGCAAAAGTCTTGAATTTCCTTTCAATAAATAATGATTTGTGGTGCTATATGTAGTGTTGTTCATAAGTTTTAGCTGGTTTACATGAACCTTGGATCCTGATGACTATGCACTGATCTCAAAAATTGCTTGTCTTCTCCCTCTTTCTCCCACGAGGTGAATATGTATGTGAGGAAGTGGGTAGGTTAGAAGGTGAGGAAAATCGAGAAGGAAATATATTCTGAAACTTATTTAACATCTGTTGCACACTGAGTGGGAGACAGTGGGTTGCTCAGAGAAGCCGTGGATGCCCCACCCCTGGGAGTATTCAATGAATGGTTGGATGAGGCTCTGAGCATCCTGGTCTAGTGAAATGTATCCCTGCCCATGGCCAGGAGTTTGGAACTAGATGATCTTTAAGACCCTTTCCAACCCAAACCTTTCTATCAATATATGAGTCACATCATACCCAAAATAAGAATGGTCAGTTCTTTAAGCTTTTGTCTCTAGCAACATCAACATGATCTCTACTCTAATCTCAACTCACTGATTTTTCTTTTTGGTTTCAGTTCAAAAAAATTGAAACCATTTTTTCAGAACTGTCTAATGAAAATGAGATGTATCTAGTAAGACAACAAAGGAAATATGTTTTAGACGTAAATCCTTCTTTTCCTATTCACGTATAAAACCCTGTTAAGTGTGATGGAGAAGGGTGGCTAAAAACCTCCACTGATGGTTCATCCAAGTAATGAATATGATGTCAGGAGGTGCTGTGTACAATATGAAATAGCTATACATGGAGTGAGTGCCATTTCTCAGTAACTGCTCAAAGTCCAGCAGCAGCACTCATCTCTTGGAGGATTTGGCAGAGGGCAAAGCATCACAAAAAAATGTTGATCAGAGCTTGTATAAGATGAGGCAGAGATGGGCTGGGCCTAACTCAGGGAGGTCTTTCCAATGTGTTTAAACACCCAATGGGAAAGTGAAGTTGTCTGGAGAGGTTGTGTAGTCTCTGTCCTTGGACATATCAAGATCCACCCAGATATGGTCCCGGGCAACCGGGTCTAGTTGACCCTGCTGGAGGTAGGGATGGACCAGAGGTGCTGTCAGCTCCAGCCACTCTGTGGTGCAGTGTCTGTCACCCACACTCAGGGAGACAGAGACAGGGATGCATCCATAGCCCCAGCATTTGCCTGTGGCTCCTCTGTGCAGTGTGTTCTGCTCCCAAGTCCCCAGGACACAATTACTGTTTTTCATGAGGGACAGGGAGAGATTTATATTAAAGCATCCACAATACTATGAGGGCTGCCTGCTACTGGATTAAAGAGTGATCAGACAAGCTGTGAAGGGCTGTCTTCTGGGTTAGAGCTCCATGCACAGCAAGACTTTGTCACTCTCAACCCTGTAGCAAGTTTTGGGCAAACACCTAAGGGAGAGGCGGTGACATTTTCTGTGCTTTCAAGGGAAAAGTGATCCCAGGTGTGCTGACAAGGCTGGTCAAAAGGGAAGGCTGTGCTTGTCACCAAGCACAGTCCTACAGAGAATTTATGGGAAATTCTCCCAGGGAACAGCACCAAGGCAAAGAACATATTAGCTCAGAAACTCACTGCAAATTTGCTGAGCAGAAATTGCTCAGGTAGCTGCATTATAGCATTGCTGTAAAACGGGATGAAATGGGTGTCTAAAATCAGTTATAGATCAGTAAATTCAAGGAGTCTAAGATTTTTATCATCTTCACCTCTGTTTAGCATGGACTACCCGTGCTTTGAAAGCTGGTTTGGACTAGAAGAAAAATTAGAAACTATTAAAGCAAAACATCCTGGAACTCCTTTCCCTAAATGTTTGGAAATGGCTATAATTATCAAAAAAATAACCTCTCCTGTTCACACTTTCCCACTCAGTAACCTGGCATTTTCAGCAGAGAGCATTGAATCACAAAACTGATGACAGAGAAAGAGCCTTTTTGAATGGAGTGAACCCCTGACAGGAGACCATATGGGGTCAGCTTTGCAATGTTGCAATTGATGTGTGTTTGATTTTTTTAGGCTGGAAAAATTGAGCAGATGCTAAGATGCTCTTGCACATTTTTTGCAGTCCTCCTTGGGAAAAACAGTGAGAGCCTTGGGGACTCCTAGCAGGGCAATGATAGTGTTGCAGAAAATACAAATGTAAAGGCAGATATAAAGGCAGAAATCTCTCCCTGTTACATCCTCACTGTGCCCTTTCAAGGCTAGAGGTGGAGAGTGCACATCTTTTGACAAGTTTAACTTCCAGTAAACAGATTTGGTTTGTTGGTTACCATTTAGCAGTATTGGAATTCAAATGTACTGGGTGCTTCCCAGAAGTGACCCTGCAGACCCTTAGAATGTTATTGCAACTGCAGATATGTTTGTGTCCAGTAAAAAATGGCTTAAGATCACAAATTTAAGTACTGTTGTATAGTGCATATCACCGAACAGATGTCAGAAGGTAATTATCCACCTGAACCAGATGGCCAGCTAAAAGAGAGACTCCTGTTTATTAGATTCTAGATTAGTTTTTTTTTCCTTAATGTTTAATGAGCACAATAGGGGAAGAAGTGGTAAAATGAAAAGGCCTGAGAGAATCAAGGCTTTCTGGTTATGGGAAGTTCTCTGGCTTGATTTTGTAATCAGTCTGTTCTTTCCCAGAGGTACACATTAGGATCACTTCTGTAAGAGTAGGCTGATGAATAATAATAATATTTTTGTTTTGCACTTGGCTTTGAATTAATCGCCTGTACCATGCAGAGAGCTGTCAGAGTTTCCACAGTTAAGAGCCACTTCCAGCATGGCATAAGCAAAGACAATGTCACTGTGCTAGAAGAAAACTGTGACACTGTAATGCTTGTCTCACCTTGTGATGTCAGTGCACATTTTCTTCCTGTTCTCTGTTCAAAACAAACATAATACCTGCTGGAAGTTTTCCCACTTTTGGAGTAATCCACTTTTGGAGTGAGAACCCAAATTTCTTTTCAAGCAAGAGCACGTTATTCACCATGTTCACCCAGGAAGCACAATGTTTTGTATCTGAAGGAAAGACAGGAGATTTATCTGTGAATAAAGCCTCAATGCAATAGTTGTGAACATAAGAATAGAGAGGAAAATACAGCTTTTTTCACTGTACTATTCTTGTTTGTTTAAAAATATGAAGCAGTATATCAGTACTTACACATTAAGACTAGTAAATTAGAATTTCATGGTGAAAATGCAGATAGTATTCAATAAATGCCAGTCCAAGTGACATGTAAGCCACAAATACAATAATAATTAATATTTTAGGGACACTGCTCAGTAAAACCATCAGGTGTTTGCATATCTCAAGTGCCAGAAAGAGCAAAGCATCTGATGTTACTGAGCAGGGCTGCAGAAGCTAATCCTGTTCACACTATGAGGAGCTGTTAAAGAATGGTTGCAAGGGTATTTAAATACATATCAAATAATGCTAAGATGTCTCAGCTGAATCTGTTTCCTTAAAACATTAAGCAGAGACAGCTCTGTTATCCTTGTTAGTGGAGGAGATACCATGTCTGAGCATGCTGCTGGAAACCTGAGAGTCTCACAACTTTGGAAATCCCATTTGCAAGGGTTGTAATCATGTAACATGAAGAGAGTTGTCAGTCACATCATCGATCTACTCACAGCTTTCTTCATGACAATTTTTGATGATTTTTTTTACACCTACTGTAGCAAAGTTCTCAGTTTTCTAGTCCAGAAGGATAATCAGAACTCACAAATTAAGTATCACCTCCACAAACATGGAAAAGAAATGAGACCACTACTAAATGCTTAGGCTTAACCTGATGAGATTTTCCTTTTCTTTCACTCAAGTAGTGAAGAGAGCTTTTATAATGGAAAAATGTCATTTCACCCCAGCATCACAGCTGTAAAGTCTGACATATTTTTGTTTGGTCCAAGAACATGAGTTTTCAGAAGCTGTTGGTCCAGAGGTGACAGGTACTTTTCAAGGAGTCCTCCAATTTTCTGATATGATCAGATGCATGTTCCCCTGTGAAAAGGAACTTAAAATCAAAATGTGCTTCAGCTGCTTCCTGACAGTGCTGCACCACGGTAGGAGTTTCTTCTGGTGGGAGCAGAGAGGTGATGGGAGACACAAAGAAGTGCTGACAGTCAGAGTCTAATTATTACATCTAATTATTTACCTTTTCCCTATAAAGAAGAGGGGTCTTAGACTCTGCTACATGGCATGCCCTGAAAGACATGGGATACACATTGAAACATGAGCACTTGGTTGCTGTGGGCCTTCAGACAGGGGTGCTGTGGCACCCTACATCTCCTCCTGAAAACCCTGCACAGGCACCTATGCTTAATTGTTACACGCCTAATGGCCCCTGGATGTTTATAAAAGCAAAACCATTTCCCTGAATACTGTAATTTATGACAAGCACCAAGCCAGAACCACCTTCTCAGCATTTGCATCTCCCTCTGATGAGAGAAAGAGGAATGCTGGCATGAAATTCTAGCGAGCCTCTCAAACCACAGCAGGTTTTAGAGAATCATGGAATGTTTTGGGTTGGAAGGGGCCATAATGGACATTTAGTTCCCACTCCTCCACCATGGGCAGGGATCCCTTCCACTAGATTGAGTGGGACAAGGTGCCATCCAAGCTGGCCTTGAGCACTTCTAAAGATGGGGCATCCACAGCTTCTCTGGTCAGTCTGTTCCAGTGCCTCAACAACCTTATAGTAAGGAATTCCTTCCTAATATCTAATATAAATCTGCCCACTTTCAGTTTAAAGCCATTACATGCTGTCCTATCACTACATGCTTTTGTAAAAAGTCCCTCTGTGGAATTCTTGCAGGACACCCTGAGGCACTGGAAGGTGTTATAAGGTGTCCCCAGAGTCTTCTCCTTTCCAGGCTGAACAATCCCAGCTCTTTCAGCCTGTCCCTGTAACAGAGATGCTCTGATCATCATCGTGGCCCTCCTCTGAATCTGCTCCAGCATGATGACATCCTTCTTACATTGCCATGACCCCAGAGATGGACTCAGGGCTTCGGTGGGCTGTCACAAGAGTGAAGTAAAGGTGGAGAATCCCATCCCTGACCTGCTGGACACAGTTCTTTTGATGCAGCCCAGGATATCATTGTTTTTCTGAGCTGCAAGCACACACTGCAGGGGCACGTTCAGCTTCTCATCGACCAACAACCCCAAGTCTTTCTCTTCAGGTGTGCTCTCAACTTATTGTCTCCCCAGCCTGTGTCTGTGCTTGTGTTTCAGCAAAAACTACCGTTCCAGGAGAGATTAATGGCCTCATGTGATGAAAAGATAAGTGTATACTTCCCTCAGTTGGAATTAAATCTGGAGGAAATAAGGTTCTACAAAGAGCAGAGAAATCACAGGTGGCAGAGATAATAGGAACAAAAGAAGAAGAAAACGTAATAAAATCTGAGGCCATTTATCAGTTGGTAGTGAAGGGATTGCAGCTTGCAGCAGAGAGAGACAAATTCTTTTCTCCTTAATGCAGAAAGAAACCACAGAAAAATCCTCCAGCAAGGGATTCTTTGGAGACTGTCAGGCCAGGCTGAAAAATTCATTTCTGGAGTGCTTGATTCCCACCCATTATGATGCCTAATGATATGGACATTTGACAACATAATCTTTTCTGGTATCAAAACTGTGTGTGTGAGCTGGTAAAAGAAAATACCTATTCCTCTTTCTTGACTGCTGGAGTTTATGTCAGAACACAGTGCAGTAAGTGCTTACTGAATACTTTGTGCTCCACATACTTAAAGTTTTATTCCCCAGCATTATTATGTATAGAAGAAGAATAAACTCTTTATGATCAACTCACTGAGCAGGAAAACAGTGAGAAGTGCCTAGCTGTTCTCCCAGTGCATACCTGGACATGTGTGGATACTGGTATTTAAATTAACTAACCTCAAACTAGCCTCCTCCTCTGTGGCATCCTATGTGGATATCCCATGTGGATACACCAGTCATACCTACATCAACTGCAAAGTGTCAGTCCCTCACTCTCTGTTTACTTCATTCAACTCATCCCTCTAAATATAGGGGGTTTGAGGTAGCTATCAACCCAGCAGCCTTATACCTGCTGTCAGTGGACAGGACTTCTCAGCATCTTGGGAATTTCTAGCCAAGCAGTTGAAATTCATCCAATTTTTGTTGGCTTAATTTTGGTCTCACCATCAAAGACAGGAAAAACCCTTATTGGCTTGTGTGGGAATGCAAAGAGATATTTAACTCATCTGGGAGCAGGGTTTGCCTTTGGAGGGAGAGGAGAGCTGCACAGTGGCAGAAGCCTTTCTCCAAAATTGCCAGGAGTGCTCCAGAGGGACAGAAGGAGCAGAACTTCCCGGTGCGTGTCTGTTCTCTCACGCGATGTGTCAGGAAGAGTTATCCGCCTGCAGCTCCGCTGACTCCTGACAATGAAATGATTTAATTCACGAGGCATTCAGCACAGGCCCTGCCACAGAAAGCAAATGGCATGCATTCAGATATGTAAATTGAATTACTTCGTTTTGCACACAGAATTTCAGTCATTAGAGGGAGAGATAATGACTTGCAATATGTTTTTGAGGAGAAACACACAATGATAATCTTATTTACTTTACACTTTAATTTCCTAATGCGCACATGTGCATGTAGGACTTGTTTGTGCAAATGTCAGTTATCAAAGAAATGTCAGACTATGATTAATTTAATATTGCTGCCCCTTAGGCTCGAGCAGATGGGCAAAGTTCAGGAACTAGCAGGGTTGCCTGCATTAAGAAGAGAAATCCATGATGTGAGCAAGGTAGATTCTTGCTTCAAAGTTGCTTACACACATACAGACATGCAGACACATACAGCTATGTGGAAAGTAGAGAGAACAAGAAAACATGAAAAAATGTTCTAAAATTACTTTATTCTAATCATTCTTTTCTTTCCAGAATAGAAGTATTTTATTTGCAACCACTTAGAGATTATTTGCATTTTCTGACTGATCTAAAACACATTAACTCATGATTCTATGGTTTTATGTAACACTATGTAGTGAATTTCTCTGTTTAGATGCAGTCTTACAGGAGCTGCACTTTCAGAGCTCTTTTTCTTAAAAGATACAGATACATGGCTGACAGATACAGCCATTCTCTGATGGAGCAGTGTGGTAACTCCTAAGAGATACACATTGGAGCTGCAAAGGGGTTATCCCACCTCAGGCACTCCAGTGCCCCGTAGAGGAGCAGTTCCCACCTCCCAGGATATACCACCTTCGACAGGGGAACACCACCTCTTGCAGGATGACCTCAAGCACAGTTTCCAGACCGTTCAGTATTAGGCACTTCAGTGTGGCAATGTTGTGTCTTAATCACAAAGTCGAAAATGAAAGGATCTTATGGTGGCTCTCTAAATACATCCATGGGTAGTACTTTTGTCACAATGGGACAAAATGGAATTACAGTAAAAACATCAATAAAAGAATTCCTTGGGAAAAAAATATCTCCTTTTTCTCTCCTAAAAGGAATTAAATTTTTGTTCTCCCTGCCCCTTAAACAGAAACTATTTCTTTCATTTTGAAATGTACCACTCCAGGGATTGCTGTACCCAGAAGGGACTGCAGAAAGTGATGTGACTGCTCCCTGGTGCCTGGGGCCAGATCCTTGAGAGTGAGCTGCCACTGTCAAAGGCTGTAGCTGCCACTTCCTTCTAATCCATGACTGGTAGAAGCCCTTCTCCTTGCTTCGGCTGCCACACAGGGATTAGAGCCGTCACTCAGTAAGCTCCAGGTCAGCTTTTCTCTCTCTTCTGGGGTACTGCAAAAAGATTGGCTGCTGCTATTTCAAAGCCAGGTGACATTTTAAAGCTTGGTGGCATTTGGGCCCTTTTATAGGTCTAACATTAGAGTTTCCTCACGTGTACAGAAGCTGCAAATCATCCTGTCCTCCCCGGGATTTGTTCTCACACTGGCTGCAATTATTTAGGATGAAGTAAGAATACTTCATTTTTTCCATCTCAGGAAGGCCAATCACAGTGTTGTGCTGAGAGCAGCAGAAAATGCCCTTCAGAATAACAACATAAAGTCTTATTAATGGCTTCTAAAATGTTCTGGTGCAGCCTGCCCTCGTTTCCATTTTTGTGACTACTACAAACATCTGCACAGCCCTGTAGCGGAGCGATGACAGAAGCTGAACCACTGCTTCAAAAAGTTCTAAAATGTAATTTCTGCTTGGATTCACAATCAGGCTTTAAAATTAATTTTAGTGATACAATTTGTGGCTTTTTCTTACACATTATTGGTCATGTATGAAAGCATCCTGTGTATCCAGTGTCCACAATTACAGATAGAATGGAGATGCAGAGCATAAACTGACACACAAAAAACCTACCCCAGCCAGATACCCTGACCCAGATCCAGCTGACCTCCTTAAACGGATGGGGTCTTCCTTGCAATGAATCGTGAGGAAAAAAATACAGCCTTCAGAGCACACAGCTTTGTCAGCAGCTTCCATCAAGAGCTATAGTTAGACAATGTCCTTGGCAAAAATGTGTCCTTGACATAGTGTATGCCAAATATACACAAGATTGGGTAATTTCTTTCATTGCACAGGACAGATATAACACTAATGACTTTGCTGGCACGTCTCCAGATCTACCCCACAAACAGGGATGCAGGTCCAGGGCTCCCTGTGTATCCTCCCTGCTGTGGGGTGGTCCCAGCAGTGTTCTGGTACCCTATTGCTGATCACACTGACAGGCCAAGACTGGACCAAATCTGTAGGATTCAAAACCCATCTTCCAAGGAACACATGAGAAGAACAGACTGTTTGTTCGCTTCTGCCTCTTCCTCAGAGCTGTGCTCCAGAATGTGGAGGCTGGAAAATTGCCTAAGGTAAAAGAAATTTGCGTCAGCTGTCAGCTGATGAACTCCTTGTTCAGAGACACAGGGCCAAAATCTGCAGGGACTTTTATGCTGCAGAGCAAGCCATACAGACAGAAAGCCACTGGCAGCAGAGTGGGGCTGGGAAGACATCATCTAGAGAAAGTGTGGCATAGGCTGTTTTGCTTTACTTTTGTTTTAAAGTTCCATGATATGAAACAGAGGATTACCAAGTATGAGTTGAGTTTCCTCCAGGCCTCCCAGGACTGCAGTCCTATGTGCTGTACCAGCAAGTGTGGGTCCTGGTTCATGATTCAACTCCCTCTGGCCACCCTTCACGAGCAGGTAAACCAAGGGAGTCCTGCATCACTGCTCTGCTGTTCCCTGGCAGTAGCAATAGCTCACTGTGGGAGTTATTTAGGGCCAGCTTGGGTACTGCAGCCTGGGGTTCAGAGTTTACTGGGTTCTGCCCAGTCTTCCTGATGTTCCTTCAAATGTTGCTGCTGTGGGCACTGTGTCTTGGTTTGAAAGACAAGTGTATACTAAGGAAGGCAGGAGACACTCTTAAAATGAAAAATGCAAAACCATCCCTCCAAATTATTGTAATTTTGAAATTAAGGAGCTTTCAGGTAAAGATATAGGAATAGGAATAACAATTCTTTTTCCTAGAAAAATTTAAATGAAAATAGAGTAATACAAAAACACCCCAAACCACCGACAGAGTCAGAATAAAACCTGACACCCTCTTGGTCAGGATGTTGGTTGCAGTCTGATTAAATGGTGCCTGCAGTCTTCTTGAAGTGGCAGATGTGGTTTGGTTGAAGCAATGCTCTTGTAGAAGGGTGATAAAGATGGGTCTGGTCTTCCTCTGGGATCCCAGTGGAAAAAGGCTGCTCTAATGTTCCAAATCTCAGATTTTATCTAGGTAGGAAATGTTTGTCTCTTCCCTTTGGTTGGGGCATCTCAGAATGGGATGATGTAATTTTATCATGCAGTGAGACTCAATGGCCCATTTACAGAAGATGCCTCCCTGGAGGAAGGGTGGGTCATGGAAGAGATAAAGAACACTGCTCCGCCTGGTTTTAACAGATGGCCCATTAACAGAGGATATCCCCCTAGAGTTATGAGGGATGGGTCATGGAAGAGATAAAGAACTCCTCCACTTGGTTTCAACAGGTGGTGATAGAATACATACCTGTGGTTACATCTTGCATTGCAGCCTAAGACACACTGTTACAGTAGAGCATCCTCAGCCTCTGGTTACAGAGAAAGGGCCACAGACTCAGATGGCAGCTACTGCCAGGCATCGAAGGGCCCAATAGTACTTGCCACACAGACCCAATGGACCCAGGGGTACTTTGCCTTAGATCTGCTGCTCTGGCAGCTGCTTCATCAGCCCATCATATCACCTGCACTGACAAATTTGGTCTCTTCATTGCATGTGTTCCTTCCTCCATTCAAGTTTCTGCTTGTTCCACTCATCTTGCCATTCAAGGACAACTTTCAAGAAATAATATTTAAGCATAATCTTTGTCTCCTTCTCAACTGTGGAAAACAGTCCTAGTCCTAGTCTTGCTGGCCAGGTTTGCATCCTTTGGGGCTTTTTGTCAAATCTTAACAAACCTTTGAATAAGAACTCTAAAAGTAAAGTTTAAATCAAACAAAGGGTACCAAATCTTCTTTAATCTCACTGTATATAACATTTTGCTAAGCAAGTACACAGCATGAAGTCAGTGAAACATGAATTTAACAAACCTCTGAAATTGAATTATTCCTGTATGCTAATTAATAGGGAAGACTAGTGCAAGTACCACAGCATAACCCAAAAGTTTATAGGAACTTGACTTTGTTCCCATTTTTCTGTAATGCAGGCACCTCTTGACATTTCTGCAGAAATAGTCCTGTTTTATTTAATAAAACTGTCCTTGGGCTTTGGATTAGATACATTAAAACTAGAAACTGAATTCCTGGCATCAAAATAGCCACACTAACATTTTATATCACTCTACCAATGAAAACAGGATGGATTTGAAGTTTTTTTGCATATTTGTTTTAATTTGTTTGTTTTGTCTGACCTCAAGGGAAAATTATTCACAATTATTCTGGAATAAATAAAAATTCATCAGCAATTCAATATATTTGGCTCTCCCTCAGATTGGAGACTCTGTAGGAGGAAAAAACACATGTTCCAGCCCACATTTTTCACACAGTTAATGACTTACACTTTCTGCACAGGCAAAATGATCTTAAGTCAGTGGAAAAATAATGTTCTACGGTTAACAGAACTAACAAAGACCTGTCTCCTCCATGGGCTCCAAAAGAGCAGGAAATGATGGCTCCTCATGACCGGTCACCACTGAGCCCTCGGGCAGGAGAAGAAGGAGGCATGAAGAAATATCTTATTTTCCTCCAGACAACACCACTACTGGACTGTTGGTGTCAGTCTGCTGCATGAAGAGGGGTCCCCTTCTGTAGTTGGAGACAAGAGCCTAATGTGATTTATAACCTTTCCTCTAAGTGGATTTAAATTCACTGCCTTTTTAAAGGGCTCAGAAGTTTTCAGTTCTCAGATTTAAATCTCTTGGGCAGGGCTGGAAAGAAAATAGGTCTTCAGTGCCTTGGGCAGGACATCAGAGAAAGCAAACAATAGTTATTTTTCTTTTAAAATTAATTTCCTGTTCATTTTTCAAGAGAAAATAATTGACTTTAGATGAAGATATTTTTTCTCAACACTTAATAAAATACCAAAGAAGAGAATATTTGCAATAAATAAGTGTTGAAAAAATAAAATACTTAATGAATTATCTGTATGCTTCCACTTTGTGGGATTCCAAAGTGAAATGTCTGTTTTGATATTTTCCAAGATTTTATTAAAATTCATAATGCTTTCTAGCTCATTGCAGACACTTAAAAATCTTGTGTGTACTGCAAGACCATTTATCTGAAGGGAAATGAAGGTCAATATCAGGATTTTAAAAACATGTTTTGGTTAAAATATTCTAAAGGAAAAAGGGAAAAATCAATTTGAAAAAAGGTCACTAGGTAATCATTTCTATAAATAGAATGTAGTTCAAAGTTACTTCTTTCAACAATAGCAATATCAGCAGACTTTTGACCTTGTTTATTCTCAATTAAATTTAAAATGCATTTGAAACAGAATTTGCCAAATTACATTAAGCTGAAAAACAGCTATCAGAAGGTTATGCCAAATGAACTAAAACTGACTGTGATTATTAAACTCAGTTGAAGTAGTTGCACTATTTACTGTTTAAATACTCCAAGAAGTCAGGAAAGATTTTCACTACAATTGTACTATTTTCTCATTTTTTTCCCCTTTTGCACAGAGAAAATCAACAGGCTTTTAAAGCAATGCCAGCAATAGCAGAACTGTTATAAAATGAGTCAAGATAGGAAAGGATCATGTTCTGTTTAGCAAATGCAGTGTTATCTTTTTTTAAATGCCCCCTGTGCAGATCTGGTGTGGAGGCTGGGTCAAGGACATTTGAGCAGAAGTGTCATTATGCTGTACACACAACCTCACCACAAAACTGAACTGCAGCTATTTTGGAGAGAAACAGCCATGCCTGGGTGTAATCTTGGCTGGTGGTCCCCATGATGATATTTCTGCAGTGATGAATGGTTGCCTGCCTGACCATATAAGTCATTTAGTAGGAGACCCCAGAGACCTTTATCAGCTGTGGGTTTATTACATTTCTATATTAAAATGAATAAAATCCACATCAGCACAACCTGCAGCCACAGCAGCTTTCCTCTGGGCTTTGGCCTGGTAAGAGTGGGGAGGGATGCTGTTGGCTCCAGGAAGGTGCAGATCACATAGGATTAGGGGCTGTATTCGTGCTACTACCCAGCAGAGGGACAGAGGCTCTCCCAGCCTCCTGCAGCCATACTGCCTGCCTGAAATCTGCTGCTCCCATTGATCCTGTAAGCAAAACAGAGCCATTATCTGGGAAAGCAGGGCTTGCAGACTAAGGGCAGAAAAAAAGCTGTCTGTGTGTATTTGCATGGGAGAACAGACCTGTCACAGCCACCTCCTGCATTTAATTTGGTGTCAGGTTGGGACAGCTGCCAGCCTGCACGCCTGGAGTGGCAGGGATGATGCACCACACAACACTATCCAACTTGCATCTGCTTTACCTCACAGCCTCTTCTGCTTCATCTTAATGGCAGTCAAATCTCTTCATTTTTCTTTAAAAGCAGTTTTTTTCTCTGTACTTGCATTTAAAGACAGAGGACTGAGATTCTTTTAATAACATATTTGCTTATTCGAAATATTGGTTTTAAAATTGCAGAGACTTTTCCACCAACAGAAGATGAGTTATTTAGTCAGCAGGAGCAGATGCTCGTAATTCAGGCAGAACATAAATGGAGAAATGTTTGTGAATATGACCCTCAGAAAACATTGCTTGGTATTTCAGTTTTTTTTCCCCTCTGAGTTACACGGCCAATGCCCTGATTTTGCTCCAGTAAGGGGTTTACTGATGATTTTACTAGGCACATTCACTGAATGGTCAGTCAAAGTCCTTTAGGTTTGGGTTTGCTTTTTCTAGGTTAAAAACATTGTTGCTCAAAGAACTTCTTATAGTCTGAAGGACATCTGTGTTAAAGTTTGTGACAGGTGAACCAGAATATCATTACTAAGTAGCCACAGACAGAGCAATTAATTTGAGTTAGCATTGAGTAAGACTTTGAAAACAAATCTTATGAAAAAAACCTCTTCAGCATATTAGTGTTAGTAATAGTTGCAGTCTTTCAGCGGCTGATTAGGGAATTGCAACCCACAGCATTTGTTTTGACTTAAAACTGTGGTTGACCTAAAGCAGAGCATTTTACATTATGTAGTGAAGGGTCTTAAATTCCAAATGGTACCTTACACCCCCACTGTCCCATACAGGTGTCCAGAGAAGAAATAACGGGGATATTGGTCCCTAAGCACCTCCAGCCAGCATGTTGACCCCAGAAGCGAGCTGGGGGCAGGTGAGCACACAGCATGGGAAGGTGGAACTGGGTAGGATCTTTCAAATCCTGCTCCCCTTTGCTGTTATGGGAGGTGCTGGACTGAGACATCAATTTATCATGCTGGCTCTGTTAATTAGATGGTGGCAGTAGGATTCCCTGTTTGACTCCCACGGGGCTGTATTTTGACTTGTACTCACCACAGATGCAAGACAACATGGGAAACTAAAACCTGACCTTAAGGTGAAACAAACGGAGCCTCTCGGCAAAAGACTTGGTATGATAGGCACAAAAAATGCCTGTGGCCTCTTGCTAAAAGGTTGACCATTTTAAAGAATATTTACACTTATTCCCTAAGGCTTTCTGTGTTTTGCTCCCTCAGAGACTGAGTGTCTTGAGGTTATATTTAATTTGAAAGATTTATCTCATGATTAAATGAATCTCATCTGCTGTCACTCCTAATGCAAACAACTTCTTTATTTTTCTTGCAACAGGGAAATTGTAAGTCAGGCAGAATATCCTCTTCTTTCATCTTACAGCCTATGTTAGTGAAAGATTACTTTATGGAAGCTCCTTTTGATTTAAAAATAGAAGAACAAACCCCGTATAAATGCTATGACTCATGGAAAACAAATAAAGGTATCTCGTTATGGACAGTCATTTCAGGCCTCAGGTTACAAAAGTTATTGCTAATTTTTATTAAACATGTATGCATGACCACAGTCATGGTTGGGTTACAATAATAAAAATGTAAACACAAAATATGTATTATATTATATTTGCTATATAATATATATTAAATTGCAAATACTGTAGCATAGGGCTTCTGGCCCACCTATGCCTTCCTGTTGAGTCTCTGCTAATAAAAGTACTCGTCTCCCAGGAAGAAAGTTTTCTTCTGTGTAATTAGCAACAAAACTGAATGCATTATAGATATCTCTTTATGTCTTAATTGCCACAGGAAAAGAGAAATCACAAGCATTGGATTAGAGCAATTAAAACAGAATGATTCAGAAATTGTTCTCTTTTTCTGCTGATTTTTCTCTGTTCACACTTCGTTGTCTCTTTTGTAGCACCATAGAATCACAGACCACCCATCTACCTACCAAGATGTATAAAATCTAAGATAAAGAGACCTTTATCTAATTTTCTCTGCCAAATAACTTCAGATGATACCCAGGCTGCCTTCTTTAACTGCAGATACATTGGAAAGAAACACTGACAATAATGGTATAAATATAGGAAAAAAAGTCAGAGGCTCCAAAAACTGTGCCAATAAATGTGTATTTTTAGCAAGTATATGTGGCAGTCTTTCAATCCCATTCATTTAAGAGTTCCCAGCTGAGCTGCTGACTGCAGCCTGAGATTAGCTGCTAGCAAGTCTCTGGACACTTGTGTGGGGAGACTTAACTTCAGTGTCTGCACCCTGAACAATATTCATCCCCAGAGACAGATGAGATTAATCCAGCATCACAGATCAGGGTGGTTTTTTCCCTTTTGTGACCTCATTAGATAATAAAGTAAAGCTGAAGAGTGTTTCTTCCACCTTTTCCTCAGCTTATAGCACATTTTCTGTCTTAAAACTCACAGAATGGGTTTGTTCATGTTTCTCTGTATCTGGAGCAGTATGGAAAATGCATTTATACTTACATTGCAGAAGAATGTAAATCTTCCTTACATGCTTCAAACAAGTAGATTGTATTTATTCCAAGTCCCTCAAGTTCTCAGTCTTTCAGGCAAAGAAGGGCAGGAGGTAGCACCACAGACTCCAACACTGAGTATAAGTACTTGGACATGAGGTCAATGTTGTCCTGTAGTAGTGGTTTTATTAAAATACCATTGCAGAGCTGTGTCTTCTCACTTCTGCCCCTGAGTGTCAGATACACTGCTTCCATCAGTTCTCAGTTCCAGCCTGGAATTTATCCTCATATGAGAGCTGGTGTCTAATACAAATGGGCACATCCTTGCCTGCAGAGGAATCTCTCTTTCTCTCACCTTTGGCCACTGTGGGGGTCTAGATACTAGTCTGAGCTAGATATCTCTGTTCTAGGTCAGTGAGCTGGGCCCCACAGTGGGTATCTCCAGTGTGAGCAATCAGAGGAATCAGCATGGGACTCAAGCTGGGCACAAGCCCAGCTGTGCTGTTTGCTGTAATGATTGCCCCTAGAAATGTGTTTGACTTGAGAGGCACAGTGATTTCTTATATTGTTAAGATCAAATCCTGCCCAGCTGTGCTATCAATATCACACAGCAAAGCAAAGCATAAATAACCCTTCAGATGGATTTGAATGCCTTGCACAAATTCCTTACACTCAATATAATGTCAGGAAGAATTTGTCCATTAGTGCACACTGAGACAATTCCATGTTTATATTTATAGAATTGCTGGACAGCTGAAGACACCTGGTTGGATTGTATTGTAAATACATAAGTCAAAGTCTTCTAAAGAAATACCAAACTTTACACTAGAGAGTAGCTGTGTTTCGAGTATTGAAGTTCTGCATTTGATGTTGCCTGCTAAACAAATTCGCACTTCTAATTCAGACTGCCTAGAGACAGAGTAATACTAAATAATAATATTAGCACAAAGAAAATTTACTTTAAAAGAAGTTGGTAAATCGGTAGGCAGAAGGCAAATATTAATCCTGATGCAAAGAAACAAAATATGCAGTAACTTTAAAGCAGCAGGAAAAAAGAGAAGGGAAGACATATCAAAGATTAAAGTAATTACTTGAAAAAAGTAAGACTCATTACTGTACCAAAGCCCATCGATGTTTGGATATTCTAATTAAAAAGCATTTCTTAACTTGCACACTGTTTTACATTGACAAACGTAGGAATTTTTTTCAGCTATGAAAAGGGGATAAAATTTTTTTAATCAATAATGCTGCAATAATTGCCCTTAACAATTTGTCCCTAACCCTAGATGTAAATACAAATTGTAGTGTCTCTCAAGACATATTTTGTTTCACAATACTGCAAATACTGCATCACTATGTGATGAAGAATAACATTAAAACAGGAAAAACCTGTGAAACTTTTAATGAAATATTGAAATTATGAAGTGAAAAGACAGTAAAAAGTTGCACAGAACTTCAAATTGAAAATTGCTATATATAAGAATGAAAATATAATTTGAAAACTTCAGGTTTTCTTGGGATAAAGAAGTGTTTTGATTGACTGGAGATGAGTAATTACCATTTGGAAATGATTTTTTTAAAATTTGCCAATGTGGTTTCTAATTATTCAAACACATTACAGAAACAAATTTAGAGCAATGTTAACTTTTTTTTCTTTTGACATTTTAGATTTAACAAGGGCAAAGGTAGCTTAAGCTACTTAGTCCTGTTTCTCCTCTCTGGCTGGGCAGTGGCAGGCATGTTTGGTGGAGGAGGACTCTCTCTTTTGGCAGAGAGAGGGATTTTGGGAGGAGAGACAAATACAACCCTCCAGAGCTCTTTCCTCACAGATTTTTATTTTTCTCCTTCCCGTGGCCATTATGACTCAACTAAACTAAACTTAGGCTGACTGGAAATTCAAAATTCAGAAAAATCAACAATAGCATAGGTGAAATGGACAGGAGTAGCTTCCTTTTTTTACTAATATAAGAACACAGACACATTTGCTAATTGCACTCAACAGATTTTAAAGAAGAGTTCTTCTTTTACCTGGTATGTAATATATAATTGTCATAGCTGAAAAGGTAGCAAATAGAAATGAGTTCATGAAAAAAAAGTGACACCATCTATACACTATTAAGTTTTGAGATCCCTAAGATTGGTACACTTATAAGAAAAACATTGAGGTAGTTTGCCAGTAATCTCCACCTTGCTCTGTTATCTTTTCCCAAGGATTCGCTGTTTTCTGCTGCTGGAGATGTGGTCCTGGGCAAAAAGACCCAGTAGAGCACTGCTTATACCCTTAAGTCAGTGGACTTGACATCAGGATAGAGAATGAGCAGTTTTCTTATCATTATTAAAGGAATTAGGTGGTGGGGGGTCCTGCTATGCCAGTTCCTCCTAGGACTATGCAACTCCAGTTGCATGATCCCAATACCTCAGCTGGCTCTTGCAAAGTGTTGTGAAGAAAGCAGACAGAAAATGTAGGAGACTGATGGAGTGAGGGGAATCATCAAGTCCTGGTGATTTTCTAATGAGATGAGGAGATCCAGAAGGAATGTGGATTGGTAAAACAGGTACAGCTGGAACTGAAATGTGAGGGGAGAAGGCGGCAAATGCTGAGAACAGGGATGCTTGCAGTTGGTCACTGTGGAATAAGTACGTCAATTTATGAGTGAAAGGCAGCCTACCCAAATTTCTCCAGTACCTACAACAGTGCAAACTGAATGGTACTTGATGTAGGAGCACTGTTTCTTTTTCTACCACTTTTTGCATCACAAAGGCACCTCTGAACCTGTATGAACTCTGTCACACAGCAAAATCCCCACCTGTCACACAGTGAGGGCCAGAAAGCCTCCAAATTTAGACCAATTTAGCTCCAAAAGAGGGACCTACATCCTTTTTCATTTAGCTCTTCTTAAACAGGTACTCTGTAAAAGTACATATTCTTATTTGGGATTCCATTTATTTCAAGTGTCAAGAATGCTGTGAGATAACTTAGTCTGAAATTGCAGGACACAATTCTCACTTAAAGATTAATTAATTATAACTGGGATTTTGTTAATTTTTAGAGGAATGACTCTTTAATTCATCTATATGCACAGTTTCATTTTCAGCTGCACTCACCCCTGTCAGTAGGAAAACATTTATAAACCAGAGGGTAGGATCAGGGTTGAGACATCAAAAGGTTAGCACCCCATGTTAGAAACAAGTATTAGCATTAAGGATCAGTCACTCTTTTTCTCTCTTCCTCTTTTATTCTTTTTAACTATGAGTTCTCCTGTATTTCCTCTTCTACAGCTTTACATCCTGAGTTGTGCTGAAGAAATTTGCTCTCATTTAACTTGACAGAGTGAGTAGTAAACTTCATTAATGTCTGTTTGGTTTACATCAGCCTAAATAATAGCTCATAGAAATGCTTTAGCTCAACTAGGAAATATCCACAAAAATTAGGCTAGATTGAGTTGAATCAATAGAAATAGTTGCATTCAATCTAGTTTATATTGCTGAGTCAGAGTTTGTGGCACTAGGGGAAAGGAACTTCCTTTTTTTTTCCCAAATAAAGATTCTGAGTTACTGATTCTATGAGGACATAAAATGAAATCTGTACAAATAGTTGGTTTTTTTTGTAGACGGTAAAATATGCAGCCCATCTCTTCAATACAAAAAAAAAGATTTTTTTTTTCCCCTAGAGATACTTCTAGCTGAAGCTTACTTCTTAGTCTAAAAACCTTGTGATGGTTGAACACAAGCGATTTTTACTTTCATATAAAATTTGACAAATAGACCATATTATGTTAATTAATTACACAAGGTCATAAAAAAAAATTAAAATAAAGCTGTTTGCTACTGGAAAGAAATACAAAAAGATAGATTAGGTCTGTTTTATTCTCCATTAGCCAGAACAATTTAAGATTATACCAGTATTCTATATGACATCGTAAATATTTTCAAGTTCATCTCCGTCTTTGCATTGAGGCCTTTGCTTTTTTTGAAGGGATTACCCCAACTTCCTGCACATTGGTGCAATTTTGGTGCAATCACAGCAGATTTATTCCATAGGCACCAGCCTAGAAGCTCTGCTTGGGGGCTGCCAGTGGCACTTGTAGCCACCGGGGGACTCGAGGGCCCAGAGCCGTCAGTGATCAGCACCATGGACAGCTTCAAACCACACATGAGCGGCAGCTTTTCCACCAAGGGACTGGAATATCTGATCCCAAGGGAAGAGCTGGAGCTACCAGCAGTGTACATGTGCAGAGCCATTGCCAGCTGCTTCATTCCCTTGATCTCCTCATCCAGTCATTTGCTACGAAGGCACAGCCCCTGAAGGTTTCTCAGTAATTAGGATTCACAATCTGGGTACCCTTGGTTCTGTGAATAACACATTTTATGCTAGCAAACACATGGCCATCAGCTTTCTGAGGTCTGGAAGGGTGGTAGGGCTGGCTCTGAAGATTTCGATGAGGATTGTCAGGAACAGGCTCTGTGCTCATCCCTGGGTGAATGTGAGATTGCTTCAATATCATTGGCCCGTTCATGTTCCTGCCGGGCACAGCACTCAGTGATCTCGCATACAGATTGAACTAGACATCAGATGGTGTTTGTCTTTTTCCTATTTTGTCATTTATTTTAAAGATGCACTGTTTCAATGAGGTCCTAAGGAGCAGAGAGACTGAGGAGATTAATGTTGTCTTTAGTGGACTGTAAACAAGAAATCATCCTGATTTCTCAGAAAGGTCAGGGACACGGATCTGTCACCTAATGCAAACAAAACTCCTATTCCTGTGCCTCATCAAAGGACCTTAGTAGAGAGGTTAGAAGCAGCGCCTGGCTTATCTAGTAAAAAGTGTTGCTCACTGTGAATTCACATAATATTTTTTGTTTTGTCTAAAAAGTCTCAAAATTTGTTTGATGTACCTAGGGGTTGGCAGACTTTCAGTTTAGATGAAGCATTGTTATGCTTGAGTGCAGAAAATTTCAATCTTTTGTTCTTGAGCACAGAGGAGGCACTGAAAATAGGGAAGAAACGGTTCAAAACCCATCAGAAATGTTTAGTGATTCAGCTTTCACAAATGAAATACTTTTCAGTGTGGTTTCATATATCTCTACAAATTATTAAAGGTTAGAACTATTTTTCAGTAGGCTGTATTAACATTTTAGTAAACGCTGGTAAATTCAGATGAAAAATTCACCTTTTATTTTTCTCGAGTACAAAGTCTAATTTTAAATCATTGAGGGATTTGTTTTAAGGCATTTACTGGAAAGTGTTCAAATAGTTTATTTTCATGAAAGTTTCATGGCAAGACCTAATATGATGACAAGGCTTCCAGAGACTTAATAAACACCTTATATTGCAAATGAATCTGTAATGCTCTGATCACTGAGTCTTTTTATTTCTCCAGTAAAAAAGTTTAATGGAATTTTAAAATAAAAAGTAGTGGTATTAAGTTAATATCACCTTGCCAAGGATACAGTGTTATTTGTTGGGGATTTTCAGGGGTTTTTTTTAGAAGTCTTGATGTCTACAGCAGTAATTTCTTTTTTAGGTGACTACTGTCAAGCTTGGGGTCTGCAAAATACCCCTCCTGAGATCTGACATTTGATCTCAGCAAACAGGAGATTGCTATTTTCATTCACAAATAGCAACATAATTTCATTATCATAAAAGTCACATTGCTGTTGGATATATTGCAAATGCCCATGAAAGTCCTCCTGACCCCAAAGGTGCCATCTAATGTAAAAGATTTTTATATAACTGAAATAACTCCCTCTGCTCATGTCTGCAGGATGGAAGCAGCAAAAATCAAACCATAACTATACCCTAACATCAGTGAAACCACCATTCAAAGCATCTTAAAATGTTTATTTTGTTTTAAGGTCAGAGAAAAATAGAGAAAATAGTTACCAGTAAATATAAGGAAAAGTTTATAATCTCAGCTACTGTTGTGAAAATTTAGAGTCACTCCAATAAAACCAGTGGAAGTGTTCCACTGTCCAGTGCTGCACTTGGAATCAGAATTGGGATCAAAGATTGAAACTGCATCTTTTAAACATCAGGAGCAACAGCAAAACCAGAAATTATAATTTTTAGTCTGCTTTCCTGAGGAGAGAAGGCTCACAGAAGGCCTGTTGTATCTTCTGTCCCATCTTCAATAACCTGGAGGACACTATTTTAAAGAGATTTAAGAGAACAGTATGAATTTCAAAGATATTGTGTCTCTTGAAATTAGACAAATTGGATGTCTAACCCTAGCCAACAACAAAGTACCATGCAGCGACTTACTCAGTCACCCCCCAGCCCCAGCGAGGAAAATCAGAAAAAATACTCATGGTTAGAAATAAGAACAATATAATAATTGAAACAAAGTAAAATATTATATTGACAAGTTAAAGACAATCATAATAATAAGGATAATAATAAGGATAATAATAAGGATAATAATAATAATAATAATAATACTGACAAGCAGAGAGGGAGACAAGTAAAACTCAGAAAAACAAGTGATGCACAATACAGTTTCTCACCACACCCTGATTGATGCCCAGCTCATCCCTGAGCAGAAATCAGCCTTTTCCAACCAATTCCCCTGGTTTATATACTGAATGTGACATTCTATGGTACAGAATACCCTTTGGTCAGTTCACCCACCCTGGCAATGTTTCCCCAGGGCTTCTTGGGCACCTGCTCGATGGCAGAGCATGGGAAACCAAAAAGCCCCTGACAGAGTAAGCACTGCTGAGCAAAAACTGAAACACCAGTATATTATCAACGTGATTCTCCCACAAAACACCAAGAAGAAAATTAACTCTATCCAAGTTGAAGCCAGTGTGTTACACAGGACCCAATAAAGGGACAGTAGTAGAGTTGGAAGGTAAATGTAGAACCACAAGTCACAGCCTGTAGCTACAGGTAAACTATTTCATTAATTCCTCATGAGCTACTGTGGGAGAGAAAGTAGATTTGTGAGAAAATGGGAAAGTGCGCAGAAGTTTTCAGCAAGACTGGATGTATGGCAGCCAAAAATCCTGTAAAAGCTGCCCTCATGATGTATTTCTGGCAATACTTGGTGGCCCTTCTTAGCTAGAGTTCAACTACACACCACCCAGGTCTTTCTCCTACCAGGGAGTTTGGGATTTACAGCAGCAGCACCAGTGGAACTCCCTGCACACCTGCAGTGCTCTTCATGCCACAGCAATAAACAAAATAAGAGCTGTTAATCTCCAGGATTCTAACTTCTTCCTTTTCAAATCTCCCCCTGCTTTTGCCACAGCCAGGGCTGCTGCTGGTATCTGTAAACCACCATCCTCAGGCAGGGCGTTCTCAGTTTTGCATTGCCTTCCAGGACTTGGTTTCAGTTCCTGCAGGGAAAAGCTCTGCAGCTGTCCTAAAGCACAACTTTGTTCCCAGGGTGAGGGAAAGAGCAGCATTGTGGCTCCTTGTGTGCCACCACAGGCAGCTCTCATGGTCTCATCTCCTGCAGTGGAGGTTCGGAAATCATTCCCAGACAGACCTGCTGGGACATCTCACTGCTGCTGTAGACAGATTTCTGCTGTACCTACAGCTGTCTCTGACTCCTACAAGAATGGAAATTAGTTTATTTCCCAGAACAGACAGCAGAGAATTATAATTAGCAAGTGACTACCATTATTGTCTAACTGTATTCAACAATCACTTAATAAAAATACTCTATTTATTGAAAAGGCTTTGTCCTGTGATTTTTTTTTTTTAAATTTTATTTTTCAGTCCTAAGATCTGATGCCCTTCTTCAGTTTTAGTTCAGTTGCTGCCCTCATGGTAGTGATTACTGTCCTGACTGGCCACTTCCCTTGCTGCCTCATGAGGGACAAAGAGTCCCGCTCTTGTTCTTGCTTTTCCTCCTGCAGACTGCTGCCCTGGGCAGCTGGAAGGGATGGACAGGAGCAGTCTGAGGTGGGACAAGGCTGCTTGAGGAAACCAACTCCTCACTCCAGGTTAGGAGTGAAGATAAAACCAGGAGCTTTGCAGCTGGGGACCAGTAATAGTGCAGCAGGCTCATGCAAGAAGTGCTGCCTCCAGTTTCAAACAAATAGGATTAATTTGAGTATATATGCTTTTATTTTTCCTTCAAAGTGCCTGCAACGCCTTGCTTTATTTTGTGGTGTGCTAAACGGTAGCTCTGTCATCTAATGGAGGGTCAAATGTCCCTGTGTGCCTCACTGACCTGGCTGGTTAGCACAGGTGACACAACCCACACCCAGCACGACACGAAGAAATAAAATTGCTCACAGCCTGTCCTAGTTTCCATACCCACATTCCACAAGGTCAGGTTTCTCCCAAAGACATTTTCAGTAGTCTCCAGTGGTTCTGCTCCTGACAGAAATGACCCCCAGTTCCACTTGAAAGGCTGAAACCTTATCACAACCAAAATTTCCCAGAGCTTGGCGGGGGCCATAAATCCCTGCTTACTTTACTCAGTGGTAACACTGCTTTTAACACCTTTAGTACTATAAGGAGGGCAAGGGACTCTGAGCAACCTATTCCAGTTCAAGATGTTGAATTGAAGGGGGGTTGGGACTAGGTGATCCTTAAAGGTCCTTTCCAACCCAAACTACTCTGTAATTTCATGATTCAATTTCATATGAGCAAAAAATATGAGCTATTCCAAACCTTACTCTTTTTATTTCTTGCCCTCAGATTAGATGGAAATGTATGCCCTATATTTAAGATACAGTGTTGAATTTCTGCCTCTGCTATCACAATATTCCTGTCAGCTAAAGCATCTCTTGGCATGCTACAGCAATTATACATTTATCAGCGAAATCTGTTTCCAGTTGAGAGAAAAAATAGATTTTGCTTGAGAGCTTCTGAGTATTTTAAATAGCAGGGTGATTCCCTAGAATATACAGATGAGCAATTACCACCTTTAAATCATGCACTGTATGTTACTGTTCCCATGAATAATGTATAAGCCAGCCAGCATTATAAAATAAAATGGTGCTACATCATAATCTGCTCCAGGTGACCTAAAGATATTGGGATCCTTGGCAGAAGGGGAAAAACATAGCACAATCCTCACTCTGCCCATCACCAGAAGGTGTCCACAGCAAGGGGAGAGTCCTACCATTTAACCTGAGATTCTGCAGTGAAGAGGTCTGAGCTAGTGCTAGTAGCTGGACACTGCCTTTTATAATCACTGAAAAGAAATAGGCAATTTCAGGGTGCAATTTCTATGGTCAATTTAATGTTTTCTTTATAATGACATGGTGCAATGAATACCTGCTCTGAAAATGTGTTTTGAGAGAAGGCTCTGAGGAAAGGGCTTATCCTTCTTTTCCAGATAATTTTTTTTCCCTAAATTGCTTGCTTTCCTTTCTTTCCTCACTGACTTCAGGGAAACATCTTTGAACCAGTGGGTTAGGATTTGATTCTGGGTTCTGCCCTGTAGGGACCATCCAGACAAAGCTGTCAGCCACACAGGCTGGTTATAAAACCTTTGTCCTTTATTTCACACCTTTACTATTTCCCATAGATTGTATTAAACAAACAGAAAACCATAATTTCCTGAGGAACTAAATGGCTTTCCAGTTGGTAAATATACAGCTCATGGAAACCAGGTCTTATGTTGATCTGTCACGACCGGTGCACATGGATGTGGATCAGATCCTCAGCTGGTGTAAAGGGACACAGATCTCCCCACTTTGTGACCTGTACAGATATCCCCATGGCACAGATGTCCCCATTATGTGATCTGCACAGGTCTTCATAGGTATCCCCAAGTCCTGGCCTGCACAGATGTCCCCATATTGGGGTGTGACAGCAGTTCAGTCCTCCAGCAGCAGTGGGTTAAACGAGTCCTGCACATCAGCGTGATTTGGCACTGAGAGTTCTTGCTGATGTGAAATTCAAATCCCTTCAAGCAAACAGCTACCTCTTGCTTGTGGATGGAAAAGGGACAAATGGATTTCTAGAGAACAATATCCACTGACATTTACATCATTCAGCAAGCTAGCATTTCCTGATGTAATTATGGTAACGAGGAAAAGGAAAATCATCTTTTTCTTGGGTGAGGGTCAAAGGACCCTTATCAAGGAAAACACTGTCATAAAGAAAGTATTTTACAATCAAGTAGCCAATTATGCCAAAATGGAAATAAAAATGTTTAAATGACAGAATAACTAGAGCTGTAATAATTAGAGGTTTTAGTAGAAATACTGAAATGTGAAAATGTATGAAAAACTCAATGTGTAACAGATTAAAATAGTGCTATAGATCAGGTCAGATTAAAAAAATAACCTTTCCTGTTCAAACAATAGGTCTTTTTTGAATAGAAGGGAAAGTGTAGGTAACATGAAAGGTCAGGATTTTGGTGCAGTCTGAAAGAAATACTGGTAAAAATGCCCAGGTGCAAATACTGTTCTCCTAAAAACAGTGCCAAAGGAGTACCAAAGAAGAGGAAAAGGGTCTGGATACTCAAATGCTACAGAAAGTCCATTATCTCTGGTGCCAAAGACCAAATTTACAAGGACAGCTGATTGCATTTATCAAAATTACTTACTGACTCTTTCTGGAAACTCCAAGCTACTTAGTTTCTAGTAAAGCATACAAGCACGACTTGAATACTCTGTCATGACTTTCACTTTCATGTTCTTCTGCCTTCCCACTGCTCTGTTTTCATCTCATTAACTTGTATTTCCACATTGCTCTTCTCCAGACAGCCTTTCCAAGGACCATAGACTGGGTGCTCAAGCTGGGGTAGAATGTGAGGGACATCCAGTAAATTCAGTCTGCAGAAACCACCCATGGCACACAGACTCAGGTGCTCCACAAAACTGGTGTAAGCACCATGGTGAGAGTACATCAGCAGAGACCCCTTCTGAAAAAAAAAACAAGATACAACAACCTCTTCCCAGGTAATATGTTAAATTATTGACATTATGGATCAGGAAAAACGTCAAAATTAGTCTCAGGCAAACAGAGTAAAGAAGGTAATCTCAGGCAAAAGTCAAAATTTTCAGTTGATGGAGGGCTGTTTGTTTGTTTACGGTGAATTCTTACTTTTCTATCATGTACCCAGTTAAAACTGGGTAATTTCCAGTGCCATTTCCTGCATCTTCCATTTCTTAACACAATCCACGCAATCCACCATGGGAGTGTAACTGTTCAAGGTTTGACCAGTTGATACCATTGACGCTATTGATAGTATTGACTGCTGGCCTTAGCAGGGCTGTCCTGCACCACTCATTCAGCTCATTTGCCATGGACTGATGCCATCTGTGAGTGGAGGTGCTGCCACAGGAAACCTCAGTGTGGCTCTGTCTGTGCTTGTCTTCTCAAACAGCTCCAAGTCTAAATTTAGAGCACTGCCAGCTAGACACATAAAAGCTGGGATCAGTTTAATTAACATTCACACAACCCTGCTGCAGAGAGTCCCCTAATCGTGGCAGTGATGGGAATCACGTGCAGACAGCAAACACACAGATGTAAGAGGGATGTAAACCCTTCCCTCCTCTCAGTGTTGGCAGGATGGTACTTGCAGCCCCTCATGCATCCCTGATCCTACTCTAGGTGCTGCCTGTGGCTGGCAGTGCAGGAGTGTGAGTGACAGCTTTACCAGCCTCCTTCTCCATGGCTGCAGGGAGGGACAGGGTACAGCCCTGTGGGGCCTCTGTGGACACCACGGTGTGGGACCAGTCCCAGCAGTGACAGTGGCACTGCACTCTCTGTGAGACAAGAGAGCCAGGCTGGAGATGAAGGATGAAGCATCAGCACTGAGGAAGACCCCGGATTGGAAGGAAATTGTGTGTGTCTCCTCGAGGCCAAGCTTGGGATGCAGATACAGTGTGTTATCCATGGGCAGGATCATCCTCAGCAGCTGCTGACATTGGCCAGCCAGACTTTTCCTCGGGGCTGCAGCATCCTGTCAGAGTTAATAGCTGGGCTGATGGATGCACACAGGCAGGGACAGTGCTTTGGTAGGGCCATGCTGCTTGCATCACTTCAGCTCAGGTAACACAGAGCTCATCCCAAGGCATGATGTGGGGTTGGAGTGGTGAAATTTAGGTGAAAGTGTTAGGCAGGCTGGGCAGAAGGAGAGGGAAGGGTCACCCTGCTGCTGTTACTCCCTGCAGCTGATGTCTCCTGCAACAAGGACTGTATCTGCATGTTTACTGTTGGGATTTGTGATAGCTGAAGTAATCTGGTAATTCTGAATTGCCAAAGAAAAAGTGTTCATCTATCTCTGTGTAGTAAGGATTTTACACTAATAGCATGGCATTAGGCAATATGACACATGGGTAAAATTATTTTCCCTGTTTCATGTGCTCAGCCCAATTTTAAAACCATAATCAACCAAACAGAAAGACACGGAGGGGAAAAAGTGAATTAAAGAATTAATTCAGAGGGAGCACTTACACCAGGATTAGTGATTTAATTCAATGCAAGAATTACTGTAGGCATGCATAATTCAGAGTCAGCTCCGTACTTCTCCAACTCAGAAAGGAAAAAAGAAATTCCAATGCTTGTAGTCTGAAGAACTGCAGTGGGATGTTCTTAATTTTTGCACTCAAAATATCTGTACTACTTGGATTTCTCACAAGACTGGAAGCCAAATGAAGGACAGGATCTGTGATTTTCAAGATTTCAGAACAGGTCAATGGCCACCATTGTTATGGACCTGGTTTTCAGCAGTGAGTCCCATAGGTGCAGTGAGCAGCTCACAGAGAGAGCTGGGAATGACAATCTGTGGTGCTTTCAGTGTGGGCAGTGAGGACTTTGTGTGGCCATCTGGGAGACACATTATGGGCTGGCAGAAGTCCACAGACTCAACTACTTTAGAAACCACTGATGTAATTTGTAGCATAAATAGTGTTTTTCTGCAGCCTCGAAACCTTTCAGAAAATAAATAACACTTCATTTTATGGATACACCTTACAAATCTTTCCATCAGGCACATGAATTTGGGTTATACAAGATAGGCAGTAATAGCCCTTAAGGGAGCCATCACAACATTAAGTGACTTTTGACACCAAGAGAAGTTTTTATGCCAAAAATAGTAAGTTAAAGTAAGTAAATATTCATCATAGCAGACCTAAATTGATCTTTAACCTATGATATTTACTAGTAGCTGCTAAGAGAGTACCAGCTCAGCTATTAGACAGTAGAGTAAGTGCATGTCAGGAAGGGATGGAAAGTTTTCCTCCAATTTTAGCAATCTCTTTCCCCTGTACTCAGAAGATTCAGTCTTTGGAGAGTTGTGGTCCTGAAGTTGCCATCACTTCCAAGTGTGACACTGCTATGTCAGCACTGGGGTTTTAATCCATACTGCCAGGCTGCCTCTAATTTTGGATCTAGAAATTTTATTTTCTGTCTGCCCCAATACACAAGCAGAGGGAGAGAATTTTTAATACCAATTACAAAGGAAAATATCATTGTTTAACAGCTTGACTAAAAGTCCTCTGCAAATGCCAAAAGATCTCGCAAGATCAGGGGAATTTTTATGTTGTTCAGAATTTTATGTAGAAGAAAGTAAAAAAGAGGCTCTGAAGGGAAATGCTGCTAATCTACTTAAAACTGCACATTTTTTCTAAATGCAGGACCTTTAGTATTTTCTTCCTTTCAGTTTAGTTATTGATTTAATTTTTAAAAACTGTGAAAGCAGAGGCTGAAGGAAATTTGAAAACATTTTCCTTCAAAAATAAAAGAAAATAGCTGCTAATATCTAGCTCTGGTGAAGAACTTCAGAGGCAGAGATTTAAATCTCATTGCTTCATTCCCAGAAGAGTCTTAAATACCTCCCTATTTTTATTTGTCTGACTCGAGTTAAGTACAAGGCTGCTCAGTCTTCTTATGGAGCATGGCTAAAGAAGGATAATAGTAATGTCCTGGCACCTCACCTGGGATGTGAGATCAGCTTTAGACAGCAGTGGTTCAAATACCCGTTTCCACCTACCAAGAAAATGCCTTCAGCACAAGAGGCTGGGTGAACACACCTTCCTGGGCAAGGGCAATGAGAGCCATGATCATGTAGGCAAGACACTCAGTGGGGAACCCAGGGCTTTTCATCAACTTCACTTGTTCTGTCCTTGAATATAAAAACAAGTATTTCAGGATACGAAATGCCACATGTTGGTGCTCCCAAAACTAAATACAACTTGCTGATAATTTGGTGAATTACATTTCCCTTACATCCAGTGTCACAACTTGAAGTAGAGCAGTGACTTTATACCTAAAGAAATAATTATGGTCATGAACTTTATGTCATTCACCTGGCCTGCAGTGGCACACATGATACAGCCAGGTCAGCTCCATTATCAGCCCAGCAACAGCGCCTTGGTGAGACATGGTTGATTCCTTCTAGCCCAAAATGCTCCTTAGAGGCCATGGAGCAAGGAGCATGCACCAAGTCCAAGGTGCTCTCCTCAGCCCTCATCCAGCCTCAGGTCTGATGGGGAGCTCAATTTCAAGAGAAACCTTTGCATAGCAGAAAAATGTCTCCAGAGTAAAAAGAGCAGTTATTTTCACAAATATAAATCCATCGAAACATAGACTGCAAGCTGTTGCTCTAAAACACAAATACATTTTCCAGGACTTGAAAGCACAAATTCACCTGCTCTCCTTGTCTATGCTAAATTCTTTGTGGGAAATCTTATGCAAATCCTTAGGTTCTCTCCACATGACACCACACTGGATGTGGGAACACACCAGAAAAACACAAACCCCAAGGCTTTAGATAACACGCAGGTTCAGTTGTATTTTCACATGCTTTTGTGAATCAGAATTCACAGGTGATTTTCTTGGAAAATTTTGGGAGGAAAATGCCCCTGAGGACATCTTGATTCACAGTAATCACAACAGGTTTTCTTGGTGACCAAAATCTCTGGTCTGGCTGGTGCAGGCACCATTTTGGTCCCTTGTAACAAAATTCGAAAGGAAGTCCTTGAGACTGACTTTCTTTCCACTTAAAGGAATATCATCCTTTTGGCCTTTTGCCTGGAAAATGGGATTTCTTCTGTTTCTCTGCTCCAAGCCATTGCTTCAAAGGTTTGCCAATCCCTAAGTTTATAGGAAGGAAAGCTACTGAGAAATGGTCAGGCTGAGGATGAGGTTTCATGCAGAAAAGGAACCCCCAGACTCCACCACAGCAGTAAGTTTTGTGGCCTAGTGAGAGGAATATCCCCTCCTTTTAATTTGATCTGGTCAAGTGATTTCTCAAAAGTGGAACAGCTATAAATGGCTGCTCTGTATTTTTCAAAAAGGAATCCATAAAAAGGAATATGCAAACCTCAACTCATTTTTAATGCTGTCTTTAATAAGTACTGAATGTTCTCAGAACTCCAGGGGAAGCAGAAGGAGTGGTATATGCAGCCTATTTTTAGACTCTCAAACGTTACTTCCAGTTCATCCACTAATGTATTACCAATTTCTGAATGGTAGAACAGCCAATGAACTCATCAAATTTCTCGATGCCTATCTAAAATTCAGTAATTGTCTTCAGCCATCTGAATTTTCACCATCATCATTAGTCTGGCTGTGCTGAACCTTCCCACCATTTGAGCCAACCTGCCTCTGCCACACTGTTCAAATGCCTTGCAACCCACAACACACAAAGCTCTGATGTGGTGGCAGCCGCATAAATCATTCTCATTTCCCAGGTCCATCCTGGAGAGGGCAACTGCTCCTCTCACATTCAACCTTTCTGTTTCAAAGGAGGAGATTAAAGGATTACAGGCAATGTTTTCAAAACCCACATTTCAAATGTGTGAGTACTGACAGGCACACATTGTGAAACTCTGTGGTCCAGTTGATACTCAGTACAAAATTTCCTACCACCAGTTCTAAAATAAATTTGTCTGCCATGGGTAGAAAGGAAGTTCTTTGTCAGGTTAATAGATGATTAACAGCAAGAAACCAGAGATTACTAAAAAACAGATTTCTGGCAGGGTGCATGAGGTTCTATACTGGGACCATTCCATGTATTCTGTACATACCTGCACCAGGCATTTTTGTATGGCTGTGACACAGTTCAATGTGCTTTTGGAAAAGGAGTCACAATTTGTGCTACACAGCCTGAAGATAACACAAAATAAATCAAGATAGTCTAACCTAAAACTGTCTGCAAAAATTGTCACCAGAACACTAAATAAGTGGGCAATAAGCTTGCAGGTGAAATTGAGTGCAAATAAAAGCATAGTTAAACTCAAGGAGAAAATTATTGTGACTGCAGCGTCCCCATCCACAGCCTCTGAGTCAGAGAGGATCCTTGATATCAATGTGGCTTGCTGTCTGGAAATGTGACTCAGTGCTCAGAGAAAGACAAGTAAACCAGGAGACCTGGTCAGCAGTATGGCTGCTGCAGTAGAGTAAAACTTGTTGGTATCTTTGGATTTAATATATTTCATTAGTCTAGGTAGAGTAGGTAGAGGTAGCAGATGAGTGTTCAGGATGCAATGTTCAGCCTTTTCTGCATCTCAGGGAGAGAGAAGGAAATGGGAAATATGATTATACCACCTTATAAAAGCATATAAATGCATCTCCAATATTGCTTGGGGTGTCAGTCATCCCAGCTTTAAAATATGATAAATTTGAAAACTACAGAGATAAGGTATATAGAAAACCTTCTTTTGAGGCAGAAAAATATGGTTTTAGATTCTTCAGCATGCAGAGAGGAGATTAGACATAGGACTCTGCACAGACAAGAGCTGGTGCTACAGTGATAGGGAAAAATAATAGGGAAAAGCAATAAGGAAAAACAATTGATTTTCCACACAATACAAGGACTTTGAATATCTAATATGATTACTGGGCAGTAGGCTTTAAACAAACAAATGGAAGTGGTTTTTTATGCAATATTTAGGTGCATTTTCAGATTTTTTGGAACAGTTTAGCACTATTATGTGGGAGAGGGAATCCAGAACACAAAAAAATTGTAGGGATGTGGAAAGATCAAAATATAGGTACCACATTTAAAAGTCAGTAGGTAGAAGAGGGAGCAAACCTCAAAATGCCCTTGTGTGCACAGGATATTTAGCAAACTGGTGAAAAAATTAAACCTGTGAAAGCCCTTGTTCTTTCAATTAGCTGTATGACTGCGAAGAGTTAAAACCTGCTCTGATATGATATAAAGCTTAGCAAATCTTCCGACTAAATTATGTCCTATTTTAAAATCCCGAATTTGGTGCATTTTTAAGCTCTTTTCTCTGTGCCAAACCAGTCAGTAATTGCTAGTTTTAGACACAAAACTCCATAATCCATGGACTAATCATAAACAAGCACACATCCCCAGACACCTTTTGCCTTGTTCCTCTCGCTGCTACAGTTGCATTTCTCCCTCCCCTGATCCATACATCTCAGCAGCCACCGGCTTAGCCACAGAAGATCTTATTTCTTGTGATCCTGGCTCTTTATTGGCTCCAGCTCAGGGTTCATTTGCAGAGTTATGTCCTGTACAAATTTGTTTTTTCCAACTTTTTTGCCAGGTGACTATCAGATAAGAGTTTGTGACACAAAGACCGAACACAGTGGCACAAGGATGCCTTGGATATTTAAGGGGTTTTGCCCTCAGAATTATGTCAGCCTGAGGATTAAAGAAATTGCACGTTCAGCTGACAGAGCCGTGCCAGGAGATGGCCTTGGAGAGACACAGAAATCTTCACGGCAGTTTGCCAGGAGAGCTTTTGTTGTTCCCCTAAACCCTATAAACCCCACTGGGAAAACAACTCCTTCAGCAGCACAAAATGTGCAAAAGGGCATTTGCCACTCAAATGTAGTCATTGGGCTGAGGTCTCCTCTGGCTACAGCTCAAGGCAAAGGGTGTATGTGGGCAGAGAGGAGAGGTCGTGGGAGCTAAATAGAGCTCATTCAGCAGGGGCAGAGATCAAAGGCAGTTACCCAAGCTGATCTGCCAGAGCTGATGCACAGTGAATGGGTCCTTGGCAGCTCCTCTCTTCCCCAGCAACTTTGGAGCGGCTTTTAACTAAACACAGCACAGGGTAGAGCAGAGGCTGAGCATGGGACCTCATTTTGATGCAGTGTTGAAGGGAAATATTGCACTCCACTTCCACTCCCTCACCCCAGCTGCTTTGTGCCTGATACTGGCAGGCTATTTGTCCAGGCTGCAGAGATGATGTTTCTTGCAGCACTTGCCAAATTCATCATTATGACATTGCAGAGAAATTTCCTTTTTCCACATAACTCAAGTCACAGCAGTCCTGGGAGCATGTTTTTACTCAGATCAAAGCTCCAGAACTCTGCAAGAATGACCCGACAGAGCTGTGCCAGGACTGGGTGCTGGTCACTCACCCACAAGGGACATAAGCTGTTGCAGCACCCATGGGGTCCCTGGCAGCTGCCTGTCCCCATGTATCGTGTGCTCCTTAGCAGCCCAGTCAGGGGTGACCAGGGGTGGTTTTGCAAATGTCTCGTGAGTTGAGCTATGGAGGGTTTCGAAAGGGTCTGTGTTATACCTTGTTTTTGCAAAAGCTTGGCCTTAACTTGCCAGTTTCCTCCCCTGCCCAGCACAGCATCCCATGTGTCCTCTGCTGCAGGAGCTGTGAGCCATGAGGTGCTGGGTGTTTGGGCTGCTCCAGCTGGGGCAGCAGTGAGGTGGTGGTCATAATTATGCAGCCCCCCTGTAGCACCACAGAGGGGTGAGCTTGAAAGCTTCTTACCCATGAAGCTGTTTGTGCCCCCAGGTCTGCAGGGTGACATCCCCTTCATTTCACATTGCAGCTCATGAAACTGTAGGTCAGAGAAGCATCAGTTCAAATATCTGCCTTTAATTCCTCTAAACACAGGACTCCAAAATTTTCACTACAAAGCAACACCTTCGTATTACATTTTTTGTGTGGTTTTTTTTAAACTGCCCACAGGAGAGGAGTGTGAAACACATTCCCAGATCAGGCTGTCTGTAAAAATTACTTTTTGTAATGACTTTTCCATCCCATGCAATCTGGACAGAATTTTGAGTATGCACTCAACTTACAAGTCTAATATAAAAGACTAGAAGAAAACCAAAATAATATGTTGTTTGCTAGGACATAAATTCAAAGGTTTTAAATTTTTTTATCAAAGAACATACAAGACTAACTCATAGCATTTACCTTTTCCCAGCTATAACAGACTTACATGATCGCAAACACCAAGAAGTCCCATGGGGTTTTTCCTGTTTTAAACAATATGTGAAGAGAGAATATGTAAAGGTGAGAGAAGTTATTCCAACTTGTAAGTTGGGAAGAGAAATACTAAGAGACAAGGTGCCAAATAAAGTCTGAAAAATAAAGAAGAGGAAAGGAAGAGAGTGTGCTGCATCCCTTAGAAACATCAATGCAATGCTAGCCTGGAAAAAAGGGAGGACAGGAGAAACACAAATTATGCTAAGAAATAAAAAAGGCAGCCTCAAATGCAGACAGTAGGTAGGAGATCCTTATTACAGTCTACAGTTATGAGAGAAAAATTATAGTAATTTCACAATTATAAGCCGCACTGAGCATAAGCCGCATCTCCGGGTGCCAGTAACTTTTTGTTCTTTGTCCATATATAAGCCACACCTTACAATACAGAGTGTGATAAAAGGTATCTATTCTATCACCATCTGTTGAGGGTGGGGCAGTGATCCTTATCTCCGTGGGAGATATTCTGCTAATGGGCCATCCATTGAAACCAGGTGGGGCATTGTTCTTTATCTTTTCACAACCCATCCTTCCTCCAGAGAGTCATTTTCTGCTAATGGCCATTGAGTCCCACTGTGTGACTGATAAAATTACTGCATCCCATTGGAAGTTGCTCCAGCCAGGGGGAAGAGCCCAACATTTCTTACCAAGATAAAAACAGAGGTTTTGGGACACTAAGGGAGCCCCTTTCTCCACTGGACTCCGGAGGAAAACCGGATTTCTCCACATCACCACTGGACCTCCAGAGGGAAACTGCACCTTGTACAGGAGCACTGCTTCAACTGAATCACATCTGTCACTGCAGGAGGATGCAGCCACCATTTAATGGGACTGCTACCAACACCCTGCCTGACGGGGTGTCAGGTTGTACTCTGACTTTGTCAGGGTTTGGAGTTTGTTTCTTTGTAGTACTGCATTTCTATTTTAATTTCCCTAGTAAAGAACTGTTATTCCTAATTGCCATATTTTTGCCTGAAAGCCCCTTGATTTCAAAATTATAATAATTTGGAGGGAGGGAGTTTACATTCTCCATTTCAAAGAGAAGTTCCTGCATTTCCAGCAGACACCTGTCCTCCAAACTAAAACAGCAAATTTTCGTTCTTTGTCCGTATATAAGCCACATCTGATTATAAGCTGCACTTTGGGTTTGGACCAAAATTTTAGTGAAAATGATGCGGCTTATAATCATGAAATTACTGCACCTATCCACTGGAAAAAGTTTGAGGAGGGCATAGCTACAATATTAAATTCCTTCAACTGCACCCTATTTGGTTTACTCTTTCACTAATTAAAATTGTTCCACTAAGCCTAGTGCACCAAACTCCTTCTCTAGAAGGTTAGCTTGAACTCTCCTCAACCTGGGACCACAGATTAACAAAATCCCTCCGAAAATGAGTTTGCCTCTTTGCTGCTTTGGACAGACAGGTAAGCTTTTGGAGGAATTTTATGCTCTTATTCACATCTTAATGTCTTCCCTGTAGTAATTAATTAAGGGTGGACAGAACTGGCACAGCTGCACTCTCAGGAAACTGGTGGGTCTGGATATAAATGCTGGCATATGCATGCATGTGAGAGGGTGAGGAGCTGGAAACACTGTGAAGAAATTAATGGTCCTTAAGACTTCAGACCTCACCTTGGATCCATTAGATAAATTAGCTATAGAAAGGGGGATGATATGAGCTGTTTCCAATACCCCAGGGTATCCTCTAGTGTCACAGGAGTGGCTGCCAGGGCAGCATGCAACCAGGCTGCTCTTCAAACTTCTACAAGCAAACCACTCATCACTGCAAGTGGTGATGGGCTTGATTTCACTTGGCTTGTGTGGAGAGCTCAGTTTTGAGAGCAGGGAATCACACCAGTGATTTATAAAAATAAGGGATAAATCTCAGCAGTAAAGATCTAAAAGGAGAAATGAAGACATCAGAGCAGTCACCCAGCAGATGTCCCTGCAGAGGAAGCACAGTTACTTTCTCACTAAGCTTCACACCCCAGCAGACAGTGGAGAGGCAGCTGCATGACAAAATGCTGTGTTCATAAAATCTTTGCTGTCTGGGAGAACACATAAATAAAACAAAATGTAGTCAAGCCTCAGGTCAAATTTATGTGTGTTTGTTATCAAGGTCATGCTCTCTAGGGCAAAGACTTTCCAAATACTCTAATCCCTCCAAAAATGGAGTAGAATAGAAGGGAATGGAATAGAATAGAACAGAATAATATAGCATATCATAGAATACAATAGATCAGTAAAAACAATTGGCAACAATCCACCCTCTAATCCACCTGCCCAGTCACTTCAGGGCTGACCAAAAGTTAAAGCATGTTATTAAGGGCATTATCCAAATGCATCTTAAACACTGACAGGCTTGGGACATCAACCACCACAAAAAGATACCTATTCCAGTGTTCGACCACACTCTTGGTCAAGAAATGCTTCCTAATTCAAGTCTGAGCATCCCTGATGAAGGTTTGAGCCATCTACTGCCCCTCAAGAGAGTAAATACCTCCCAGTTTGGTATCATCAACAAAATTGCTAATGGTGTATTCAACTCCTGCCTCTAGATCATTAATAAATGCATTAAACAGGACTGGTCCTGGAGCTGAGCCCCGAGGTACAGCACTGGTGGCTGTCCCAGATGAAGCTCCATTCACTACAACTATTTGAGCTCTGGAATGCACTCAGCACACTGTGAATCCACTCATCCCATGACTGGACAACTTGTCCAAAAGGATGCTGTGAGAGACACTATCAAAAGCCTTACTAAAAATCCAGAAAACTACATCCATTGTCTTCCCTTTGTCTGATAGGTGGGTTTCCTTATTGCAATTATGAAATCAGTAAAACAGTTTTCCCTTTGTGAAACTGTGTTGACTGTCCCTGATCATAGCATTGTTCTTTCAATGCCTTTCAGTAGCACCCAAAATTATCTTCTCCATATTTTTTGCTAGAACTGAGGTTAGACTAGTAGGTCTGTAGCTCCCTAGGTCTTCTCTTAGTAGATCAGAATAACACTGGCTAGCTTTGAGTCAGCAGGGACTTTCCCAGACTCCCAAGACCTTTGGCAGATGCCTGAGAGCAGTCCTAACATAACATTCATTAAGACTTTCAGTATCTGAGATGAATCCCATCAGGCTGACTGGACTTGTGAACATTCAGCTGAGTCTTATATTTATATACACATACTGAAATTTTGATATATATATGTATAACTAGTGTGGGTAGGTGTATATATAAATAACACTTATCTATTGAAACACATATACAAGAAATTATGGAAGCTAGGATCCAAGACTGATCCTTGGGTCTGTGTTACTTAAGGAAAGAATAGTTGAAGCCATTAAAAATTCATTACCAGAGGTACACAGGTAGGCAGAATGAGCTTCCACCAAGGAGAACTGTTTCATGAAAGTAAGAATTTGAGATGACCTCTAGCTAGATGCCATCCTAATGATGCTGAGGCTGTATATGTGTTATTAATGAAAAATACCTGCTGCAAAAACTCTAGAGTGAGAATTTGAGTGTTAAATTATGCAAGTGGAAAGGACTTGGTTAACCATTTTTCTGGCCGAGGAACAGATCCTGATAATGAGGAGAATTTCAGGTAGAAAACTATAGAATTTAACTTGTGACTTACCTTCTCATCTTCTACTGTGTAAATGAACAATGCAGCCTGAGGCTGCAGACAGGCTAAACACAGCCTTAGAAATGAGCCCTGAGCAGGTCCAAAGGGGGAGTCTTCTGACAGAGCGTGCATGCCTGCAACTGAAATTCTTGCATCTGCTGTCTCAAATGTCAGCAGTGAGAAATGGAAATTGGCTTGTCCCAGGTCAATATGCTCCACAGAGCAGTGAGTCATCCATATATGGTCCGCTTTTTCCCCATCAGCTACAAAGGAGGGGGGAGACCAGAGCAGGAATACTAGCTCAGACTTGTGTGTCTAGAGAGGAGAGCTTCCAGAAAAATATCTGTTGAGAACACTTGAGTGTTAACAGAGTGAGTAATTGCCATTGAAACATCTTCCACTAATCTGCTGCAAGTATGGAGCTCACAGAGATGTAAAATAAGACACAGAGTTTCAGAGGCACAGTTTCTACAGGGAAAATGCCTACTTGGAGTGAGGTGGTCCATACCAGTCACATGCTGTCCTCATATTTGTGTTCACCTGAAGGTGCAGGGTCAAAGCTGAAGGAAGAGATTAACGTCAGCTTCAGGTAGAAGAGTAGGCATATTCATGCATCCTACTGGCTTGTAGGATCACACCACTTGATCTCTGCTCTCTTTCAGGATTGGTTTTAAGCTCTGTTCCTTTGAATCCCTTTCAGGTTAATTCTCATGGCTAAGCATGGCTACTTATTTATCCCCAGAAGTACATGGAGACCTCACTGGAGCACCCACCAGCACAAACTCATAGGGTGAGCATCCCCACTTCACACACAACTCACAGCAGCCTGCTGCAAATCTGTGCCTCCTTCTTGCTCAGAAGGTGACTTTTTGTATGCTGAAAAATTCATGTTTAGTTTTCAGCTGCTGTGATCACACTCAACATCTTAGGATCTCTTTGAGCTTTTTTTCTCAGCTAATGACAGCAGTACAAAAGGGATTATGTCAGTGAGGCTGATTTCTGTACATTTACCCCACTGATGTCAGTGGGGCTCTATGGATACAGTGCACATCCAGAGCTCCCACTGAATGTGAAATAACTCAGGAATACAAAAGTACATATACTCCCCAACAACCTCCCCAGCTCAGGCCTCTGAGCAAGGAGGGCCAGCAGCAGCAAGTGATGAAAGCCCCCCTCGTGCTGTTCTCCTCAGCCTCTGCATTTTGCTCTGCAGTGTTGCAGCAGGTGTTAAGATCTCAAGCCATATATTTTTCCTTTCCTATATAGACTGGAAAATAATGAGCATGAAATATGTATGTATTCAATAAGAGTTTCTTCCTTCTAAGATCTCTCTCTGGATCAGTTTAGTGGAGCTTTTAGCATTACAGTGACTTTAATTTCTTTCCCTGAAAATTCCTGAGGTGGGATTTGCAGATTTTAGACCTGGTTTGGGCGTACATTTTAACTGATGCAGGCAGCTGTTAAAAATCAGCACACATAAGCATATCCTAAGCATGCAAAAGAGAAAAGAAAACTTTGATTTCTCCACTCTTTTTCCTTGATTACAGCTGAATGTTCATCAGTCTCCATAGTTACCTATTTACTATGGATAGAGCAGCCTCACGGAAATATTGCATTGCTGTTGGACACAACCTGAGATTTATTACTGTGAATTTCACACTTCAGGTAAGAGGTGTTAATAGGGTGCTGGTTCACCTGCAATGAATAGTAAAATAAGCTCATCTTAGATCTTTTGAAATGTTTCAAATTCCCATTTCTATAAGTGTTTTTTTTTCAGCTCCACCTCGGCAGATTTCTTGCAAAGATATTCTAAAACAGACAAAGTTTATGAATGGATGATGAAAAGCACAGCCAAAGCATTTGTTTTATGGGGATAGATAAAATTATCTTTCCTAATTTATTCAAGCTATAGACATTGTTTGAAGATTCTTTAAAGCCACTGTGCTAGCATCATAACATCATTAATTATTCTGCAAATACTAGATCAAATAAGTTACAAAAATTATTAACTCCAAAACTTAGAGTGTCTAATTCACCTCTTTAAAAGCCACCTGCAGGAGTCTCAATTATTAAATATCTGGTAAATTCAAAGTCTCCATAGACAGATGCAATTTTTCCACTAACCTATTGTTAGAAAAGCCAGTAGCACAATCCTTTATTTTTAAATGCACCTTGACTCCTCTTCCCGTCTTTCTTACCATAATTCTCTGATAAATTGTCAAAGAATTACTACTAATTATATCCATAACTAATAAACTACCTAACAGTGGTCAAATACTGCTTATGTGACTCCAGTGCTGCTGCTGAGGACACGTAAGTGTGAGAGGGGGTGTAAATCAACTTTTCACATCTACAGGGGCTGATGGTGTTGCTTTTTTAGTATAACTGTGCCTTTTCTCATAGCTGCGTGAGAAAAGTAATGAATTTGATTTAGCACTTGCCTCACTTGCAGCTTTGCCATGCTGTGAATGTGCAGGAGCACTTTCAAAGGAATGTTTGTGCTGGGAACAATAAAACTAATCCGTTTTTTCTGTGCATGGTGCAAGGCTCCCACTACCTCCCTGCTGAAGGGAGATCAGTCTTTACTTGTCCATGCCAGAAAGGTGTTTCAAGGGCAGCATTCCTGTCCCTATCACCTTCAGGGTGCCCTGGTCAGGGTATCCCACACCGTCTCAAATCCCATCAAAGACAAGCCAGTTCTAATTTATTCATACTGTTGTATCCATGGCAAGTGTGCATCTGCAGTCCAGCCATTTATAACATCCTGTGTTTAGTGCAGAAGGAGCTTCTTCCCCAAAGGGGAAGATCTGAGTATTCCTGCAGCCCCTGTGGCACCTGAGCATGCCTTTTATGATGCCTGCATACCCTCCTCCATGCCTCCTGAGCGCCTCCTGCCTGACTGGCTTCTGAAACTACAGTAATTTCACGAATACAAGCCGCACCATTTTGACCAAAATTTTGGTGGAAACCCGGAAGTGCAGCTAGTACTCCGGGGCGGTTAATATATGAACAATATTCTAAAAGCTGCCAACACGGAAGTGAGAGCCCGCAGCAGCCCCAAGCCAAGCTGGAGCCCAGCCAGCCCTGGCAGAGGTGGGAAAACTTGGCAGAGGCGGGGCCAGCAGTGTGGGGGGCGGGTGGCAGAGCCCGAGCCAGCAGTGCGGGGAAGCCCGGCGGTGCAGGGGAGCCCGGCAGAAGCGGGGCTAGCAGCACAGGGGAGCCCAGGAGAACCAGGGCCAGCAGCGTGGGGCAGCCCGGCGGCGTGGGGGCAGCAGTGCTGGCCAGGGTGAGCAAACGCGGTGGCGGTGCAGACAGTGGGGGTGGGCGGGGTGAGCGAGCCTGGCAGTGGCAGCGGCAGCACTGCCCGGCCAGCCTCGAACGGCCCCGCCGAGCCATAGCGCCGAGCTGGGCCACCCAGCCCCGTTGGCAACCATGAGCGGGCCGAGCCTGCCTGGCCCCGCCCCGAGCCAGTAAACCCCGCTATGCTGCGATCCTGTTACTAATTGGCAACTTTGTGAAAGTTGCACACGGATCCTCGCTACGAACGAAAGTGCGGCTAATATTCGGGTGCGGCTTTTTTATTGACAAAGACATCAACGTTGTCAACACACCGGAAGTGCGGCTTATACTCCATGCGGCTTGTATTCATGAAATTACTGTACTTGGTTATAGCTGAGCCTGTCTGTCAAGACTGAGTAGCCACTACTTTTCTTCTGCTTCTCCCCACCTCCCCATCACAGCACAACTGAATGAGAGCTACTCCAAGTGCCTGATGCACTGACTGTAAATGGCTGGGATGCACTGAAAGGCAGCCACATTCCTCTCTCCTGCAAATGTGAGCTGCCAGAGGGCTGGAAGCACTTCCTCTTGTTAACTCTCTTCCTCTGCACACCCCCCTTGCCAACGGGGGTAGAAAGTGACGCACCAAGTAGCTACTCTTTAGCTACTCTAAAACATCAGTAGCAGGCCGAGAGGATGTTGTGGGATTTCACCCCAGGATGATACATCAGGCAAGTTCACATTAAAAAAGGCAAGGAATCATACATAGAAATTATCCCCCATGCTTTACACTGCACTCACTGCCGTCAGTGGGAACTCTTCCATGCTCTGCATAGAGCCAGAAGTGCTGGCAGCAATGATGGTGACAAGAAGGGTCTGCACCCTGTGCCATTTCAATGGGGGTTGCCAAAGTGTAGCTTAAGGAGGCTGCAGGTATCCTTCATTTCCATTTGTTGCTCCAGTGCTGTCACACATCCAGAGTGATCACTGCGAATCTGTATGATCTAAAGAATCTCAGCCTGCAGTAAAATAGGACTTGAAAGAAAAAGATTAAAACGATTAGGGAAACCCCTACATACTCATGTATAAGAAAAAAATTCTGGGGACAAATAGTATGTCTATTAAACAAGTAAAGTAATTTCACGAATACAAGCCGCACCAATTTGACCAAAATTTTGGTGGAAACCCGGAAGTGCGGCTAATATTCGAGGGTGGTTAATACATGAACAATATTCTAAAAGCTACCAACACGAAAGTGAGAGCCCACAGCAGCCCCAAGCCAAGCTGGAGCCCGGCCGGCCCCGGCTGAGGTGGGAAAGCCTGGCAGAGGCGGGGCCAGCAGTTTGGGGGGCGGGCGGCAGAGCCTGAGCCAGCAGGGCGGGGCAGGGGGGGGTGGCAGAGCCCGGGCCAGCAGGGCGGGGGAGCCCGGGAGAACTGGGGCTAGCAGTGCAGGGGAGCATGGTAGAAGCAGGAAGCCCGGCGGGTGGGGCTGCCTGGCAGCGGGGGAAGCCCAGCAGAATCGGGGCCAGCAGCGTGGGGGAGCCCGGCGGTGCGGGGGCCTGCAGTGCTGGCCAGGGCGAGCAAACGCGGCAGCGAGGCGGTGCTGATGGGAGAGGGGGGCCAGTGAGCCCGGCGGCGGCAGCCCTCCGGCCGGGCGAGCAAACGCAGCAACGGGGCGGTGCTGACGGGAGAGGGGGGGCCAGTGAGCCTGGTGGCGGCTGCAGCACCACCCAGCCGGCCCCGTCGGCAACCATGAGCGGGCCGAGCCTTCCTGGCCCCGCCCCGAGCCAGTAAACCCTGCTATGCCGCGATCCTGTTACTAATTGGCCAATTTGTGAAAGCTGCGCACGGATTCTCGCGACGAACGAAAGTGCGGCTAATATTCGGGGTGCGGCTTATCTATTGACAAAGACAGCAACATTGTCGAGGCACCGGAAGTGCGGCTTATACTCCGTGCGACTTGTATTCGTGAAACTACTGTATATCTATTGAAATAGTATATCTATTGAAAACGGGGAAAAGAATAGGCAAGGATTCTGAAGTTTTACATCCTGGATGGGCATGAATTCAGGTCAGATCAGAGGGGCCTGAAATAACCCACATTTTATGAATAAAGCAAGGAAGTAGACTCTGAGCAAGACACAGGAACACAGGAAGCTCCCCACAGAAGGGAAACATGTCCATGTTTCCCCCTATGGGATGTGAGATATTCCTCCCTTGAACTGCCACTGTAACCTGGCATTTACAGCAGAAAGAGATTTGTGTCTGAGGAATTTGAATTTCACAGAACCAGGGGGACAAATGACCCTGCACTTGGATGAAAGCTGTTTTCCTCAGCTGCCTGTCTGTCAAGTGCAGAAGGCAGCAAACAGAAGAGGAGACGTGATGGTTGCTGCAAGGCACAACCCAGCCTCTCTGTGAGCAGTTACAGCAAGTTCATCTCTCTGGAGTTGCTCCTGTTGAGTTTCACATTTTGCAGACATTTTTGTTATGAAAATTCCTTTATTACCATCCCATCTTCATTCTAGTTTGACAGGACTCATCTAGCTTGTTTCATTGAGGAAAAGTTTTCATTAGAAAACTGTACTTGTCATTAACTCCCCATAAAATATTGACACTTGAACCGATCTCCCTTGGGGAAATGGGATTAGGTCACACAACATCCAAAGCCACAAACAGGTTTAAGTGCAAACACTCCGTGTCTACCTGGATCAGTGGTACCCTCTATATATTACCAGGGTCTTTAATTTCTCTTCAAACTTTGTATGCTCAAAGCATTTATTACTGAGCAGAAGTCAGACTTATAAGGCATTCAAACATTCACACAGATCTGTAATGTCTGGAGTTAAATCCTGCTTCCATTTTGACCCAGCAAAACTGCTGAGAGTACAGAAAGGCGTGAATGCAAATGAAGACATCATTTGACTCAAAACAATTTGTGTGTCTTGACAGCCAAGGACCAAACACAGCACAGACATTGCCCCAGATAGCTCATAGTCTACAAAGGCAAATAAACAAAACCAGCCAGAAACAGCTGGCGAGAGGGAAATAAAAGTTTTCCCATGCATTTTAGAAAAGGTCAAGGCCAGTGGAATTGCCTGCATATCAGCTTAAGCCAACTTTTTCAGTTATGGATCATTCTTGCTCTTATTTGGGATTATGTTCCCAAACGTGACAGCTAAGAAGGACTTTAAAATCCCAAATGGAAATGCAGTAATGTGCTATCTGAAGATCACTCATTGTGAGCCCAAAATGCACAGTCTGTGGGTCCAGTGGCTCTGGATTCCACCTGCCAAGAGGATCCAGCTCCTCCTGCATCTGTTCACAGGCAGCAGTAATTTCACCCGGGACCACAAGGTTTTAGTCATGCCAACACAAAACAATTTAGAAGGAAAATGGCTCAGACAACTGGTTTGATCCTCCTTTCATACAGACAGAATTTTCACATGGAAATATTTCTGAAAAGTCAACTGTGACACAAACAGCGGCTGCAGATACTACGACTGAAAACTAAAGGCCAGAAAAGGTGTCCCACATAAAGATCACTATTGAATTCAGTCTCTGTATATAAATGAAACACATCTGTTGGCTATGTATATTATGAAAATTATCATGCTAGATTGAAATCCTCTGAAGAATGTCACTGAACTAATTCCACAGACTTTCTTCATAGACATTTTAGAAGGGACTGCAAGGCCAGGAGAAGAAAGGAAGAAGAAAAGGAGAGGAAAACAGAAACACACAAGACAAAGGCAAATCTGTGTGTATCTATGAAATAAAGAAAGATCTCACCCTTATAATCAACTCTGGTAGCCAGATGATGCCCAAGGTCAGTCTGAGGAGTCAGTCAGCATTTTGGATTTAGAGGGTCTCCTTTGCAAGGACGACCTGGGGAGGTATTTATTTGCTACAATACTGTTGAATTATGAGGAGCAGATATAGAGACTCCCTATTCCTGCATACCTGGCAACTCCCATTACCCACTTTTTTATTAGAGGTACCAAGAATACTGTGTTGTAGGGGGTGGTTTACTGGAGTGGGAGGAGAAGGCAGGGGCAACATTGACCCTTCCCAGGGCAGTCCAGGGCTGTCTGGGTGCATGACAGGACCTGTGCAACCCCCCTTCACATTGCTGCAGCCACAGCCAGTCCTGAAACAGGGCCACACACTCTCTTTTGGCTTTCCAAATGACCCATGTTTGGGGCAGGTTCCCATCGCTTCAGCTGTCTGTCACTTCCTGCATTTCTGCCTGGTGAGGGGCAGCTGATGCTCAAGGCAGCAGAAGAATGATGGTCCAGCAGAACAATCAAGGCAACAGGAACACTGCAAAAATAGGACAATAGCAAGAAATCTAGGGATTATAGCATCAATAAAAATGTCCAGAATAGAAAATCTGGCAGAACAACCAGCTGAGGCCATGGACACCGTTGCCAGAGGGCACCATCCCAAAAGTCTGAAGGGTCCAAGGCTCTCAGTGGATGGGAGCTGCCACAGCTCTGCTCAGGCCAAACTGGAGGCTTGCCTACTTGCTTGTTAAATCCTGCACAGTTCATACTGATATTCATCAGACACCATTTTTAAAGCAGAAATCCCAATTTTCTCTGTGTCTTTTAAAGAGGAAGTGTCAGGTTTCATACCAGTTTGTTAAAAAAGACTAAGCAAAGATCAAAAACTTCTGCTTTAACTTCTGCTAATTTAGTCTGCAGAGTATGTTTAGATTGGATATGGGGAAAAATTTCTTCACTGAAAGGGTTGTCAAGCACTGGAACAGGCTGCCCAGGGAGGTGGTTGAGTTCCAACCCCTGGAGGTATTTGAAGACACACAGATGAGGCACTTAGGGACATGGTTTAGTGGTGCACTTGGCAGTACTGGGTTCATGGTTGGACTCCATGATCTTAAAGGTCTTTTCCAACCAAAACAATTCTATAAGCATTTATACAGAAAGGAAATATGACTTATTCAAAGGAGACTTGTCTGTTCATAGATCAAGTGAGTATTTCCATGGTCTTGGTCCTTCATTTTGAACTGCCTTGCTTTTACTCCTTGTAATTTTTTTGAAAGGGAGATAAGAGATTTTAGGCATTGTCTGCAGTTCTCCATTTCATGCAAATGCTTTCAGTGTTTATTTTCTATTTACTGAAGCAAGATAGAACTGCAGTTAGTGTTTGTTTAAACAGGATAAATGTATACAATGTACAATTATATATTTATGTATATATACTGCATATTATTATAATGCATATTATAAATACTGTAATATAAATAACATTTTTTTTATTTCCCTTGAACACGCAGGCTTTGTACCTTAACTTCAGTGAAAAGAACTAGTTTCTAGTGGTTTTCTATAATTGTGGAGTGAGTGTTCAACAGGGGGAAGGACCCTGCAAATGTGGGATAATTCCCTTATAATCATGGTACTTATTGGCTGATGCAGGTTTGACTGATTGAGATAACTCTGAGGAACTTTAGTGGTTGTGGGAGCACTGAAAAGAAAGCATCTTTTCTCAAAGACCAGATCTTACTACAGATTTTCACTTATAATACATTTTGTATCACCAAGAGTGACAACAAACCTGCAATTCTCACTTCATGCATTTCATAAAGGAGATAATCAGCACCTTACTCCTCGAGTCCCAGTGTTGTTTGGGAAGGAGTTATATCATTTAGGGAGGAGCCATAAAAAATGCAGCAAAGCAACACTCACAGCAGCTCTGTATGCTGATTCCTGTGTGGTCATGCAGGTCTAACCATCATTTGTCTTTTAACCTGGTTAAATCCTCTTTGAAAAAGTGAATCCTATGGACAAAGAAATATTGTTTTTCTAGTTATATTATTATACATGTCAAGAGACAGATCACATCTATTATTGTTTAGGCTTATACATTACTTACTCCATTTCATGAATAGCTTTGACAGTGTACTCAGGAACCAAAATAAATCCTAATTGCATTATAATGCCAGAAAGCACTTGTACTACATAGTGGGACATGGCCCAAGCAAAGAAGAATGACTGAGGGAACCCAGGCAAAATTGGGAAATGCTTACTAACTGTCCCAGAAATGCTCTGTGAGGGTGTGGGAAAACCCACTAGAAATGCACTAAAGGAAGGAATTTCAGGGCTCCTTCATGCTCCAGAAGAGCCACATGGGCAATTTGGGCTTAGACTGGGACAAACTTACAGTGATTTGTAAGGTCTTACACTGAGTCAGAGTTGCTCACTAAGCAGGAGACAAAACAGGGTGCAATTGCCTGCCACAGAAACACTCAGCATTTCACTACAGGCTCCTCAGAGACAGAATATAGCTTTACATTTAAGAATCCAGTTCAGTACGGCTCTTAAGCAGATGCTCAATAGCAGACAGAAAAATCGAGCACACATGACTCTATAGGAAGGCTAAATCTGCTCCAAACCATGCCACAGGACATCCTCCTCTCAGCATCACAAATGCAACTGTTGAGCCTCTGGTTGTCAGTTCTTTCTTCCCAATCCCTAGGTTTCACAAGATTCAATGTGAAGTCCAGTTCTAAATCATGAGCATGAAAGGAGTCCCTTTGCAGATGATTCAACCCCCATCCCGGCTTGCCTTGCTTCACTGCATGCTGTCGTTCCAATGATCGTTCCTTCTGGTTGTAACTCCACTGTCTTAAAATAGACCATCTCTGAAAGGACAGTCATTAGAGTCAGCAGTTTATTCTCAACAGAAAGGAGTACCAGGCGTTTCAGGAGCCCTACAGATTCTTCTTTTCAACTCCATGATCAAGACAAATTTCCTGAGCAGGTTTCTGAGCTGAACACCTTTCTGGTTGAAATGATGCCCCCATAATTTTCCTTTCATGTTTCCAATTAGATGAAATAATTTTGCATGTGACGACATTTTGTTGTTTCTTTATGTTTTCTACATAAACTGTGTGTCAGTGACATGAAAGTAAAACTGAGCCTCAGTATTACAGACTCAGATAATCGATGTAGTATGACACAGGTTTTCTTCAGTAGTGTTTCCATCCTATACTCTGCACCAGGGAGTTTTGTCCACTGTTGTAATCTTGCCTGTCACGGTACTTCCCACAGTAGGAAATAAGTGTCCTAAGAATTAATAGGAGTCTTAAGGAGATTAAGTCATTAGTGCCTTTGTTAAGCGAACACGGCATTATTCACACACATAGAGTTTAGCATGGGCTTCAATGCTTTTAACAAATGCAGCTGAAGGAAAACTTACTGCAGAATTAGAGGTGAAACAACCACAGGCCCCTTCCAGGGTACAGAAATGAATATGACCTGCTGTCTCATGCCAGTTTTATGTGCATGTAGATGATTTCAGTTCCATATGCCCTTTTGCAATGCTTGCATTCACTCCTCAGATTCTTTTGCAATCACTGCTGACGTATTTTGAGAAAAAACAAAGGCACATTTGCTGAGGCAAAGCATCTTCCCATCCCTTAGACGCTTTTCTTTTTTTGTCTACAGTTCATACCACTGTACCTCATTTCAAACCAACATTTTGAAACTGTTCTTGAAAAGGTAACTTTTAAATGCTTTTCCTTTTTGAGGCTGTTGCTTCCCAGGTAATTTTCCTTATTGCTATGCTGTTGACTCAGAGCAGTACAGGACAGAAGGAGGGAGGGATGCTACCAGGTCAGTATACCAGGACTTCTCTTTTATCCAAGGACAAGACACTTATATTTTCAAACAATTTTTATCTTCTCTGGGCAAAAGCCAGTAAAAGATATAATAGTGAAGTGTTTCCTTTCAGTTGTGAATATAAAATACCTGTAACTGAGTGGAATGTTTTCAAGCATCTGTTATAGCAGAGCTGTAAATACAAGCAGAAACACTTCCACACCTCCAGTTTACTTTGCTCACTTCAGTTCAGGAGTTCAGCTCCTCTGAGTAGCACAGGAACATAGACAAGTGATGGTCTCTTTGCTGCCACTCTTTCTGCATGGCAGCGTATGAAGATACAGTGCAAAAGGAGGATGCACCTGAAACTTAGAAACTACTTAGAAAAGAAACTTCTTGGGAAAGATTTGCAGATTTTAAATCTGTTTCCATTACAATAACTTCTGATCCTGAGTATTTGCTCATGATTTTTCTAGTCTACTAACTCCCCAGTTTCCCCTCAGCTACTGTCAGAAGTTTGTGCCAGTGTCACTTGGCAGGCCTGGCCCTTGGAGGGAACTGTTCCTTCTCCTGATGACAGCTGCCATGCCCTCTTCCGCTGCCAAGGTTTTTCAAGATGCAAAGACAAGGAGACTGGCAGCAGTGTTGAACAAGATTTATTCAGCAGTTCATTGTCACAGATCCACAGAGGCCCAAAGGGTCCTCCAGAGGATAGCTGCTGTGACCCCTATGTAAAGGTGGACTGGTGAGAGCAGGTTGCCCAGAAGAGCTTCAAAAACTGAATATGAAGATTCAACAGCATCTCTCAGCTATTGCAGTCTACTTCTCTGTTTGATCAGTCTCACAATGAATATTTTCCCCTTGTATCTGATGATAATTTCTCCAGTTCCACTGTGTCTTGTAGCCTTCTCCACTGCACCGCCAAGTTTGGCACCATGTTCTCTAAACCATCTCTTCTGATGGTTGGTTGGTTGGTTGGTTGGTTGGTTGGTTGGCTAACCCTGGCATGTCCATGTCTCCCTGTACTGCATGTGGGACAAACAGATTCAGCAGGGGACATTTTCATCCTGACTTAGTATTAGGGGCAGGACAGTTTTCTTAGCCCTGGTCTCATAAAGAGCTATGTTCCATGTACATAGTTTTGGTATGTATGCTTCTTCAGCCCAGGTCTTCCTTCTAGCAGCTCTGAGCGGAAACATGGCATGCACTGGAGTTTAAAACACCTGCAGAGGTATTTAGGAGTAACAGAGCACATCAAAATAGCACGCAACTGACAATCCACCCCACTGACATTCATTCTGTCAATGGGTCCTTTTCATGAATGAACAGTGACTCATGAAGCCTGGTCCAAAGCTCACTGAAATCAAGGAGAACTTCTCTTTTGGTTTCACTGGACTTGGACTAGCTGCATGACAGGCTAAAGTGGTTTGCACACATCCAGCAAAAGCGTGGAGATAATTGAAAGCTTATCTGCAAAAATGTAGTCTACAAGATCCTGCTCTATGGGACTGCTGCTTGCCCTCCCGAAATAGTCTGCTGTCTGCATTCCTGCCTGAGCAACAAAGTTAACCTGATGGATTAGCTACTATAAAAAGCATAAATACTCTACATGAAAAAATAAAGCCTACATTCCCTGATTCTTTCTGTTGCTGAATTCTCTAATAATTGAGATTAGTCTACCAAGAAAAACTTGCAGGTTCCTTGGCAATTTATTGGAGTGTCTGAAAGGCTACACATTACCCACTGTGACCTTTAACACCAACTCATGGTGATCTCAGAAATTACACCGGGAACAAGCAGAATTTGTATGTGTTCATCCTATTAAAATGATTGCTGCAATAGAAGAATCATCTGTCCATTTAATGGGAGAATCTGCTTTTACCTAACTCTCTTTGCAGACAAACGTGTATGATTTATTCTTTTTTAAATAAACAAAGAAGGGGTTGGCTCCCTCACACACACACAAAGGAGAGCATTTTCCAACATTGTTTTGTCCTGTTTTCCTATGGTTTAGCACTCTCAACATCAGTGGCTTTGGTTGGTTCTAATTTAAGCTAGTTCTAGAGACCAGACCTGCTGAGGGCTGAGTCTGGAGAACATTTAATGACATCTCCATTGAGTCATCCTGGTTATCCCTGAAGAGTATCCCAGACTGACTCACAAGGGTTTGCAAGCCCAACCATAGGGATGTTAACATTGTTCAGGCTAATGGAAGAAAAGCTGTAACCATTAGCCCAAGCTCCTCTCAGAAGATGCAGTTTTGACCTTTTCAATCAAGGAAGATTTGGGCAGGATTTTCTGGTGCAAATGTCCCAGATTTAAGAGCATCAAGACATCTTTATTTAAAACCAGTCTGGGTCAGGATCAAGAAACCCAAAGGGCAAGTGGCACTTCAAGGTTTGTATACATCAAAGCAGAGCCTCTTATTTGCTTTCATGAATCACGGTGGCCTCATCCAGGGTGCTGGTGAGAAACCAGTGCTGCTTTGGACCCTCACTAGGGCATGTACCAAACCTCTTCTGGATGTGCATGAGTCTCCAAATGGTAGTCTTCACTACAGAAAGTCTGCTGGTACCAAAAGTGTTCTGCAGAAATTACATAAATACTGGCTATTGTTTACATGAATGACTAGTCTGAGCAAGTCTTTAGCTTGAAAGCTGCTCTGAAATATATGAAGGGACATGCAAGATGTTTTCTGCTTCTGTTTATCTTAATTTTGTGCAGAGGTGCTTATTAACATTTGCATATAACTTTAGTTTGCCAAACTGTAATTTGCCTGCTTCCCAAATTAAAATGGACAATGAGAATATGGCCATTTTCCCAGCTCACAGTGCAATGCTGCCCATGTGCTAGAGAGTATTGAACATCTAGTCACGTAATAATGCAAATGACTTGGAAGAAAAAATATAATTAGCTCATTAAGAAAACAGAAATCCCTCCTGTCAGGCCAGACCTGATTTAGCAGTTTCATCATTCATGTCTAGCCAGGCAACACAAAGTACAAACTTCCTTTTCATTTGGTCGTAGCCTACCTGAGGCGTAAAAAAACTCAGATGTAAAATTAAACACTATATACTAGGCTACTATGTCAGGAAGGTTTGGTTCCAGTTATTATGAAGCTCTTTCTTTCAGGTTTATGTCTCTGATTCCAACCTCAAAAAGGTACCTGGATTGATGGAAAATCTTCCTTCTGTCATGTTGTCCTTGTGGCTGCAGCACCCACTCCGCACATCACCGCTCCTCGTCCTCCCCACTCCCATCCACAGCACTGGCAGTTCAAAGGGATGCAAACCCTCCAGTTCACATTCCCAGGTGGAATAAAGGAAGCACAGGAAAAGTTTACAGTAACCCCTCCATGAATAGCCCGGGGAGATGTCGGAATAAGCATTCTTGAGAAATACATATTTCTGTGAAACCTGAAAAGTTAAGGTTGACAACCCTCTTTTTGTAACATACAGAGGTGAAAAGAGTGGAATGCCCACATTTCAGCTGAGAGCCACAATTATTTTTCTAGAAATCATCCAATTTTAATTCTTTTCTCTGGTCAAAATTCAAAATCTTCATAGGGAGAAATTCCAAACTTTTCTATGCTGTCTGCTGTGCAGCAAAAATAGCACTGCCAGATGTAGCTCAGGGCTCCTCTCATTAATATTTGGCTGTTTAAGGATTAGCTGTGCTTGGTCAAAAGTAAATCATCCAGTCTTAGTGAAGCAGCATCATCTGACAAACCAGGATTCAAGGGAATGCTGGGTAGAAATGAGACTGTGGCAAAACTGTCACAAAAGTCTTTCTGCTAATACCAGATGAAAAGCTCTCAGCATCAGGAGGTCGTGGTGGAAGACAAGAAAACTGTTCCCCACCATACAGGTGGGGAGTCAGAAGATACCAAATAACAACTGTGGAAGAGCAATAGTTGTTGCAGGGAAAGGGAACACCCAGCTGGGAAGGAAGAAGAGCAAGTGAGCCTCCTGTCAGAAGGTTCAGCAAGGTCTGCAGACCCTGATGTGTGATGCTAAAGCATCTCCCCCTGTGTTTCAGCTTTGAAATTTACCCTCACATCTTGTTCATGTAGTTGAATCAAATTTCAAGAAGCACTATGAGAAAACCATAATCTGAAGGACAAATATGGTAGTGTCCTTGGAAAATAAAATGTCCTTGATAAAAAAAAAGAATGGCCCAAAGGATTCCTTTTGGACCATGCAGCTCACCTGCATCCCTACACACTCCAGGCAGATCATTTCTTGAACCAAACATGACAGCTAACAGTGGCTGAGGAGAAAAAAAGCACTAAGACCTCCAGAGAAGATTGCCAGTTCAAAGACATGACCCAAACCCCCAAAAGCAGAGGCAATCCTTAAAAAAAATCAAAGAATATTTTATTATTTTTCGCTCTCTTGTCTGCACAGCACATGTTAGCAAGCAGTTCTCTGCAATCCATTGCATGTCATATAACTCCTCTCAGTCACACCTTGGAGGTGGAAAAGTTAATTGTGTGACCACAATTTGATCCCATAATCATAAGATTCGGTGAACTGGGACCTTGGGAGAAATGCTGCATGCTGTTCAAGCTTCAAGACAAGATAAGGAGAGCTGGGAATGCTGTTGTACTATCTCTGGGCAGCAGAGCACTTGGGCAGGAATAACTCTGCATGTCCACAGCAGGTGATGGTGCCAGCAATTTGTTTAAGAAGAGCGATTTTTATATTAAAAAGGACCATGTCTGGTAACTTTTTGAACCAACCTTAAACATCGGCTTCTATTTTATCCTAAGTTGAGTGCCTAGATCCTAGATCCATGCTGAGCACTGAGCCCTGTCCCATGGACACACACAGGGCAGGGTCACTTCTGGGGACATCTTTTCCAGCCCTCACACAAGAGTTACCCTCCAAGGTCATGCCAGGATCTGCTGCTTCTGCTGAGAGTATCTCTGTGAAAATCTGCCCTGCTCAGTAACATCAGCTCCTCTTCCTTCTGTCCCTGCTTGCTGAGGAATTTTTATGGTTCCTTTTGAGACAGCTCCAGAAGAGGTAATTCCAGCAGCATGCCAACACATCCTCCTCAGGCTCTTTTCAGGGAGCACCTATCCTACCTTTAATCAGCATCAGTACATAGAAATGCTGAAATGTCATGGTTTCTTGAGAAGAACAAGGTCTGCTCCTGGTAATTCCTCTTTGTTGACAGCAGTACAAGTGAACACAGAGCAGTGTTTCACACCTGACTGCTGCCCATAGGGGTGTGAAAGGCTAAAGTTCAGAGGGACTTTTCTAAAACCATCCACCCAGTTCAAGGAGCAGATCATCTCTGTGGCTGCCAGTGTTTTGAAATTATGGTGTACAACCCATAAATGCAACAGAATTACATTTGCTGTCAGATTACAGCTAAGCAGAAAACACAGTAGGGAAAGAACTCCCTGCTGAGCCCTAAAGCCACACATCTTGTATTTGCAGTGAGTTTACCAAATCACATCACAGGGCAATTTAGTGAAACTGAAAACTATGTAAAGTCTCACAGGCAATACCTGCTTTCAGATGTAGCGGAGCATCTCATGTTCAGCTCCAAGTGAGGAAGGGGTGTGTATGCATATAATGGCACAGCAAGGAAGGCTCCAAAAAGCAGTGCACAGCAGGTAATAAAAGTGCACCAAAGCACCAGGGAAGACCTGAGTTGACAAATAGACCCCATTTACAAGATAGAGACAAGTTTGTGAACGCAATTGGAGATAAAATAGTCAAATAAAGTAACAAATAGGCTCCTGCTTGAGAGATTTGCAAATCACATACTCCATCTGCAGCATGCCCAGCAAGCTAAATTGGATTCAGACTTACAGAGAAATCTTTAGAGAAATTCTGCTTTCTTTTATTTCCCTATGGATATATATTTTCACTGCTCTACCTCCCACCATGTAGTAATAGGACAGATAAGAATGATTGCCGGTGAGCGTAACGTTGTGAGCAACAGGAAAAAGGAGCTGCTGCTGCAACAGTTAGCCTGATCTGTGCCTGTGAATTCCCATCACAGAATCAAGCCATTTCACATAATATTCCAAATTGGAAGGGTGTTGCCTTCATTGGGGGAGAAAACGAAGGCAAGTGGCAACCTGGTTAGAGCGGGCCACGGCGAACACACACACATACACTTTTACCATCCCAGTCACCGGACAAATTACTCGCTACACTGATACAGTCGACGGTGAAATGTGTTTATTTCTCGGCAAACGCCGGCTTAAGTAACTTCTGTACAGTTGTGATTGGCTAACGCCATGGAGAGGTCAGGGCCTAACTCCTCGTGCATAACGATGTCTTCTGAGCGAACTTTCTAGCTCACCGCAGAAGGGACCCATAAGAATCATTGAGCCAGGCTCTTAAGTGAATGGCCCATAGTGATGGAACCTGTGACCTTGGTGTTGTTAGTACCATGCGCTAACCAACTCTTAGATGATATATTTTTACATGCAAATTGATTGTGTACAAAGATTTACAACAGAAATTTTCAAATCAGACTTGATGTGAGGCAAGTTTCAGTTTCTCACTTGTGACAAAAATTGTTACAACTCACTGATGCTGTATCTTCCTAAGTAAAGCACTGGTTTGTCAATGAAAGGTTCTGGACAGTAAAAGACCCCAATTCAGGTTGCATTTTGATCACCTTAAGCACATGCCAAAAACCAGAAACACCCAAATGGGAAAAGATTAGGGAACATTTGTTAAATGACTTTGCTTTCCAGCCTCTGACTCTGAAACAAAAATAGCAAGACAAACTACATGGTAATGTTCCTTGACAAGTGGTGCTATTAGCAGCAACAAGGAGATATTATTTATTGACAGTAGCCCAGAAGAATAAAGCTGCTTCTATGTGTCTCTGCTCCTTTCTTGCTGATGTAAAAGTAATGCTTACCCCTGTAGAAGGCTGCTGAAACCTTCCTAAGGCTGCCAGAAAGAAAGACTATGTTGTGTCACCTTTTGGTGCAAGACCACATAGGGAAACGACAAGATATACAACATGGTTAGTGGAGTCAGGGGCTTTGTTTCAAGTTGAATTTTCCTTTATGTGCTCACTACATCTAGCCAGAATTAAAATGGCTTTGAAGGAGAAGTTGGACTGCTGAAACACAATAGTGGCAGATGCCATTTGTTCTTCTATATTATCACTCACTCCAGGGAAAGGCATGGAGCTTGGATTTTCAAAAATGTTTGTTTAAGCTCCATTAAAATCTACACAAATTCATGTTGTTCGTCTGAAGTCACAGACCCCTTCAGATGATGTGCTTTAATTTTCACCAAGTACTCCTTACCTTTTTCTGAAAAAAAAGTGGACTGATTTAGAGACTAATTTGTCTGTGTTTGCTGTGTTTGCAATGTACTTTTATTACTAATTTGTCTAGAATCTTTCTGCAAATGCATATTAAACCAAGATAGATTATTCTTTTAAATGGAAACTTCATGGTCAAGTTACTGTGACAAGAAACTGAAGGCAGAGGCACTTTCTACCTATTAAATGTTTTATTGCTGAGCAAGATGAAACATTGCACAGTGCTGAGCAGGTAAAGAGATCTTTTTATTGAGCTATCAGTCTCCTATTGTTTGTGCAGTTCCTGACTCACAAGGCTGCATTTTACCCACTAAGGTCAAGAAGGATGTAGGGAGAGTCCAGGGACAGCCTTTGCTCAGCAGGACAAAACAACTCTTCCTCCTTGCCTCCCACTGCCAGGGCTCAGGGACATTCCCTGCTCTGCTTGATGGCAGGAGCAGCTCCTCCTTGGAGGGTTCTGCTGGTGGTGAAATCCCTGCAGGCAATGTAGGAATCATTTAGTGAGAAGTTATGCCTGAGATGGAACTCCTTAGGTATCTTCTTGATCCTCTTAATTTCTATCCTGCATTTCCTTCTGGTTCTTTTCCCTTTCAACTTTTACTGCTTTTCCCTCTGTATTTTTATCTCATGGGTCTTTTAATCTTTACATAATAATTTTCCTGGAAATATCATGACAACATTGGCATTTTAGTCAGCAAAAATCTGTGAAGCAATAACCTTGTCTACTATAAACAAGAAAGCATGAAGGAGCCAGATAATTTCATTTGCACATTTCTCCATTTTGCTCAATACTGTAATAACAGGGTCCAATTGAAAGTAAATATTTTGTGCTTTCCAATCTACTGATGCATGGCAAAAAAATTATTGAGTTACACTGTATCAATTTTTTGCAGGGACAGTATAAAAATAGTATTTGTCTCATTCCCAAATAATTTCAGACAAATAAGTATTGTGATGGACTAACTGTGTTATGATTCATGACATCTACTCATTTAATGCCTTTTGCCCTACAAATGTACATCATGTAGCCACAGATAGGCAAATATAAAAACAAGAAAGATACATTTTCCTTCAAATATACCCAATGTGAGAGGAGATAATAGCTCACTGCAGTTAGAGATACCAGCTGTAAAAATAAATGAGGAAGGCAAAGTCTGTGTCCAATACTAACAGTGAACCTGAAAATCTGCCAGGTCCAGGTAGCCTGAGGACACTTAGCATTTAATATCACTCCTCTGAGAAACTCTAAGTGATCCACCTCTGTCTTCAGGCAATTTCAAACGTGGGATGTCACCTACTACAGGGCTGCCTCTCAGCTGGCATGAGCACTGCCTGGCAGCCTGTGCACATCTGCAGAGGAAAGCCTTCATAAGCACACAGCTTAACTCTGGACACTCCACTCCTCTGGGACAGGAGGAGTCCTCAAAGCTTACCTTGCAGGGCTAGTAATGAAAGGTCCAGCCACAATGAAATTCTGGGAGTAGTTTTTATCCCCAGTTCCATGGGGTCCCAGATTACCAGAATTTTTAAAATGTGGTCAAACTTTCAATGTATACCAGATCAAGGCTGAGATTAAATTTCTGTGTTCGGTGATGCAAAATCCTCTACAACCCATAGCATGAAAGAAACTAATGTGCAGCATAAACAAGAGGATTTATGGATGAAATGCAAAGCTCTTGATCTGCCTCCTCAATTCCAATGCAGTGTTTGGTGTCAGGAGTGATTTTCCATCTGAATGAAACACTGTTTCCCTTACAAGAGACAAAGCAAGATTGATCGGCCAGAAGAAGTAGTATTTCCATGGGGAAAACAATGGAATAGGAGGTTTTCTTTAATAATAATTTCACACTAGTACCACCTAGAAACTTTGCTTTCTCTCCATTGGAGTGGAATCCCTATTCCCTAATAGGAAGGATTTAGGGGTTTCTGAGTGAAATTATTCTTCAAGGCTCAGATCACAGTAATTAATGGTTTTGGAGGCATTTAAAATGGTTCTGAAAAAAACCAAAATCATACATGAGCTCTAGGATATGCTGAGAGGAATACAAGGAATAAAAAATATAAAGAAATAAAATTACAAGGAATAAAAAAGTGAGATATTTAGTGAAAAGATAGAGATAGAGAGAGAAAACCTTAGTGTTTTAAACTATGGAAGTAGACTAAGTCATCTTTATTTGCTTAATGGTGAATTCCAAAACAGCAGCATCCTGTCAGCTCTCCTTGTCAGCTTTGAAAGTCCAAAGATAGCAAAGCATTGGACACAAGTCACATGGCATATACTCAGTCCCACCTAAATGTTTCTTTGTGGGACTCTGCTGACCTAAAGGGAAATAATCTGCTTTCATTGTGCATATGAAGGAATCACAGTCTAAAGACGGCTTTCAATGTTGGCAAACAGTTGAAGGCCATTTACTGAAGGAGCTCAAAGCACAAAGTGAACAAACTCACCTTTACCACCTTCAGGTAGCCAAAAACTGGGTGAGGCTTTCAGCCTGGTTCTGGGCTATGTGGGACACACTAAAAGAGGGTAACAAACTAATTGTATGAAAATGGAAGTGAATCACACATTTTCCAAGCACGTTACTTAATATAATACCACTACAATACCCCAAAAGCCTTCTTGTCCCTTTTACAGGAACTATTTGTCCTTACTTAATCTGTTGAACAACTCTATATGGGAGGAATTATTTTAGATATTTCTTCCACTCTTCCTTCACTCTTCATGTGCTTTGAACTGATTCATGTTCCATGGCAGTTCCTGCTAATTAAAAAATGAAGGCAAAAAATAGGCAACAGACTAAAAATAACAGCTTATGAAATGCAGTATAATGTCCATAGATTAATATCCAAATTGGCGTAGCCAAAACTGTGACTCCCCATGGATCCATGGGCATTTTTACATGTGTACTAAGGATAGGGGTCAGTCCACATTACTCCAGCTGCCTCAGGTCACTAAGTGACTGCAATGGCTATTTTGATGTCTAATGGGGATAAATCCATACCAGGAAACATGAATGTAACCCACCTTAAAAGTCTGAATCAAGGGAGACTACATTACAGTAATTTCGTGACTATAAGGCACACCCTTTTGAATAAAGCTTTTGCCCGAACCCGAAAGTGTGCCTTATAGTCTGGTGCGCCTTATCTGATGTACAAAGTTCAGAAATTTGCGAACGCGGAAGTGCAAGTTGAGCTGGGAGCTGCAGCCATGCGGGGGGAGTCGGGAACCGCAGGAGCCGCGGCTGCCAGTCAGGGGAAACCAGGAACTGGTGCAGCCGCCAGTCGGGGAGAAGTGGGGGGAAGCGGCGCGGCCACGGGGAAGCGCCAAGAAGCGCCGTGGGAAAGTGCCGAGAAGCAGCAAAAAAGTGCCGCAGGAAAGCGGTGAAAAAGTGCTGCTGGAAAGCAGTGAAAAGTGCCGGAAAGTGGTGAAAAAACCTCACAGGAAAGCGCAGAGAAGCAGCACTGCCGCCGGCCGAGGGGAAGCCGGGACGCAGCGCGGCCGCACGGTGGGAGTCAGGAGCAGTGAGTCGTGCCAGCCAGCACCGGAGGCGGGTGGGAGTGCCAGGGTCCACTGCACGGGGAGGGCGTCTGGGGCTGCATTTAAAGGTTACACCAATATTTGAAAAATGTCAGCAAATTGAGCACCTGCCAGTAATTCATTACTTTGTTGCGCGCCGCAGGCTCCTCACTGCAAAAAAATAGTGCGCCTTATAGCCTGGTGCACCTCATGGTTGTGAAATTATTGTAATCACCCTCTGAAAGTGCTCCCTTATCCACTGAGGCCAGAACTAGGCTTAGGGGCAAGATTAGCACAGATACCTGGATTTAAGTAAAGTACTAGACAAGAAGAACCACAGCTCTCAAGAGTGAGATGTTTGTGGCTACCATGACAGAGGTGCTAAACAGCTGTATTAGTACCTTGGGTACCTTAACTCTTTCTCAACCCATTACCTACACCACTGCCAAAAATCACCTTCTATGTACATTTGTGTTATTTTCACTGCATCTAGAAACCTCCTCACTTCTCTCCCTCAGCTCTATGCCATTTTTATCCTCTATTTTGAGACATGCTGCTACTGCCAGTTCCCTTCTTGTAAGCCATCTTGTCAGTCCCCTCTGCTACCCAACAGGAGATGATTCAAGGCTGATAGTTTCTCTTTTCCACTGCCCCCAGAAACATCATAAACTTTACAAAAGGAGCTGAATTTAAGTTATCCCCTGGCCCCTTCAACTTTCATTCCTGAGATCTCTCGGTTCCATCCACAAGCAAACAAGTAGAAGGTGACTCCAGTGCATTGTTTGTGATTGCATGCATATCTGAATATAGATATACACAGAAACATGCTTTAATATGAACACTAAGATAAAAACTCAAGTTTACAATAAAGATCCTACTGCTGTAGATATCCCCATATGAGATGACCTGTGACTGTGCCAGTCCAGGTGCAAAGGTCTGTGCAGATGTGATCCCTTTGACATCTCACTGAATCTCCTTCCTTCAGAGGCAGCAATGCCTGGAGCTTCTAGACAGTCTGCCCCATCCAACAGGAGTGGGGTAACAATTTCAACCTAGGAGCCACAGCAGGTGTGATAATATAACATTGAAATTCAGAAAATGGCCACCTTTCATGAGGCTTAAAAAAATCCCAACAAGCAGATGTGACCGTATTGAGATCTTGAAGTTGATTGACATGCACACTCTATATTAAAATCAAACTCCAAACATGCTTCATGCTTGAAGAGGAGGATACAGAAAATATGAGAAAGTAGAGTGCTGCTTTGGGACTTTTTCTATCAGTGGTAGAAACCAATGCATTTGAGAAGCAGTAGATGAGTTTTCAATGTTCTTGAAATTTCCAGTACTTCAGCATCTGATTTTTCTGAAGAGACCTGACCATGAAGTGCTAGCAGGAATCATTGCAAATATGTCAGACAAGCAGTCCTTTACAAAATCTTAAGGAATGAAACATCACAACTATAATATGATTTTGGAGAACTGGAAAACTCTACCAAGCAAGTGTCATACGCCCCATTGCATCTTTGAAAAGCTCAGCAGGCAGTTCTTCCTGTGGCAAATGGGTTTACTGTAGTGTTACTAAAATGCTGCAGACAATGTAAATGTATTACAGAAGTGTAATACACATAAATGAGGGAAGAAAGAACAAAACTTGTGTCCAAAAGTTAACCAAAAGATTGTCTTTTACCAAAAAGATGGAAATAAATGTCTGAAAAAGCACTGAACTCCCTGTGAGCAATGTTCAAAAAGAGAACAGGAGTAAGCTTTAAGGATGTGGTGTTTTGTGCATTGGAAAGAAGGTATTGGTATTTAATCCTTTACTGTTTTTAGAGTAGAAGCATTCATAACTGATTCCTTTTTAACCTCCAGCATTTAAAATCTCAAGATGGTCATAGTCCAGTTCCATTACTCAAAATGGGCATGAGTAAATTTGCTCTCTGAGTAAAGAGACCAGTGCCAACTAGAGAGCAGAGAGGTAAAATTCACTCAGCAATGCTCAAAGCAAAACAGCACCACTGGAAAGAATACATGGTCAATGTTCTTTCACAGTTTCCACAGCATTTATATTTTTTTTTTTTATAAGTGAAAATAGTCAGCTTCTAGGACAAATAAAAAATTTGATCAAAATTCTCAGAATTCCTACTCTTAAAATAAATCGTTGACAACAATCCTTAAATACCAAGGCATGCCTTACCACCTGTATTGGAAGCTTTCTCCAGTGTAAATTAAAACCTTGCAAAACTAATATTCAAGGTACAAGTAGGGACATAGAAAGATGTTGGCCTATAATGAAATACTAAGTGCAAGCTTCTAAAGAGACTTCCATATAACACTTTCAGAAGTGTTTCCTTGTATGCATATAACCTGATTCAAGGAGAATCATATATGACTCCCACACTGTATTACATGATGAGAGGTCATTGTTGCAGCTTGTGTTGTTGCTATTATTTTTAAAACAATGTGTGGTCAGTGGCTGTAATGCACAAACCTCATTGAAATCTTTGCTGAGATGCTGAAAACAGTTTGAGTCTAAAGGAGTCAATATTTGACAAAGAAACAGGATTGAAAGAAACTTTGGAAGTGCCAGCCCCTAAAAGTGGGATTTGAATAAATGCAGTGAATAAGTGGCAAATACTGCTAATGGTAACAGATGGCAATTTGCAAGTCGCATTTTATTTAACTGGAATATAGATAATTTTTAAAAGTTGCCTCTTTCCAGAAAGCAGCAGATTGTGGAACTCTACCTTACATCTTTTTTACCCATTAGATATTAAACCTGTACTAATAATGAAGGGTTATTTTCTGGTGCAATTTTGGTATTTAGTGGATTTGGCATTAAATAAAATTGTAAAAACCATGTGTAAGGCAATTTTTCTTTCGGTCTAGAAAATGAGATACACAAACAAAACCACCCAGTTACCCAAGAGTCACACTCTCTGTTCTTAACTTTGATCTCGACCTCTTTGTTTCCACCTGCTCACTTTGGGAGTTTGTGCCCTTGAGGTCTTTCACTCTGACTCATTGGACTTGGAAAGCACAGCCCTTTTAGCAAAACCAAGCACAGCCTCGAATAGAAAGTGCTTTATGCTAATGCTCCATCTGTGAATTGGCTTGGTTATTCAGAAAATCCAAATGTGTCCACTATCCACCAGCCATCTTCAGCTGGCTCCCGTCTAAGGAAGAGGTAACTCAGTGTTGATCCACAAATTAGCCTCCAGGACCACTGGAAGCCATGGTAGGCATCAGTCTTCAGAGCATCTTCTGGACAGTTTCCACCTGATCCTCAGTAACTCATTCTCCTCCTTAACACTTTTGCTGTAACAACAGGGAACTCCCTGGTAACAGCTCACAGCAAAACATCAGATGCAGCTTTTCACTCACTGCCACTGTGCTCACACTGTTAATGTTGTAATAGCTCATACACAGCATGCCAACATCAGACAACAAGGAGAATTAATTATCACAGGCTTTGAGTTACATTCTATCTACTAACGTTTTGTTTGGAGCAACCAAACCCTTGACAGAAGTCTCGAGAATATCATTAAATCCCAAGGAGACATTTTGAGGGCAATGTTTCAGCAGTAAGTAGAAACATAGCTTTGATAAGCCAGTTAAAAGAGAAAAAGAAGATCCACCAGGAACGTTCCCTATCCAGCAAACACCCCTGGAGCACACAGCAAAACAACCTCTCAAAATGAAGCGATTTTACAAGCATGGTGTGACACTTCTGCAGCCGATAGCTTAGTGACACCTGCTGATGAGCACACACATTGCAAACGCTTGGGACACGAAGGGCTGGGTCACATCCACATTGAGACTATTTTTCTTTCTTTGTCTGATCCCAAACACTGCTTACAGTACTGCAGCTCTACCGACAGCACATTGCCCAGAGCACTGCAGACCCCCAGCCATCCCCCCAGCCTGTGCCTGGCTACAGCCCTGCCTGGCCATGACAAGCTCTCTTGCTCTTTAAATCTAATGCCAATGCTTTTTTGGGGGGACTACAAGTTGGATTATGACTATGTGAGTGTTGCAACAGATCTCTCATTAGGGATAGAAATGAGCCAAGACACAGATTCCTGTTTAACAACATAAAAAACAGTCCCAGTTTATTCTTTTTACAGATTAGCCATCCTGACTCCAACTAATCACTGACTCTGACTGCAGCAAACTCCCACCATTGGTTTCCTTCACAGACCCTGACAGCAGGTTATTTCTTGCTGGAATATGACCACAAGCTCTCACCTCACTCGACTCTGACAGTACACACCCAAGGCAGGGTCTAACTGCAGACCCAGACTAACCTAGCAGCAGACTCCTCACCACAGAAAGTCTCTCTCCCACTTGTTCAGTCCTTTTGATGTGCTCCTTCTTCCTCAAGGATCCTCCAAATCCTCTACCTCCACACTCCCTTGACTAACCAACCCTTTTACCACACTTATCTTTAAAAGTCACAGCTGCAACCCATTAAGGGGAAGGCGCTTCTTTGGTAATTAGTACAGCTGTGACTTATCAGGGGCAAGGTCGTCTCTAATCTCTTCTACACCTACATGTGAAGGAGGACATTATATTCTTTCGGACATAACATTCCAAACATATCATAACAGTGATAAAAACACCTGCTCTTTACAGTGAGCAAAGGGTTTTTCTCACTGCAGTTTAAATGTTTGGCTTGTTCCCCAATTAATTTATTCAAATTGTTTGCAAGTGACACCTGGGGAATGTATCTCAAAAAAAGAGCAGAATTCAGAAACAAGGTCGGAGGTTCTAACTATGGATTCAAACCTGAAAGCAGAGATTCATTCAGCTCCACTTTTTCACATACCCTAATGAAACTGGATAGCTACATCCTTAACCGTGTTTTCAGCCTGCATTTTTACATTTTCCTTAATTTGTGTAACGGTGGAGGAAAGGCAGCTAGTCACTTCAAGGCAAGGTTAATTTGTATCCAGCTTTAATTATCTTCAGGCCCTGAGATTGGGATCTGTTTTCTGGCTCTACCACTGATCTCTGCAATGATCTTTTTCAAGTCACTCCTCTGTAAGATCAAGAGTGCTGTGGTCTCTTTCAGCCTGTCTGTTACCTTCTCAGTGATAAGGTCTCTTGGGGTCTATGCTATAAGCCCTCAAGGCTTTTCCAAATTCTACCCACCACAAAGAATAGCCCCAGATACACTGAAAAAACAAGACATTTTAACAGGCAAGGGATCAGCTTAATATTGACAGAATAACAAGGTAATACCCAATTTTGTAATAAGACATTTTATACACATTTTTTAATTGGCATATGTAAACAGGATGAATGACTATGACATTAAATCTCCTGGTACCTCAAAATCTGATCAGCAAAGCCTTCTCATCCTGGCTGTTCTATCTACTCTTCAAGAAGCTTCCGTCATCACAGCAAACCTCAGCAAGCAGCAAGTACCAATTGTGTTGTGGCCACCTTCTGTAAGTTAGTATTTATCAAAGTTCATTCAACTAATGTAAACAACATGATGGTCTATAAGAAACTTGTACTGAATTCCTTGCCAAAGGAGGTGTTGTCTAAACAGCTGTACCTTCCCTCTCAGCTGATTTCCTAAAGTGTCTCCAGTGATGTTTAAACCATCTTAATTATTATCTTTAGCAATTGTGCAAGGGAAATAATCATTACGGTATTTATCTTTATTGTTTAAACACTGATAGGCAGAGGCAAGAGGCCTTTTCTTAGTTATTTGACAACAATTAAAATTAATGCACAGTTTCCTAGTGATTTAGATTTTTGTACCTTTAAAGTCCTCATCTTTTCTGCCTCATGCAGCAGCTGGAAGGGAATGGAGAGAATAAAATATGGAGGAAATTGACATTTCTCTGATTTGAAATTAGAGTTGGAAAAGAAAAAGATCACATACAGAATTCATTAGAAACCATTTTACCAGTTAAGGTGTTATTATTATCAGAATCAAGCTGTCAGCAGCAGCAGATAATTCTGTGCATCCAGCTCTGCCCACAACTTTTGAGGTGGGATCTGGGGGATCTGGACAGGACAGATCAACCAGGTGTGCAGAAATCTAGGAGAGCTGCCTGCTCATCTGACTACTTGCCTGTTCCTAGAGCGCTTTTAACGTTGTCAGACTAACATTTTCTACTGGAAGACATTTCCCACCCAATATTTCTGCCCAGCACGAGGGCTGGATGTTAAGAGAGCATTAGTCCTTGCAGTCTGCACTCACTGCCTAGCTCCCCTTCCCTCCCTCTCTAAGTTACCAGGCTGTCTGACCTCCCTGCTGCTGGGGCTGTTCTGTGGGGACATTAGGAAGTGATGCTCTCTGCAAAGATAATTATGGTGTGTGGTAGTGCAAAGCTGTGAAAGCAGTAGCACCATCACATCTCCAGCAGCAGACCTCTCCACAGAGTCGTATGCAAATGTATTTTAGCTAATATGAAATGCTGCATTTGTTGCCTCCCTGAGGGCATCAGGAAAGCTGCTCACGTAGGGTTTCTTACAATTGTTTCTAAATATGTGTATCTGATTTCAGAAGGTCTCATGCCTCATTGAGACCACAGGAAGAGTCCTGCTGGAACCAAAAGGATCAAGCTTGGTACTAGGTCTGAGCAGAGAACTTTGCAGGCTCTGTTGAGCAGGGTGGGCAGCAGGACCTGGCCATCTCTCTGCTTGCAGAGAAGGGCAAGGTGCTGCAGGTCAGAATACTCTTTGTGTTCTCCTAACATTTAGAGGCACTGCCTTCCAAGTTTGTTGGGGCAGTGGTGATTCTTCATTATGCCCCTTCCTTTGAGATGCTTGTAGAAATTGTTGTATTGTTGCAGTGCAGAGATATTTCTGATATCTCTGATATTAGAATAGAGAATTAGAATATACTGGTATTTCTGCCGTATGGTTGCCTGCAGAGATATGACCTCTGCAGGCGTGTCAGCGTAGTTTGGGGCAATTGTCCCTGAGCCTCATGATGCCATTTGCATCATGCTGAGAAGGGCCAAAGGCACTGCCCAACCCATCAGGTTACAAAGTCACACTGAGTCCTGAGTCAGTGCTAGAGCTCAAACCCTGCCCAGCCCCATGGAGGGCAGTGGGTACAGGGCACTCTGCTATACCTCTGGCCATTGCTACTCATTACCACCAGAATGAGGACGAGAAGACAAATAGCTCCAGACAGAAGCAGGGAAAATTCACCTTGTCCCAGGTGTCCTGCTGGTACTTTGCCTGATTGGAAAGACTGGGCTGACTGGGACTTGAAAGGATTTCTTCCCCTCTTCCACAAAACTTCATCACAAAATGCTGCACTTTCTGCTCCTGCTTTTTGCTCTTTTGTCCTTGGGAAATTACTTTAGAGACAAGTGGTGAATTTGACATCTGCTCTTTATCCAGAACTGGTGGATGATGCAATTCTGCTCTCTTCCTGAGAAAGGGAGCTGCTGTGGGAAGAGCGCCTGGGACCAGGCAGGAGCTGCCCCTGGAACATATTGCAGAATGTTTTGTTGAGCACCTGGTGCACTTGCAAAAGGGGCTGTGCTATTTGAAGGGCTTTGAGCATGAGTGTGCATGTGTGTGAACTATTGCAGCTAGACAGGATTTAGAAGTAGGTACTAAATGCAGAGAAAAAAATAAGGTCAGCTTGAAAAAAGTGAACTGTCAGAGAAAGCTGAAGGGCTATGCAGTGGGGGCACAATGTTGGCTGGAAACAGATCTTTGAAAAAGTGAAGGAAGCAGATGAATAGCCTCCAGGCATTCTTAGTGGCTGTATTCAGCAAGGCACACATTTACACAACATAAACACAAACCAAAGGGCAGCACCGAGGACCAAGCACTGGTCCATCACCGAGATCTTTCCCCTGAGGTGAGAGGTGACTCCTCCTGAAGGGTGTCCTCAACCTCAGGCCTCACCTCAGGGCCACCTTACTTCCCTCTGGGGCTTACCAGGGGAGTGCCCACCTTTGCTGTGATCCAATGCTGAGAGCAGCCTGGGACCAGCAGTGACTACCCAGCTGTGAGATTGCCTTGCTCTGCTTCTCAGCCACCTCCTTCTCTCCTTCTCCTTTAGCAGGACTGTGATCTTAGCCACTAATAAATGTCAAGACAGGTCTGGCCTGTGGGTGCTCTTAAAAATGTTTTATCCTGATTAATATATGCCTCATTTACAGGTGAAGCTGCAAATCAGACCAATTTAATTCTAATGAAGTAGATTTGTCCTATTTTATCCAACTTAGACTCTTTTAAATGGTATGACTTAAATAAGTGTACTACCTGTGAGCAGACTACCCCTGTCAAGTGAAGGAATCAGGAGTCACTGGTAGTGCAGGGCACCAGATTTCTCTGGCATGGAATATAAATGATATAACCAGAGAGTTACTTTTAACACTAAATATAGTCCTATTTGGCTTCCACGATTGTTTTTGTTTGTTTGTTTGTTTGTTTTTAATTTAACATTTCTATGTTTGTATTTAAGCCCACATTAAAAGGGAAAAAAATAAAAAAGCTTGTACACAATGTCAGTTGGAAAACACGGCTGTTAACTGAAAATCCTATTTGCACATTCTCTGTTACAAGCAAATTCTCATCATTTAGAGTCCTAGTAATGCTGAAAGGCAATCTCTCATTATGAGTCTGTGATTACATTGTGCCTCCTGATACCAGGGCACATCCTACCAGCAAGATGCCACCCCATCTCTTCCTTAGAAAACCATAATAAGATCACAACACTTCCTCCTACAGAATGAGACTGCTTTTATCAGAATATCGCTGACAGCCATAGCAAATCCTCCCACCACTTGATTAGAATCATCATAGAGTGAACTATGATGGGCAGAAGATGAACTGATTAGCTTCAGACAGTTGCTTAAAAAAAAAAAAAAAGTGGGGAAGGATTCTGGGGGTGTATGGCACACTATGGTACCTGTGCCAGTAGGGAGAGCAGGGAAAGACTGGGAAGCCCAGTCAGGGCCAAGGACTGGGGAGTGGTCAAGTGCCCTGTGATCAGCCCAGCACTGACACCACATCTGGCACTGGCAGATCTTTGGGGCACAAAGGGAATCGTATCGCATCCCACCACCCCATTTCCACCCCATTTTCCAGTTGTGGGGCCATGCTCCCCTCTGACCAGCAGAGCAATCTAAGCCAGTGGAAAAAGCAGACATTCCCACGTAGATAATAACCATACCCTTAGAGATTTCTGGCACACCTGGATTTTCCCCCAGGAAAGTTTGTTCTGCTGTGTTTTGGTTTATCCTTTGACTGTGTCTCATGCTCATAAAAGTCAGTAAGAGAACACATTTTGACATGAATTTAGAGCATTTCGAGCCTATTTTGCCAGGAATTGAAATGTGTCAAAAGTGGTCATACCCATTTTTACTCTAATTTTTAACATAAAATTCCAGGAAGGAAGTTGAGGACTTCTACTTCACTAGAACAAGGACACATTTCCAGTCTCAATGTGAATTTTGGGGGAGCACCAACAAGGAGGGAAGCAACAGGCTCTGTGCATGCTAAGTGCTGAAAATACTAGAGCAGGAGGTGAAAAGAGAATAAAAGAGACTTAGTGGGTGCTTTTTATCAAATAAAGACTATGGTGTAAAGAAATATATGAAATGCAGGATCAACAGCCCAGCATGGCCACTGCTACCAGCCAACTTTTCAAGGCCACGAGCAGCAAGACCTGGAAATCATGGATATAAAACATCAACTGTGCCTGTGGATTTCAGCACTAAGACAGATTCATTCCAACGTATGAACATTAATGCCTCTTTAAAGGAACGTGATGAAATTTCAAGAGAGGCTGAGAGAATGTGGTATTTGCAAGGTCTTTGCCTGAGAGCTTGCACATAATGGGAAGACAGAAAAAATGTGATGCGGACACATCACAAGTGATTTGAAAAAGGTCTGTGCCAAATCACTTGAAAAATCTCATGAAATTAAATAATTCAATGTAGAGAAAAATGTTCTTTTACAAAGCCAAGAGGCATGGGAAGGAAGCAAGCTTTATAGACAAGATGGAAATGTGGATTAAATACCAAAACATATTGAAATAAGTCAACAACCATTTCAGACCATGCTGCATTTTGTTTAAACACAGAACAGGTTAATATAACACTATAGGTTTATCTGACTAATATATCTGTAAAACACAGCACACCCCTGGGAAGGGAGAGAAGGAAAAACCTGTGTCAGAGACAGAGAGATTTGTTTTGCAGTATCTGAGGCACAGGCTGACCACAACCAGTGGAAATCTGTCCCCTGGTTTAGAGGCCTTTTCTGCCACATTGCAGATGCTCGCAGGGGAAGCCTTCAGATCTAAGCCTCTGAAAGTGGATCAGAAGTACCAAAATGCAATATAACTCCAATAACTGCAGAATAACTGCAAGCTGATGTGGAAAACTGTGATCACATGGGAATTCTTGGAATGAACCCAAACTTCCACACAACCAGCAGAAAAACTGCTGCTACCTTTGCTAGGATCAATCCTGACTTTTGGGAACCATGTAACTAATGATTTCCTGGGCTTGGATTTGAACCATCAGTGAACAGGGTAGTACAAGAACATTTACTGAAAAGGACAGAGCAGTTATACGAGAAAGGGGTTTTATGGGACCAGCAGTGGGTGAACATAGCAGGAAAACAGATATGAGACACAAAAGAAGATGTTAACTGGTGGGATTTGTGAGAAAGTCTCCTAAGGTCACACAGCTTCCTTATGTGAGTCCATGTAACTCATGCACAGGTGTCATGAATCCCAGTTTAGGATCCTGATGACTACACCAAATTGTCACAAATGAGTGGCTGAAGTTGCTTAAAGAATCACTATCAAAGGTGTTGTCAAATGCAGATCATAATATAAATTTGTGGAATGCAACAAAGTTTTGTGGCAATGTTTTTCTGTTACTACACAGATGAATCATACAAAGGAAAATAGGCTTGGAATCACTTTAGAATGATCTACACAGAGACTGGGAATGAAAAGGGTAAGGGTACATAGGGTAAGGGAGACCCTCATGCTGGGATGTGAGGTTCATGACAGGAACCCTTGTTTTCTAAACCCTTGGCATGGGGTGGTTTTTAAACCCATTGGTCTGGGTGTGGCTGAGTCCAATCTCACCATTCCCAGACCTGGTCAACAGTTTATGTCTACAGGATTTAGCAGCACTTAATCCTTGGTTAAATTAACATTTATACAGTGATTTGGTAGAATTCACTACACTTACAACAGTGTAACTTAGTTACAGATCTGAGATGGCAAAATTTATGCTACACTTGCTGTAGGATGTTTAAATTAATTCACACATGCAGGCACACAGACAGAGATGTATATATACATATCTATATGTACAAATGTGCCTGTTAAAAATTCCCCGTGTGCCAGTGAAATGTGTGAAATGCCTTGGCATTTCCCAACAAGCAAGGGTTGAGCCTCCAGGGGTTGGGAGTATAGCAGAGACCCCAAACTCAGCTTTCAGCAACAGTCCTCCAAGCATCACAGACACGGGAGTTCATGAGCTCCAGGAGTGTCCCTCTCAGAGGGAGGTGCCAGGTCAACCCATTGCCACCCAGGAGAGCTCAAAGGACCGCACTCAGGACCACTTTTCATAGGGTTGTGAGATGACTTGCTTTAGTTGTCAGTAAGTTTCCATGCTGGCCACAACCCAAGTCAATAATTACTGGAGTTTCCTAAACTCCACCAACAACGGTACTGTTCCACTCAAGCTGTGATTGAGGTAGGGAATGCTCCAAGGCTGTCAGGAATGAATTAACATCTCCACTCCCATCCTTCACCTCAGGTGCCAGGAGTTCCTGATGTGGTCAGTGCTGCTCTCACTTTAGCCATGCAAGAGTTTCCAGTATGGTCACAGGATGCTTCACTGCCCAACTCACAACAGAAATGCAAATTCCTAACAGCAGCTCCAGCAACCAAAAAGCAGTCCTGAGGGCAGGGGAGGATGCACCACAACTGGGGAGCTCAGAAGAAGGCACTGTTCTCCAAGGGCAGCCTCAACCACACTGAGCAGAGAGTCAGGAATGTTCCCACAGTGTTCTAGCAGTGTTCTGTATGAGGACACTGAGAAGTCATCACCACAGAGGAGCTCCATACTGTCTTCCCCCATACTCCTTCTGGAGAATGTGGCATTTCCTCTCTCTGTGGCAGAAGCCTGACCATAAACAGAACTGAAAGAGCTGTGAAAGCCAACTGGGTCATAAAAATTTTGAATATCCTAGGCTTCATGGGCAGAAAAGCAGACAAAGCAAGCTTTGTGATCTTATTTCCTTGAATCTGTTTCATATTTCACTTTTATTTCCTGGGAAGGAGAGATACAGACAGAACACATTCATCTCTGTCAGGAGCAAGTCCAGCCCTCACTAACATAACAGGAGAGGGCCAAGCCAGAACAAGCACTTTTCAGTGTAATTGCTTTGCCTCAGCAATTTCGTTTTATCACAGCTGATGTAAGTGAAGGCGAGTGAAAGGGACCTGAGAGCACAGCTAAAAAACGACATAGCACACAAAAGGCTTCAGCTTTCCCAAAGACAGATCGAGTCTGTCATCTTTATCTGACACTAATTGGGAGCTTTTTCATTATCACTGCCAAATTCTGCCCTTGGCTACTTGCCCATAAATCTTTCTGACATTTTCCAGTGGGAGCTGGAGGCAGATAATCTGAGGGCAGAATCTGATAGGGAACTGGTAGAAGGACACAGGGGGCCCCGAAGAAAAAACTTCCCTTTGGAATTCTTCCCTTGCCCTGGCTCAGGCACATCTGATAGCTGCAATGGCACCAACACAGGCTTTTCCCTGTATCTGGGTGAAAGGGAGTGCATGAGGTTTGCTAGTTTTGAGAAAGATGGGATTCAGCTTTAATTTAATTTTTTTTGCCTGTCAACTTTTGAGGTGGGCTGGAGAGAGATTCCTCACTGTAACACCATTGCTTGCACTGGGATTGCAATGGAGTTTAAAACTGCTTACACTTTTGGAGAGCTTTACAACTACTTTCAAATACTTCATTCGAATCATATACTTGAGAATGGTCAGGGTGTAGTGATTCTGACCAAGAGGCCACTTGTACATCAAGCAGCTGGTGGTCCACACCGCTGGGTTACCACCCAGATGGGTGCCTATACAAGCTGAAACCAAAACTCTCTAAAAAGCAAACACATCTGAAACAAACAGCATCATACAATGGAAAAGGCTCATCAACTCAAAGCCTTTTCCCCAAAAAATGTGAATGCATGGACCAGAAAGGGAATTTTAAAGTTATTTTGAGCACAGGATGAGGTTTAGCCTTATTTTAGCACTTCTGTCTCTTGTAAAGATGCAAATGAATTCATAACCCTTAATTTCCACAGCACAGCTAAAATGTTGCAACATGCAGAGAGGCATTTTTATAGTACCAGAAACCCAATAGAGAAATAGTAGTATAATTAAATAAGAGCACTCCAGTGTGCAAAAGGGCTGGCCATATGTCCATCTTGTTTGGTTTCTGAGCACCCACACAGTTATTCACAGGTTTGCTTTTAAAATTATGTGTCTAAATTGAAGCTTGCTAGATGGAGGAACAAATAGCAGTTTGGAAAAGGAGAAGGCTCCTCTGTCTACCCACCTTTGCCTTTCTCTGTGCCTCATGGACCGATTTGCATACATACAAGTGTGATGGAAGTGTGATTCCACAGCTGACAATGGAAGGATAAGTGTCACACTGGAAAGACAACATTGGACAACATGCCATTGCTGTTGTTTGTTCGTCTCTAGTCATTCTTCTAATCTCAATTTTGTGTAAAAGCCTGACTTCACACATTGGCTTATATGTTACAACAGGAACTGGAGGACAAATTATCACACTGCTTGCATTACTTTGCTGTAATGCAAAGTTATGTTACTTTGTACAGAACAGGCTGGAGGGCAAAACCAGGTAAGGATATTATTATGTCTATGTGACTGTACTTCACAGGAAGCCCAAAGATGAATCAGTGCCCTCTGGCAGGTTTTGTGTGAACACAGACTGAAAAGATGATCCCTACCTTCAAGTGCAGTTTAGCTTCAAGGGTATTTTCACCTGAGCTCAGCCTGGAGCAGCAGTGATAGAAGGTTCCTGCCAGGTGATGGAACTGGAGAGGTCTCAGTTCACATCCTGGCCCATCAGTACATAAATTATCATGACACTTTTTCTGGTTTCCACAGTGGGTTTTTCACCCTATGTGAGACACTCAGAGGCCTGGAAAGATGTCCTCTGTCAAGGACAAGACAGATTCTGTAAAGCCAGCACCACTAAACCTTTGAAAAGAAAACTCACGTGCTGTACAGCCACCAGGGACACCTAAGAATCTTTGGGCTGTAGCAGGGTAAAGGGGGAAAAGTGGAAGCACTTCACAAGAAGATAAGGTTCTTGCTGCTGTCCAGGCTATCAGTCCCTGTCAGTGCCCTTTAGAATTTTTTTTTCAATCCTTGGTCCATTACAGATCTCAAAGGAATTGCTGTAAGTTTTGTATCAGCTCCTCCACAGAGACAGCGTGACTTCAGCCATCCCCTCTTCTGCCTGGCAGCAGCAGAAGTGCAGGTCAGGAAATCACCATCCACATCAGTTCACGTCATTCACAGTCTGTGCTGCCAGCTCCTTGATTTTCAGGTCAAAAGATGACTAAAAAGCAGGGAGTGAGGAAAAACGGTGTATTGCAGTGGAAAGTGGAAGCTGGGAAGAGGCTAAAAATACTATGGCAGATCTATGAAAAATAGGGAAAAACCTATGGACCTGGAGGAGGCTTGTCCAGGGGTAGGGGTCCAGGATTCCACAGTGTGGACAATATTGTAGAAGAAGGAAACAACAACATGGTCCTGAGATGATTATGGTGGAAGTACAGGAAAAACTTGGTCTCATATGACTTTTGTTTTATTTGTTCAGAGCCATTTTCTGTTGTACTAAACACAGAATATTAATGTAGTAATACCTGTTGCCATTCACCCAGGCTCATTATTCACAGCTTCATTTTAAGGGTGATTTTTGTCATCTAATAATTTGTGTCCCATCATTAAATTGGGGCTTATGACATAAAAGACGACATTTTTTTCTGTACTCTAGGCCCTGTATTACAGTTTATAATTGAGAAAAATTGAAGATGCACTTGGTAAAGAAAAGAGTCCAGACTAGACTCCAGAATAGACACATTTTTACTTCAGTGTTCCTAACTCAATCTTTTTATTTTCAAATCTTCCAGAGCAAATTATATACTAATGCCATCAGCTTTAAGTTACAAATCTAAACCACCAGCATGACAAGGATGACTGACAAATGTGTTCTGGAATGAGTTTCATGCTTTTCCTTCCCCAAACTCATGCTCATTTGTCAGTGGGAGACAGAAGGGGAAAAAAGCAAGCCAAAGTACATTGTGTCACTGAGGACTGTCTTTCATGGAGACAAGAGCTACTCATATCCAGAGAAAGCTTTAGTGATACATATATATTTATATAGAACTAGCTAATAATACCTGTTGATTTTGGTTTCAATGAAAGGCATTAATTTTAAACTTTCCTTACTAGCATTTATAAAAATCAGCCCCAGTGAAGCATTGCTGCTGCTCTGGAAATCAGTTGCTCAAAATCTCATCCTGTTCCACTTCAGGCTCAAACCCATTGTACATCACTGTGTAACAGCTCACTGGAAAGTCATGGATAAAGATATGGATGGCACATGAAGTATTGCAGGTCTGATTATTGTCCTAACCTCAGTTACATGCTATAACAGTTGTGTCCATCTCTTCTGGTGTAAATTTCCAGTATCTGTTTCAAAATTAGTTAAGGCTGTGACCATCATCTGGTGTAAATGACTCAGATGCCTTTCTGTATTCCTTAAAAACAGACTAACTTTTCATCCCTACAGAGTTCTGCCAGGGAGCATTCTCAGTTTCTAGTTGCAGTTTCTAGTTCTTATTCATTCCTCAGCACTAGACAAGGCCAGCTTTTCTCTCCTTGTCTTTCCTCTCTTAACAACCCATTTTAATACGTATTTTTTAAATACAATCATCTTATTTTGCATTTTTGAACACAGTGAGGTTTGATGTTTCAGGTACCTACTCTTTTTGTATTGTTCACTTTAGCACTGAGTAGTGAGAATTAGACTGGCAAAGCTGTAATTTTATGTCATCTTGCCAGAAATTACTCGTTCACGAACAGCAGCTCTGCAAGCTGAAAGCAGCAGTACACAGCATGCAGTGCAGTGGCTGCTTAAAACACTTACCAGGTGCTCAGCCAAGTTTGAGCCAAACAAATCTGTGCCAAAATTTACAGCGTGGGAGATTAAGAGTCTTACTTTATTTTGACAATTCTTGGGCATTCTGTTTTTTCTGCTGACTGCAGTTTATACACAGATGTTCTGGGAGGAAAAAAACACAGAGAAAAGGTACACAGGCAGTGACAGCTCACTGTCTCTTCTGATACAAGAATCAGGTGGCAGCAGATGAAAATAGCAGGTGGTAAATAGCAGATCCAGAATGAATAGAAGCCCTCTTTAAATTTGGCTGAAGCTGTCTGACATAATCACAAGTTTGGAGGGAAGACTGACAGACACTGCATAAAAATAAATATGAAAAAAAAAGACACAGCTCTCCCTTGAGAAACAAAGCATGCATTTAAAAGAAAATAGCAGTTTCCTTAGCCCAGGCAGGGCATGCCTGTCTGGTAGGGAGAATTTATGCACAGCCATTGCCCCCTGAGGATACCAAGGATGCTTAGACCAGTGAGGAAGATGAGTCCCATCTAAAACCTTTCCTGCCTCTGCCTGTGGACTCTCTGGGGGCAAAGACCTGGCCAGGGCAATGTCACTGATCCAGTTTATTATTTGCAGAGGGTGTGCTTGAAGCTGGGCTGAAGCAAAGAGCAGTGTGTTAGAAATCTGATTTTCCAGATGCAGCTGGAAATCAGATGCTGTGGCTTTTCCGCAGGGAGTCCATGTGACTGATGTGCTGACACCAACATGTTTTGTGTGACAGAAGGATGGGAAGAGGCTCATGCTTGGTTAAAGAAAAATAGGGCATGTCTGCATTTTTTGTGATGTCAAAGTTGCTAATAACCAGGCAAGCACTTACTGTGTCTCAGCATAGCTTAGCAGGGTGCACTCCTCAAGAAAATTAGAGGCCTTGACAGTACCCTTCCAAGATCTGTGCACCCACGGGCTGCTAATTACTGACAGGCTGCAAAAGGGCTGGCATAGAGAACACTCTCAAACTGCAGACAGGCACTTCCCACTACTGCCAGCACAGAAATCATCAGGACTCAGGCTGCCCTGTGCTGTAAAGCTTTTCTGAAAGCTCATGCTGAATTTGTTCAAATTTTCCTGGATTTACAGCACTAACTCTTAGATGGTTTAGAATAATTTGTTATACAGGGCTCAGTTGCTCAGTTACTCTGTGGACAGTTATTGAAAGGTGCTGGGAACTTTGTTATGCTTGTCAGAAATGACACTGATGGGGAGCTTCAGAGTTTCAACAGAAAACTTTGCAAACACATCTTCTACCACAGCTTGTTGTGGTACAATAAATAGTAAAGAATCTGAAAATATCAAAAGGGAAATAAAAAATACCAGCAGCCAGCAGCTCAAGTGCTGCCATGCTAATACTCGTAAATTCTAAATAAATAAAACAATGGTTCCATTTTAGCTAATCACTGTGCTAGTGATGCCCAATTAGTCTAATAAATTGCCAGCAAAACAACTCAAAGCACCCATACAATGATGCCTTTGTCTCTCCTTCCCAGGCTTTTCACTTGCACGAATTTATTAAATCAAGACATAAAGCACGCATAATAATTCTTGGAAGTCAGCTGCTAATTTGCATAGAAAAACCAAACAAATAAATATATTTGTATGTGATGCAGGGTTAAGACGGGGCTGCAGTGTGATATTGGATTGGATAGGCTGTATAATGCAAAATGTAAAGACAGAATGAATTGAAGGAGCTGCACGGACAATTGAGTCTATGAGTTAGGCTCAAGATGGGCTCAATGAGGCTGTAAGGCCAGCTGAAGTATCAGGACTATGCCACAGGACTGTTTTCTGTGAATACATGTGGGGGTTTATAAGCCTAAAAAGCCCAAGGCAACAGAAGTAAGTTAAGAGCACTGTTAATGTTGGGAAGCCAAGCAAAGAGAATTTAGGACCTGCCAAGACTAAGGTCATTGGTATATAATACCTCCCATGGCAGTCTCTCAGAATGGGTTCATATACCAGTTTCCCACAGGACCCTTCTCAGACAGACCATTTCAGTCCTGAACAGGAGCCACACACACACAGAGTAGCCCTTCAGCCCTTGCTCTGTTACAGGAGGAAGATGAAGGACACCTCTGTGGCCAGACCATGCTGGATGCTGACTGGTGCCCTTATCCCATCCTTGCTGCTGTTGCTCAGAAGTGCCAGGTGAGTCAAACAACCTCACTTCTCAGTGGCTATCATCAGCTGAGTGCTCCTCAGCTCGTGGGGCTGGGGATCTGATTTACAGAAGTACCAAGCACTTTGGAAGACAAGATAAATCAGGCAGAGCTGCACCAGGTGAACCAAGAGCAATTCTGCTGTTGATTTCAGCAGGGTCAAACTCAGATCAACTCCTCCATTTCCTTCCAAACCTGCATTTGAGCAGGAAACACAGAGAAAGAAGGGAAGAATGAAATATGAAAGATACAGCATGTGCAATCCTCACTCTCCATACAAAGCCATCCTACTTAGCTGGGAGATGGAACCATCTCTCAAGAGAGAGCCATGAGGTAAAAACCAAGGTAATGGGATTCATCTGATTTAACTTAGGTGTTTAAAAGACTGATGTATGAGCCACTGTAAAATCCCTTAATAATGGAGAGAAATATGTAGCTCTGATACTCTAGGCCAAGTGTTGTCTAAGACTTGTTGCCTGACCTGTCCCTCTCTGTTGACTACAGTGGGACACTAAGGCCATTTTTGGTCTAGCATTTGCCTTGACACAGCAGAAGAGCAAAGCAGATGGTGCTGAATCCCAATGTCCACTCCATATCCATTTGGGGTGTGGTTTGGACTTGATTTAGTCTGGCTCCCCTAGACCAGCTATCCTACCTAGGGCAGCCGTTCCACCACAAGCACATTTCAAAACTGCTTGAAGGATTCATTTAGATCACTGTGCCTTTCTAGAGATAGAAGGACATTTGATGCACCTGGAACAGAGGTTTGGGTTCAATTTGCTCTAGAAGGAGCTCAGCTAAGCAGAACAACTTCTCCAAGAACTGAGCTGACAACAGACACAAGGATGAGGTTTGTTTCAGAACTGCATCATTGCACTAAATCCTAAATACTGTTGTATATGCATCATATCAACTCAGACTTGGATATTTAATTTACAGATAAGTGAATGTCAGGCTTAGTGACAGAGATAATAAAACCCAATCATATTATTTTAACAAAATCAATCAAAAGTATTTACATAGCTTCAATTATCACAGATCCTTTTGAAATGCTGTTTGTTCAACAGATCATAAAACATGCAGAGAACAAAATGAAAACACAGAAATGGTATTTTTCATTAGAAATTAATCAGCAACAAGGGATTACTAGTCAAACTACAGGCTATCATTATAGAGTAACTTTTCCTACAAACATAAAAAGCAAACTCCTAATTCAGAGGGTTATAAATGACAGCATCTTAAGCATGATTGGAAGGAAAGTCTTTTGACTGAATGTAGAGAACATTCAAATACACATTCAGTGCAATTTCTCTTTGTTTTCTTAGATGTAGTGGGAATAAGCACAAATTAATGTGACAGTGAAGTCTATTTCTCTATATTCACTGCAAATTCCCTGGGGAAATTCTGGCTCTGATCACAAAAGACCCCTTCATTATACTTAGCAGGGCCTAGATTTGCTCCTAAGCTTCCCTTTCTAAGAATTAATGTCTTTGGAACAGATTCCTTAAAATATTGCAGGACCAGCATCCTTTGAGCAGAAATAACTACAAATTCTCTGCTTAAGCTTTTCAAAATGTCCATTAGTACAGAATATTTAACATCTATTTGGTTGCTCTTGCTTATGACAGCATGAGTGAGGACATGCAGAGCTTTTCCATTCTCATCAGAGATATCAAAAAACACATGAGTTCTCAGATGCCTGGTCTGCTGACTTGGGTTATACATTCCTGTGAATCTTGTAGGGAAGGTGAATAGTGTATTGTAAAGCCAGTGAAAAATATATTGTAAAGCCAGTGAAAAATATATTTATGAGTGAAATTTATACTCAATAAAATACAAATATTTTCTTGAAAATTTTGTTTTTTCTTTATTTATGGTTACTCCAAGTGATAATTAATTATAAATATAAAGATAGACCACTGCATGGAGACAGGCATGACTTTTTCCTCCAAGTATCTAATCATTAATGTAAGGAAAAATAAAAATATATTTAAATTGCCCACTGTAATGTCTAACAATGATTGTAGATAATATAGACTTCCCAGATTCTCAGATGCTTGGCCCAGTCACTTCAGTTATGTGTTCCTGGGCTAAAGCTTGTAGGGAAGATGACTGTAAAGCCAGACTAAGTGGAAAAGACATCTATTTACAAGTGAGAAGAAAGGAAACCCAGGTAGTAGGCTACACGAAGGGCTCTCAGTGGCGCTGTAGAAGGCAGCTAAGCCTCCAATAGAAGCAGGAAAGCTCTAGCCAAGCTGTGAAAGGCAGTGGTTGGAGGTTCAGTGACTTAGGACCATTTGGTTTGCTTTGAAAACATCCCATTGGTCAGATGTGTCCATGACCATCACTGCCATTGCATCTGAGTAGATTACTGGCCAGTAATAGCTGGCCATGGCCAGTGCTGCCTACCAGGCCTCAGAGGTTACCCTTGTTCTGTCTGTGGAAGGGGTCTCTGTCCTAGAAACCTGCTTCCCAACAAAGCACTGGTTAGCTGTCTTATCCAGGCAGGCAATCAAAGGTGACTTGGAAGAACCAGGGTAAGTCATGTTATTCTAAGGAATTTGATTAATTTTATAGCCCTGACAGAAGTTCATTCATTGAACAAGCCCAAGCTGTCACATTTTATCACCTATTTCTGCTCTCAAACAGTGGTATTATTCCAACTCAGTTGCAGAGTGTGTATGTAAAGCCTGAAGTGCTGAATTCACCTTTAATGAGACTATCAAGTGTTTTCCTATAGCATTTTATTTTTCTGGGGTTTTTTAATACTTTTGTCCTTGGAACCTCAAGATGTCTGTGAACATTCTCGGAAAAACAATCAATCTCTAAGCAAACCCTGAGAATTATTTCTGTCTGTGTTGCCAGCCATGCAGGCAATAGACATCTTCACTCTAAAACCCTGAGCACTTGGAAGATTCCCCAGTGCTCCTACTGGGATGTATGCCATGGCACACGGGCATTGTCCACTCACTGTTGTTAACACAAGCCCAGGTTCCTGGAGTACTTTGACATTTCATTTTTGCATACAGTGTTTTACACGAGCCCATGCCTTGAGGTGGCTACCTAGAACAGAGGCCAGAAAAGTTTAAGAGAATAAAGTGGGTATTTACTAAAGGCCTTCAATAGATACACCTTGGGCAGTCCAAAGCCTCCAAGAGAGGGGCTACAGCCAGGATGGATGATGGTCATGAGTCTTAAAGACAATTATAAGTTTGGTTCATTTACATATCAGGGGTTAATCCTCCACTTACAGCTTCAGGTAATGAAGTCATATCCCCCCCATTTGCTCCCCCCCAGCTCACTTTTGTTTATACTTTTCAGGGCCTGGGGCAGTAGAGTGTCCTTGAGTTACAGGCCTAGAGGGATTGTTTTGTCTGAATAAAAGAGAGAACAGTAGCTGACAAGCTATGGAGTTTTAGAGTTATACCCTAAAGCAGTACAGGATTTGAAAATATAAAAGCTAAAATCCTAAGGCATCAGAGCCATCCGATGGTATAAAGCTTCTTGGACAAACAAGGGAAATGTTGTAAATCCTGATGAATTCAATGTTTTGGTTTAATTTCCATGGTTATTTGGAAAACAACAGTTCTAGCCCTTATTAAAATATCTCTTAAATCATGTTAAAACAAGAATCATGAAGACATAAAAGATCTTTCAGAGCTATTTTATTTTAAAATAATATGGATGTGTTCTGCTATATCCAAAGCTTTTCACATGCCTTTTTTTCAGAGCATAAAACAATTCAGACCCATGTTGCCGCTTTTAATTGTGAGCGGTTAAATCTGATCCTTTTCCCTCCTGCTCTCCCAGTGGTGACTGCTTCTCTCCACCACACCAACACAAGGACACTGCAGACCCCAGAACAACTGTGCAAAGAAGCAGGACTGCACAGATAGTTTATTGAGGTGGTCCCTTAGGATGTGCCTTGCTTTTAAAGGTAGGAGCTGAGTTATCATGGATCCACACCACCACTTTTCTAGCCTGCATAATCCAAAATTAGCCAGAAGAATTAAACTGCTGCTTGAGAAATCAACATCCATTTATGTATTTCTTGCCACTCTTTGCTTAAGGCATCTCAAACACTCAAGACACTTCATACCTTATCCATACCACAAAGGTTTAGCTCACTGACTCCTAACACACATTTGAAGTACATCTTATTATTCCACTTTGAGGAATGATATATGCTTCTGAAAATCAGACAAGACTTGAGTCCAGCTACCAATTCTAGACAAGATGAGTACAGAAAGGTAGGCAGCAGGCCAGAACGAGGGTGGACAGCTTGGAGCACACTGGGATGTGTACCTGAAGTCAGCAGAGACAAAAGTGAAACAAGGAAACCTCAAAGTGCTCATTTAGAGCAACGAACCTGAGTTGTCATGGTCTGAGTTCTTAATTGCATTAGCACCATCTGCCATGGTTCAACCCCAGCCGGCAGCCAAGCTCCACTCAGCCACTCATTCATTTCTCCACCTGCAGGATCAGGGAGAGTATAGGAAGGGTAAAAGGCAGAATACTCACAAGTTGAGGTAAATACAGTTTAATAGGGTAATCAAAAGGCACTGACTCAAGCAAAGTAAAACAAGGAATCAATGCCCTGCTTCCCATGGGCAGGCAGGTGTTCATCCATCCCCAGGAGAGCAGGGCCCCATCACATATAATGGTGACTTGGGAAGACAAATGGCATCACTCCAAATGTCCACATACTCCTTCTTCCACCCACTTTATACACTGAGCCCTGTTCCATCTGGACATCTGGAATGTCCCTTAGGTCAGCTGGGGTCACCTGTCCCTGCTGTGTCTCCTCCCAAGCTCCTCCATCCCCCTCCTCAGCCTGGCAGTACAAAAATCAGGAAAGACCTTGGCTCTGTGTTAGCCCTGCTCAGCAATGACAGAAACATCTCTATATCATCAACCCGGTGTTCATCACAAATCCAAAACAGCCCCGTACCAGCCACTGTGAAGGAAACTAACTCCACACCAGTGAAAACCGGCACGCCATGCAGCTGAGGTCCCTGCACTCTTGACAAAATAACCTTTGCTCAATGTGGCCCAGCATCTCATGGCTGTGAGGACCAGAGTCTATATTTTGAGAATATTTTTCTTTCCATAAATCACCACACTTACTGATGCAAAGTAGCCAAGTCAAACAAAGCACAGAAGCATGTGAAATGTTATTTATGCATCAGGATTTAGTTTAAGCAGCGGTCTTGCATTTATGCATTATTACCAGCCGATTTCTTTGTCACCTTGGAGAGGTGAGGTTTGTCCTTTATCTTTGTGCTTCAGCTCTCTGCACATTATTCTTCAGCAAACATTTAAATTCAGCATAAATCTACAAGAACTATTTTCTTTTTTTGTCCCTTCAGTAGACCACTTTTCTCAGTTGCCACTTACTCTCCCTCCATGCATTTACTCAGGTTCCAAATTCCTTTCCAGTGTTCCCAAACTCAATTTGAAACTATTGCAGGAGACAGCAAAAATTAGTTTAGAGAAATAATTTTTTCTCCCACCTGTCATTCCAGCATTTCCTCCCATCAATTCTCCAGCCTACCTTATTCCTTTTCTTCCTGATAGAATTTTCTGCATTATGATCCCTAAATTGTTCATATTCCTGTTTAGGCTTTAGTGTTCCACTTGCAAGCAACAACAGTTTATGTTTTCTGCTTCTGGCATTTCTTAGAGATTAGTCACTGTGCAAATGCTCTGCTAGAGTAACTCCATGGAAGTCAGTGAGACTCTTCCAATTCTTGGTAGCAGCTCCTTTGACCTGATATTTCTAACACTTCATTGGCACTAAATCTATTTTTATTTAACTTGCGTTTTAAATTATACACAACTTTCTTATTTATTACAACTATTTAAAACCCTGGGTTCTTATATTTGGACAGCAACAATAAGCAATTTTACAGCCCAGAGAAATTAATAACACTAGCCACTGAGCTCTGTTGTCAGGCCAGAGACCTCCTGATCTCAACAGATTGCTTGGCACAGTCTCCATATTCATTATTTAACTGGAAATAATATTCTTTTGCTCAGTAAGATGGAATTGTCTGAAATAATTCAACTGGAAGGAAAGTTACCTTGCCAGAAAGTCATAATCTTAACAGTTTGAAAGCAAATTTGTGAGATAAGAAGTATTGGATAGGAAGAAAGAGTGTTTGAAGGAATAATATTTCTTTGGAATAAGTCTGAGAATTGGACTCTAATATGAAGTGGGAGATTATCAGCTGTGCTCATACCAGGACAGATTGGCAGCTAAATTGCACTAACTTTCATTGGGGCTCAAACATGATCACACATCTGATTCCAAAACAATGAGAAAAATTTAGCTTCATCCACTCTGCTTCCAAGGAAGGTCTAATTTTTTGTTTAACCATTTCTATGCAAACAAAATGAGTGTTTTAATAAACATCAGGAAACACAAATGCATCATTACTGATTGCATTACATGTATATTACCACTGTAAAACTTCATGTACACAGCAATTAATCTTCCAAATTTTTCTTCCTGTTCTAAGCAAATGCCTGCTTTGTGGCAAAAAATTAGTGACACAAATGGAGCATAAATTACCTTTATTTCAGTGATAATGGATATTATTTAGATTTAAGATTCTTTCAGGTATTCACTAATGTCCTTCTATAGTACAGTCCTCCACATAACTTACAAGATTAGCAAAACTGTTCTGCAGTCACTAGTTAAGAAATAAAAATTTAGTATAAACCTGATATTTACTGAAATCTGTCAGCTCAACCAATCCTGCAGAAGAAAGTGAGCCACTAATAACCCAGGGCAATTCAACACATAACACTGGCACTGACATTGCAGTAATATCTGCTCGAGAATGGATGGTTGGTCTAATATTTGCACCCAGAAACTACTACAGTATCTACAGAAATGTATTCCTTTTTTAATAGCCAAACACTGACTCTTTAATAGAGTTCATTTATTGCAAGAAAGACTGAATACATTAGCTCAGAAGCTAAGAAGCTCAGCATATCTTGGTTTGAATGCCCAGCTCCAAGCATGAACACTTACCTGGCACAGGAGAGACTTCCCATCTGTATGGATGGCAGAACTTGTGCTGCAGAACAGGCACACACAACCCACTCAACTTCCCTTCCTCTGGTCAGAACCACCTGCAGACCACGCATACTGAGATCAATTTAAGATAGTCTTGCTAAGATGAACTTCAACCTTTTTTGGGACTTGTTTTGGATTTATTAGTCTTTTCAAAAATCAGGAAGATATGACCACATCTGGAACAGAAAGACTTTCAAATGCTATTCCTGACTTTCCACTGGCTCATGAGTCAGTCTTGAATACTATAAATTATCAAATACACAGAGGATTCTTTTGAAAAGCAGCACTTATCCTTTTTCATAGTATCTCCAGGTTTGATACCTCTGATATCTTGTAATAAACCTCTGTTTGTCAACATGGTGGTCCAAAGTTTTGCTGGGGGAAACCAGACAGCAGTTTCCAGACTGGTCTTCACAAATCACGAGAAAGCAGGAGTGGCAGCTCATAAAGCCAGTCACAGAGGACACTGATGTCTTACCTCCAGCCTGTCTCTTCCTTCTCCCTAGAAGATGGTACCAGCTCTCAAAGGCAAAGTTTTCAGGCCAGACACCATCCCAGCACAGCTGGATGCCCCAGGCCAGCAGCATACACAACTCCTATAAGAAAGCAGTGACTGGTTAATCATGGTGTTCCTTTGAACCTTGTTGGTTGCTGAGGAACAATCCCAATCAGCTGCCAAGGAGGTAATGCCTGAGTACAAGAGGAGGGAGGAAGGGCAGGAGAAGGCAATGCTTTTCATCTTTCATAGCCAAAGACAGAAAATGAAATTCTGATTACTATGTTCTAAAAGATGCTTATTTGCAAGAGTGAAGTGACTTTGGGAGGTCATTCCTACTTCCAAGATACTCATTCCTCCAGAAAAATACCTGATGATTTGGAGATGTTTAACATCTACAAAAACAGTTGCTTGTGCAATATCAACACTTTGCAAGTACTTACAACTTTTTTGAAACATTACTCATTTTGCTCAACACAATGATTTCCCATTTGACTTCTTCTACATAAAATTCCCTCAGTTATGAAGAAAGACAACAAAAAAATATAAAAACACTTGGGGCCAGTTTTTGCTCTGAGCCAACATTGCTACCTCGGTGGCAAGAGAGACCATTGCTCTGGACTGAGCCCAGCACTTGTAGCAAAAAATAGAATTCAAATGAAATGTGTTCCCACCTTTAACAAATATATATCTACAGCTATGCTGAACTTTGCCAAGAGCTTCCCTCGGTAAATACAGATTTTTCTTCCTATCTTCGAGTAGCAGCAGGGATCTCTAAACCCCACTGTGTTCTGAGAACAAGACTTCTGGAATTAGTGCCACAATATCACCTCCTTGCAATATGGTAATTTACTCAGGGAAAGAACTTTCTTCTTTCCTTCCTTGATGCTTTCCAATCTGTTTTTCCTACTTTTCTGAAGTCAACAGCTTTTAATCACTCATTTATGCAGAACTTAAAACAACATTAGTATTTATATATATTGATAATAATATTATCTATACTTACATGCTGGGGAGTCCTTCAATTTAAAATATTTCAGAAAGATGTCACTCTTCATAAACCTGGGGAAAATGTATTATTTAGGCTAGTGTGTCCAAACACACCTTGATATTGGATTTTTTTTCTGCGTGGTTCTTTGCAAGGCCAGTTCCGCTGGGCTGAAATCTTCGTCCTTCTGCCGTTTTTTCAGCAACTAATTTTATTCCTTGTTTTCTTGATCCAAAACCAAGTAAAATGTGACAAGACTGCTCAGCAGCAAGCTGAGAGCCCATGAAAGATCATGCTGCTTCATGTAGGCAAATATCCCATCCATGCAAGGCAGCATTGGGGCTGAAAACTGAACCCAGTCTTCTGGGCCACTTCTTGGACTTCCTAAGACCTCAGTTACATTCCTGGGATGAACAGGCTTCTGTCAGAGGACAGCTCCAGTCCTGAACAGCAGTCCTGCCACAGGGACCCAAGAAAAGGAGAGAATTACGAGGTGTTTGGGAGAAAATCGACAACAGCAGTGGGAGAAGACACAGGAGGGATAGAAGGGTAGGGGGGAGGAGGGAGGCAGAAGCACACTGCAAAATTGCCAGAAACAGACAGAAAGGAAAGAGTTATTTCCAAGAAAAATCAGCAAGCACAAAAAAAACCCCCATAACCCAACAAAACAACGCCCCCTAAAAATCCTAAAAAACTAAGGGAGAACACAGAGGGCAGGTGATAGCAAAACTACAGTGTAAGAGGCTTTTGAAACAAAAGGTTTAAAAGGCAGCAGGAAGCTTTGGGACAGAGGGAAACCACTTCAAGGCAAACCTCTCTCACTCCTGGGTCAGCATAATCCACAAATGTTAAAGTTATTTCCTTAATTATCAATGTTTTTTCCCTTGGAGGTTTTTTTTTTTTTTTTCTAGAATTAAAAGATTACTGCCATGGCAATTTTATTTCATTATGGGTTCTACTTAATTAGATACACACATGTAAAACCATGGATCAACAAAAGGAAGAAAAAACAGCCTAATTTATTCATTTACCCATGGAGGCAAAGAAACTACATTTTTAATCCTTTTTCTTGGAAGCAGTGAGAAATACCCTGACTCCCATGCCTTCCTCTTTGGGGATATCCTGTTGGCTGCCAAGACTTCCTGAAGTCAGAAAGAGTTGGTGTAGCAGACCAAACTGCAAGACATGGTGTTTGTGGATTACCACACACAGCAACCAAGTCTGGCCTGTGAAATCTACTGGGAATTTACAGCTTGGTTATCTGCACATGTACAGATAAACCAGGAAAAGAAACTAAATTAAGAATCAGGCAGGGATTGTTAACAGGAAGTATACTTTCACAAAGTGCAAAGCCATTTAATACAACTTATTTAAGAATACCCCCAGAGACACTGTTCAACATAAAACACATAACATCTTTTTGAAGCCAAACTAATGAACACAATTCCTTGCCTAGAAGAGTTTGCAGGCTGAATCAACCACAGGTAGTGTAAATGAAGAATTAAATACAATATGGCACAAATTAATGACAGCCAAACCTCATTTCAGATTTTCTCCCATATGTGAAGTACCTGGATTACCTGAAGGCCAGGTTTATCGGTAAAGATGTAGGAGAAGAAGACACTTAGTACTTTGGCCTTTTCCACGTTCTTTATCACCAGATTCCCTGGACTATTAAGCAGCCATCCCACATTTTCCCTAGTCTTTCTTTTGCTGCCTAAGTACCTGTAGAAGCCTTTCTTGATGCCCCTTACATATCTCAGCAGATTCAACTCCAGGTGAACTTCAGTTTTTCTAAGACCAACCCTTCTGGTTCCACCTCTTCCATGCTTCCTTTTTATGTCTGATTTTTGTCAGGAGCTGCTTTTTAATCTGTGCAGACCTTCTGTCTTCAACTTAAAGAAAGGGATCCTCGAAAAGCAATCAGCTCTCCAGTACCTCTGGGGCTGCATCCCACTGGATTTCTCCAAGAAGATCTGTCAATAAGCTACAGCCTGCTCTGATGATATCCAGGGCTGTGGTCTTCCCACCTGCTTTACTCTGTCCTTTGTGATTGACCTGTATCTCCTAGGGGAAAGAGTTGTCACCTCCCTAAGCATTTTAAAGAGCTTCTATAAATATGCAAAGTTGTCTTGAAGAGTTAAAGAAATATTCTGTGCTTTTAAGAAGGAAGTTTCACATTCAAAACCTGAAATCATGTTTACACCTGAGAAAAAATGAGGTGTGCATTTTCAAAGCACTGATTTCTAAATATCCAATTCTTACATCTCTGTACTCTCAAGTATGCATTATAGTGAAACATTTTAGGAGTTACTATGTCTTCTGTCACAGCACACTCAGCCAGACCATCATAAGGATGCCCCTTTCTAAATTTAGACACAGTAAACTTCAACAAGTAAAATGGTCTCAAAGTAACCCAGAATTGGTCCACTGCCCTAGACCTTGTCAGACCTTTTCAGCAAATAAGGCTGAAGGAAAAGTTATATGGGAGATAAAAATCTCAAGGTGGGTAAAGGATGGATGAAAACTAAGTGATAAAGTGATGCCTTTTCTCAACCACCACTATTGCAATGTTTCTGTAAATTCCTCATTGCTCTGGAAAGTAACTGCTTTGCTATATACAATTATGTATTTTATAAAGAGCAAAGTCTGTGCTATGCACTTTTTGGTCTTCTGACAAGTCCACCTACAAAAATACTGATAAATAATACCTTACACTTGGCAGTGTGATCACTTTTCCATGATCTGCATATACAAAATATGCATTCCTAGACACTGCTAATTAATGGCAAAGTGCAGGCATATACATGCAAAAAAACATGGATCATAGAGAGCTATCTGAAATGATGAAAAAATCATACTCTCCTCCTTTGTACTCTTACTTCAAAGTAAAATTCTATACCAAAAACTGTCTCAAACAACCTACAATAGATTTTTCTTTGTGTGTGGTTATAGATATGCAGGGGAATAATTGTCAGAATGTCAAACATATTTTCCCAAATTCTTTTATCAACTTTTCCTAATATGAAATGCCTGCTGCAACAAATTTTTATTTGTTTAAAAAAAGAACAGCTAGTGCTTTGAGAATGGTGTTTTAAGCAAGTTTTTCTTAAACTGAGTGGAATAAGTGTTTGCCTTGCACAGAGGCTTACAGTGCAGAAGGAAAGTTTAGCAGCAGTCCAGCTGTAGCACAGACAGTGAAGGAGTCCAGTGAGGAGCTCAGTTAGATCCATGTGATCTCAGTGAATGCTGCAGAGCAAATACTGTGATAGCATCCTAGCAATCCAGTGCACAGCACTATTTGGAGGCTTATGACCCTAAACCACAAACCCCTTCCTCATCAGCTAATGTCAGGTATTTGGAGAAGAATTATAATATCTGAGTAAATCAAAGAGAGCAGAAAGGAGTCATGGCTCTCCCACTGACTGAATGTCCTTGGCTGTTCCATGGCAGCATTATGCTACAAAAGTGTATTGCTAAGTTTTATAACACAAATTGTTGGATATATATAAAGGTTCGAGGGGAATTTCCAGCAATTTTAGTCATTCCGCTGACTACAGGAAGCACTGAAAATACATAGAAAATAAAGTGAAGAGCAAAGAGACAATCTGTATTGCGCTCACATAAAAAGACTGCTTTCCAAGTAGGGCAAAACTGCCCTTGCTGGAACCCATGCCAATAAATTTCAGGGAAGAACTGCTATATCTGCTATATGAGGTGACAAATTTTCGCCTGTATCATTTTCAGTTGCAAAATGTTGCTCTCCTTGAAATGAATTTCTTTTGATATGCCAGTTATGCTTGTCTTTATGGGGAAATATGTCCATGACAACACAAAAACTTAAAATTTGAAGGGCCAGGTCTATTCCAGATGTAATTTTAATAACAATGTGAGATCAGGATGTTTAGCACTAGCATGTTCCTCCTCTTTATGAAGCAGGAGCATAGGATAGAATCAATTGTGAGTGGCATATCAGTTCAAAGCACCAGATAATAAATGGCATCCTGCAAAGCAGCTATTTCAGTAATTCACTGTCAGATGACAAAAAACTCATTGAAAGAACTTTCTGTTCCTCCTGATTGATGTGATTTCTTTAAATTAAAAAAAAAAGAGAGAGAGTGAGAGCGAGGGAATATTTTATAATCACAGAATTTCTTTATGTTAGAACTGCAGCTTCACATCAGCTGGCAATTTGAAACTCCTGACATGTTATTTCATTTCACTTTGGGGCACAACAGGGTTCAGATAATTTTGACTATGAACAAATTGGTAAAGTTCTCTAGCCATTAAGGCAGATGAAAGAAAATTTCCATGCAGGCACTATCTAGTTGTTGGCAAGGTATAAAGAAAACTAACTGATTTTGAACTCCTTATTAATTATTAGCCTTAGTAATTATTAGACTTACTAATTATTTTAGACTGAAACAAGTAGATCTTTGTATGAGCTTTTTGTATATCACTTCAAAGCTCTTTTGTGGACTTCCATGAATTTTGAGAAATTAAGGCAGATAATTATTTATATTACTTGTAAGGTATTACTTGTAATTACTTATTACTTACTTAATAACTGAAAAAAAACCCAAACCAAAGTTTATGTGTTTTAAAACCTTCCACGACTTAAGAAAATTCATGTGATATTTGTCAGAAGTCTGATCCAAAGCCCACTGAAATCAGTATGAACCTTTCCATAAATATAGGGTATTGGATCAGCTCCTTGGTTTAAAAAAATAGATTTCAGAAGGAAGATGATGAAATTATATACTAGCCTGATCTAGGAAAATTCATCTATTATTTCCAGTATGTTTCATTGATACTGAGAGGCCATTTAAAATTCACCTCTCTGCTACACCAGTTAATTATGTATGTTGTAAATCCTTGAGCTTATATCTGAATATATCACATAGACACAAATTCTTCCATGCATTCAAGCAAATTAATTCCTTGCCTGGTCATTTTATACTTCAGTTATTTTGCTGCTTTTTGATGGATTGGAACAGATTAACTTTTCTGAAGGCAATGCCTCAGTTGCTCACTGAACCCTTCAGTCCTTTCTGCACACCAATTAACCACAACCTACTTCCTCACCACTGGTTAAAAATCAGGGTATATTGCACAACCCCCTGTCTGTGATCTCCAACACCCTGCTTAGTACCCTGAGATGGCCAAGTTACCAGGAATAGGTGAAAGCTGTAGAGAAAGTATCATGACTTCTGGTTAGAGTTAGAATTTCTGACATAAATTTACTGGGGCTTGGGAGGTTTTTGTATTGCTTATACATCAGGTTCATGAGTATTGAAGACAACATGCATATGAAATATCACTTCAGGATGATGTCTCATCCATTTACCTAGGTTATATGGAGCTAGATAATGATTCTTCTGGAACTTTAAGCATGGCACTCCATCCTCCCACAACTCCTTTCTTCAAAAAGAGTGGAGTGGAGAGAGTCTAGGTACTTAAAGATAAAAACTATTTTACAGAGGACTTTGAACTGTAGGGACCCTACAGAAGGTCAGTGTAAACATTCAAGGTGCTCTGTGGCTAGAAGACCTTGTCATGACATTTTCACTGTGCAGAATCCCCCTGAGGAACTGCTGAGGTTCCCAATACTGTAGCCTTCACAGCTTATGGTGCTTCCCTGTCAAATGGCACAGGCCTAGTGTGTGCTCTGTGCTTGGCATAAGCTGACAAAAATTCAAGCAACAATTGTTTTGTGTGCATTGTGTGCATGTGCACCCTTCCAAATTTCCAAGGTCTCTGATGCAGCCTCCAACCTGTGAGGGTGATTTGATTTGTGCTTTGAATATCAAAAGATCCTTCTGACCCTTCCTGCATATTTCCCTAAAAAATGAACACTCAGGTTGCAAATGTAAAACATCCATTACATACATCCATTATTCACCCTGGGGAGAGCATGTTTAACTAGGCAGATGTGGCAAGAAGCTGATCTTCAGGCAGCTTGTCCTCTCTGCATGGTGCAGGCTCCCACAGCACACACAAAGTGCAGTGAAGGAAGCTGGAGCCACATCAAGGAGCAGCAAGAGCTGACCATGCCACTGGAACATGTTGCCCATGTGAATTGCACAATGGAGTGTCCCAAGCCTTGCCATGCCCTCAGAGTGTCCTACTAACATGTTCCTCCTTATTCTCCACTCTGAACACTAGGGTTTTCATCTCAGTTCTCCTATTTGCCTTAAGCTGAAAATACTCCAACTCAGTATATTCTGTGATTCTATGAACTACGAGTGAGCAACTTCTCTAGAAATTTGGCCTTGTCCCTCTGAGACATCCAGAAGCTCAATTCAACAACAGCAGATCCTATTTTCTTGGAAGCATTTGGGAAATGACAGAGTAAAATATCATTAAATTTGGTAGGTGAAAAGGCAAATGTTTTCTTTGCCTGGCCATTTAGCCATCATAGCTTTAAATAATAATATTTTTTCAGCTTCTCCTGATTTTTCCTTTTTGGTTTGTTTGATTTTTCATGAATTTGGCTTAACTTTGATTTTTTTTCTTTTTGTTATTTACCAAGTGACCCATATTTCTTTGTTTTTCTAAAGAGGTCTTCCAGATTTTTAGGTGGTATGGTTGCTGGCAGAAATCTTGGCTGCATTTATTTCATGCTTTACTAGTATGAGTCATAAACCTATACTGTTTTCCTGGTGACAGAGCACCAAAGTCCCTCCAGGTGCAGCTGCTGGTACAGATGTGGTTAAATTGGAACAGTACTGCCCTCTTTGGAGAAAGGAGTGCCTGGAATAAACTAAACCACACTGGAGTATCTTTGAACTACAGTTCTTGCAAGTGCTTTCCTTCCTACATTTCACCAGCAAACCTGCAATGACACTGGACTCTTTGAGCAGGCTTGGCCTGTGCAGGATGGGATTCACTGACTTTTCCAGCAAGGCTGGAAACTGCAACTTTTCTCTGATATCACAGCTCAGGACTGGCAGGTAAAGCTGGAGAAATAACTACACACAAAACGCTATTAATGAATCTCATCAAAAGGAGATCACAAAATCCTGGAGATGCATAAATCTCTAGAGACTATAGACAGCTAATTTTCTCAGCCATGCTGTTTCTTCAAGCTCCCTGTAATAATGAAACAGCACTTAGACCTTTTAAGCACCATGTTGTATAAATTATAGGTGACACACAACCCTCACAGCAATCCAAGGAAAATGACAGCATTAAATTCCCAACAGCTATCAGGATACATTAAAAATTTTAGAAGAAAATTACTTTTGAGAAGACAAATTTTAAATGAATAAACATGAATCTACAGGGTTTCAGCAGAGCATGGAATTTCATCTACAAAATTTTGCTTCAGGGTCACATAATTCCATCCAAAGCAAAGCAAAAGCACATACACATGGTCACAGCAGGCTAATCTCAGCTCTGATCACAAATTCGTCAAAACTCCAACTCAGAAGGAATTTATGTTGGACTGACTCTGAAGAATTTATCAGCTGCTATCGTAGAAAGCAGCCCCTGCAAACGACAGGAGAGATGAAATAGATGGGACTGCGGCTTCATCCTGTTTGGCTATAGTACCCCTTCAGCTGCAGCTCCCTTCTGTGCACTGCACTTGCCATGCCCTGACAAAGCCTCTCAAGTGACCAGCTTTGCTGCAATGGTATGGTCTGGGTCATAAGCATCCGTCTGTTTGGGACTTGGGCTTGCCAAAGGACCAGCAGTAAACAGCCTGGCACCTAGGAGACACTGGCGCGGCTGGCCAGGTGGCTGTGAGCCAGCAGAGGAGTGGACATGCTCAGCTCCAGCTGGGATGCTATGGATTGCTCCTCTGCTTCCCCTCACAGCTGGTAGTTCCTTCCATGCCTCCTTTTGTTGCTCGTGTTGGTGGTTTGGGGAGTTCCACACTACACTTCTGGTGCAAGGTGGGTGGGAGTCACCATCTCCCTCCATCAGGAATGCACAATCTGCAGTGCCAAGGCCCTCTTTGGCCCCCACTAGAACACTCACTCCCCTCAGGACTGTCATAAACACACATTCTATGTGTGGTGTCTGCACTCGCTGGAGCAGCTCCAAGAGTGACTTTGGAAAGGTTTTCCCTCTCCTTTGGTGTCACCTTTGGGCTGCAAGAGCAGTTGAATAGCAGGGGGGCACAGATGGCATCTAAGGCCAGTGTAGATCCCTTAGCTCTCTACTTTCAGTCTCATTTCACATCTCTAAATCACACACTTCCAAATTGGTCCCTGCAACAAGTGAAATCTGCTGAATCAGCAGCTCTGGGAAAGGGGAGTTATGAAAAAAAATGTTTCAGAGGTGCCAAATTTTGAAGCAACATCATGGCACAGAAAGCAGAAAGCATGCAGATAACGTATAAGGAGCAAGCTGGAAGGCACTGGAGGTCACTGTACAACCTATGAGGAGAGCAAAGGGCATGTAAGCAGCACAGAAAGGTGAAAAGTATCATGACGATTGGAATCAATGCAAATGGATCCCCAGGGAAAGTATATTTTTGTACAAAGAGCCAGATAAGAAGTGATGTGATTTGCTATTTATGCAGAGGACAAAGCACAGGCCTGGCAGTCAGCACAGACTAAGCAGAGCCCAAGGTCAATTGCTGTGTAATTCATATTCATATCAAAACAATTATGGTGCAGAACAGTGCATATCTGCATAAGTAGTGAAAAACTGCAGATCCCATATTGGTGTAAAAATACTCAGATCTCAATTAATTAAAATCTAGATTAAGAAAATGAGAGCTTGAAATGCTCTCATTGAAAAAGAAGCTGCACAGACCAAGCTGATTATGCAGAAAGCATTGCTGTAGAGAGAGAAACTCGGATGTTTAAATGGATGCATAATTTCTTGCATCAGGAGAGCAAGCTAGACAGAGCTTTGCAGCATATATTTCCAAAATAAACTCTCTAAATGAGAATATAAAGATTTTTAACTTGGGAAAATCAGGTTTCATTGGAGTATAAATGGATATTCTCAAATTCTTCTGCAGACAAAGCCCATAGTCCTAAATCTGGCGGAATAAAAGTAAAAAAGGTTATAAAACACTCTTTTCCCCATCCACTATGTCTTTGCAGGGCAAGCCTCTGTTTCCAGGGGTGGGGTTTAAAGTCAATTCAGGGATTTTCTGAATTGCAGAAAACTGCCCAAATTTCTCATTCTGTCACCACTGAGACAGGTGTATTAAATAGGGCAGGCAGGGACCTCCTTGTGCTCTCAAAGACAATTGGTAGAGCACAGATCACATCCACCAGGCAAAGTGCTCTTCCACTTCCTGGAAGTAGGGTATCTATATCCAAATTACCTGACCAGGAATGTCCCCTCGGTTCTCTAGTCCCAGGTATCCTTGCATCTGTCACAGCCTCAGCCTCTGCACATCCTTCTTTTCCTTTTCTTGAAAGAATTCTTGTCTGGGTTTGTTCTCCCCATAAACAAGTCCCACTGCTTCCCAGAGAAGAAGCAACCTCCCCCTCACCTCTCTCATCCCAGATTCAGCTGCTCTGTCCTAGAGACATTTGAAATCCATATTAAACCAGTTAGGGTTAACTATGCATCTGAGTTTTTAAAAAGAGGATACTAAAATGGCATGTGTGTGTGAAATCTAATCTTAGTTAAATCAGAGACAGGCACTTAAAATCCCTTACTTCTGGATGAGGTTATAGGAAATGGGTCAGTCTCAGTGGTAACATCACTGGATATTAATCTTTGGAGTATGACAAATGGAATTTGCGATGCAATCTGCATCCAAATACTGTAAGAGGGGTAGCAAATCTGGAACTGAGAAGCCAATAGCAGTTCTGAGACTGCAGTGAAAGTAAATCCAATGATGTGTTTCTATACTGATGAAAAGACCAAGAGATTCTAGCAGTCAATAGGCATAAATATCTGCAAGATGGACAGTGTATGTCTTTCACTGCTATTAATAGCTTGATGAAGAGAGAATTCTGTCTGGCTCCCAACAACTCCAAAGATTTATGAGGATCATTCTAAGGCCTATGAATATAAGGCATCTGAAAGTGAGAACTGAAAAAGCGCTAACGAGGCAGCGAGAGACAGATGAATGCTTCTGAAAATGAAAATTGTTGGCAACATCCAGAGACAGAGATGAATGTAAAATGATTTAATAATTAGCTAATGCGTTTCTCCCTAATAACTGCTTGTTGACTCAAGTAAACAAAATTGTTATTGGATAAGAAGAAACGCCATCACATAAATAAAGAACTGGTTAAAGAGAGGGAATGTGGCTGAAATGAGCAATTTTCATAGTGAGAGGGTTTCTAAATGAAGCACCACAGGGATCTCTGCTCTGGCTTGTGTTGTTCAATATTTCCCAAAATGATCTTGAGATGAGGATGAAAAGGAAAATTAAAGTATTTACTGGTGGTAAGCTTTCAGGATAGTTAAAAAACTGTAGAAGGACCTTGGAGAATTATAAAACTGGGCAGGTAAAATTCAGTAAATGTATTTAAAGTATTTTAAACAAACCCAGCTTTACAATCAAAGGGACAGGCTCTTGACTGTAATCTTTTATAAATAAAATCTCATAGTTATAGTGGGCGTTATTAAAACATAATTTACACAAACAGTTTTGGTATAAATTAGGTGTCAACAACTGTTAGAAAAGGAGCAAAGAACAAAGAAAAGCCACTACAAAACCTTTCTGCATCTATGTTCTTTATTGTAATTTGTGTTGCTCTACTCAACTGAAAACATGAACAGGGAATGATCAAGGGATTATTACCCTTCTGTATTAAGAAAACTGAATACATGCAGGTCCTTCTGCTTGGAGAAGAGATGACTGAAGAGGGTATGATGGGCACCTTTAAGATCTCAAGCAGCAAAGAGGATGTGGCTGCAGAGCAGCTTATTTCTAACTGAAGAGCTGAAAACTTGGGATGGATTCAGCAAGGAATGAGAATGAGCTGTGGAACTTCTCTGGCAGCTCCTGATTTATTTCCAGGCTTATTCCCACACTATCTTTCTGATTTTTCTTCCACTTCTCACCTCAATGCCTTGGCCAAACATCCCCTATATGTATCCTGGGGACTCCAGCTGACATATCCAGCATAGGGCAGGACAGAAATATTCTAATACATGCCCATTACAAGGCCAGTCTGCTTGTACAGATGGTATCCTCTCCTTTCATTGCACTAAGCATTTCTTGAGATTTGGACTTGAAAGCATTTCTAGGCTGCCTGCAGAAATGAACGATCTGTAAAAGGTCCCAAAAGGACCAAGAAAATCTTGTACATCAAAGTAGGTGTCAAAGTATTTCTCTATTCATTACCCTCCAGTCATTCCTTCTGTCATGACCAACACAGGTAGTATATGAACATTGGCTTGTAAAAAGAGTCATTTAACATTTTTCCCCCAGAAAATTGTCAAGAAACACTGTCTTTTCCCAGAACACTCCAAGTGTTGTTGAAGGGTCCAACCCAAAACACAGCCTGGGAAATTAAATCATCCATTGTTTCTGTAGCAACAGCAAGCATTACAAAACTCAGGGATTCAGACAATGATGCCTTCTCAGAGCTTGGCACTTGAGAGAGCGTGTCTCAAATAAATTCCTTGTTTCAGAAAGATCTCAAATTTAGAATCATCTCTTCAAACAACGAACAGCCAGATACCCAGCTGTCTGGCTCCAAATTATGTTGGTAATTTAGGTACAGCTCTGATAACCTTGAAACTACAATCTATATCTATATGGATACCCAGGTTATATCAGTATCCGCTTTTTTCTTATTAAAAAAGCGACAAAAAACCCCTGTGATAAAGTAATGAAGAAAAATTAAATCCAGTTTAGATAGAAGTTAGTATCCAAAACCAGCCATAGTTTTATGACACTTGTTTTCACTGATAGCCAGGGGTTTGTAAACGTTAACCTAGAGGAATCATTAAGGAAATTAGATAGTCTTTTAAATGTCTGTAGGATATATGTTCTTACACAAACACAGTTCATGCTATAGCCTAAATTGTTAGATGCTGTTATTAAATACTTTACTTAGTTTTGTATATGTGGGACACAAATTTTCACTGACTATCTACACAACAGGAATCTGTAAGAGTTAATTCTCTCCTCCTTGTCCTTTTACCATTATGACACACCACAAACAGCTATCCCATTTTTATGACACACCACAAGGCTGTACTGGACTGCCATGGGTCAGATGTAAAGACAAATACACTGATCAAGACAGAGGGTAAATATATTTCCTATAAGCAACTGTATAAAGGTAATGAAGAATTATTCACAACTAAAGACTTTTTTTTAATATTTTGGCTTAAGAATTGAGGTGTGTTGGACTAGAGAGGACACCCAGGGCAGTTTCTGCAGTTAGAAGTAGCTACATAATGTAGTTCTCCAGAGAAATTTAACAAGCTGACACAAGACTGTCCCAGCCAGGGGTAAGTTCAGCCGTCCCTCTCACAGGCATTGAAAATGGTGTGAGTGCCTGGTGTGGGGTCCCAGCTGCTGTGACAGAAGGGCAGTCTGCAAGGCTGACTATAATGAGGGCTTAAAAATCGTTTACCTATGTAAAGTTCTACATGTAGATAGCTAAATCAGGCATCATTACTTGCCACTGAATCTTGCCCCAGGTTTTAATACCCTCAGAGAGTGCTGTTCCCTTCCAACACTGTTTTACTCTCCACACTGCAGTTCCTCTTAAAATCCATCTTTTTCCTCCCCGCTCACTGTTTTTCATTACTGGTCCCCAGTTCCTCTCTCTCCTCTCTTCTTCAAATCCCAATCCTAAATTTTCTGTCTCTGAAATCATTCCTGTTAACTTCCTTTTCTCCCTTTTCCTGATAAGAAGGTGAGTTTCTTGACTCTGGATTCAAATAAGGTAGTTTGACTATGCATATTGAAGGAAAAAAGACACCTAGAGATCTGTAGGGACGCAGGAAGGGCAGCCCTCCTCCCATTTTCCATCACTCCCTGGGCATCTAGGAGGGAAAGCAGGCAAGGCAGCTGCACTGCTCAGTGTACATGGAAACTGCAGAGATTTATGGAAGTCTAAGCTCTGATTAACATTTAATAAGCAGAAGCAAATGGTGAAAACTTAATCAAAGTTAAACACATGTTAATGGGAAAATGCAAAGTTCACACCTGGCATAAAGGGTGCACTTTAGCAGATGTGATGCCTTAACCTCAAATTATAAAGGCACCAGAGCTTTTCAGAGAAAAGTAATCATCTGCTGTTTTCAGAATTATTTTTTCCCCCACATGTCAAAGATATGTTGACTTAAACTGTCCAAAAGCACTAAACACAAGCTGATGCTGTACAGTGATGAAAGCCAAGGTCTGGGCAGCTTGGCTAACTGGTGGTGCTTCCAGACTTTATCTAACAGGGAAAGCTCTCAGCTACATGTATATACCCAGATCTATGCACATATATACACACACACACACACATATATTCAGGACCTTACATTCCTGCCCTGACTGAAGTTGCATTGATCCCTGTTTATGCATCACCACGTTGCTCCTCCCAACACTTCATGCTGTTCAGGTGGCAGCATTGCATCCAGCTGAGCCACACATCTTCGGTCCACCCCCTTCAAGATGCTCCTGGCAAAGTGGGAAGAGATTGTTCTGCAAGGTGGCATTTTCCTATTGGGACAAAACACCTTCAGCAGCATCAGGATCAGAAGGTTTAAACCAGATGTTAATTGGAGAACCCAGAAAATTAAAGGCATATCCACATCCTTTCGAGTGATAGGTATTAGTTCAAGGAAGATTAAAATCTACATAATCCACCAAGTACTGCTTTGAGAATGTTTGTTCTTGCATTCCCACTTACTTTTAACATGTCATCTCTTCACAAAGTCAGGCTATTTCATCAATCTGCAGGTTCTGCATTCATGTTTCAGAGGTATCAAACTGTAGGTGCTATTTTTAGCAGGCAGTGACAGAGTATTTGAAAATGACAGCACATATGACAGGATATTGAAAATTGGCATCTTTCCCCTTACATCAAAGAAATACCCAAAGTAACCCACATAGTTCGGCTCATCTGACCAGTAAAATGCCCCACAGAGGTCAATGGTGTTATGTTAGCAGTGGCTGTGCTTTTTAGGCACTAATGCAGTAAAGCACTTAAGTATTTTGCTTATCCATCTCATTCCTTGATCTGAGGCCAAAGGTAATTTTGTATAGAAAAGTATACTAGAATGTGAATGTATGAAATTGCAGCTAACATCATTGCTCAGTTTAAAGGTGGAATCAGCTTCAGGTTATTCTGCCTCCAAAATTAGTCCTGGTTTAGGCAAAACACAGACCAGAGTGCTTCAGTGAATAGCAATAAACTCTTGAATTGACATTTTCAGATTTGATTCCTGGCTTTGCAGCAGAAAAATCAAGGAATTCTCAGTTATTATGATAAATAACTCTTGTGTCTCAAGAGTCACATTGGACCTAGAAAGATTCTATTTTTAAATATGCAAATAGTGCTGGACAAAGACACTAGTCAGGGTACTTCAGAAATTATGTATCAGTTTATTCAGAGAATTAGGAAGAACTGACATAAGACAATTATAGGCCACGCATGCATGCAAATGTATACTGTATTTTCTTGGGTAAATCATGGATGTCATGTATACAATAGGGCACACACACTGAGCTGACAATTTTTAACTCCAAGTCCTGGAATTCTGGTATTTTACAAGGTTATAAAGTAATGAAATATAAAATAAAGCATTTATGGCACATAACACTGTTAAAATGCTACGATCTTTTATGGAGTATATCACTGTTAAAATGCACCCCATTCAATTGCTAATTATTAAGCTCATTTAAATTCAATAGAATTGTGTTGCTTCACACAAGTGCCATAGTGACTCACATAAAAATATGTCAGTAGTTTCTCTTCAAGGACATCAACACAATGATGGTTTTCTTCCCACACTCATTTTAAAACAAAATGCAAAGTGTCTGTGACCCAGGCACCCCAAGCAATGTCCCCTAGAAGAGCTGCAGGGTACGCACGAACAGGAGGTATTATGTTTCCCTGCCTGTGAAGCAATAGACGTGTATTGAAGCCAGGTATGTGCCACAGTAGCTAATTTGAGAGAAAAATGTCTCATAAAACCTAGTAAAAATCTGCTGAAGACTGCAAACATAGCAAAATTTTTAGAAGTTCGCAAAGGTATCGCACAGATTGTCTGCTGTGTAGATATCTGGACACTTTTATGGAGTCAGACTTAAAATGAAGCCAGTTTTATTTCTAAGAATACAAGTCTATTGTTAGATAAAATTAGCTCTGCAACTCTTAATTCTTGCTATGTTCTACCAACAAAAAAAAAAAAAAAGTCCTATTTCATTTAGCATAGCTACATTTGCAAACTGACTCATTGTGAAACTCTCAGTGCTTTCCGCTGATATTCAAGTGGAAATTCATACTATTTACCTCATGAAACATTTGCATTCAGACAGGCAAGGCTGTGGCTAACTGTATTTTGTTACATGTTTGACATTGAACTCAAGTCTATGGTGCAGCTTTAGCGCAATTTGAGAGAAGAAAAAGCTTAATACTCCATAGCAAATTGATGGCAAAACATTATATGTAAAATAAACCAGCCATGAGTTTTGGCAAAACCAATATGCCAAGCAACTTCCATCAATTTCCACATGAGTGCAATGGAGAATTTTCAGGACCAGAGTATCTGGCAGGCCTTTGGGTATAGGAATTCAAACAAAAGGAGAAAGTCTAGCTTCCTCTTTCAAGGGTCTAAGTCATATGTGAAGACAGGGAAAAATCATCCTTCCAAAATAAAAAACTATATTCAATCAGTGTTACTGAAGACCTCTCTCCTACCACAGCACCAAGTATTCACCAACGCCAAAGCTAGATCAGACATCCAATCCAATATAGTAAATTACACAGATTGGTAGTTTGATTTTAATACAACAGCTCCTGTAAACTGGTTATTCCTGGTATGAGGTATGTAGTTAAAAGCCAGAGAACTCAAAGTCAAAAAACATCTTCATAATTAATGCTGCTGTGCCCAGGTTTTGAAAGCTGGCTTTGTTCCAAAGTGCCAGTTTCCCAGTCAGTTTGGTCAATTCCTATTTCAGTGATGAAAAACTTTCCTATACCTCTGACAATTACTGACTGCATGAGAAATGGGGGCTTTTAAAGATCACCCTTGTATTATTACAACATATTCTAAAAGTAGGGTTTCAAAAACATTTTGAAAAAGCCACAGTGTCATGGAAGTCCCTCAAATTATAGAAATCTTGACTTGATCCCTCATATGGCAGCTAGAAGAACCTGAGTAACCAAAAGGAATAGCTCTGAAGAGATTTATGCAGATTAAGGTAGCTGTTACAAATTAAACAAATCCTAGTTTATCTTAATTGCACTAGAAACCTCAAACACAGCTCAAATAATTAAAGATTAGCTCAAGAACTGCATTTTTCTTTCAACTCCACCATATCCTCTGCCTGATGAGCTCCAGTCTACTGTTCTTGGAGACACCTCACAGATAGCCATGCTATATTAAGAGGCCTCTGTGACAGACAGATTTAGGTCCTAGCACTCCTGAGACTGAAGCTCCTGTATGACCTGTGCTAATGATTCAGTAAAGCTCTGAGAGGCATCATTCTCCAATACATAGCAACACAGAAGGAACTCCTCAGATTTTAAGTTTCTCTGTTTTATACAATGCACTTTGCCTTTCCTCTCATTTTTCCCAGCTGCATTTTACAACCTTTACCAATAGGTCTCTTGATCAATTACTGATTAGCATTGCTATTGTTGAGATTTATTCTAGGCACAAGCAAAATAGGTGGAAGCCTATGACAGTTATGCTCAGACAATGAAAGAAGCAGGTCCTCATCCCCTATTTTTATTTTACATCTCTTATCTGATAAAAAAGTATATTATCCCTTCAAACATGCAAGGCACTTTATATTAAAGAGTATGGAAATACAAACCACTTATGGTTAAAAATATAAGAAAAATAGGGCTGAACCCAGTTAATGTAATGATGCTACAAAGCTATTTATATTTCTGCAAATTGTTTCCAAGAGTAGGGTCATCAAGTTGTCTGATATTTATAGATTTTGTTCCATTTAAGAGGATTCCTGCTCTTGTAGGACCTATAACAATGCTCTCCACAGAACCTCTCTTTCAAGAAACCTGGTGAGCCCTACGAACACCATTTTAATCAGATGCAACTGTTTGTTGTCCTCTTTTTGCTCACAGAAACTGAGGCACAGAGATGACACAGCTTCCCAAGCACAGGCAGGTGGCAACCTCAACAAAGAGAAATGACTCCCTGAGCATCTGGAGCACCTGCCCAGTGGCCCAGCCATGAGCTCAGGATGCCTTTAAGACACTCATCCTGGTAGCTGAGAAGCAGCAGCATGAATATCAATTACTTGTTCATGCTTGGTAATGCATTTCTCTTATTATAAGTTTCAAGGAAGCAGGGGGAAGCAATACAAAAAAAAAAGGCTGATGATGTCTGCAAGCCTGTGTTGAAGGGACTCTCTTCTGGAAAATGAGGACATTCAGAAACCTGTGTTTGACCTTCTACAGGACTGAAAAAGGCCAATGTGACCTTGGGATCACAGACACCTTTCTGAACTCTTAAAAATCTAAGCAGCCCCCTGTAAATCTTTTATGGACAGGCCACACAAATCAGTTTTAGCTTATTCAGGCCTTTTAAAGGAAATAAATTCTTCAACCTCTCTTATCACTGGCAGAGCACTTACCAGCCTAGAAGTCTCATAAATGTATAGCTTGTGTTAAATTGCCCTCTAGAGGAGACAACACAGAGGCAATAGAATGAAGAGCTGAAAACCAATTGTAACATTTTTTTTCCAAGCAGCAAAACTACCGCAGTAATGCCATGCTGTTCTTTCAATATATCAGGAGAGAAATCTGATTGTACAATTGCCCTTTGTTCCATTTTGCTTCAAGGGTGTAAAATCCTGTACTACAAAATAAAACTGTGTTGTAGTTTCAAGATGAGGAGGTAGATCTTCACAGATCAAAGGTGGAGTTCTGTTATTCAGACAGGGAGCTGTACTCTTCATTTGTAATTTGCTTTAAGGAGAGCAGGATGAGTTTTTTGATTAGAAATGGATTTCTACTGATCTGAGCTGACTGTTTCTTCACAGCCGTTCAATCCTGAGCTTTTCAAAACTATTTCTCACCATGCTCAACTGATAGGGTTTGTAAAAAGAATTCCTAGGGGAAAAAATCACTAACTGCTGCAGCCCTTTGTTCTTACAACAGGAATTGTATAGATTCCTTTAATTTTTCCATTTTATAGAAAGTTGTCTTTAAATTTGAAAGAATGGCTATATCCCTTACCTGGACCTTTTCACCTTTAATAAGCCTGCCGACCCATGTCAAAAAGAAACAAATAATATTATATATCTTAGGAATAAAATGTGTGATAAGAGCCATCTGGTTTAATTTAAAAAGATAAATAGCAAATCAAAGAATTTTAGCCTTCTATAACGCCAGTGGAGTGGAAATACAACATGTAAGAACAAGTACTGGGGTGAATGGAGGTAGAAAACAGCAAGAAGCTAAGAGAATTCAAAAGGTTGGGCATCTGGGGGAAAATTCATACCTATTGAAAGTTTACCGCTATGAATTTGTATCAGAGATGTCACATGCCCCCTTTTTCTGGGAAACCACCAAGAGGTATATTGTCACATAAGCTAAAACAATGCAATAGTCATAAATGACTATACACAGTTGGGAAACCTGTTAATCCTTTAATGCAGTATTATGTTTAAAAAAATAGAAAACAAGAAGTTCTGGCCGCTATACCTGCAAAGATATATGAACCATGGCTACTTTACCAAAATAACAGGGGCAACATTACTATAGATTGCAAATGATGAGACTAAAAAATGAGAGGAAGCTGTAGAGCCCAAGGTCTCTGATACAATACAGCAACATGAGAAATCATGTGGCTCACACCTTTCTCAGGCACCTGCCCTTCCCCTCTGATAGATATTGCTGGCCCCAAGGCAGGTAATCTGAAGCACTATTACATAGTCTCCAAATTGCTGTAAATTTCCATATTCAAGCAAGGTGATTCCTCTTCCAATGTACCTTAACATAACAAGCTGAAAGCCTGGTGTTCCATGAAAACCATAATGAATGGATTGTCTGTGCTTAGCACAGGCAAGAGAAATTAAGTGGAATTGCACTCATCTAAATTGTATGAGTATCATCTATGTTGCCCATTAAAAATGGAAGTTACAAAAGTTAATTACAGTAATTATTTCTCTGTGCGGAGATCGGTCAGCTCCCTTGGTATTCATGGGTGCATCCCCTTAGGACCCTATGTAAGTCAAGTTCACTTAAGTGTTTGCCATACTGGACATTATTCAGAAAAGATAAGACATCCTTTTTCCAGACTTTTCCCTTGATCTCTGCAGAACTGGGATTAGTTGCAGCTAATTTATGCTGTCCCTCAATTTGGAAACAAAGACCTGTTCTAATTTGCCCCTCTCCCACATCTATGTGAGAAGATAAATGTATTATCTTGAAACTTGAAACAAGAATTCCAAGTATAACTCTAGAGCCCATGGTGCATTCTGAAATGAACTTCCTTTTGAAATTACTTCAGTCTTGAGACCCATGGTAACAAAGGGCAGTTGACATCTGCATGACTTATACATAAGTATTTACAAATGGTTGAGAGAATACAAACAATACAGAAAAAGAAATGTAACAAGAATGCCATCCCATAAATCTGGTGTGGAAGACACATTATTCATATCATGTCATATTCTGAGTGTGCACGAGAACTGCATAATAATTTAATGGGTGCATTTCTATACTATTGTATATAGTATGTCTCTGCTGCCTCTACAGATTACAGATAGGGACACTGTATTAGTGTGGGGATGAGAAAAATGAGTTAAGGAATTCATTCTACAAAACATTAAGGAATTCATTCTACAAAGCACTAAAATAGAACCATAATATCAAATCAATGTCAGCTACTGTAAAACATGTATAGTAAAAATGTGATCAATTTAAGCTTATTCATGACTTCTGGAAAGCTTTCAAGCTTATTTGAGTAAGAGCTTCATATTACAAAAATGGAGCTGAGCTTTATTTGAGACATTTCATCCAACCATCTCCTTTTAAGAAGACATTTGTTAGTGCCTACCATCCTGCAATATGACCACCCTTCAAAATCTTTCTGTGAGAAAGATTTCAAAATACTGTGTGAGAAGCTGCAGGTTCTTTCAGTGGGCTAGAGTGGAGGCAGTTCTAGCACAGCAATTCATTGCCATCTTCCAGGTGCTCTCACCAGGTTCTCAGAGATCATTTAGTGTATTAATATTTAGTATTCTATAAATTCTCTCAACTACGTAACCAAAAGAGTGCCATTACATTCACAAAGTGTTAAAAAGTAAAATTTTGGGAGCAAACATGGGGGATCTTGAGTTATTGTAAAGAGAGGGAACAGGCTTTGTGAGGTAGAAATTTGCAGAAAATAAGGCTTCAATCGTTCCACTGACTGTGATGAAGAATCTCATCCTTTGAGTCTAGCCCCTGTCATTTTCTGTCAGCCTTGAAAATACAGTTGTAAGAGACACATCTGTCTGTCAATGTAGCACCATGACCACAACAAGGTGATCAAAAAACACAGCACCACTGAATGGGTGCCCTTGTGTCACCCACGTACCTCTGCCACATCAGGTTCAGCCTTCACCACCTGAGGCTGAGCTTGGTTTGCTTGCTGGTCTGGCTGGGAACTAATCTTACTGATGTCTTAATTGAGGAATGAATGCCTGAAGCACGGCTTGAGCCAATACAAGAGCAGTGATGGGAACATGCACTGATAGCTGCAACAATAACATTCTGCAATTAGGCTGTCTTTAGTCCACCATTAAACTGCAGGACTAATGTACACCAAAAACCCCAACAGTTCTAAGCACTAAAGAGCTGCATTGCTCTCATTTAGTGACCATGGGTAGAAAGTTTGATTCCTGACCCATGGAGTTGTCCATCAACAGCTATTTCTCATCCTCTGGAAGAAGTGTCTGAATTACAATACCACAGGTCCTGCCTTGCACTGAGCCAAGCACAAGATAAATTTGTCTGCCTGTTTGAAACAAATACAAATTGCTGCACTACCGGGCATGACAATATTATATCTATGAAAAGAAAACCACCTACACAAATTAACTACATGCCAGTCTTTTCCTGACATTCATTCAAAGATAATAACACAGTGAGAGGACACTCTTCGAGCAACATGAAATGCAATTAAATGAGAAATCAAGATCTGAGGTTTGTTTTATGTATCATTCCATTTTTTGGACGATGGTCCAATCCAGAGAGACTGTTAATCAACAGTGTGAACGTGTCTTGAAAGGGACAACACACATTTGTTACTGAGGTACAGTGGGTCTGCTGTAAATCACACAGACTAACAAACCAGCCAGCAGCAGTAGCTCATGGGTACTGGGACATTTTTAGAGGGGCAGAGTAAATCTATTGTCAGAGATGTATCACACTTCATCACTTTTCCCCTCCACTGAGGGAAATCAAGAAGAGCAATAACAGAATATTCATTTACAGAAACAGCTTTGAAACAGATGTTGAAGGACTGTTAAGAGAAAATGTTTGCAGAGTATTCTGTAAAAAAATCTATAGATTCATGTAAGACTTAATATAGCTTGAAAACCTATGTATACACACGCTTATCTTACAGAGAATAAGTGTGAATTACTAAGTGCATTCTTCTCAACTTTAATGCTTTTCAGCTGTGCTCTTCTGGCATAAGCATGAAAACTATGCTACATCCTACAGTGTTCTACTGGGAGTGTACTACTGGTAGTGTGCCCTTATTTTTGCATATCTTTGTAGTATGAAGTGACCTTGAGACTTTGAGATTTTTCATCTAAGTCTGTACCACCTGTCAGTGCCAGGAAAACTGGGTTCCCTCCCTGCAGAGGTCTGCTTCACTTGTCTGACTGAAGGTCCCTGGAGGTGGGCTGTGCAGCTGTCCCATCATTTCTAGGGTAGCTCTGCACTGATGATGTCCAGAGTACTGCAAGAGATTCCCTGCATCTCAGACATACATTTCACAGCAAAAAAAATCTACTTATTTATGTTCTTTGTTACCCCTGCAACCAGTTTCATCCAGATCTGCACTTCCTTATCTGGCAGCTGTGGAATTGTTCACAGCCATGGGGTCTCCAGTGCCAGGACACGGCCCTATCTCTTATCATCCCTCGCCTGCATTCCTCTGCGCTGTGTCCCATTTTTTCCATTTCTCAAGGTTGATAGGGCTGTATTTCTCTACACTACATCACTGTGTTAGAGCCATAAATATCTCATTCCACTTATAGAATACAGTAATTTCATGACTATAAGGCAGACCCTTTTGACTAAAATTTTCCCCCAAACCCAGAAGTGCACCTTATAGTCCGGTGCGCCTTATATGATGTACAAAGTTCGGAAATTTGCCAACCCAGAAGTGCGAGCTGCAAATGCCCCAAGCCGCAGGAGCCGCAGCCCCCCCTGAGCCGCCGCAGCCCCGGTGCTGCGGGAGCCTCGTGCCCCCCCCGAGCCGTGGGAGCCCTGTGCCACAGGAGCCCCGTGCCACGAGGGGGAGGTGGCACCACAGCGCCGCCGAGCCGTGGGGGACAGACGGCACAGCGGCGACAGCAGTGCCGCAGCGAGCGAGGGGCGGGCGGCGGCAGCGCCGAGGCAAGCGAGGGACAGGCGGCGGGGCGGCAGCAGCGGAGCCGCGAGGGGGAACGGCATGGCAGGAGCGCTGAGCCAAGCAAGGGACAGGTGGCACGGTGGCGGTACCGAGCCGAGCGAGGGACAGGCAGCACGGCGGGAGTGCAGAGTTGAGCAAGGGAACTGCACAGCGGCTCTGCGGAGCCACGAGGGGGAACAGCACTGCGGCAGAATGGAGCCGCAAGGGGGAGGTGGCCCCGCGGCTGCGCCAAGCCACGCCAGCCGGCACCGGGGGTGGGCGGGAGTGCCAGGGCCCACTGCACGGGGAGGGCGCCTGGGGCTGCCTTTGAAAGCCTATGCCGATCTGTGAAAAATGTTTCCAAATTGTGCACCTGCCAGTAAACTCCATGATCGCGGAATTCCGTTACAAATTCGTTACTTTGTTGCACGCGGCACGGATCTTCGCAGCAAAAAAAAGTGCACCTTATAGTCTGGTGCACCTTATATAATGTACAAAGTTGTGAAATTTGCTGACTCCTGGAGGCGCGCCTTATAGTCTGGTGCGCCTTATGGTCGTGAAATTACTGTAACTTTCTGCTAAAATATCTACACAGAACCATGGCTGTACAACATGAAGACACACAAAAGCGAAAGAAATTAACCACAGACACCTGGCCAATTAGAGAAACTGCTATCACAGCTAGACCAAGCTACAAAAATGTCAAGAAATCTTGGACAGAGCAAGCCTAACAAACCACAGTCGTTCTGCCTTGCAGATTCAATACAAAGATCATGGTCTGCTATCCGAGTACAGCAATCCTGTGCTGCAAGGACAAGGCTCTCATTCCTAGATCTGTACATCCTGAATCCTGGTTTTTTATCCCCCTTCTTCTGAAAAAAAAAATCCAAAACTCCCTTCTCTCTTGAACAGATCAAATCACCAGCATTTAACTTCTTTGGAAGTAACTCACTTGCTCCATGCCTGCTGATATCTTACCCAGCAACTCCCACCATTCAGAGAACAATTACCATGGGATCACCACTTCTCCACTGCCACACAGAGGCTTCTAGGGCAAGTGTGTCTCCACAGGGAATCCCTTCCTGAGAGGCAGAATGAAAGAGGAGAATCAGATTTGCATTCAGTATTAATCAGCACAGATTCACTGAGATTAATGACAATGAACTTATTAGAGATGTGAGAACTATTAAAAATCCTTTTGTTCATGTACAGCAGCAATTTTTACTTGCAATTCTACCTTCTAAAAATTCACTATTTGAGTTCTTTGAATTGTGTTTCAATTTACAGCCAGACACAAAGGGCAGGTTTCTGGTCTCCTAGTCAGTGCTCAGGAAGTAAATAAGCTCCTGTAGGACCACAGAGTGGGTTCATCCTCATTGCCTTCACATTCAGTGACGACAAACACAGCACCTCTGAACATTTGAATTCCTTATGGGACTCCTCGGTGCCTTGCACAAATCTAAGGAAGTAAAGGAGGTGGAGGGGGCGTTTTGAATAACACTACACAACTAAGTTCTTTGACATTAGGGGTTGGAAATGACAGAATTTCTGTTTTGATTCAGGTATTTGAAAAGTAATTTAAAATGTTCAGTTAAAATGTCAAAATGTATGCAAACTTGTGACTGTTTCTGCCCTCAGATGATTCAACCCTTTCCCTCGCATAGTGCCCTGGTAACCATTGTTTTGCCAAACAGAAATTATCCATTCAGATTAATAATTGCATCATGTCTAGGCATGTTAATTAACAACCTTGAGCTGCTATTACCTGCTCACTAGACATTGTAGCCCAAACTGCAGTGTTGGGTGTCTTGTGTTGCTTATCTCTGGAGCACTGTGTGAGGATGCTGGATGTACCATGGATCATGCCCGTGAATAGTGAGGATGCTGGATGTACCATGGATCATGCCCGTGAATATTAAAATTAAATATCCCACTAAACAACTTGATCTCTCATTAGAATAGCAGCACAGAGGCCTTAAAATTGTACATCCTTGATGTTGAGACCAGATTATTTTGAGATGCAGCCTTGCTCTTAAACTGTAGCTTCACAAAGAGACTGTGAGACAAGGCACAGGTTTGTAGTCATTGCAGCAATATGCAACTTAGCAATGCAAGCACTTTCATATTTTTGTTTCTGAATGCTGCTTTGGCACCCATGACATCGCACAGTCCTACTTTTCAAGAGAAATTTCTGCTCAGCAGCATTTTGGGGATACTTTGTTTGAAATTTCAGGAGCTTTGCAGAGACTTTGCTGGTGATCACAGGAAGCAGATGGCTAGAGCATTGTGTCTTATTTTAAAGATGCTCATCCAAATTATTCTGTTGTCTCCATTCTGGTATATCTCAGTGACATAAGTTTTGACTAAAGGTCTAGTAAAGTCAGTTGAAGGACTTCTGATGTCAGTAGATGCTGAGCTATTATAATTGTAAACTGGAACACTTCTGTGTCTTATCTGTCTATCCCGTTCTCATACCACACAAATAACATGAATCAAGTTTTTATTTCATTAACAAGAGCTGTTGTTGCAGATTTTATCTACAGCTATTGCTTCATAATCTCTCACATAATTCTTGCTGATTTTTCCTCCTTGCATCTCTCCTTGAATTTCTGTACAGCCAGTCAAGTACAAAAATACTCCACGTTATTTGTATGCTGTTTCAAAACAATCCATCTCAGTCTTCTTTTTCCTGCTGGATTGTTTCCGTGAGGGCAGTTGCTCCATCACTAACTGTGGTAGTTTTTTCAACCAGGCAGTCACCCAAGAGTCTGTAATTAAATTTGACTCATGCTTTCAAGCATGGATGAGATTCAGGACATATTGACTTATCCCTCCCAGGATCTACCTTCAGGACATTTTTTAACTGCCATCCGCCAATGCTGTAAGCAAACCATTTTTGTCATTTTACTTGACAATGTGATTTAAACAAACATTTTTGGTGTAAGGCCTTTCTCAAGTTCTCTCTCATTGTTTCCTGCACTGTTTAAACACATCCAAAACTGAAGGTTTAACTGAGGTTTAACTCTTTATTGCTAAAGCGTAGTTGACAAATGGAGGTTACTGAGCCTACATTGCCAAGACTGGCTGCCCCCAGACAGCACTGGCCTCAGAACATCCCCATGCTGCCTCCAGTACCACAGGATTCCCCCTGGGCATCACAGCATGCCCTGTGCACCAGGAGCTACCTGCACAAAACGCAAAGTTTTTCCATATGCAGCTCAAAGAGAGGGTAGAAAAGCTTCTACACGGCATTTGTGGTTGTAATAGCCATCAGTCAACCACTGCACCAACACATCTCTGGCCAGAACACCTCATGTCGATCTTGGACAGGAAAAAGGACTGGGAAATGGGTTTGTATGTGATGGAGGATGGGATGTACAGGCTTCATAATTTATTCAAAAATAAATAGAAATAGAAAATGAATAATGATCAATAATTAATTGCATAATTAATTACAATTATGTCTCATGGCCAAATTCATAGTCACATTTTACTTTTGACAAGTTCCTCTTCCTGTCCCAACTTTGCCATGCATACGAATAGGACCATTTATAGGAAAAGGATAAAACCTATGAGAGAGTCACTAGCATTTCAAATTGATTTCTTCTGTTTTAATAATCACTATCGATCCTCCTTGGGGGATCAAATTCCTGGCAGAGAAGGCCTTCTGTAAAGCAGCCAGCCTCTTCAATACAGTTCATTAACATAGCTAAAAGTCAACTTTTACGACCATCATTTCAGAAACATCCAAACTCACAAATCATTTACTATTTCTGAGGAGAAGATCATGCTTGAAAATGAAATGAGCATATTAACCCAAAAGGATCTGTCACTGCTACATTTGTTTCGGCAAAATGCACATTTTTTTAAAACTGATTTCTTTGAAGAAGCAACTGGTAACTGACAATTCAGTTAGACTCAATATTTTTCTATTAAGTTTCTTTACAAACACTTTGTCTGGTTTTAATCTTTTCAAACCATACTTAACAGTCTATTTTATGAAGCAGTCAGGCATGAGTTTATGAGTCTGCTGGGCCATAAAATAAAAAAGTAGTGTCATGAAGATAAAATGTAATGCAAATCTCCACAGCCCATACTCACATGCCTTTAATGCCAGCACTCTACATAATTCTTATTCTAGTACTTTACACTTCTAGTTTCTCAAATTTTCCCCCAGAGTGCTGTACTGGATAGTGCTGATCCTTCTGTTTCTTGCTTTCAGCATCTCAAATCAAAAACGTTCTGAGAGAATCAGACCTCCTGGCCAAAAGAAGAGTTGTTTAAGAAATCGGTGGTGAAGCTCATAATGACCAAAAGAAGCAAAAGGGTAAGAAGAAAGGGTAAGAAGCACAAGGGATCACCAAGCTGATATCTGGACAAGACTCATGTACACAAATCTGCCACCTCCCACAGGGCACTGCCAAGCCTCTCTCCTCCCACCCCACAATTTATTCCACTGTCTGACATCTTCCATCTTATATAGGAAACAGAGGCTAGAATAGACTTCACGAGGAGGGGACCATCTAGGGACAATGAAAAGTGCATCCCATTTACACAAAACAGCATGGAAATACACCTTGCAGAAAGAATGTGAAGAGTCTAAATGTGCAGTTAAAATTTGTTTCCCAATAGAAAAGCTTTAGACAATACCAAATAACTCTCTTCAAATGAAGGAACTGTAAGCATTTAAACTGAGATAATTAGCAAGGTGGACTTTGGGGTTTGTAAAGATATAGATATAGATATAGATATAGATAGATATATTTACATTTAAAGAGTAATTATTTGTGGATTTCAGTTGGATTTCAAAATGGACAGAAAGTTCTCCTTTACAAGACTAACTTTTCTTTTACTGTGCTGAACAATATTAAAAGTAGTTAAAATCTTTCTGAGTGATCAAGTGAGACTCTGACCCCTACAGGCAAGAGGCCCTTGAGTAAGCTTAATATAAATTTTTTCTTGTGTGACTAGAAAATAATATTGCTATTGATAGCATAGCACATTAGGCAGACAAAAATGAGTGGACAAGAAAAGCTTATATGAATGGATCACTGACATTCTACTTCAAGACACAAATGTTGGCAAGTGTGATAACTTTAAATCTCATTCCCCCCGCCAAAGTTGCTCTTGAAGATTTTTTACTGTAGATAAAACAAGTAATCTCTGTTTCCATGAGACAATGTACCCAAAATCCCAACAAGTAGTCTGTAGTCTTCCAGTTTCAGTGTGATTCCAGTTAAAATGACATATGAATTTTGCTTTTACTGCATTGAGATCAGGATTAAATTCAATCTTTTCTCCATACATACTAATTTAGAGAAAGCATCAAACCAAGACCACATTTCTCAAATATGGCCTGTAAGTGCATGAACTATAAATGCTTATAAATGCATAGTGTTGGGTTATCACAGCATGTACAAGGGATTAGCTGCAAATCTGTTGATAGATCAAAAACTTCCGTGTGCTACAAACCATCGAGGAGTGAGGCGGGAGTGCCCTCTTGTGTTTACAGAGGAATTATCTTAATGGCCATCCCATTCAAAATCACTGTGTGGGGAAAATTCAATCGCTCCTGTAGTCTCCAGACTGGCTGAAGGTCAGGTGTACATGTCTGATCAGCATTGCAAAACCAGTTGCTTACTAGTTCAAGCAAGGTTTCTTGTTTTGTCATACAGCATTGTGTAGCACATTTCTCCTGCACCAGCTCTTAATGCTGCAACCTTCAGCAATCCCTGGCTTTGCACAGGCCCACGGTCCCATCCTATGCAGCGTAGGAAGAAACACGGGCAAGAGCCACTGGCTCCATCTCTACCTGGTGTTCCCTCCCAGTGCCTGCAAGGCAAGTCCTGCCTTTGTTGCAGAAACGTAGGCATAAAGCAAGATCAAGTTACTGCAAATCCTAGCAAGGTCTGTGGTAACTCAAAGTAGGGCAACAGCAGGAGAGGGACACATGGAAGCTGGATCCACATGATCCCCGAAAGGAGAGGACATGGATAACCTAACTTCTGCCTACACTCAGTCTGGTAGGCTGGGTTAGGCATTCAAACTCTATGACACTGCTAGTATAATATGCATTAATTATGCTAAAGCTATTTTAGTTTATCCCTTACTTGCGAGTAATAGACAAACCCTACAATCAAGCTGTGTCACAAACTCCCTCTGCAGTCCATACAAACTGCTTCAACATGCCAATAAACTGCAGAATCTTCAAGAGAAATCAAAGATATCAATTAACAGGGTAACTGGCACCAGCCAGGGTCACATGGTAATTCTGGCAACTGTGACAGCTCCCATGGGAACAGTCAGCTGCCTTACAGCAAATATTAATGGTTTTCACTGCGCATGCAGCTACCAGGGCCGCTCAGCAGCTTCTTCAGCCCCATCTGGCATCCTAAGTTCCCCTACATAACACCAGGCTGCCCGTGGGCAGTGAGCTTGCCTCATCCAAGAGCAGGTAGTGGCCAGACCTTTCTGTATCTTGCAAAATCCCACAACAGGCTTGCACCTAGGAGTTCCTCTGGAGGAGGCTGAGTCAGCTGCTGTTCCCTGGAGGGGTACACTACTCAGATCTGATCACTGGTGCCTCTGAAAACTTCCCCAGCGTTGTTTTTTTGAGAAGGAATAGAGAACCTCCTGGCTCTCAGGAGAGCCTAGCTTAAGGATCATAAAGGATGCTGATGGGTGTACACTTTGAGACTCCGGCAGCAATTGAAGATTAAGGAGCATCAGAAGATTCATGTCAACTCAAGATTCAGACCACAATTTCTCTGATCTGCAATTATCTCTGGCAGAGCAATTGCTTCATGTCACATGAAACGCATGAAGAAAACTTGTCTGCCTGTTAGCTGCATGTTCCCAGTGCTGACAAGGAGTGGCAGCCTTGTCCCATACTTTCCCTATACAGTATCTGTAAAACTGAGGACCAAAGACCAGGATGGCCTTGTTTTACCCTGCTCTCTGTTGCTGAGCACACAGAGGGAGCCTGCAAGTTCTGAGACACTCTCTGTTGCACTGAGAGCCTGGGTGAGCGCCATTGAGTTTTGGTGAACATCCAAGAGAGCACAGCTAGGCAAAGCAGGTTAGATCATAGGAGGGCTTTCAACAGAAGCCACCTGGTATGAACACTTCCATGACAGAAGGATGCTATCTCTCTGGTATCAGGAGGTGTGTTACCCACTCCAGTCAAGAATATCAGGATAGGGAATGTCTGCTTGTGCACCTGGTAAAAATTTGCAATGCTATGAGTTCCCTTCTAAGAAGTTACCAATATTAGTTTACTTTCTCTTAAAGCTAACAGATTACTTACGCTGGTGAAATGGCTTATTTGCAAACACAGACTTCCACCTTCAAACACTGAACACATTAATCTTACATATCCTAGGGCAGAGCATCACAATTGTGTAGCTCATTAGTAGGACCAGTCATAAGTTTTACTGCTCTGAATAGAAATTGTTTCTTTAATTTAATTGTATTTAGACAGAGATAACTGCTTTTTCACATTATGATACTAAATATCAGTGAACAGTAAAACAAGAGATTCTTAAACATCACATATTGTTTATTTTAATGGTTGAATACTTGCATTTAGGCATAATTATATAGGGGGTACACGACATTTTGGAGGGATCAAGCATGAAGTTTCACATCATATTAATGGCAGCCTGAGTATTAGGTGCTGTCAGGGGACACCACCCTGTGCAACAATTCCCCAGCCGAGAGTTTTTGTTTCCACCACTTCCTTTCTGTTAAATCTAGTGGTTAGATGGTCACAGTCTAAGTCAGCTCAGGTGGTTGATTTGCTAGAAAACTAAAGCAGAAGAAAAATCTTAAAATGTTTGCACCAGCTAGTTGCTTGTAGCAGCCTGTAGTAGTGACAGGGGAGGAGGGAAGGAGCTGGTAAGTTCTACTTAACTGTAAAGCTCAAATACTATAGAAACTGCTGTTGGATCTCTCCCTGTATGAGAAAAACTGAGCTGCTGAGAGCACAACAGGCTCACAAAACCTGCTAACTTTTAAGAAAAAGACAACATGGGAACAAAATTCTACAATGAAATATTTGAAAAATATTTCTATGAAAATTTCATAGAAGGAAAGATTTATGCACCATCATAAGTGAAAACCTGATGCATAATTACATCTATTAAAATTAATATATTGGCACTGTAGCTAAGGTAGTTACATTTTTCTAATTTTTTAATTAAAAAAAATTGTATCTAATATAAATACAGTGAGTAAAAGAATATGGTTGCCTCTTTGATTTTCTTACTTTATCAAATGAAACATTCCAAGCAGGTGAAGAAGTGTCTGAGAAATACCCACTTCAAACTCAGTGCCTCTTTCTTACCCCGAGTTCTGTGCTTATCATATCCAGATTCAATTCCACATACTGGAATGTGGTTTTACAACTTCTATTTTGTTGTAATAGTTCACATGGTATTTCATTTTAAAAAGAACAAAATAAATATATGTTGTTTTTCCTGATTCTGTAGAGGGTGATTTTAGGGTATTGTAAGAAATAAAATATAATTGTAAGAAAGGCTCTGAAATATGGCAATATTAAGAATAGTTCTGGTAAAAATAATCAAATAACTCAGCAGTCTTGCATTCTCTAACAGCTAGAGGCAGCCTCTTGTTAAGGAACATGAAGATATATTTTCTATTTAAAAATGGATTTGACATTTAATTTGCCAAGGCTGTATAAATACGGCAGAAAAGCCTTATTTTCCCTATGCCTCGTTAATTAATGAAGTGATCGCAAATGATAGCAATAAATGCCTGGGTCACGCAGCTATGAGAAGAACATTAAATATCAGGTTGCTCTTCTCCCATCTTGTCACTTCAATGCTTTCATCTCACCCGAGTGTGCTCATCTCATCACTTAAGGATGAGAAAAGCCAGTAAGATAAGCAGCAATTAAATAAAGCATATTAACTCCAGTAACATGCTGTTTATGTGGAATAACACAGAAGAGAGTTAAATACTGAGAGGAAATGCTGTTCCCAGCCACTAACAAAGACTCAGACTGAAATTTTCTTTAAGTATTTTTGGGCATGCTGCTGCAGTAGTAGATAATAAACGCTTCTGTTACATGATAAAATAGTTACAATGATATACTCCTAGAGACACCACACAGAATTACCTTTGTAAACAGAGGAAAAACTAGCTGCTTAAATTTAAAATTATTAATGTTAACTAGTTTACCTGCCTTACTACACCAGCTTATTTGCTTCTTGTAGGTAACTAAGTAAAGAGGGTTTGAGGGTTTTTCTTCCAAAAAGCTTAGTTATGCTTTACCATTAATTTTAGCCATATAAACCAATTAGACTATGTGACTAAACTAAGTGTGTCAGTATAAGCAACCATCGTACTTTTAGATTAACTTTGCAGCCGAAACCCACATCTGCCACAGCTGTGCTCAGTTTCAGAAAGGGGAAGATAGCTAAAAATGAAAATACTATAAACAAAAGTAACAGAACCCTCAATATGCATTAGATCCTCACAAATGGTATGAAGACAGAGAACATTGTCTTGAAGGCACAAAATCATCATTCAAGGCTTGTAAAAGTGCAAAAGGAAACTTACATTATATGTCAGAGTAACACTGTTTAGTCATCAAAATTAATAATATATCCCTTTTCAAATTCACAAATATGATGCCCATGAGGAAGTGTGTTCAGAGAAAATTAGGCCATGTAATTACATTAATTTTTTGCTCCTGTGTTCAGTGTGAAAAATCTGGGGAAATTCCCTGCACCACAACACTTTTGAAGCTTTCATGAGGGAAGTTGCTTACAACCTCTTGAAGATGCTGCAGTTTCAACAAGACCAAATTATGCTTTAGAGGAAGCTAGTGAGCTCCTCCTTGAAATTGCTCTGGTGCTAAAGAAGGGCAAGTAGCAAACAGAATTATGTTTTGAAGAGGTTCTACAGAAATCTAGAAAACTAAAGCCCACTAAGCCTCACATCTATTCCAAGGAAATAAGCAAAAAGCATATTACAAAAAGTAGAATTAGTGTGTATCTAGATAACTATGATCTGTAGGAAAATGGTCAGAACACCCGGTAAACTCACACCACACTTATCATCAAGCATGCGATAAATTGATCTAGTGCATGGGCTCCCTAAAGCCTCTTAGCAAAGGATTTTAAGCAAACTAAGCAGACATGCAATAAAACGTAAAAGACAGGAAACAGAAGGTAGAAGGAAATGGTTAATTTTCACAGTGGAAAAAAACTATCACAGAAATCTGCATGACCTGCACTGGTGAGCTTACTGAATTGATCTGAAATAGGTAGTATGCAAAGGGGTAAAATGTCCCTAGTAATCATTTATTTATTCCTGATGCAAAAGTAGCTGCAGGAGCTTAAAAAGGTCGAGAGAGTACAACAGCAACACATGAAATTCAACATAGATCAATATAAAGCACCACTTAGTAAGGAAAGCAAACACAACAGCAAATGCAAATCAATGGGCTCTGGCCTTTATTGCTCCAATGTGAGATCCTGCAGTTACGACAGACAGTTCTGTGGAAATGCCAGCTCCATGCACAGAGCCAGCCAAAAAAAGGATACCAGAGTTTTGGGAGTGCTAAGGAACAAAAAAAGAAAGCAGAGAACATAATGGCACCTCTGCATAAGCCCATGTCATACCTGCTTCCTGAATAGACTATACACTCTGGGAGTCCCATCTCAAAGAGAAAGCAAAAGAAGTTGAAAGAAGATCAACGAGAGTTCCATCAAAGGCAGGAACTGATTCTGCTATGAGGAATTATTAAATAAATGAGGTTTCCTCAGCCTGAAGAAGAGATTGTGAGGTGGGGGCTCAATGAGGGGATGACCATGGAGGGAAGGATTACCCACTGCTTCTTCGAAAACTGCAAAGAGTGAACAGAAAGCAGACATCAAGCAAATTAAAGGAGATACATTTTCCTGTAACGCTAATTAAGCCCTGTTCCTTGCCCTTGTTATTGGGGATGCTAGAATTTAAAAAAGGCTCTGGGGAAGACTGGAAAAATTTATGGGTAGGAAATTAATGGAGGATTGTTATGTTCTCATGCACACAAAAATAATAACCCTCTAGGAGATTTCCAAGCTTTGTATTCCCAGAGGCTGGGCAAATACTTGGGGAAGGACATGCTTGTTCCATCCCTACTCCCCTCCCTGGACATTAACTTTGGGCTACATTTGGAAGCAGGATACTAGTGGGTGGTGGGGGATGGCAGACCTTCAACCTGACCTTCTACAGCTGTTCTAAAGTTTTCATGATCTCACTTATTATTAAAAAGAAAAAAAAGTGCTTGTCTTTCTGTGACACGGTAGCGACTAAAAAATCAAAGAGAGAGACCTGAGAAGTTTAAACAAAAATTCTGGTATCTGTGAAACACCAAAATCAGGTGACATTCACAAGCTAAATTGTTTCCCAACTCAAGTATTTTATGATGCATAATGTGAAATTTGGCAAAGTCAGCTCAAGAGCTTACAATGAGCACAAACTGTTCTGAAAAGGAAGAAATTAAAGCTACATACAATAGACTTCCTGCTGGGAAGGTGAGAGGGAAAGGAACTCAGCATCCCAAAGGATGCGCTGGTAAGATCCCCAAACCAAACCAAGAGACATGAGTCATCAAAGCTACAATGTTATTGGAGAAAATCCAGGAAGCCATACCTAAAACAGGAACAGAAAGGAAGCGGGGGGAAGAGACAGAAATAAAGAGCAAGAAAGTAATAATTTAAGACAAGAAAAGAGAACTTGGAGAGAGTTGCCTAGACCTGAAAAGGAATGCAGGTAGTCACACCACCAGGCTGACATTTGTGTGGGCCATCACAAGAGAGTCAAGCCAGGAGTACATCCCTATTATCTCATAGCCAGCACTCCCTTCTGCCAGTGCTGACACTGTGCGTGAATGTGAAGCCATGTAGAATGCTAAATTCAGAAGCAACTCATCTGTAAACTAAGACCTTATGGCAACCGGGCTTATGGTTCAGATCACCCTTAGGATCCCTGTGGAGAGTGGCATTAAAGGATCAGTTCTTGCTCTACAGCTTGCACCCTCATCCAGACAGCTGGGATATAGATTAAAGGTGTGGAAGCCTGAAGGAGGGGAAAAAAAGGCAAAAGAAGAAACCCTATTTCAAAAAATAATCTACGTTTGTGGTATACATTTTTACTTTGGTTTTGTTAACTTTTTTCAGACTTGTAATGTTGCCTACCTACAGTAAAGCTGTGCTTCACTTGCCCCACAAGCTTGTCTATTGCTAGCAGTCTTGGGTCATGCTGAGAAATATGAGTCACATTTCTTTGGGGATAAAAGGTTTGCATAGCAGTGCATTCAGGCTCTGCTAGTAAACCTGCACCCTCCAATCTAAGAGAGATGAGGAATTTCCTCTGCCAAGTTCTAAGAGCCAGGGTGCAGTACCACTGCACAGTGTGAGGCTCCCCACACTGGGCGCTCACTTGTGTTTCACCTGCAAAGCTCACAATACAGAGCAGTACCCCACAGTGCTGTGCAGCCCTTACTCACCTCAGTATTTATAGGCTTCTTATTATCAAATGCAAACTAAAATAGTACTCATTTATTCTTTATGTAATGTAGTTCTGGCTTAATTGTGAGTGTTTTTCCCCCAAAAATAAATTCCAGTCTCTGAGAGACTAACATGCAGTAAAAGCCCTCCACAGACTGGTAGAAATATGGAATTATTTAGCACTTAGTAAAAGAATGGTAAGGAGCTGCCTTCTTTCTTTAGGGCTAATTGAGTAGCAATTAATGGCTGTGATTGCTTATTTTAACCCTGATGTCACTAAGGAAGGGTGGCTCAATGTTTTCAGTGCCATATGGCAAACATCAGTTTTAAGGCCTTTTGAATAGGTCAGATGGAAAGATAACAACAGCATAAACTGCTTGCTTGTCTGTGCCCAAGCTGGGCTGCTGAGCACTCCCCTGAAGCACCAGTAGCTCTTCCCCAATGCTTCCAGCTTCTCACTCTCACTCCTGCAGAAACAGCAGCTGAAATAGCTGCCAGTGGGAGGCACTCAGAGAAAAAGGCAGCATTGAAGACCTCTTTCCTCATGCCTTTAAAGCAGAAAAGGGGGCAACTGCAGCTCACACTCAAGATTTCAGACAGGTAAAATGGGATGTATAAGAAGAAAAGCAGAGAGAAGACTGTCATCCGCTGCCATGGACTGCAGAAGAAAACTTGCTTAAAATTTGTCAGCTGTTTAGTTTTCCTGGTAGTATTAACCTTAATAATTTTAGGAATAAAACTGCCAAATATTTTAGAACCTTCCAACTCACTATTCTAGATTTCCCTTATCTGTTCTCAACAGTCAAACCCTCCTAAAAAGAGTCCATATGTGGAACATTGTTTTTTGTCATATTTTTAATAACTTGTCAAAACATCAAACACTTTTTTCAGCTTTTCTTCATCCTTCCTTGTTTTTCCCTTATTTCCTCAATTAAGTTGATCAATATACTAAACTTTCCAATAAATAGGCAGACAAAAAGACCCTATTCATAAACAGCTAGTGAGAACCTCCATACATGAGAATTTAGGACGTGGTTTCACATCGGTTCAAACACCATTTAGGCTGTAGTGTTCCTGCTATGACTTTCACTAACTCTTCCACAGCAACTCAGGATGCAGATTCAGATGGAGACTGAGTCACTTTACAAGGTACAGCTGTACAACTTCCAGTGGCTAAACTCTACACTGCAATGGTGAGGCCACACCTCGAGCTCTCTGTTCAGTTCTGGACTCCCCACTACAAGAAGTACATTGAGGTGCTGGAGTGAGTCCAGAGAAGGGCAACAAAGCTGGTGAAGGGTCTGGAGCACAAGTCCTGTGGTGAGTGATTGAGAGAGTTGGGGGTGTTCAGCCAGGAGAAAAGGAGACTCAGAGGGGACCTTCTCACTCTATAGCTCCCACAAAGAAGAGTGTAGCGAGGCAGGGGTCGGCCTCATCTCCCAGGGAATCAGCAGCAGGACAAGGGGACACAGTCAGTCATAAGCTGCGCCGGGGAGGTTTTAGCTGGATATCAGGAGGCATTTCTTCACAGAAAAGGTGATCAGACGTTGGAATGGGCTGCCCAGGGAGGTGGAGTCACCTGGAGGTGCTTAAGGAGAGACTGGATGTGGCACTCACTGCCATGGTCTGGTTTGGCGGTGGTGCTCGGTCACAGCTTGGATTCGACGATCTCAGGTCTTTTCCAACCTTAATGAGGCCATGACGCTTCGGGAAACATATCCTTTAAGTTTGGGAGGTGGAGCTGCACCAGGTCGGTTCCTGCTCTCCCTTCATAAACTCACATAAAACCGCTTTGCGCTTTACACGTGAAAACTGTAACGCAAAACGTGGCAATAGCGCGGTGTCCGGCAGCAGGACAGCCGCGGTGCCCGGCAGTAGGACTGCGGTACCCGGCAGCAGGAGAGCCGCGGTGCCCGCCCGTCCCCTCCGTGCCGCGGTGCCCCACGCCGTGCCCAGGGAGGAGGGAGCGCGGCCCGCCCCCTCAGCGCCCGCCCCTCCGCGCGCCCCCGCGAGCAAAGCGCGCTCCCGCGCCAGCTCCGCGCCGCGTCTCCGCCGCTCGGGCCGCGCGGCAGGGGGCGTGGCCAGCCTCGTTCCCACCCCACAGCGTACATATAAAGGTGGCGAGCGCGCGGCACGCCCCCTCTTTCCCTGCGGAGCGCCAGCCGTGGTGGTGCGCGGTAAGGCGGCGCGGGATGCGGTGTGTGCCGCTGCCCTAGCGAGGCGGGGAGTGGGGGGTGCATGGCTTTTTCCTTGTGTTTGGACGTTCGGGAGGATCCCCCGCTCTGTCGGTCGCATACTGCTAGGGGCTGGAGCCGGCGGGTGGAGCTCTCACCCTTGGAGCCGTGGGTAGAGCCAGGCGAAAGGCAGCCGTAATCCAGCTGTGAGGCCGCAGCTGCCCGTGCACGATGCCCTGCTGGCAGCCGCGGCGGTGCGAGGGGACTTCAGGGGGACTACGTATCCCAGCATGCCCCGCGGGAGGCTACCTGCCGGAAGCCGCATCCCGAGGCGCGGGGCAGGCTGGGATCGGTAGGCGGCGGTGGCCCGCGTGGCGCTGCCGAGCCCGCGCCATTTTGATCCCCACCCGTCGGGGCCGGGGGTGCTGCCTGTGCTGTGCCCTTGGCTGCGGCTGGGACACCCCCTGGCACGGTGCGACAGCCTTCAGTCTGTGTTACGGCATAAAATGCTGAATAAGGCGGAACCACCTTGTTCATGAGACAGGCTTGGTGCACGTGCTTGTGTTACCTGTGTATCTCGTGGAGGGCTCCTGCCACCGGCATCGTGGCATTTCCCCACAGCAGAAGGCCTGTAAAAATCCTGTGAAATCTACATAGCAATCTAAAAAAGAAAGTCCCACCACATTTAGATGATACTTTATGTAAATCATAAGATTGCATTCTAAGGATGTTTTCTTTATATTTTTAAGACAATAACAGCACAATAGAGATTTATTATAAAAGTAAACCACTACCCTAAAAAACTCACCCTTCGTCCCAAGAAGCCTAATGCGTGCTTAAGGTGCTTTTTTGTCCCCTCCATGAAATGCTGATGTCATTGGACCCATGGTATTTCTAGAAGAATGGTAAATACCATTAAATATATCTAGGATTCCAGGCTCTTACTGCAAGCAAAGATTAGAATGGGTGGATTTACATAGGAAGTTGTCAGGTGCATTCATTGTGTGTTTAATTAACTTGTCTGACAGTCTGAGTCACACATTAGACTACTGAACAGTAAATTTTTGAAACTTAAACCATTAGTAACCCTTGATTATTTGGTTTATTACACTCAGTAAGCATAAAGGTTATTGCACACAAGAAATGGAAGCTTAACTCGAGGTTTTCTATAGCTTTGTTTTTCTGATCTGGAATAAAATATGTGGTGGGTTACCTTTCATGCCTCAATTATTATGTCTATGTAGTACAGAGTGAGATACTTTCAATAAGCACATTCAAGTGATAATGTAATGTCATGCATTTCTTAAACTGCTTGAGTTGGTGGCTTTTGATAATGGCTCCATATAGTGTTAAAACAATTCTCTAAACCAACTTAAATCAGTTCTTAAAAGTGATAAAAACTTTGAGATGATGATTTTTTCTTAAAATGTCTTTGTACTAAGGTTTAACAGTGGATATTTCTACAGTGCTTTTCATATGAGATTTCAAGTGAATGTAACTTTCAACTCCTTTGTTGCTTGAAACTGCATGTCTTGCTGCTTTTCTCCTGCAATTTGTGATTTAGTACTTAAGATGATTCTTGTAAAGTTGTGTTGATGATTATTGCTTCATAATGTATGTGTCTTACTAGCCTGGTAATAGGAATCTGCTGATTTCAAGTTGTAAGGCTGTCCATGTTTGTTTTTAGGTGTGATGGAAAGGAGGTTTTCAGTGATGTCGAGTACGTTGTGCATTCAGGTAACAGCTTTGGAATATTCAATGTTGGTCTAGAAGCAACACTGCATTTCTGGGTTTTTTTGACCAAGTCAGTAAATACTTGCGTTTCATAACTTGGTTTCTGCATTTTTGGTAGTCAAAGTATGGGAAGTGCCGAAGAGTTGTCAGCTTTGTATGGCTGCTGAGTGGGACAAAAAGAAAAAACTACATTGCCTTTTCATCAAAGTGATAAGTAATTATTAGATAATTTTTGGGTTTGGTGCTCTTTGAGCTAAAGTCAGCCTGTAGGTCTGTTCTTAGACTTTTGCTTACAAAATTTCTTTTGTCAGGTACTGTAGACTGTTCCAGAAGATAATTAAATTCTTGTATGAAAATGTCAAGATTTCAGTGATTGTATTTCTGACATAGTAACACAAGAGATTATGCTAGACCACAGGAAGAGATGTTTTCTAGTTTAAAAGATAATTTTGCTTGTTTTTAATTTTAGTACTTCATGGAAGGACTATCACATGTCGAAGAATACTTGGTATACACAAGTGGATTTTCCTGAAAGCCATGTATGTTTTAAATGATCAGTGGGGATAAATTAACAATAAATGGATTCACCAAAGATGCATAGGATTAAATTAGTAATTATGACATTAGCTTTAAAATTGAGGCATCAGTAATTTTGGGCATGTTTTACTTGGTCTAGAACTGTGTGGACTGTGGGGATTGGGAATAGATTTTTGTGTTGGAGGAGGTGATAAAATGACTGTCCTGAAGTGTTTGTACTAAATCTAAAGTTTACCTCAGTGTAGATTTTAATTGTGAATTTGCACTTTATTGGGGATTAAGTATGAAATAGTGTTTAGTCAAAGAAAACAGGACATCTCGATGCTTATTAATAAAAATAAGTAAATGTTCCCATATTTTAATAAGTGTATTCACTTTTTTAAATGTATAGTTTATATCCTCTTTCTTTGAAAGAAAGAACTCCAGGGCTTGTATTCATTTTAATTTGACTCAAATGCTTAAACCAGTTGTTAGAAGAGTAAAATTTGGTTTTTCTTACTGGCTTGTGCTACATTATGCATAAACTTCTTGTAAATTGGGATTTTACTTGAATTTCTAGACTGGCTCGAGCAGTTTCTAGTAATGCGAATGTGACGTGTCCTGAAGAAATTCCTTGCAACAGGAGATAAAACAGAGGTAATATTTATTGGTTCAGCAGCAGACATTTTTTGTTGATTGTACTGAATTCCCTTTTTAGTACATTGCTAGTGAAAGACATAAAGCTTGTTTTGTGGAATGTATGACTGAATGAGTGGTGTTACAGTTCCTGTCACTGATATTTATGAATAATGGTGAGTCGTGCTGAAACAGCCAAACCTGATACATTGATGAGCAACTTCATAAGGCTTTGGCTACTGAGATGAAACCGCTTAGACTTTCAATCATAAATCATCCCAGTTGGTGTTTGCTTAATGCTGTCACTGTGTACAAGTGAGATGCCAGCATGCACCGGGCTTGAATAAGAATGTTGGTGCCCACTCAGACCCACCTCAGGTCTGTGCTGACACAAATACGTACTGTTGCAGGAGCTTATGTCTTAAAGAGCAGAGGGGGAAGTGTTAGACTTGAGGTATTCTGCCTTATGGTAGGTAAATGACAAGTATTAGTCAGGTATGGTCAGGGAGTGTTGCTGGTGTTTGAAAGCTAGTGATGATGTTTGCACTTTGATCCTCTTAGGACAGTTTAGGGCTCACTCAGATGTGAGCATTTAGGAAAAGTCATGTTAATGACAAAGGTAGAATTTGATGGCAAACTGTAGTGAATTCTAAATAAAGCTATTTCACCTCCAGAGATAAGCTGCTTCACAGGGGCTGGTATAATGTTCTTGGAGCAAGCAAAAATGCTCACAAATGCTTACTGTGCTTTAAAAATATTAGCAGTGGTTTATCCGAAAATTTAATTCCCACCTAAGTATCTGAACTTAATATTTTTCAGTGAAATTCACTTTATTTTACTTAAGCTTTGGCATATCCAAAGGCTACTTTTAGTTAAAAAGTTAAAATGTAGAGTGTGAGAACTTCTCATTTTACTGTGTTGCTACACATCTGTAATTTTTTTCTACTCCTTAAGAAAGGTACCTTTAAATACTTCGTTAGCTACCCGTATGTGAAGCTCAAATGTATGAGTGAAACTTTTTGTGCAGCAGTGCTGCCTCTAAAATGCTGTATTGTTTAGACAGGCACTCTTGCAAGTAGAAAGGGGCGTGACTTCCGTGGCTGACCTAGAGAAAAGTTAAAAGTAGCAAACCTTGTTAGTGCTAACTAACCAGTTCATTTTGTCTTTGCAGAGATGTTTGAATGCTGCGTCTGAATAGAAGGTATGAATTCCAATAAATATTTTTTATTCTGATAGGCAGATCACCAGTATCAGATATCCTGATAATCAGGTGTTGTAATTCCCCCCCTCCTATCATAGTTCATACCCAGGTTGAGCAATAGCTGGGCAAGAGAAGCAAAACAAATCTTACTGTGACATGACTACACTTCTGTTTGAAGTTTCACAGAACTTGCAGTGTGCTGATATTAATGCAACACACGTTGAATAATGCAGTTTGGCCTGTATGAGGCTAAATAGATAAAAGTTATATTTTGAGTGATGAAAGAAAACTCCTCTGATGTAATAAATGTCTCTTTTACAGAAAAATGTGGTTTATAGGAAACAAGTAGGAACAAGTACTTTTGGCTTTTTCAGGTATGTAACTGAAAATCTTCTAAACATTTTCTGGATCTAAGGCTAAAGTAACTGTGGTAATGATTCAGAATTTGTGCATTATGATAGTTATGAACGTAATCAATTAATATGGTAAATCATAGTTAGCATTTATAAAACGCTTATTCCCCAAGGTGCAGGGTGAGCTAATAGCTGTGCCTAACCTTGGTTAGCTTTCAAACCTACATGAGAAGTTTTAAATAAGTGTACTTTATTATTGAAATGCAACAAAATGTTGGAGATTGTAATACAAAAAGTAAGCCATCAGAAACCTTACAAAATATTTCCTCCTAGATTTTTTTTTCTTCATGTACTGCTTTTGTCTCATCTGTGATGATCCTATCCCGAACCTGAATTCGTTGTTGAAAAACTTAATACGGATCCGGAATCTGAGACGAGACTAAAATACTTTATTTAAACTTTCAGAAAAGTATTAAACTGTCTTCATGGGTTTAGTTTTTGGTTGGTGTGGATTTTTTTTAAGAATCAGCAATATGTTAATTCAAACCATTGTGTGCTTACTTGCAAATTGAAATTTCTGCCTTGAATGAACTATTTCAATTAGATCTTGTTCTCCTTTTTCAGTGATGAATTGGAACACTGTCAGAACTGCCTGACAAATGTGGATGATGTAACCAGAAAGAAGTGTAATACCTGAAGAGATGTTGTGGCATGGAGTGGGTTGCCATGCTTTTAAAAACCTGCTGAAACAGCTGCAATTTTGTTCAGTAGATGCTGTCTTCAGAAGCTGCATGTAGACCAAAATTACTGTCTCTGCATATTTAAAACTGTCTTTCCAAAACACTTAACTGTCTTCTCTAGGAAGTGTAGCAGTATTAAGGAAAAGAGTGTTGAGCTTCAGTACATAGAAATCCCTTTGGTTATTTACCCTTTTAAAATACCATATGGGTACACAGTCTTGCAGATACTGGAGATTTGTGATAACTCAAGAGTGAAGCTCACCCTGTAAAGACAGGGTGAAAGCAAAGAAAAAGACAATGTCCTAATTAGTATGTACAATGTAGATACAACTTGCATCACTGTATCTAGTGGGGGAATGAGGAGTTTGGGTTGAGGACTGCCACTTCAGCAGAAGATGACTGATACCACAACACTGGAACTGCCCTTTGAGGAGTACAATGGCAGCAGTACTTGCTTGCTGTCTGGGGAAAAGAGATTGGTAGTGGGAATAGAGTTAAATACATTGGAACTTGGGCTTTGAACAGTCACTTGATACGTATTGGTGCTGTAATCACAGTAGCAGCATATTTGCTCTATTCAGCAAACTGTTTTCCATAGAGAATGAAGGATCATAAATTGGTCACCAAGTAAATGTAAAGACAACACATGGTATATATAAGATGAAATTGCCCTTAAAGCATGAATTTCAAGCCTTATTGTCAGGAATTCTTTATACAGGCCGAAACATGAGAATAGCATAATTAAAAAGTCATAGACCTGCTATTACCGAATCATTTTGAAATGGTCCAAAATATAGAAAACGACCCTATAGCTTATGGGGTGTACCTGTTCATCAGTGACAAATCCCATGTAGAATCAAATTTTCTGTCAAAGTAGCGAGAAGTATAAGCATTACCAGGGGACAGGACATAAAGCATTGGAAATGTCAAAAATAACTATCCATCAGGCTACTGAAGTTGGGTTCTAAGGATCCGACTGCATTGGCGCATTGAGCATCTCCTGTGGTTTGCTTATTAAGCAGTAGCCTGCTACTTGGCTAAAGGCTGCTCCTTTTGAGTAAGGAATGGTAAATCAGTCTGTTGAATATCAAGATCTGCAGAAATAAACTCGAAAATAGTTTTATCTTCATTGCTTTCAATATTACTTCTTTACTGTTAACAAATGTTACTGAGAGTGGTGCATATTTTCATGTACCATGTTTTGTACGTGCTTGTGAATAAAGATGAGGATGTTAAAGTCATGGCTGGTGCACACCAGCTGTGGATCACACCACGGTGTTGCTTGCCTGCTTGTACTTCTCAAGAGCTATGGAGGCAATGTGGCTTGTGCTGACTGGTGCAGCATGTGCTGGGCCACATGATGCTTCATGCTATGCTTGAGTGACTCCAGGACAAAAACTACTGACTACTCAAGAAGTGGGAAGGTAAGATTAGTCTCAATCTGCTCGCTGCAGATCTGCAAAAAGCCTGGGTGCTGTTATCATCTAGTGGAACTGCTTGGCTGTTAAGTCCAGAAGTTGTCAGTCCTAGGTAGGTCAGTCTCTTCTGGATATTAAGAGGACGTCAGAGAGCAGAGAGATGGTTTGTAGAACAGCAATATTTGGTAAGTGATCTGTTAAAAGGGATTTATATATTACCTCATTGCAGGGTCAGAAGAGTGGCATGTGTTTCTGAGAATAAAGGTACCATCTTTATCCTTTAGGCCTGATGTTAAAACCTTAAAAGAGAATGCCACATACGTGCAGTAAACTTGGTGAAACTGAGTTTATCTTGTGATGTTGGGGATGAAATAAAAGACTTAAGGTTCAAGGTTGTGGGTGGCACCTCAGGTACCTAAAGTACTTCATGACAGTTTTGTTCTGTGTGTTCTAAAACATTTATTGGGGATGGTGTCAGAGGTAGGATTGGCAGCAGTAGGTAAAGGGTGCCAGAGAATTAAGTTACTGCATATCAGTGTGGTAGAGGCCTGTCTTAGAATATTTAATCATGAAAAAGGTCAGGTTCTCAGCGTATAGAAAAGGTAGATAAGGCTAGTGGTAAGACATAATGAATATTGAGCTGTGGAGCTTTCTCAAGGAATGATCCTCTGCTTCAGAGCTGCTGAAAATTGGTAGCCAATTAAAAAATGTATTAGTAGTATAGGGAATGCATTGCAAAAGTGAACTTATGTTTTAATTATGACGTTCCAGAGGACTTGGTTTATAAGACCAGTTAAAATTATGTAGGAAGGTCATTTTTATAACTAATTGTAAGATGGAAACTAGCTTTCTTTGCCTTGAGGAAGGGGGTTAATATGTTTTCAAACTAGTTGTGGATTTAATTCTGCTGCATTTTCTGTAGTCATGTTTAATACAAGTGAGATGAGATGTAGTTGTGAAGTTACTGTGACATTTGGAACATGTGTCACAGGATTTCTCTGCAAAAGTACTTAATGAAACTTTAGGTTTACAAAACAGATTGTTAGGTTTAAACTTTATGATTGCGCAGCAAACAGTATGAAAGCACTTTGCCACTTTTGTGCTGTAGTCCAGTGAAGTCTTGTACTGACCATCGTTAGTGGCGAGCTATTTTGGGCTGTGGTCCAAGAAATCGGTGATTAAACAAACTGTTCTGGAATGTTGCTATTTACCAGTCTTAGTAACTGGGCAAAACCAGCAGAGAGTAATTTAAAAAATGTTGAGCTTATAAGCAGGAGTACCACCTTGCAACCACATGGAAGATCTGAGTGTAGCACTGCATAAATGCTTTGCTACTATTGAAGTAACAAGGTCCTTATTAAGGTGGGAGGTTTTGTCTTCCTGAAGAACTTGTCTTACTGGTGAAGGCTATGATTTATGATCAAGAGTTGCAAGTGAGTGAAACTAAGCTAGCAGTGGTTATCTTGCCACAGCAGCCACACTGCTATGTGAGTGCCAGTGCTGGTGTGACACCTGCTTAAAGTATCAGATCCTAGTGAATACGAATTTCAGTGTAGGCTGTGCTGTCTGGCTGCCATCCTGCAAAGGAGTGTATCACTGGCTGCAGCTATATTGTGTGCTGGTGTTGGGGTTCCTGCCATCTTTCCTACAGGAAAGCTCTTACCTATATCAATTTGCCATATAAAATTTGGGATATGTGTTCTGCCAGTTAAAAACTAGTGTTGAAATGAAACTGGTTGGTAAAGAAAAATATTCCATAGGACATTCAAATATGGACACAGCAGCCAGGAAATTGTTTGACTTTGCCCAAGGAAAGGCATTATTTATATTGAGTGTTTGGCCCTAACTTTGGTAGCTTCTCTTCACATTCCCTCCTTTTGTCCTAGAGGACAACCTTTGAGCTATCATCTGGAGTATGAATGAATTTAACAGAAAAATGGTAATTTCAGATGAGTGGAGTAGACACGGAGCCTTATATGCTATGTAAATGCATGTCTGATGATTTGTATTCTCTATTTTTTGGTGTTACAACCGGTTTTACAAGCGTTTTTGCTTGTCTGCCCTTGTATTTCCCTCAGAGGATATAAACTGGAAAAGTACAATTAGAATGATGAATTCTGTTTCCTTTCAAGCATCATGTGGTTTTTTAGTTGATAGTCCAGTTGAGCTATCAGGGCTATGAAGACAGTACTTCTCTGCCATTGTCTCAAACTTCCTGCAGGCTCTGGAGGACAAAGTGGTGTTTGATGCTCAGAAGAATGGCTGTATTGAGTGGGACAAAGTCTGCCTCGTTCAGTATTCTGTCTGAGGATGACCAGTATAAGGAACAGGAGAAGTATAGAGAGCCTTTCCAGCAGTTTTCTTGGGAATTGCCTGAGATTTTCATTTGTATTTGAATACTGCTTAGCAATTATGACCTATCTCCATTTAAAAATATTTGAAACGTGAATGATATGTGGGCTGTATAACAGATGAAGTAGTGGGTATGTTAATAAGTGTAGGGAGGGTAGGATTGGGAGGGGGTTGAAGTAAAAGCTTCCCCCCCACCTTTTTAAAGCTGATGTCACTTTTGATTCTTATGTTACTGAAAACAGTGGTAAGTGAAGCTCAGTGAAGGCCTTGGTGCTAGGACAGCCTTGATATTTAACTGAGCTGCGTTGGGGGTGAAAATTTGAAGTACTGTTGTGTGCTCTTACCCCTGAGCTACACCTCAAATTTCTCACCAGACCAATAAACACTATATTTTCCCCTGTAACTGGAGGTCTCCCTAACTGAAGGAGCAGTCTCCCAGCAACAGTGGTACTAGTTTTATAGTGGCAGGTGAAGAATGATTAATGTCTGTCACAAAATGTAATTCAGTCATTTGTGGAAAGAAAGAGATGAATGGACTGTAATAAAAGAAATGCTTAGCCTTACTTTGAAATTCATAAGTTGATTGAAAAGTAAAGGTATTTTTAAATTGTCTCGAGACCATTGAAGAAGAATATACAGCTGTTGTTAAATCTGTGTTTCATCTTACCTTGATAAAATAGGAAATAATTTGCCCTAGGCTTACCTTGGTTTCTTTCAGAGTGAGGAGTATTGCAGATACTAAGGTCCTATGGAAATAATTTGAAACTTAAATTCTTGTGTGTTTTGAGGTTTAAGTCCAGCCAGTAATAAGTACTGCATCCTAGCTGCCCTGGTAGGATGGAGAGGAGAATACCAGGAAAGGTAAAAGCAATGGGTTGAAATAAGAGCAGAATTGAAATTCAACATAATTGTCCCATCAAGGAAGACAACAAAGAAACCCCAAGATAGCAAGTGATGGTACCCAATACAATTGCTGATGACCTGCTAACATGCCCAGCCTGAGTGATGATCCATGCCTCCTGGCCAGTTTCCCCCAGTTTATGTACTGGGCATGACATGCTAGTATAGAATAGCCTCTTGGCTAGTTTGGGTCAGCTGTCCTAGCCTTGCCCCCTCACGGCTCCTTGAGCCCCTCCTCCCTTGCAGAAACTTCTGGTTGTTGCTATGCAGTGCTACCCCAACATCAAACTGTTATCAACTCTATTCTCATACAAATCCAAACCACAGCACTGTACCAGCTACTAAGAAGAAAACTGACTAACCCAACTGAAACCATGATGGTGTATTCGCTCTGTCAAGTAGTTAGGTCATTTTCTGCAGCAGAAAATGCAAGCAAGATTGCTGTCTTTTTCATGCACTCCACCAGAAAAGTACAATATTGAAACATGGTGAGGGGCAGTTCTTAATGTCATTTTGACTTCATAACTAAAACAGTTCAGGGTATGATTATTCATTCCCCAGAGTATATTAGAATAGGCATTTTCTGAAAGTAGTTGGATTATGCAGGTTTCTGATTCTGAAAACTTTATTAAACTGCCTATTTGCTACTTCAAACAGAAAGAGAAGTTTGGTTTGTGGGAATTAGTGCTCCTTCCTCTCTTCCTGTTTCACAGATTATAAACCACACAATATGAAAAGTTTAACGGCAGGAATGTGAGTTATCTCTAAAAAAAAAAAAATCTTGAAATAATAATTTATAATAAACACTATCTCAGTGCTGAGTGTTTCTTCAAAAAATCTGCATGGTAGGGAAGAGTGTCTAGGCTATTGAAAATGTTTCTGAAGTAGTACTCTTACACTTGTCTGAACTGGCTTGTCTTCATTTGCATGTACTTCAACTTAATTTCTCTTGCTAGTTGTTCAGTATAGTTTCTGCTAATTTAACATACAGTTTGTAAGGCTTCTGGAAACCTTTTTTTCATGTAAAGAGATGTTAATATGGTGATCTTCTTGCAGGGGTTGACTAGAAGGTGTTTCACTGTGGTTTTGCTGTGTTTTTAAACGCTATGAGAGGATGACTGGAAATTGAATGAGTGATTTCTCCTGAGAATATTATGTAGTTTCTAGTTTTATAATTGAAAAAGTAACCCTGAGCAATTGTAGCAACTACTTGATATATTTCCTGTAAAAGTGCAGTCCTTTTATGAGCCATGGTGGATATGGGAAAATCTAAAGCTTTTACCTTACAAATATGAACAAATATGATTTGCTAAGAGCTACAGACGTGAAGAGACCTGTGGTGTAAGGATCATTGACTTCCTGATGGCAATCGCCTGACAGCACTTTCAAAGGAAATAGCCACTTAGCTTCAGTTTTTGGTTGAAGAAACTTGACAGTGACAAGGATGGTTCACTATAATGAAGCTCTCTCACCTATCTCTAAGAGAAGAAGAGGAATTGTTGTTCTGAGGTAGTGCTCCTGTCTTTTGGTTTTTATCTGCTCTTTTTTCATGAGGGTTATTTGGGAGTTCTCTACTTGAGATTTTTTCACTAAGGTGAAGTATTGTTGACTATCAACTAGTAAAATATATTTAAAATTACAAAAGAAGTATGCATATTTGGTCTTTCCTGAAGTTACATCTTTTATGGAAAGCTCAAGCTTCCACAGATAATCTGCTCTATCTCCCAGCATAGGATTTCTTACTCTGGGCCATGGTTGTGACCTTGGTGTCCAAAACTTTTATGTTGCACTCAGTTTTGTCCCTGTCCCTTAAAGATACTATTCCTCCTCTTCTATACTAGTCCTGTATTGCTTTCCTTGTAACAGTTACGCATTAAACATCCCAAGAACCAAGGCAAAACCACAAAATTCCATGAGACTACTACATAAGCATTCTGTATTAATCCCAGAAGGGCTGTAAGAATATATGAAACTTCTGTAAAGGTAAAAAAAGGAAAGATCTCTGAAAATCAAATATATAATAATGAAATTGAAATATGTAATGAGTTTTAAAAACAAGACCTTTAATTGATCTGATTTGCTAGCTGTGATTGGCTCCTCAGAAATCAGAGACAGAGCCTGCAAATAAGAGTCACTTATGAGGCAAATTGCAGATCTATCAGCAAGGACAGCTAGCAGGGCTTTAAGTTGTTTCAGAATGGAAGGAAAATACTTCTTTCTCTGCTTCTGTGTTCATACTGAGCTCTCTGCTGGAAAGTTTCAGGCTATAAAGTAAGTGTTAGAAGAAAAAAGTGGAAGGCGAGTATTATTTTAAATAAAAGCCTTTCCTACTCACAATTAATGTAATAGGGCTAAAACTCAACTGTTCTTTGTATAGTATTCTCCAAAAAGCCATAACCATTTTTCAGAAATATCTCAATTCTGCAGAAATAGGCTCTGTTGAACTTGCTCTTCTCTCCTTGACTATTTTGAAGTTTGGCTGGGAAACAGGCACCTCAAATTCATTAAAAAGGCAGAAATTAATGTCTGTGACGATGACAGCCTTTTCTATAGCAGCAGCAAAAAGAACTATCAGCAGAATTGGCATCTGGCCCTGGAAGCAAAATATTCTGAGCTTCTGCTAAAGCTTCCAAAAGAAGCATGATAATGAGGTTTTAGAAAATTCCTGGGCTGTCTTAATTTCATATACAGTCTAATCCTACTGCTCGACTTTGGTGAATAAGATAAATAATACAGAAAATACTGTCTTGGGCAAAGCAACAGTAAGCTATGAAATATTAGTTTTCTGTGGTTCTCTGGGGTAGTCCCCTTTTGCTGGGATTTAACCTTAATAGGAATTTAGTCATTATAGGGGTGCATAGACTCATTGCTTGCTAAGAAATCTGACTAGCAGCTGGGGTGTCAGAGGTTCAGAGGGAAAGCTGATGTGTTACCAGCGTTATTATCATAAGCCTCAGGGTGGAAGAAACCATTTGTGTCACCTTGGCTGAGCTATAGAAAGCAGGTGAATTTCTAAGCTGGGAATGTCTCATCTTTGGTGTTCTTTGTGTTGTTTTTTTGTTTTGGTTTAGGTTGGGGGTTTTTGTGCATAGCTTACAAAAGTTTCTACTTTGATAGCCCTCCCTTCTTAATTCTGGTTCTAATTTTTTTCCATTGTGCCTGAGACTGGAAGAGTTTGAAATATTTTCAGACTGAAAAAGATTCTTCTGTGCTTTCCTCACTGCCTCCTCACTGCCTCCTTTGGCTGTAGCAGGTCTGTATCAATACTGTTGATCTGAAATTTGCTAACAGTTTTCATGCATTACTTTACTAATCAGGACAGATCTTTGAATAGATACTTAAAGGGATTAAAATAAAAGCTGGCACTAAATTACAAACCTTTGCCTTTTAGTGTACATAAGATTGTCTCTTGGGTAAGAATAATTTTATAATTTTTCTTGTGAGACACATAAGATATTGCTGTGGATGTGGCAGTAAAATCTAAAAATGCCTGACCTGGAAGGTTTGAAAGAATTTAGAAACTTTTGCAGTTAACTGTCATCAGTGATTTTAACTATTTTTATGGGCATGCTCACTCAGCTATCTGTATTGATTCTGCTGTAACTAAGAATTGATTCATTGGCAGTAAAAATGCATATTCTCACACAGCTGCATTGACTTCTCTTGCTGCTCAGTATGTGCCTCCAAACACTGCTCTCTGTTGGTACATAACTCCAGCTGGAAAACACAAGAGCTATTAGAAGTGTTTTAGTTAATTTAAATGTGGTGTCAATAAACAAGTTCACAGATTTATCAGCCAGGTATTCACCTAGTCACAAACTTTTTTTTTAAGTTGACCTTAATAGATATAAGTTGTCAAAATGAAACTTCCCTGTAAATGTTCTTGCTGCTATTTTAAGATCTAAACTTTGGAAAAGTAAAAGCGACCTTTTATGTTTTTACAAGATCAAAGCTAACTGAAAAACTTTTTAAAAAACAGATTAAAAGCATAATATTCTTTATCTGTCCCCTGCAGATCTCAGAATAGCAATTTATTTTTTCTAGTTACCACTTGCCATGTAATATTAAAACTTAGCTTCTCTGAAGATCTAAACTTGTGCTTCTAGCAGCACAATACAGCTACATTAGTTGTACCATATTAAATTACAAATTTGTTCAGATTTGAACACAGGTTATGTTGCCTGCACTGCCCTGTGCAAAACAGTGAAGAGATTCCTGGTTAATGCTGCACAAGCTGGAAAGGTAAAACTTCTACACATGAGCTGAAGCTCTATTTTAGGTTAAGATCTAATTCTAGTATCACTCAAGGCCCGTGTAGAAGTAGAGAGTAGATCTTCCAAAAGCTTATTGAAAAGCAGCAAGCACAGCCTGAGGTACTGATATAGGCAGAGTTCATCCCTGTGCTCTGGTCTGATGTTTGTGCTGTAAAAGTAAATTCCTATAGGGCAGCATTCTCCAGGTATCTTTATAAAACCATTTGTATACAAAAGGTTGCATTGTCTGCCCTTGGGATCTGCAGAAATGCTGCATTTGGGTAGTCACTTCTGCCTTGCGCCTGGCAAGGGTCATAAATATGTGTGTGTGAGATTATTCTATTCTTACAAGGGCCTTGAAGACACAAGGTTATTTGGGCTCACCCATCCTTGAAAGGATTTTTAGGTTCTTTGGTTACATGTTAAGTAGCCTGGAACACTTGACCTGAAAGCTGTGTACTGCAACTGCTGCATCAGAGTCTTTCCTGAGTAATCAGCCATGAAATTAGTAGCCAGCTAAAAAGGCCTGGGACATAAGCTGAGTTTCTGGCAACTGATCATCCATGCCATAAAGGGTTAATGCAGTCTGACAGCTAAAGCCTGGGCAGCAGTTTGATATTTGGGCATGGTTTAGAAGTTAAGGTGGGGGATAGCTTAGCTGTGAGAATGCAAGCTGTGCTCTCCATATTTGCCTTGCAGCTGGAGAACAGCCTGTGACCTGTCCCACCTGCTGTATGGCTGTGGCCATTGTGTCTGTGGTGTGCTGTGCTCTCCTCTCCTAGGAAAGATGCCCAGAGCTGGAGAAGAATATTCTGTGACCCAGTGACATGCTGTCTGCCTTCAGAGATGAGCTTAATGCAGTAAGTAACTTACATGTGGTTAAGTAGCTCCCAAAGGTCTCCTTCCTTTAGCTGGCTTTTACAAGGATGCCAAGTACTGGAATCCTTATGGCTGCTAGGCAGTACAGGGATGTAAGGGCTGAGCTGGATGTATGTCTGGGGAGAAGGAAGGGCTAAATACAGCAGTAAGTTCTCTATTGACACTTTCATTTGTGGCTTTATTCAGTGAGTTGCAGCTTCAGCACTTGGCTATCTCTCACTGCGCAAGTGGACAGGACAGCACCACTGTCCTGAGATGACTCGGAGATATTTTGAAGATGGATGCTGATAAGGAATGCTCCCTGCAGTTCTCTTGCTCTTCTCGTATGGCAGAATGCACTAGGACACGGAGGAAACTTCTTTCTTCAACCTTTCCATGCCGATTTGAGGAAAATAGGGCAGTATATGTGGTAACTCTCCTGTCACTCTTTGCTGAATATCTTGTCCCCTCTTTCCATGGAGCTTTGCCAGACACTGACCTAATGGTAACATTCCTCTAAGAGCTTTAAAGCATCAGATGCTTAGATAACAGGAACGGAAAAGCCAGCAGCTGTGTCCTAACCCTCACACTTGTACCCACAGCAATAGTAAAGCAGGTTTTTTTGGTCAGATTGGGAAGCCTTTTTCCATAGTTTCCTCACCCTTGATAAAACTGTGGGCTATTTGTATAGGAAGATTGTGATCTATAGTGGAAAGAGGAGTATGTGACTAGAGGGAATCTGAAGGAGCATTTGCATGTATACTTTTCCAGGAAGTGGAAAGGATTTGGGAAGAAAGGAACAGATTAGTGATTGCATATTCTGCTTGCTGCAATAACAAAGTATTTCAATTGTTAGACTGAAGAGCAGAGACCAATATTCAGTTTCCAGCAGTGGATATTAGCTAACGAAAAATACAAAGATAGGGCAAGCATAGATCCGACATTACTTTCTGGTATGCTCCCCCAGTTTGTGCAATTCCTCCACTAATTTCCGTTGCAAAATTTAAATTGGGGTGATATCTCTGTCTCTGCATTTAGCAACTTTAGATGGGTGTTTCATGCATTCATTAGTTATTTTGGGGGTTTATGGAAATACCTACACTTTCATGTGCCAATGCATTCCCCAGCTTTAGCTGCATGTGTGTAAAAGTACCAGTTTTTGCTTGGCTATTTGCCTGTTTGATTTAATGTTTCCTAGTTCTTCTGCTGGAAGAACGAGTGAGCAGTTATTCTCAGTTTTCCCCATGCCACTTCTGACTTGTAGGCCTGCATTAGGTTTCCTCATCTGTCTTCTCTGTAGTGAAGGTATAGGTGCTGAGTGCAGTAATTTCACGATTATAAGCCGCACCATTTTGACTAAAATTTTGGTCCGAACCCTAAGTGCAGCTTATAATCAGGTGCAGCTAATATATGGACAAAGAATGAAAAGTTACTGACACCTGAAGTGTGGCTTATAATCGGTGTGGCTTATAATCGTGAAATTACTGTAACTTAGCACTGCTTTCTTCCCAGTAAGCATGTGGCATTTGTAGTTCATTGTTGCAAGGCTGGACCTATTTTTGAGTGAAAATAGTCAATTTGGGATGGCTTTCATTTGGCATTTCCACAATATATGTGGAAGTGACTTCAATGTCTTCTGCCCATGCAAAAATAGAGTGCTCTCCTCCTCCAGTCCTCTTTCAATACTTGCACATTAGCCTACAGCATACTGCACATACATTGAATTCTACAGTGATTGCTCTGAACCCTCAGCTGGTAAACAACTGTTCAAATCTTCCTACTTAAGTTAGGAAAACACTAAAGGTGTTAACAGAATGTGAACTAAACTACCTTCTGCTCCTTCTCTTGTGCCTCTTTCTTACAAAGTCAGCTCTGGAGTGATGTACCTGTGTGTTTGTGGATGATGTTGACTGAGAAGAGGCAAAAACAGTCATTGATACTGGAAAAAAATCTTAAATCATAGATACTTTACAGAAATGAGCAGTTTGACACCCTTTCTTTCACTGACAATGTTGCTATAGCATAGATATAAAACAAAAGGGAGAGACAAATTTAACATCTTCAGTCTATACACAAAATTCAGCAGCAAAAGAATTCCTGGGAGAGCCTCATTCTTCCTCATTGCCAGGCTTGTCCTCTGCCTGCAACTATCTGGGCAAGCATTTGGCAGAATGCAGGTGATTTCAGCCTCAAAAGTCTTGAAATGCATTGTGTCAAGTCTGAAGGATCAGACTCCCCTCTTGCAGAACTAGAAGAATTTAAAATTAGTTAAAATGTAGTTACTTTGGGTTTTTTATTTTGAGGGGGGAGGAGGGGGCATTGGAGGGAGATGGGGAGAAAGAAACATCAATTCATGGATAGAAATAGGTTTGTAAAGATCCAGGGTAAAGAACTGTATCACAGAATCTGTCTGCTCCAGCAGGGCCACCTACAGCAAGTTGCTTAGGCAGATTCTGAACGTCTTGGAGGATGGAGACTCTACAACCTCCCTGGGCAACTGATGCCAGTGCCTGGTCACTCTCACAGTGAAAAAGTGTTTCCTGATGTTCAGTGTTTCAGTTTGTGCCCATTGCCTCTGGTGCTGTGAATCATACTGGATTTACAAATGCTTTGTTTGTTTTGTTTTCTTGACTTAGAAGAAGTAGAGTGTGTGAAGAATTAGCAGGGTCAAAACTAGAACTTTAGAAATAGTTTAAATATAAGGGGGATTAACCTTGATTTTAACAAGTGCTACCCTGCCTAGATTTGAAAATTTTGAATATGCACAAAGGATATAACTGGAAAGAATGTAAAAAGAGAATATTACCATTAGTTTTGTTAGTAAAGTTTCTTTGCTGAAATCATATGACAATTTTAGATGGTAAGCTACTTCTTATAGAATGGAATAACTCTCAAATCTGCATATTAAAGACTGAGACAGTAATATATGAAAAATATTTTTTTCTGAAGAAAGCTTCATATATGTGATTCATCTCCTTTTCATTAATTTCTGACTTTCATTCTTCTCTTAATAGATACAGGTCATGCATTTTATAATGCATCCTATCTTTTAAGATAGAGAACTTGATTGATAGAATGAAGAAATTGCACAAAGTTTTAATTAAACAGGTATTTCCCCAAATAGCTTTATTTTACCAAGGATCTTGCAGGGCATATAGGCCACTGGCCAGCTATGCACTGCATTGAATAAAATGCAGACAGCAATCCTTTCCTGAAGTTAGATATCTTCATAATGTATAGATATATTTATAACTTGGCAGCTTTACCAACCAGGCTAAGAAGAGGGAATGGCTTGAAAAGCACACTGCTGAGAAACCCCAAGAGTGGCTCATTAATTTCAGGATTCTGCGGTGGCAGACACAGCACAAGGGGCTTGTTTCATTATTATGAGCAGTGACATTTGCTGCATGACCAGAGTGATCCACCCCTCTAGGGCTGTAGCTGGTGCATTTTGTAGCTCAGGTACAGTGAATTCTACAGACAAGCCTAAATTTCCAATGAGTGCACACTTTGGAAAGGTGAGGCATCATAGAAACTGAAGGTAAGATTCCTGTTGAGTTTCCTAGGTTTTTGTTCTTTGTTTAGGATATGATTGTTTAACTGTATATAAGATATAAGTAGCTCCAAAGGAAAAAAAAATAAAGTCTTTAGTTTTCAAATTAAATTTCTTTTTTGCTGCTTTATCTGTGATACTCTGTAGTTGGTCTTGTTGTAATCACTGGTTATACCATGGGTTTGCTGGGAGGCACAGAAGTCCAGCTGTGGCTTCAGTGTGGTTCTGCAATGGTTATAACTGGAACAGAAGCAGGCAATGTTTTCATATACCAAGAAAATTAAGGAATCGACAAAATTTTCATGATGGTGAGACGCTGTCAAACTTCCAGGCACATGCAGAGAAGCTACTAATGTAAATCTAAGTCACCAGGTAAGTACCGCCAAATGTTCTCAGCAAAAGTATTTTTTCAATCAATGTTTTACATCATTAAAAAGAAAAACCCCACTGGTTTCATGGATCTTTTCACAGAATTGCAAAATATTCTGAGTTGGAAACGACCAGTAAAGATCATTGAGTCCACCTCTTAAATGAATAGCCCATGCAGGGATTAAGCCCATGACTGTGGTGACTGTGGTCTCATTAGCACAATGCTCTTACCCCAGTTGAGCTAATCTCAGGGTTTTCCTGGGCATGGCACTTTTGGCTTTGATATTAAGGCTAATAATGGAGCCATATTTGGAGGAACTGTGTGTCAGACTCTATGCTTCCTGCTTTCCATGTAAAATTTCAAAGGATCAAGTAACTGGAACTCTGACTCTAGGTCAGCTGTGATTTTAAGTAAGGGTGCACTACATTAATCCTAGTCTTTTTATTGGTTTTGCTTTCATTTTATGAAGGAAAAGTTACACGCATAAAAAGCCTTTCCTCTAAAAATGGGCCTGAAAGCAGGAGTTAGTTTCTCAAGTTTGCCACCTACGGTTAGTGAGATTGACTGGCTAAGAATTATAATAAGAATTAAAATGAAACACAGTAAGTTCCACCTCAACAGGAAGAATTTCTTTACATTGAGGGTGGCTGAGCACTGGAACAGTGCTCAGGGAGGTTGTGGATCTCCCTCTCTGGAGAATTCCAAATCCACCTGGACATGTTCCTATATCCCCAGCTTGAGGTGACCCAACTCCTGGCAGGGGAGTTGGACTGGATCATCTCCAGAAGTCCCTTCCAACCCTAATGATTCTGTGATTTTTTTTCATTATTTTCACTAGTTCCAGAGAAAAAATGCATTTATGAAATTTAGGTAATATTCTGGACCACATGTGTATTATAAAGATAACATAAACACTTCTGTAAACATCTGAAAACAACATGCTTTGGTGCAAATCCTCCAAAATTGGAAAAATTGGAAATGTGGAAAAATGCTCCCCAGGCTTGTTTTTGAGAATATTACTTTCGCTGCCCAGCTGACAGCTATGTTCTTGGGAAAAGTTACTAACTTTTGAACACAAAAGATATGTATTTTTATAAAGGATATGTTTGAATTAAAAATTAGCTGGACTATGTGATGGTGTGCATCTGCCTTGTATTTGTTGCTATTTCAGACAAATCTGTGGAGTGGTCCAGCTTTTTATGAAGCCTTATTGCTTTGAATACTTGAAGAGCTCTTTTTTCCTTGTATCACCGAATACCAGTTGTACGTTTCACATACGGCAGCATGTGAGCATTTGTTGACACTGAACTAGCCCTGGAATTGTCTGTGCTTGCTCCACTGCACAGGTTCAAGTGTTTTTAAAGTACTGGAGATATGCTGGAAGTATTCGGCCGGGCTCAGGGGCAGCAAGCGCTGCTCAACTTGTGGCTGAGCTGCCTCTGGGGAAGTGAGTAATACTGTATGTGCCTTCCTGCCTCCGTTTTGCTCTTTATCTGGACGCACAAGTCTGGCGGAGATCAGTAGGTTGGTTTCCAAGTTTCCCGTGTGGGGTGTGCAAGCGCGATGTGCTCAGAACCGGGATTCTTTCTGAAGTGTACGCTCCAGCGAGGAGCCCGCCTCTGCCAGCACTGCGCGGCCAGACCGACCCACATTCCACTGGGGCCATCCGGAGAAAGTTAAATCCCCGCCGCGGGTGCGCTCCGAGCGCGGCTGCGGAATTCCGGCGCTGGAGCTGCGCGGCGCCCCAGCTCGAGCCGCTTCCAGCGCCGACCCCCGCCGCGGGGCCCCGTCCGACGCCGCCGCTCCGCGCAGAGCCTGAAGGAAACTCCCGTTCCGTGGCCCAGCTCTGCCTCCGCCCGGCGGTTCTGGCGGGGCGGGCGGTGCGAGGGGCCGGTGCTGCCCCTCTGGGCAGGGGTGAGGCGCCTCCCGTCTCCAGTGCGGGAACGCCGAGCGCCGCCGGGCTCGCCTGGCCGGCAGCCACACAAAGCGTGGCTCTCCCCTCCCTTTGTCTGCGTGGCTTTGTCTCCTCCGTCCCCTCCCCGCCGCGGGCCGGGACTTTCCCCCCAGCCCCCCCGCCTGCGGCCGCTGCCGATCCCCCCCTTTTGTGCCACCTGCGCGCCGTGGGAACGGCCGCTCGCCCAATCCCGGTCCGGCCGCGGCCGCTCCGCCGGCGCCGAGCCCGCACAGGTGCAGGCGGGCGGTGCCGGGGAGCGCGCCGTCCGCGCACGGGGCTCGTCCCGCCGCCGCCTCCCCGCGGCAGCGCTTCCCGCGGGAGGCAGGCGGGGAGGGAGCGAGGAGCGCAGGGAGGGAGCGGCGCGCGCCGCTCCGCATGGAAGGCGGGGAGCGCGCGCGTGGGGCGAGCGGAGGGGAGAGCGGGCGCGCGCGCGCGGGCGGGGCTCGGCGGTCTAACCCTTGCGGAGCTGCCTGGGAGACCCCGGGTTTTGGGGCTGCGCCAGCGCGCGCGGCGGCGCCTCCTCCTCCTCCTCCTCCTCTTCTCTTCCCTCTCCCCCCGCTCCGCTCCCGCCCGCCCTCCGCCCGCCCCCCCGCGCGGAGTGGAAGGGGCCGGGGCTGGTGCCAGCAGCAGCAGCAGCAGCGGCGTGAGCGCTCGAGCGGCCGCCATTTTACGCCAGCTCCAGCAGCAGCACTGCCCGGACACACCGCCGCGGGAGCGCGGAACGGGGGCAGCGCCTCAGCACGCCGAGCCGCGACCCGCGCCCCGAGAGACCCTTGGCACACGGCGGTTCTCCCCCCGCAGACACACACAGGTCAGGGCGGCCGGGTGCTGGCGGGGTGGAAGCGGGCCGGGTGGCAGAGCGGGCTGAGGCGGCGGAGGGCGGGAGGCGCACGCTGGGGCCCTGCAGCGCTGTGGGGCCGGTGCGCTGCGCGATGGGTGGAGGAGCTGCTGGCGCTGCCTTCGTGGCCGCCGCTGTCGGGCGGGCGGGGGACGGCCGGGCCGGTGCGCGGCCCCGGCGTGGCGGCGGCGGCCGGGGCACCACCCGAGCCGGGCCGGCGCGGGGCGCGTGGCTCCCGCCTTATTGTCCCGCCGGCCCCGCCGCTCCATTCATTGCCCGTGAGGGGCAGAGGGCGAACCGCGGCCTCGGTGCCCGGCGTGTGCGCGGGGAGCGGGGCCGCCAGGGTTTGGCGTGGCCCCGGTCACGTCGGGAGGCGGTGGGCGACGGGCAGCGGTGTTTCCTGGCTGGGAAACGGGGCCTTGCATTGTTCCGGACCAGGAGTGTGGCCGGGAGGCGGCGGCGGGGCCGGGAGGCACCGCGAGCTCCCGGCCGGGTGGTGAAATCGGGCCCGGGGTGTTGCAACCCACTCTCCGGGGGGAATAGGGTGAGAGGTGGGGAATGGCCGGGGCTCGGGGCGGGGGGGAGCCGCTCCTCCCGCGGGAGTGTGGCGGCGAGGGGGGGAAGTCGGTCACTGGAGGAAGTTGTAGGACATCTGAACGCGCGGAGCACGTGTTTCCATCGGGCTCATGGCCGCCGCCGCCGTGGGTGGGTGCGGGCTGGGAAGAGCGCTTTGTTCCTCTCGCTTGCCCGGCCGGCACCGAAGTGGAGGCGGGAAGGGATCCCGGCCGCGCCCGGGGCCTGGAGGGGCGGCGTGCGCCGAGGGGCAGCGAGTTTGCAGCGGGCGGTGGAGGCGGCAGCGAGTGTCAGTGACGGTATCGCGGGGCATGTGGCAGGTTTGCTTGTCCTGCCACCCCCGCTGTTGCCTTTTTGCTCCATTTCTAACTTGTTCAGAGCGTCTTAAGGAGTGCGTTTGAGAAAGGGGAGGTGAGTCAGTGTCTGTCTGGATTGTGTAAAACCTGCAGTGAAAGCTACCCCACCCCCCCCAGGCAGTGGTGTTAGGGCTTTCCTTTGTGTTAGTGCTTCTTTTGAGGAATTTCCTGCGCCTTGCAAAACTAAAAAAAAAAAAAGTATCGGGGCGGTGACCTGCTATTTTTTATATTTTTTCCCATTACTTTCAAATAATAGGGTAGTCTGTTGCATGTATTGTCACTTGAATTGTGCTGCCTGAAGATATATTTAGCTTAATTTTGATGCTTATTGCATTTGAACAGATATCTGGAAACATGGCTACTGAACATGTTAATGGGAATGGTACTGAAGAGCCCATGGATACTTCTTCTGCAGTTACCCATTCTGAGCATTTCCAGACATTGCTTGATGCTGGTTTACCACAGAAAGTTGCTGAAAAACTAGATGAAATTTACGTTGCAGGTAAGATCTAAGACTTGCAAAACCACACATACAATACTTCATTGGATTCTGCTGTCTTTGAGCTAAAATAGCAACTTTTTGTGGTTTCCAAATGTATGGGAACTGCAGTCTTACCAAAATCTGGATGTTTTAGATTCAGTACATCAATTTTGTGAGGTATCTTTCAGAGGAAAGTCCCAGGCTACTTGGGCTGAGGGGTTGGAACAAGTATGCAGGGGACCAGAGCAACAACTGGAATAGGCAACAGATGATTTTTAGGAGGAGCAGGTGATGTGATCTTTGTGCATTTTTTTTGTGGTAATTGTAGGTAACTGTAAGAAACTAAAACCTTGGTATGCATCTTCTCGTGTAAGTGATAGCTCCTGACATGGTGTTTGGGCTTGTGGATGCAGAAGTTATGGTGTTGGGTTTTTTCAGATGTGGTAATAGCTAGCATTTTTTTAAGCTTGATTTTTGGATTGTGGTGGTCATTTTTAGTGCTGCAGTTTATTTGTATTTATAGTCTTTGAGAAGTGTACCAAGGTACCATTGCTAGGCAAGCTAAGTCAGGCTTTGGTAGGTTTTGATAGACTCCTCTGAATTCAGCTTCAGGATATTTAAATTAAACTTGGCCCAACTTTCACAGAAGTCAAGTGAACACATAAGTGTAGCAACTTTTACTCTGAATCTTATCTCTTTTGGTTTTTAATTTAAGGATTATGTACCCTTAAATATTTAACTTCAAAGGAACTACATGGTTTTTCAGGCATAGTAACTTACTTTAATCAGTAATTGATTTAGAGGTCAGCGAAATGTGTTAGGGATGCTACATTAGGTTTTACAAAGATTACTGACCAAATATAATTAGTAATTTTTTTCTTTTCTCTAGGGCTAGTTGCACATAGTGATCTAGATGAAAGAGCTATTGAAGCTTTAAAGGAATTCAATGAAGAAGGTGCACTGGCAGTGCTTCAACAGTTTAAAGACAGTGATCTCTCACATGTTCAGGTAACGTTAAGCAATTTACAATATAATTGTTGAGGGATAAAATGTTAGTTTTCTGGGAAGAGGTCTGAGTCTCTTCAGTGATCCATGTGTGATATGTGAACACTGTATTAGTTCAAGGTAAAATGAGATTCCAGCCTGTCATGTTTTCAGAATTGAAGATTGTATCTTTTGCAGAACAAAAGTGCCTTTTTATGTGGAGTCATGAAGACATACAGGCAGAGGGAAAAACAGGGGACCAAGGTGGCAGATTCTAGCAAAGGACCAGATGAGGCAAAAATTAAGGTATGTTGGTAAAAATAAAAGTTGTGAGATCTACTTGTTGTTTGTTTTTCCTGAGTTGTTGTGATAGTTATGTGGATTGTTTTGGAACTGCTTTTCTTAAAAAGGTTATTACAGATTATTTGTCACATTTGTCATTGTTGAAAGGTGCCACTTGCAATTTTGTCTTGCACTTTTTCCTTTTTAAGTAGAAAGCTGATATGTTAATTGCTGGAGCTGAACATATAAAAGTGAAAAAGATTTCACAGTTTGCGCTGTGTCTTGAGACATTTATGTCACAGTAAAAAGTTTGTGCATACTTCTCAGCATAGTTACTTGAGTTCAAAATGCATAAGTTCAGCTACTGCTGATTGTTTTTCCTGTTCTGTTTTTTATTGTTGTTGTTTCCACTCCGCCCCCTTAGTTCAGAATTAGAGCTGCTCCACAATAGGGAGGAGATACCACGTGTCTGAAAAAACAGATTGTAATGGATTTAGGATTTTGCCCACTTCTTATGACATAATCACTGTGCCCATAAACTGTACCCCAAACTATCTTAATAAGGGATAATTTTATTTTTTTACCGTGTCTGCTGTTAGCAAGAGACTCCTTTCTCAAGAGTTAGGCATAGAATGATTTATTTTAAAATACTGTGATTAGCAACTTTGCCGAAGCTTAAGGGAAGGAAAACCATCTAAGCATATTTAGGTGATATTGTAAAAAACCCCAGAGAGTCTCTTTCTTCTTTGTCATTTCATGTATATAGTATAAAATAATCATTATAAATAACTGTGTACCCTGTAAAATTAGAAATTTTTTTTTATCTTGACTTTGAGGCTAGGGTGCCATTAATTACAAATTTTTAAAAAACTGTGGTTCAGTTTTTGTCACTGCCACATAAAACAACAATATTATGAGGACTTGGTTAATAACTTCAAGTAGCCTAGCTTTTACTGCTGATAGCTATAGCAGCTAAAAGAGCTGCAATTTTGTAGTTGTAAAATTACTAACTCTTTACTATAATTGGGCTTGTTTAATATGCAGTTTCATTGTGTGTAGAGTTGATTTGTCTTTGTACAAAATTATTAAGAAAGACTTAATTTTAGAGGAGTTTCTCATGTGTTTGCATTCTGAATGTCAGCTGACGTTTTAAGTTGGTGGTATGTCTGTAACTATATCTAACTCTATCTATAACCACATGCAGTGGTTCTAGTGAGGGTTAGTTGTCCTGGGATCCTGTATAAGCCCACAAGGAGTTGGAAGGGGGGATGATAAGAGAAAGGCAGTAGTACTACCACTTTTGTAGTTGGGTACCTGTAGCAGTCTGTCTGTATAGTGTTCCAGGGGTGTAAGCACTTAAACATGTGTTCTTTAACTTCACACTTATGAGTAATCTCATTAAGTGCAGGGAACTCTTGTGCATAAACATCTGCAGGATTGGACATGCCAAAACAAGAAGTGGCTCAGACTAAGATCTTCCTAATTAAAGGGAAGCTCACTATTTTATTACTTGTCCTTTTTTTTTTTTTTAATGAAAATGAAGGAATTGGGAATACTGGATGTGAATTTCTAATTTTGTAACAGTGTTTCTTTACCTAATAATTCTGTTAATTGTTTTGCAAGTTTCTTGTTGAAGTACTAGCAGTAGATTTGTTTGTGGGAGCTTCAAAGCAGTACAGTTTAAAAGGAATTAGAAGCATGTCTGTCTGTGAATGAAATGCAGCTAAACTTGCTCAGTTTGTATGTGATTTTAAAATTTTAAGTTTCTTACTTGAAGGCACTGTTGGAGAGAACTGGCTACACTCTTGATGTGACTACTGGACAGAGAAAATATGGTGGACCTCCTCCAGAGTCTGTATATTCAGGACAGCAACCTTCTGTTGGTACAGAGGTAAGAAGATGATGTTTATGCAGCTGTAGACTTGCTCATAGGAAATACTTTTTATAAACAGTGCTTTGTATGTCTGTTGTAGATATTTGTGGGCAAGATTCCAAGAGACTTGTTTGAAGATGAACTTGTTCCATTATTTGAGAAAGCTGGACCTATATGGGATCTCCGCTTAATGATGGATCCACTAACTGGTCTAAACAGAGGATATGCTTTTGTCACTTTCTGTACTAAAGAGGCAGCTCAGGAAGCTGTTAAACTGGTAAGTTTTCTTGGGTTTTTTTCTTTTTTGATGAAGAAGCATCTGGCTTAGAAGCAGTTGTCCTTCTGGTCCTGGTGCTTAAATGTTTAAGGTGAAGCTGTCATTGTTAGATTACTTCATAAATGTCCACTAGGTGTTAAATTCATTTCCTCATTGCATATAAATATTTACTGACTGCATTAGGGACAGGGAAAAAAAAAGCTGATGAGCTGGTGTTTGGTCCAGTTAGATGAGCCTGTATTATTAACCAAAGTTGTTTTAGCAGTAGTGACTTCTGAGCTGTATGGGCTCTGCATCTGTGTGAGTTTTGGAGTGTGCTGTGGCACAAGGGCAGTGCTGGTGTCTGTGACTCCTGATGTGTTTCTGCACCAGCAGGGGGCCTGTGCTGGAAAAGTGCTTCAAAGTCACAGAATTTTATAAGATACTTCAGTTGGGAAAAAAATGCCTTTTGAACATTGAAGGTCAGTTCTGTTTGCTGCAGCTGACAGGAAAACATGCTAAGTCCTACCAGCCTAAGGAGCATTCCCTCTGTTTTGTGCAGATATATGAAATAGTTTGATGTGGTATACTCATAATAAGCTTTTCAGGTTTTGTGCATGAAGTACCTACCACTAAAAGAGAGGGTGGGGAGAAACAGTACCTTGATCCTTGCACAGTGCCTTTATTTTCCTGGCTAAGTTGAGTTTGAATTTTTTGAGCTGGTTACCGCGACACTGATATGGCCAAGATTAGTGTGTGGTATGACTTGTGGGTGTAGTGATACTGTACTGCTGTAGTAGGGGTAACATACCTTGTTTGGTAATGAAGCATAGCTTAAACTAAGGTACTCTATTTGCATATCAGTCAATTGGTGGAGACAAATCAAACTGATAATGGGAATTTTTTCTGAGAAAGTGCACAAATGTCTGCAAAAGTGGAAGTACAAAACCAATCTGCTATATACTGATTAGCGTTTTAAGTAAGAACAGTTGGTTGTTCCAGTGTGCAGTCAGATATACTGGGGATAACGGTTGACTTTCATTGTCAACCTAGCTGTTCAGAGTGTGTGTGAGCTCTTAAGATTTAACTCTTAAAACTTAGCAAAACAGTGAGTCAAATCACATAAGTTCTCAGAGGCACCTTTTTCTTCATTTAGCTGGATTCCACTTAAAGACAACATGGTCTGGAAAGTAATTTGAGTCATGTTTCCAGAAAAGTAACATCAGATCATAGCCTGAGTCTTCCACTAAACAATATAAGGGAAGGAGCTACTTGGTGTCCCTTTATGTCTGATCTAATATGCAGGAAAAAAAACACACTATTTTCTGCTTGTCAGTTAAATAGCTGCTAAGGGTAATAGCTGAGAAGTGTTGCAGTTGATGGAGCAGTTTTTCAACGTTTATGCTAAACTCTTAGAAAGTAAGTTTAGTCTTAAATTGGATTCTGTGGTATGTGTCGGGTGTTTTTGGAGTGATTCCAACCATAGTTGACTGCCTAGTTTGGTGTATAAGTTTCCCAAGTTATCTAGAAGTGGTTTGCAGGAGTATTAGCGAATTGTGGCTGTTGAGCTCAGTTGAAAATTGTAGGTCTATAACTTGTATTAGTTGCACATGCATGGGAGGTACTGCTGAAAGATCTCTTCAAAACACTGAACACTTGGTCCTAGCCATTTTCATAACCTACTATTTTAACAGGTGGTGTTCTTTTTAATGCTGCCTATAATCTTCTCATGTGTATACAACTTTCTTCCCAGCTTTCTGGACTCCTTGTTATTTTCCATCTTTTTCCAAGAGGCTTGTTTTTTTCAGGACAGTGTATAAAAAATTGATATTAAAAGTCCCTGCATTGCCTATAGGCTTTTAAGTAATAATAGACAGTATATTTTTGTTGGTACTCAAACTGCAGTAGAGAATGAATTGACCTGTCTTCAGGCTTTTGGTGCAACATATTTTGCATACGATTCATGTTTGTGTGACTGCTGTATGTATCTTCCACAGTCTGTAAATCAAGTTTATGTAAAACTGAGCTAAAATTTCTGGATACACTTCATGCTGACTTACTTTATTTGTTAACAAGAAGTCCTGCAGTTTAAAAGGTTGCAGTCTTGATTTTGTTTATGCATATGCATTTTTAAGCCACTTAAAATTAATTACTCTTCATATCTGTAATTCTTCTCAGTATCAGACCATAGTATCACTCCATTTTTGTCTTAAGTACTGTTATTTGTCTTGAGCCAGAACTATTTTAAACACAATTTAGGGAATTCTCTGCTTTTTATATGACCAGTATTTAATTCAGTGTGGTTAACCCTTTGCTAGTTAAGTATAAATGGCGTCTCAGATGTTCACACAAGCATTCACTACCAAAGTAGGATATTTTTTTAAATCTCATTTTTTCCCTGTTAATATGTTTACTTTATACTGTTTAAGAATTACAACTCCAGTTGTGTTCTTTTGCACCCATGTTCAATTCTCCTTCCTATTTCATAAGAGGTTGCTAGAGTGAAGTTTTTCAGAAGATTTCTGTGTGAATAAGGTTATCTACAGAATAAAAACTTGAGGTAAAGCTTGTAGGAAAACATACTGAAAACTATTGAAAAAATCAGTATATTTTTGACTAGAACAGGTATAAACTTGATCAGAGTGGAGGTACAGCAGGTGAGTTAAGCAGTTTGCCAACTATGCATAGAGGTACAACTTGCCATTTGCTCCTAACAAACTAAAATTGGTAGTGAAAATTTAAGTCAGTAAAGTGGCAAGACAGAACTTCTGCATATTTTGACTTGTTAGTAAGTTCTTACATAAGTCAGTGAGAAAAAACCCAAACTATTACATTGTCAAGAGGGTGACAATCTCTTCTACTGACTTCAGACACAGATTCCATGGTGACAGGAGGGGGAAGCAGTATGCTGACATAGCTACTTTGGTAGCCTGACTGTTTTGGCACTTTACCCAGATCATGATCTGAGCCTTTTTATGTCTAATCTGAGTTTGCAGATGGTATGCAAACTATTTACCTAAAAATCACCAACTCAGTGATCAGGAACACCTAACTGAAGACTGTTTTCTCTGTGTAAAGACAAACACTTAGTGAAAAATACCAGTTAATAAATTGTAGGATGAAAAAAGCTTCTAGAAATTATGAATGGAACTGCAATATGATAGAAAATATTAATTTTACTTTGTTAATTTTACTCTGATACAACATACTGAGTTGTGTAAGAGACTCTTGTAGGATTAGATGTGTAGCCAAACTTTGGTGTTAGACTTTAGCAGGAGCAGTTGGATAATGCTTTCTGTTATCCATATAGAATAGAGTATTTCATTTGGAAGGGATCTGCAACAATCATCTAGTCTATCTGCTGACCATTTCATGGCTGACCAAAATTGTTGCTGTCATCTTGACCATCAAGGGCATTGTCCAGATGCCACTCTTAGATGGTGACAGTTTTGGGGCATAGACCACCTCTCTAGGAAGCCTGTTCCAGTGTTTGAGCGTACTCTCAAGTAAAAAAATTTTCTGACACAAGAGAATGTTTCCTAGTGTACAGTTCAGTTAGTAAAGAATCATTTTCACAGACTAATAAACTGTCAGCTTCTTTAAAGGTGGTTCTTTAGAAGACTTCTTTTTTTAGCTACTATAATCTCTCCATTAATGTGTATGTTTATTATACAGTCTTATGTGTATTATTATTATACAGTCTTAGTATGCAGCTAGTGCAGCTCCTACTGCAGTTTCCTACTTTAAAATCAACTAATGCCACATGGGAAACAGATATGGAGGTAGAAATCCTTTGTCTCCTGCTATGTTTTGAGACATAATTAGTTGTGAAGATACCACTTGGGGTCCTTTCCACATATATGGTTCTCAGTTTACATCATTTTGCCCACTTCTGGTGCAGTTACCTAGCTTAGAAAATTTTCAGTGGTGGAGTTTTTGTTTGCCCAAGATGAATATAAATAAACATCTTCCCCCAGATTTTATTGCACAAAAAGCATGATGGGGTGGAGGATAACTAGCTTAGGTAGTAAGATTTTGCGTCAAGCACAAAATAAGTATTAGAATAAATAGCTAGATGAAATTTTTAAAATCTGTCCTGCTACTTGGCAATAAGATGTTGACCACAAAATTCATTTAGCTAAAGAACTGTCTGTTGCAGGGCTTCCAATTCGAAGTGGGTTGATGTACCAGCAGTTGTCCTCCCTGCTGCTTACTTTAATGATGCATGTCTGTGTCTGGGTCTCAGTGAAAGGCATTTTTAATGGTTTCTCAACAGATGTCTACACTAATACTTTTTTTTTTCCCCCCCTTAAATTGCTGACTTATTCAGGGTATCTTCCAGATGTTATGGGAGAAGCCTTTTAATAGAAGACTTAAAATTTCAAGTAATTAGAAAGTTGTTCTTACTGTTTACTATCTTTACATGTGTAATGTTTATGCTTTGGAAAGTATTTGCCAATTGCTCTTGAACATTTTGTGGAGAAGACCTGATCATGACTCTTTCTTTTGTTAACTGTGGAACTTCAGAAGGGAATCTGACTTTAATTGGAATTCATGTCTTATACACAAATCAAGAATTTATAGCTACAACCTATAGAAGAACTTGCATTTTTTTTCTGCGTGGTTGTGAAGGGACTGTCCTTGCTCTTGATGACTTGCATGGTTCTGTATGAAAAAGTCTAAAGAAAAAAGTTTGAGAGACTTGAACAAGGAGGGAAGAATAATTGTTGGGAGAAATTGTGGAAATACCTTAGAAAACGTGGATATATTTCAGAGTAGTTGAATATGCATTGTAAAAATGCATTGAGCTGCAAAAATTTAATGTATTGATCAGTTCTGGGTTTTCCAAAGTTAAATATTTGGTATGCTGCGTTTGAAGGGGAGTGAAAATTATTTGTAACTGATGATTGTCCAATAACTTTTTTCTTGCAGTACAACAACCATGAAATTCGTTCTGGAAAACATATTGGTGTATGCATTTCTGTTGCCAATAATAGGCTTTTTGTTGGCTCTATTCCTAAGAGTAAAACCAAGGAGCAAATTGTTGAAGAATTCAGCAAAGTAACAGGTGAGTTAGTAACTAGGTTTTGTAGAGCTGAAAAGTGTCAAATGTGTTCAGTGATGAGCTTTCTCTTGGCTTATAGTTGAATGATGATGAAACTAAACTTGAGATCACTCAACATTCTTCTCAACATTATGTATTGGGGTCTGTTTGGGCTTTTTAAAAAACTCTTGTTTTGCTGAGGGCTGAGATACTTGTAGTTAGACTAGATGGGTGGTTCTAAGTTCTACCTGTAGAGTAAGTGTGAAATGTTTAAAAAACCTGTTTAAAGAAATTTGAATTAAAAGTTTAATAATTTCAGTACTCATGGATGTTTTAAAACTTCTCAAGGCGAAACTGAAGCAAGCTGAACAATGTAACTGGTTTTGTGCTTTATAATTCTTAAATTTTAAGGATCTCTTTTTGATAACATTTGAACCTGCAAAGGTACTTTTTGATGACTTTGTTACTGAATGATAGATTTCGGGTTCTTTGGGGCAATAAACTTTTTAGGTATTGAAGTCATGCAACTTTTATCTCATGTTGTTTAGACATTATGGACAAAACACACACTGATAAATGTTGCAACTTAGGGGTTTAAGAGGAGAATTGACAAAACAAAACTTTTGGCTGCCCCTAAATCTTCTCTATTCAGTTAGAGAAAGGGTATTCTTCCATAGCTAGAGAGACAACCCGTATTTCATAATGCAAATCAATGGAGTGAAAGCATAACAAATAAATATTTTATTTAATTTCAGAGGGTCTTACAGATGTCATATTGTATCATCAGCCTGATGACAAGAAAAAGAACCGGGGTTTCTGCTTTCTTGAATATGAAGATCACAAAACTGCTGCTCAGGCCAGACGTAGGTTAATGAGTGGCAAAGTGAAAGTCTGGGGAAATGTTGTTACAGTGGAATGGGCTGACCCTATAGAAGACCCAGATCCTGAAGTCATGGCAAAGGTAATAAAACTGTAAGGGGTCCATAGGACATTTGAAGTGCTGTGTTCCAAATTAGGTATTTCCTGGCATTAGCCTAAAATTAAATAACATCTTTCGGCCTTCCTGACAGAGATGTTGTAGGTGTGATGATAAAAAATGAATATGCTTCAGAAATTATGTGGATTTAAAAACTCTATATGACCTTATATTATTTTGTGTTCCCAAGGCTGAATAATGAATGTGATTCTTGCCAAAATGACACATAGGATGACGTAGTTAATTTTTTACCTGGAAGTGATAGTGTTGACTCCTACAGTTAAAATGGTTTTGTACCCTAGTATTTGGAAGGACAGAAATAGAGATAACATTACAGAACAAGCCTTAATTCTTTTTAAACCTGTATCATTTCTACATTAGAACATGTCAGTGTTCAAATGTACTCAAATGTATTTTCAAAGTTGCCATGAGCAGTTACTTCTGAGAAGTTAGACAATTAACTTGTACTTGAAACTCAGTAGTTACTTTTAATTTGGGAGAGTTAATTCCTTTTTGTATCTAGACTGGCAATATTTTGGACTTTGAATATTGAGGTGAAGCTGAAGTCTGGACTGTTAACATTTTGAAGTACGTAGTACCAGTTGTTTTATGTATGTGTGAGGTATCTTGCCAGAAACAAACTACCTGAATTTTTTCCCCCGTCAGATATTGCCCGACCCTGTCTTTTTCAGTTGTGTTGTGTAGCTGAGTTGTTTAATGGAAACTCCTAGCTAGCCCATATCCTTATCTCTTTCTCTTTGCTTGCTTTTCGTCTGTGCTTTTACTCTCAACTGAGACACGTCACTTGCTGGAGTCCTACTTTGATGGACCTAGTAAGATAGCTTGGCTGGGATCTCCTCTTTGGTGAGCCATAAGGGAAAAGGGTTGGGGTGGGGGCTCATTTTAGGGAAAAAGCTGCTTTTGTAATACAGGTATTACAGAAGCTTTTGGACTATCTTGTCTGCAGACTTTATTTTTCTTGCCCAGCATGGTAGACTGTCAGCAGCAGGGAAAGAGTCTTGCAGGTCAAATTTGTGGAAGGTGGCACTTCCTAAATATGACAGCCTGTGTGTTTAGTTTCTTGGCTCAAAAGAGAAGAGACCTAACCCACCAAACTATTAAAATAAATAAGCAGGAATTTCTGCTGATATAACAAAATAGATGGAAAGGAAATGATAGGGGACAATAATGAAGCATCTCTCCTAAGTATGTTTATGGGTATGTGGAGTGAAAGGCTAAAGAAATTAAAGCTTGGTTGTGGTTTTCCGCATTTACCATATGGGTTTTTTTGAATTTTGTATTTTAAATGGGACACGAAAAGAGAAGAAACATGAAAATGAAGGAAAGAAGTATAGAAAACATGGAGAAAATCAACTAGTGCCACATGCCAAAGATAGGACATGAAGCTTGGATTGAAGATGTATAGAAAAGTGACGCTCTATGAATAAGAATACTGAAAAAGTAGAGAACATCTGGCTTGTGTCTGAAGACAGAAACTGAGATGATCATTGGTGTCTGACCTTCCTCACTGGCTGTGTCTCTTAGTTTATTCTTGGAACAAGGAAAGTCTCTACTCCAGTCTTTCTTGGCCACCTGCTGTACCTGTGCAGAAGCTGACTGTGTCGGCCCTTGTCGAAGTGTAATGTTTATTTTCTGTTCTTGCTATCTTTCTCCTAAGAGAAAGAGCAGCAGAGCTGCTGCAGTCAGTGATTTCCTGGATGTGAGCTGCAGGTTGGCTGTCATTGCTTCTGACTACTGTCAGTCCAGAGCAAAGGGAAAGCTATTGATCCATGTTACCTTGCACATTGTTATGGTAGAAGGCTCTGGAGGAAACTGTGACTAGGAGAAGTAGGTTGTTTTTATCAAAATAATCATCTGGTCATCAGTTTTCTTGAGAAAACTGCTAGAAGACTGCTAGAAGAGCAAGTTCATTAAAAGCAAGCTATAAGGAAGACAAATTCACATAACAGTGTTCTAAATCTTTAAGAGGCAGCATGTGACTTCATCAATATATGGACACCTACTAATTTAAATTTCTGAAATGTCTACATGAGTCTTTTTTTCCTTAGTCTTCCTGATAAAATGTTGAGTTGGAGAGTACTGTATGAGTAAATACCTATCATTTCAATGGACTGTTACCTTAAATGCAAAGTAGCTTGAGCATGATGAGGGGTGAAGCTAGATTCTTAAGCTAGATGGATGTGCTAGAGGAGATGAGTGCTTGTACTAACAGATCAGAGTATAATTAGTTAAGGTATTGACTTCTGGTCCAAAGCAGACTTTTTTCCAACTTCACAAGCAGCTGTGTTGATAGTTTAATTTCTCCTAAGTATCATTGTGTTGCCTATTACACCTATAGTCTAGCTGAATTTATTAATGTTTTACTTGATTTCTGTAGGATGGCTGAGGCTGCAGAGGACGTTCGGGAGTGGCAGGTTAAGCAGCTAAATAAAGTCTTATGCTTGTGGCTGTCTGGCAGATTACAGGACAAGAGACAGGGCTAGTAACCCTTGGAGAATGTGGCCTGAAGTGTTTGTGCTGTAGGTAAGAGGAGGAAAAGGCGCAGTTACCAGAAGTTTTGGGATAGGCTAATCTTAAGCAGTTCTTTAAATGTGAGTTCTGCCTTTAAAACAAATGTATGTGCTGGGTATATTGCTTGTTAGGAGTATTTATGGATTCTTGTTGTAATAATGTGTGAACTTCAATAAAGAGGACTTCTGTTTTTTCCCTTCCCTCCGTTTTCAGCTGGCTTGAGTGAAGTAAAAATGGGTTCATCTTCTCTCAACCTATACTTTAACCTGCCTAATAGCTTTTGCATCATCTTTGACTCATTCAGTTACACTTCTAATCAGTAACATGAGCAAAGGTGTTTAAAAATTTCAGTTGTTAGACATTAATGGATTTGTCTACACTGGAAAATTTAAATCAGTTGCTTTTTTATTTCTTCAAAAATACTATATTAGGGCATCTTTTAAAAAAATAGAGATTATTATGTCTGGTTTATAATTATGTCTGTCATCATGGACTTATTAGGCTACTTAGAGTTCCTTGTGATGTTCTAGTTTTCATCCTTTTTCTAAAGAACAAGAATACAGAACATTTGTTTAAAAGTTAGTGGTTTTCAAAATCATTGATTGCATCACAAAAATTTCCTGTAATTAATTTCCATGGAATAAGGTTAAGGTAACAGTTAGGGTATTTTACTAGAAATGGTTATTATATATTGGTTACAATAAATAAAGATTGCTGTTACCATCAAGACACGTAGGAAAAGCTAAATACATAATAGGAAACAGCATTCCTTGTGGAGTTGGCTGTCACTTTTATGATCTCCTGAGAATCAGCAGGAGTAACTATTGCCAAAGTCTAGAGTTGATACACTGGGTTGGAGTTATGGTCTGTAGTATCCCTTCCAAATTCTTCATCTTATCTTAGTTCAGCTAGTGAGTGAGACAGATTTATGGAAGTCTGTCCTGGTGTTTTTTTGTAACTCAATTATAAAACAGTTCTTTCAGCAGGGGGTCCGGGTTTATTGAATTCCTGTATGTGGTGGGAGTAGAGTACAGCTCTGCTTCAGAAATTGAAGCATGCTTTCCTTGGTCCTTTCACACCTTGTGTGATTTGTGTTGACCTTCAGGGTCAGGAGTCAGTGCTGCCATGTGCAGTGTTCATGCGATGTCATCAACTAATTTGAAACCAGTAGGAGCAGAGGGGATGTAAGCAGAAGTTGCAGGTCTTGCAGCTGATTGGCAGCTGCGTTGTAGGCAGGTAAGACTGAGTATTCCTTGGCAGTAGGAGGTGATTAAACTGTCAGGGCATGGTGCCAGCATGTGGAAGGAGCTCTTCTCAACAAGTTGAAGATTCTTGTAAATTGTGAGAACACATGGATGACATCATGTAAACATGCTCATGTCCAGTCATTGAGTGCAGCCCTGGCATGGACACAAGGATGAGTATTCTAGTACTGTCAGGTCACTAATAGCTGATTCCTGGTTTCTAGTATATGTCATCTGCTATGTTAAGTAAGGGTTTATTTTAAGCTTTTATCAGACTACTCTAGATTTTCCTTTATCCTATGCAGTGGGTGATTGATGAAACTTTATATTGATAATTTAGTCCATGTCAGGCAGTCAACAGTTGGATAATTACCTGCCTTTCTGATTTTAGAAGATGGGAGCCGTCTTTGTGTAGCTTAAGAGTCGTATTGCCTACTTTAGTGAACCGGGGGAGGGAATAAACTTCCGGAGTTATTTGGGGGTGACTCTTCCTCAAGGGAACAGCACAGTTTAACTTCTGAGAAAGGCAAAGGGTAACTGGCCAGTGTCAGGCAAACACAGTCCTGACATTAGGTGTTAGCTATAGCATGGGAACCACAAATTAAGCAGCTTGAAAACTGCAGGCCTGTCACCTCTGACCTAGATATTGCAGTGATGACTGTTCTGCAAATAACTGAGCAAAAGCCTGTCTAAACAATTAAATGTTTTGATAAGTTAATTGTTCTGTGTGTAACCAATTCTGGTTACCTTCTTTCAAGTTTAGTCGTGCTCTGGGTTGAAGATAACTGCTGCTAGGATCCTTTTAAACACTAACACAAATTGGATTGACTTTCAGGATACTAATACTTATGTAATCATATTTGATAACAGATTAAATATTTCTGTCAGGGAATTTTGGTGCTAACTGATGCTCTGTGACTATTTAAATGTAAATATTCATATATGTGTATGTAAAATGCCATACAGACAATGTAATGTTTTTTCAGTACTGCCAATAGCAGTAACTTGCAAAGCTTCGTTTTGTGTTTTGAAATTGATCATACTGCTAAGTATTTTTTTTTTTTTACTCCCCCTTAGGTGAAAGTTTTGTTTGTTCGCAATCTTGCCAATACTGTAACAGAGGAGATTCTAGAAAAGGCCTTCAGTCAATTTGGAAAGCTAGAGCGAGTGAAGAAGCTAAAAGATTATGCTTTCATTCATTTTGATGAACGGGATGGTGCTGTAAAGGTAAGTGAAGAGGACTGTGTGTGTGTGTGTTGTAAGTAGTGTTGTTAGAAGCTGTATACTTCCTCTAACTTGAGTAAAAGCTTAGTCTGGAGAAATGGTAACACATTGTCACTGATAACTGTCCTTTCTGGGCGTCTCCTAGGATGATGCAATTTTAGCTTGAAAAGGGGATCTTAAATGCACCTATCCTAAGTAATTCTGCAGATGAGCTTTTAAGATAATAATGTTAACATTTGAAACACAAGTGCCAGAAGTTGAATGACTCTTCTAACCAAATTATTGGTAGAAATCTAAAGCAGTTTCTCTAGGGCAGGTGATAAAAACTTAGGTAATGGTTTTATTTATTTTTCCAGGAATAAAAACTTTTTTTTTTTTTTTTAATGAGGGGTGCTGGATAGTTTACTAATTGTCATTCCTGGATTTTGCTAGCCCAGTCTTGATGTCATGTGTTGTCAAGGAAGGAAAAGTGTAATTCTCCTCCTGCCTGTAGTATATCCATTTTTTTATGTTCTGTGGGTGGATGCAGGATACAGGGGAATTCAGTTTTTCTTACATATGCATATGTCTTAAAGCAGATGCTTAGGAATGGAAAGAGTCTTAGTAAGATGTTATATGCTGTCAGGGCTTAGCTATGTAGAGTCCCTAAAACTACTAGAATCTTTAGGATTCCTCTGCTTAAAATTAACTTGTAGTAATAACTGTGGCCCATGGGAATTGTCCGTGGCAGGGAGGGTAGGGAGGAGTTGATGGTTTGCTGTTTGTTTTGCATTTTTTTGAGGAGGGGGTTGTGGGGAGGTGGTGGTGTGGATTTGGGGAGGAGTTGGGATTTTTTGTGGTTTGTTTGTTTTTTCCTTGTGATCAGAATGACTCTAATTTTGGTTTCTGCTTGAAAAAGAAAGTGATACTTACCATAAGTAAAATAAAGGAATAGCAGAATGTACTGAGCTCTAGCTTTGGTACTGTTTGCCTGTGTGCTGACATTAGGAATTTATTCATGGATTACAAAATGTGCACTCTCAGAGGACAGTTCCATCACTTCATTAATTGTAACAGCTTGTAAAGATTGAAGACTGTTATCGGTTCTGAGGGGAAGATTTCTTAACCAATACATGAAGTCCTGGGTTTGACAGCCAAGTCCAGAAGAGATGCATAACTGGAACCCATAATACCGTTCTGTCTAAAATTTTTTAGCTCTGTATTGTTATTTTAGCTCTGGATAACAGATTTTAAAATGCATACTCTAAAAGATAGAACAAAATTAATAACTTCAGATATGCTTGGAAGTATATTTAAAGTCTGGTTAATTCCTTCAGGCAATGGAAGAAATGAATGGCAAAGATTTAGAGGGAGAAAACATTGAAATTGTTTTTGCTAAGCCACCAGATCAAAAAAGGAAAGAACGGAAAGCTCAGAGACAAGCGGCTAAAAATCAGATGTAAGTGTAAATGCATGTAGTTATGTTGTATTGCTTCTGAAAGACGTGTACAATCCTGTAACATTAGAACGTCTGGGTATTTTAGTAGATATACTGTAGTGTATACAGGTTTTCTGGCTTCTCTGAAAAATGTTGGATTCATTTCTCTTTGCACAAAAAAAATCTAATAGTGGTGTTTAGTGATAATTTAGGTACTCTGTTTATTGAGTGTGAGAGCACTGGAGGAACTGTCTGAAGGTCATGAAACATGCATGCTTCTTCTTATTCTACATTTCTCTGTATTTTTGCAGTGACATCATGTGGATGAATTTAGCATTGTGTTCTTCTCAGCAGGCTTAGTAATAGCACCCCCTCTTTAGTAAAGTACCCACTGAAAGGAGGATCCTGATATTCTTTCTTGCCACTTGCAGAAGATACATCTGCCTATGAAGCTTATGAACTTGTTTTGATAGAGATCTTGCACTAGTAAATGCTGAACATGGTTAAAAACAAAAAAAAAGACAGTTTCTTGCTAGTGTGTTCTGCTTAATGTTCTCATGTGTTTTTCTTCTTGGATATCTTCCTGCTTTCTTAACCATATTCCCTCCCCCACCTTACTTCCAAAAATAACTTGGAAGTGCTGTTGTGCAGCATCCAAGAAGATGGAATAGTGAGGTTGCAAGATTAATAGAGATCTCCACATGGTGACCTACTGTGCACATGGAATTGGTTAAGTTTGCCCTGCTTATAGTTCTCATAACTTTATTAGCCCTTTTGTTCTTCCATGGGCATCTGGTGTTACTGTAAGAAGTGAATTTTAAGAAATGAATTTCTTTTTTCTTAAGCTTCTCTTCTGTGCCAGGC